>NW_028227256.1:123418881-124142631 GCF_978045245.1 Mus caroli
TGGGCTTTCAGAGGCTGTGTGAGGCGTACTGTGAGCCGACCTGTTCTCCAGATAGAACCCATTTGTTCAATGCCTTCATCACCTCTGGGTGGAAACCCTTGGAATTCGACTCGATACTGCCAACACCCCAAACTCAGAAGTGGTCAGGGATCCCAGCAGGTCCTGAGTGCCCAGTTGGAGGCTTGGGTCTTCAGGACCGCCTTGTCTAAGACTTCTAAAAATTACACACAAGATCTGTTATGTGAGCCTTATGTGGGGAGATGAACGAAGTGCCTATTCACCCCAGTAGGGGCCAACAACAGACCCATAACAGTTCCATCTACATGTAGCTTGCAGAATGAATGACATTGATAAACGTGACTCATAGGAGTGTGGGTGAAGAGCTACTTACATGAGTGTCAGGGAGGAATGCTTTCCTCTGATTGAAACCACCATCTTTGTTGGATGAGCCCTGCCTACTTGCAAGACACCCTCACAATCACAGTGGAACTTTGTTTAGGACATTCCCTCATAGGAGGGGATGGAGATGGTCTTTGGCTCCTCACCTGAGACTTCAGCTGCTCTTCCCAGGCATTTCTGTGTTAATTCTGCCCTGGTTGCCTACAGCCTCAGCATCTTGGAGGTCTTAGACACAGGTCAGGGAAGAGTCCCTGAGAGGGCTCCATCCATGTTGGGTGCAGACTTTTCACTGTGGCTGCTTTGGGGTCACCCAGGCTCTCAAAAGCCACTAAGAAACAATTCTTCCACCTTTGAAATTTAGAGGCCAATCAAAACTTCCCTGGAAGGCTGTTTTAATTTCCAAATTAGTTGACTATAGAAAATGTTCTGAAAGAGTTTAAGTACTGTACATGTATTTTCTAAAATCTGTAACTGGGTTGTATTAACAACTTTCTTGGTCACTGTGACGAAGTATCTAAGAAGCTGCAATGTCACAGACTGGGAGCTTACTCTGAGTTACAGTTTAAGAAGTTACATTGTACAAAGTTGAGGGAAGCTTGTGGGAAGTATTGGATTGGAAGGGTGGCTAGTCACATTGCCTCCACAGTTAGGAAGAAGAGAGTGACCAGGAAATGGGGCAGAACTTTAAAACCTCAAGACCCACCCCATCCCAACTGTTCAAACGTGAGTCTCTAGGACATGATCCACATTCTGAGGAAGAGACCTAAAGTGGCAGGCACATGAGGAATGCCTCCCTACCCTGAATTCCCTGGTACTAACGTCATGAGGGGATTTGATGTGGTGGGGGTATTTTATTAAATGCCACTACCTTAATTTCATCCCATAATCTTGCAGTCTCCAAGGAAGGTTTGAAGCATTTTTTAAAAACCCCTCTAAGTTAGAAGTATGTGCAAGCAAGGTAGAAAAAAATCACGTAGGAATTTACTAAACAGTAGCTAGTATTATTGTTCATCTATACATGTATGTAGTGTAGAATCTTACAAAGAGAAACAAAGTGTCCCTGGTTTGAAAGATGATTATGTACTCCATCTAAATATCCTGGGATTATTCTGTTTTGCATCCACATTCCACCCTACTCTAAATTCACTTACTAAGTGCGAGGCATCTGCTAGAGAATGCTGGCCAACATAGAATACAGCTTTAGGAACCACACACTAGACACCAACAGGCTCTGCATGCTTCCAGTGTTCCATGGTTGTTTACTGAGATGAGTAGACTGAGGTGTAAGTCAACGGGAAGAGGCTGTTGACATAATCATATGAATTAAAAGGAATAGAACCCAACTTTAATGTCACAACCCTGTACCCAACAAGCCAGCTTCAGTCATTCAGACACAGTAAACTGATTAGAAAAAGGCAAATCAACAGTGAAAAGCAGGGGTGGGGGTGTTTAATGTAGCCACATGAACAAGAGGGACACAGCAATATTCTTGAAAGTAAAGTAATCCCAATCTAAATCATATTTCATATGATTTTGCTAACAAGGCAAAATAATATGTAGTATATCTTAGAAGACAAAAAATATATACTTTACATTTTCCCCTTTAAGTTACAAGGGTGTTCATTCATGTGGCCAGTCTTGCTTCCTGGTGATGAGGGTCAGAAGGCTAAGGTTAAGGGACCATGAACTTGGCAGTTTGTGATCTTCTTGCAGAGTATCCTGCTGCCTGAGGTGGCTGGATTATAGGAGAAGGAAAGAACTTCCCAAAACCACTGTCTGCTAGTGCTTTTTACTTTTCACAGGCCCATGCTGTAGTTACATACCAGGCTCATGGGCAGAGGCACACCATACTTTCAGACCTTTCATTGGGGTCTGTGCTCTTAGCCAATAGGCCAGTTCTTAACCCTTTTGTAAAGAAAATATGCATGGTTCCCATCATAACACCTTTGACTTCCTAATTTAGAAGTCCAATTCTATTAGGATGCAAAGCATAAAATATTAAGAATAACTTGTGTTTGTTTTAATTTTGTCATGCAAACCTATTTCTTTTTTACAATGTAGTCTAGAGGCAGGTGGCATTTCTAGATATGGGGAGATAGTTCAGGAAGTGAAGCAACCTACAAACCCAGAATTCAGGAGGCAGGCAGGAGGTACCCTCCAGTCAGGCTAGATAGCTAAACTGCCTGAATTGTTGGACTCTGGGCTTATGTGAGAGACCCTCCCTCAATGTAAAAAGGTGAGAACAATCGAGGAAGACTGCCAGCATCAAGCTCTTGCTTATACACATATATATACACAGAGAGACACACAGGCACACAGACATAACCACACACACATATAAACACACTTATGTGTGCATAGCACACATACATACATGTGGAAAGATGGTTATGTCTGGCTACTAAGGAGAGACCCCAGTCTGATAGACATGTCCTGCAATATAGGTCATTTGATTGGAGGAGAGGGGCAAGAGATGGGGCAAGCTCAAAGAAAGGCCAGTTTCTCTGTTTTCTTTGTGTGTGTGTGTGTGTGTGTGTGTGTGTGTGTGTGTGTACACAAATGGGTACATGGAGGTCAGAGGTTCACATTGCCTGTCTTCCTCAATTGCTTCCTATTAGCTGGTTTGTTCATTTTCAGACAAGGTCTATAACTGGCCTAGATTGTGTTGATTTTGCTATACTGGTTAGCTGGCAAAACACAGGGGTCTTCTGATTTTTACCTCTCACTGGAACTACAGGTACACACAGCCACACTGGCTCCTCTTTGTGGGTTCTAGAAGGACAAACTAAGATTCTCATGTTTGTGCAGCAAGCACTTTCTTGGCTAAGCTATCTCCCCAGCACTGTGTCTATCTTGAGTGTGGTTACAAGCAGGTATTTTGACACTATGGGAAAATATTCCCTCATTGCTGTAATTGGAGGAGCAGAAGGACAACAAAAGCCTGGGACCATGGTGGGTTCACAGAGTTCTTGAGTCAACTTGGAACTGTGAGCTTTCTGATCTCATGTGATGCCAAATGATCACACACTTTATTGCTCAACACATCATTACTTGAGTATCTATTATGTGTAATCAAATGAATCTTAACTGGTCCATCTGCCAACTAAGGGATACCAAGTTTCTCCTAGATCTCAGCTTCCTGGGCACATCCATCAGACTCAGTTTTGGCTTGCAGACAAGTACCACCTACAAAGAAAGAAGAGGAAAATGTTAGAAGATAGCAACTCCAGAACTAGTGGGATGGTACTATCATCACAAGAGCTCACTTTAAATTCTTTGAGATACCATCTTTCGGCTGCCAGCCTCAAGAGCACCTCATGACCCAGGATGACAATTAGAGCTCCTGCCTTTATGCTCACATTCCAAGGCAAAGGAAGAAAAGAAGCATAGAAGGAAACATTAGTTACTTTTCTTATTGCTGTGACAAAATAACACATGCACAGACACACAGATAGACAGATAGACAGACAGACACACACACAGAGAGAGAGAAAGAGAGAGAGAGAGAGAGAGAGAGAGAGAGAGAGAGAGAGAGATTATTTACACTCATATCAAGTTCTTTTCCAAGGTCTACCTTGTTAGTCTCAATCACTCCAAAGTCTTACACTGTGCTTGCCATTTTGTCACAAAAACGTTGAGAGATGGAGTTGATGGGTTATGACATCCATAAGGTAGTGATTTCCCTACCAAGGAAAACCAAGGATATTAATGTAAAGACCAATGCTAGTCTCTGCATATCTGCTTTTAAGGAGGAGTCTTTAGAGAACCAAAACCAATAGATTATACAGAGTTTTGCTATGGGAATTGGTGTAATTGAATACAGAGGTCAAGAATCCCAGGATGCTTTTTTCAAACCAAACAATCAGAAAAGCTGATATCACTGAACTTGTTACTGAAACCTGGAGAACTCAGGAAGCCAAATCATGTGACAGGGCTCTATAATGGTCAACTTGCCACAACCTGGAATCACCTGGGAAAAGAGTCTCAGTGAAGAGTTATCTACCCTGGGTTGGTCTGTTGGCATGTCTATGAAGGATTATCTCAATTAAGATAATTGGTGTGGGAAGACTCAGCCCACTGTTGGCAGCACAATTCCCTAGACAGGGTGTCTTTAACTGTATAAGACTGGAGAAATTAACCCGAGCACAAGCAGGCAAGTAAGGAAACATGCGTACATTTATTCTACTCTTGACTATAGATGTAATATGACCATCGGTCTCCAGCTCGCTCTACCTTGATTTCCTAAATTGTGGTCTAAAATAAACTCTTTCTCCCCCAAGTTGCCTTTTCTCAGACTGTTTTATCACATGTCTTAGTAAGAGTTACTACTGCTGTGATGAAACAACATGAATAAAACAACTTGAAGAGAAAAAAATGTTTATTCAACTTACACTTCCACATCACTGGCCATCATCAAAGGAAGTCAGAACAGGAACTCAAACAGGACAGGAACCTTAAGGCAGGAGCTGATGAAGAGGCCTTGGAGGGCATAGTTTACTGGCTTGCTCTTCATGGCTTGTTCAACCTACTTTCTTATAGAACCCAAAACCACCAGCCCAAGGATGGCATCACCCATGATGGAATGGTCCCTCCTCCATCAATCACTAATTAAGGAAATGCTCTACAGGCTTGCCTAAAGGCCAATCTTATGAAAGCTTTTGTTTTGTTTTGTTTTAAAGTAAGGTTTCTTCCTCTCAGATGGCATTAGCTTGAGTCAAAACAGAAAACTAGGCAACACATCATTGCAATAGAAATGAAACAAGGGTGGGTTCCAAAGGCCTAACAATGGAGAATTATGGTTCTAAAGACAGGAGAAATTGAAAGTCCCAAAACCAGAAAAGAAGGACTCCATCTTTTCACCATTTGTTCTATAGTGACCTCAACAGGATGCAAGATGTCTGCCTACATTGGCAAGGGTGGATTTCCTTTACTCAGTATACTGACTCAAATGTTCATCTTGTCTAAAACCATTCCAAGGACATGCCAGAAGCAGTGTGTTTCCAGATGTGTAGGTACCAATGGTGCTGACACATGTAGCTAATCATCTCGGCTGTCTTTGCCGCAGTTCCTCCTCAGTTTGCCCAGTTCTAGTCCTGTGCCAGTTCCTCCTGTTCCCAAATCCTTCATTTTCCCCAGGATCTTTCAAGCTCCACTGAGGGAGACTAGGTAGTGGAGACCAGAGTAACCACCCTTCTCTGGTACTCAAGAAGTTATTCAATTGGTTATGCAACTCTTCATTTTCAGCCTTGGATCATCAGGGAGACCATGTATGTCTGAACCTCAGACATAATAATCTCACGACTCTTTCGCAAACCAACGGCACCACCGATGTGCTACAAGCACAAATTAGCCACTGCATGAACCAGGCACATAATTAATTTAATTATGAACTATTTCTAACTCATTTTCTTTTTCTCTTGCTCTTCCACTGTCCTTATCATCAGATTGAGTTCTTTCTTCACCTATTTTCATTCACTGAACATTTCATCTCAACAAGGGGCCTGGGAGACACTTAGCCTGGAGCTCTCGAGGTCGACACATCCTCAGCAGAGGCACCAGCCCAATAGACTTTGGCAGATCTCACTTCTGGCAGGATGCACATGCAGGCCATGTAGTCATCTTGCTGGAATCAAGAAAAGACACCTCAAGAGTAAGAACAATGATATGTGAGACTGTTCTCCAATGGCATGATGGAGCTAGGATTGGGACTGGCTACCTCCCAGCATCACTCTATGTGACAAAAGTTATGCCCTCACTACAGAGTTTAGCAATCCCTAGTCAGATTCCTAGAGCCCTCAGCAAATAGCCCTCATTACTCATCCCCACTGGGAGGACTCCCTGCAGCCAGGAGCTCTGACCAGTGCAAAGGTTCTTGAGTGGTAGCAGCTGACCCTGGAAATACTGAAGAGGATGAAAGACTTAAAGTTGGATAAAGGTGAACATGGAGGAAACAAACTGGTTTCTGGGACTGGGAATATGATATGCATAGCTTCTCCTATGTTCTAGCTTCCTGTTTGTATTGGTGACCAAAATACCATCACCAAAACAGCTTACGGAACAAAATGATTTGTCTTACACTTCCAAGTCACAGCCCATCATTGGGGAGGTCAAGTCAGGAACTCAAGCCAAAACTGTGAGGAATGATGCTTGCTAGCCTGCTGAAAGGTTCACAGGTTCACTTAATTAACTTTCTTATACAGGATCACCTGCCCAGGGAATGGTGCTGCCCAGAGTAGGCCTGGCCCTCCTACATCAACAGTCAAGCCAATCTCTTACAGACATATCTATGGACCAACCTTCTTTTCAGGTGATGACAGTTGATGCTTTCTAGAACTTCCTATGCTGCTCTGTTCTAATATAGAAAACTTCCAGATAATCTGAACTCAGATAATTCCTAAATTCAGACCTTACTTTCCTTCAGAAATTGAGATAGAATACATATTATTCCATACTTTGCTAGTTTGATACATATGTACATATTTCAGTGTGTATATACATGAGCATATATGTTATATATACATATATGTGTGTGTTTGTGTGTGTATATGCTTGTATAAGAGTTTACATATGTGTGTACCCACACATGATCACAATATCAATAGCTGTTTCTATCATCCTTTTCTAGATTCAGGGATGTCTGAAGGTTTAACATTGATCAATATGATCTTAAGGAATGAAGAACTGGAAAGAAGTCTATACTAGATAGAAGCTGGATGTGAATCCAGTAGAGGATCCAAAAGCATTCCCAGCACCTGTCTTCCTAACTGACACGCTAGGAGGCCTGTACCAGGCCTGTACTGATGAGCCACAGCTGTATCACATCACTGCAAATCTCTGAGTAGTGGGCCCAGAAAAAAAAAAACAACTTTAGGGAAATATTTCAGGCAAAGTCAAGAGAAAGTACTAAATAGATAAGGCAAAATAAATAAACAAACAAATAAATGGCTGGATGGAGGAAGGAAGGAGGGAAAGAAGGAAGGAAGGAAGGAAGGAAGGAAGGAAGGAAGGAAGGAAAGAAAGAAAGAAAGAAAGAAAGAAAGAAAGAAAGAAAGAAAGAAAGAAAGAAAGAAAGAAAGAAAGGAATGAATTTCATATAGACAACCCCAGGAAGGCCAACTGTGGATGCAAGCTCAGTTTTGGTGCTGTGGGTTAATGCCTAAGAACAAGTTTAGAGAGAAAAGACTTACTTTAGCTTACAGTTTCACATGATTTGCACCATCATTGGAGATGGCATGGCAGAAGAGAGCTGTTCACACCATAACTGACAGGAAGCAGAGAAGGGGGTAGGACAAGAAGAAGCCATGAAAGATGCATTTTCAAGGGTACACAGCCAGCAATAACTTCCTGGGTTCACAAACCTCTTCCCTTTGAGCATCTCCCAATAATTCCATCATACTACCAACCCATCTAAGACACTACTCTACTCATTTGGGTAGAGTCCTGGGAAGCCTATCATAGACCCCAAAGTGTACCTCACTAACCTAGACCTTTCTCATCACAATCAAGTTGAGTGTCATGAAAGGCACCTGAGGAGACTAGAAAATAGGACAATGCCGTTCAAGGAGATGTTAACAAGACATTAAAGAGTATACATTTTAAGGATTGTGTTTTTTCCTTAGTTTTATGTGCATTTGTGTGTGTGTGTGTATACATGCTCACATGAGTGCACGTGTGTGTGTGTGTGTGTGTGTGTGTGTGTGTGTGTGTGTGTGAGAGAGAGAGAGAGAGAGAGAGAGAGATGTATGTATGGGTACCCACAGAATTCAGGAGAGGGTGTCAGATCTCCTTTTAGAGTTACTGGCATTTGTGAGCAGCCAGACATGAGTGAACTCAGGCCCTCTGGGAAAGCAGCAAGCACTCTTAACCATCCAGTCCCAGGAGTATACATTTTAATTGAGGAGTTGGTAAGTTTTAAGCAGCAGGGGTGGGTTATATTTTCTGATTTTTCTAACCTTACTTGGTTGCTGCAGGACAGAGTAGGTTATGTTACAAGAAGCAATCAGACATTGAAATAAGGAAAATATTCATGATAAATATTGGAGTTCAAAATCTAGTCAGGAAAGGCTGTTGTGAGCAGACTCCGTGGTAAGACATAGACATTCTAGTTTTACTTCCATTCTCACCCTGCTTTCTGCTGCACAGAGTATGTTCTCTGGAACCTTTCTTGACCTCCTCTGCCCTCTTCTCCTGGCTGGATCCAGTGGAGCAAAGAGCAGAGGAAGATGAGGCAGGGATGCATCACAGAGCTTCCTCTCTGCTGTATCACTGCAGGATCCCTGATGGCCAAAGAGCTTGTCTGCTGTCTCCTCCTACAGCTTTGCGACCTGGGTATGAGTAGCAGTCCATAGCATGTCCACTCACACTGGCCTACTCCTCTGTCAAGTCCCCCTTTGTCTAATTCTCCATGACTCTTGCCCTTGAAGGTCTTGTCTGTTTCCTGTTGAGAAATGGACAAAGGCTTGAACTCTACACTGTATTGTGACATAGATTAACGCGGAATGTGTCAGCATGACACAGAAGAAGGTGTCACAACCTCCACTAATGAAGCAAGGAAGTTTCTAGTGATCTTTCAAAGGATTTCTATTTATAAGGAATCACTGTGAAAGGGCAAGATCAGGTAACTGCTGTATTTGTAGATGTATGTACAATATTTCATTCTGTGATGACTCTAAACCATATCTCAGACCCAGGGAGACTGCTGTATAAGCATGAAGACCTGAGTTCAAATCCCCAGTACTCATGTTTTTAAAAAGTTATGGTTATATATAAACCTCAGTGTTATGGTGGGAGTGAAAGAGACAGAAGGTTCACTGGGATTTGATAGCTGCTGACCTAGCATCTGGTTCAGGGAGAGACACTCTCTCAAGAGAATAAGGTGAAGAGTGTCAGAGCAAAATATCTAAAGTCTTCTGCATGTGCAAGTACACACACACACACACACACACACACACCTCTTATATTTTGCCTCAATGGCATCTCTGATGACTTTTTCTTTAGAAAATTTTATGTCCATTGTCATTACTAGACTTTGCTCCAATGAGATAGTCTGTGGAAGAAGATAACATGTGCAAAAGCCTATCTCATTGCTCATCACAACCACAAAACCTAGGGCAAGGCCAGACATAGAATTCAATAAGAAAATATTGTTGAAAGCAAGAACTAGAGAAATGAATACAAGAAGACAAAGGAAAGAAAAAAAAGCATGGGCTTTAGAGTCAGAAGATAGGGATAAGATGCCCTTCTCCCCAAATTATTACTAGCAGGGCTTTCTTAAATGCCTATCTAACTTCTCAGGGCTCTGATTCTATTTAAATTTAGATAAAATCAGGCTACGGAATCCTTTCCTATTATTACCACAACTGGTCAAAATGGAAAGACTAATTTACTGTGGAGTGCCCAACCCAAAGTGGGGCGTCTATAACCCAACCCCAGCCATGGTTCAGGAAACATCATGTAAAAGGGAGAGGAAGACTGTAATTGGCAGAAGACCAGGAGGTCTTCTGTGAGATAGTGTCTCCTCAATAGCACAGGATGCTGCTCCCATGAGCTCTTAAAGCTATGGTTACCTACATAAGACCTCAGGAACATAATAATCAACAGTCTTGAAATAAATGAGGGAAGGACTCACAAGACCCTGCTCTTAGCTGAGATGTTGATGGTCGTTAGAGAAAGGGTAGTCACTTTTCTTTGGGAAATGGCTACTAGTAGATTGCCCATGCCTCAGTGAATGACCCCACACCAATGCATATGTGGGCAGCAGCACTTGATTGGATTCATTGACTTAAACTTTAGAGAATTTAAAATTAAAAAATTCCTTTCATATCTGACAGTGTGAGAACCAAATGAAGTGATGTTTCCAAAAGTGAATAAAGCTATCACCTTGGGATGCCATTATTATTATGAGAAAAACCACACTTTTATGAAGATAGGTCCCAGTCTGGTTTTTATGCAGCACAGCTCAATGTTTGAAGGATGTGGAAAGATATTACAATTTTTACTATTTTCATTCAGGAATAGTTCAACTCAAGTAGCTGCCAACCCTGGAATCTGGTAGCATGCATCTTAGTGTTAAGGAATGCAGACAGCCGTGGAGGAGACATGACAAGATAACACATACCTTATTCTTCCTGGTTCCTGAAGCGGTAAGGCGAAGCCAGAGGCCAACAAATGCAATCATTTCAGGCAGCATTGGGAGCAAGGTACCAAGTCCACGTACTTTAAATCCATCACATACAAAGCATTACCTGTGTGAGGGCTAGAGAATAAGGATGAAAAATAATCAAATAGCAGTAAGCTGGCAAAAACAGAGAAAAGATCCAATGGTAGATTTCAGCCTGTGTGTGCATGCGTGTGTGCACATGTGGTAGAAATCAGAATTTGATGTTGGCTACCTCCCCAATCATACTCTACCTTACTTTTTAAGATAATCTCATACTGAATGTGAGGTCACTGATTCAGCTAGATTGGCTGGCTAGGAAGATCCAAGGGTCCTTCTCTCTGTGTTGCCCTTCCCCTCGAGCACTAGAATAGGTATGTGTCACCATGCCTAGTCTTTGTGTGGGTACCAGAGCTGAAACTCAGGCAACCATCTTTTTACAGCATGCACTTAAGTAAGTAATCCATCCACCCATGCCATAGTAGAGTTATGTCTCCTTTTAGAAACTAAGAGCAAATTTATGTATTATACATAAGCATATTTTTTACACTCTATGTGTTTGTGCAAATATATGCCATGTATATGGGATTTTCTGAAGAGGGCAAAAGATGCCATTGGATGCCCTAGAGGTGGAGTTGCAGGCAACTGTGAGCTGTCTGATGTGAGTACTGGGAAGTAAACTCCAGTACTGGAGTAGCTCTTAAAGCTAAGCCATTTCTCCAGCTCCTATAACCATAATTTAAAGTATATCTGTAATTCACATCTAATTGTAAATGAGCCCTCTCAACTTTAGTTGGAGTCTGGTGAATTTTTCTACTGTGTTCATGAGGGTCCTTCAGAGACATAGAATTGGTAGATTGGGTTTGAATGTATAGCCATTCTGTAGTAACCTGTGACATCTCCTCTGCAGACACCTAAGTCTACAGATGCTTAAGTTCCTTTAATAAAGTGACATAGTTTTACATAGGATTTACAAAAACCCTAATGCAGACTCTAAATAATCTCTACATTACTTTAACATCTAAAATCCAAATGCTATTTTGATATTTGTGAGATGAATTGTGTGTAGAATAATGATAAGAAAAAATATATATTCAGTGCCAGCACATTTTTCTACTATTACTGCTTTCTCTCTGTAGTTGGTTGGATATAGGGACATAAAAGTCTACAATATGGAAGGCTGACTATGTGCACATAGATTCTTCTTAAGGAATTGTCTTATACTGTTTTGAAGGCTGATGAGCTCAACATCTGCAAAGTGGGACAAGCTGTAGACTATGTAGAGCTAAAGCAGTGATCCAAGCCCATAGTTGTGCTAAGTAGAGTTTCTTCTGGCTCTGTGGATCAATCTGTGGAAGGCAGTTTGTCTTATTCAATGTCCATTAATATCAATAATAAGCATGTTCTGGTTTTGTGTCTGTGAAAAAAAAATATCCTGACAAAGGGTAGTTTATTTCAGCTTACAATTTTAGGTTGGAGCCCACTGTCGGGCAAAACAAGGCAGAAACATGAACCAGGTAAGAGTGGAGTGAAATGAACGCATGCATGATCAGTTGCTTACTTGCTGGCTTGTGTTCAGCTCAGCTTCTCTACCCTTATAAGGTTCAGGATCCCTGTCTAGGGAATGATGCCACCTACTGTGAGTGGAGCCTTTGCACATCAATTAACATAGTTAAGACAGCCCCCACCCATAGACATTCCCACAGGTCAGCCCAAGGTAGACAATCACTCACTGAGACTTTCCTTCTAGATGATTCTAGGTTGTGTGATATTGACAACTAAAGCAAACCATCACAAAACATATCCAAAACACATCCTTACAGATGATTCCAAAATAGTTTTGAACAATCTTATGTACATGGACACATTTTATATTAGACTCTTAAGGTTGGTAACTAGAAATGGAATCACTTGGTTAAAAGACACATGAACTTAATCAGTTATCCATCAAGGACCTACAGTTTTACCCACTTAACAAAAAGTATTGAGCTCCAAGTTTCATTGGGTATTGGAAAACACTAAAGTTTCCAATGACATCTTCAAAAGATATCTGCATTGACAGGTGAGGATTAATGCACAACTATTTCTGTATGCATATTCATTTATCTCAGAGAACTTTCATCTTTCCAAGTCTTTTACATCAGAGGTATGTTTTGAATTTCTCATTTAGATATTTCATCCAGCTTTTTTTCTTGGAATCTATAGCTCTATCTCTCTATCTCTCTCTCTATCTATTTATCTATATCTTTTTAAAACAAGAGATCAGATTTTCCTGTTTTTATGTTTGATTAATTGATTTTTTTCCATTTTAGTTGATGCAGTATCAAGCAGAATATAGAATATATCAATTCCTTCGACATTCATATTATACATGTATCTGTAAGATGATGAATACATTTATTTGGTTTGCAGTAAACATTCTTATTGAGCACTAGTTTGGTACTAGGCTCTATAGACACTGTGATTGCAATATTTCTACCCGTACACATGAATGGGTATTTTGAACCTATCTTATAAATGGCAAAGTTGATTTCAGATAGGTTAACTTATGCCTGTGACTAGTTAAGGTTACAGACTAAACTTTAGCCTAAGTTTCAGAATGCAAGTGTCAATTAATTACCCTATCCTTAAGAACACAGTCCATATCCAAAGCCAAAGACACTAAGTGTCCTTGCTAGGTGTCACTTTAGTCCTCAACCTTGAAGGGCACTACTCATCCCTTTCTTTCCCTTCCCAAAGCAAGTATGTGCATGCATACAATTTTTCTTTAAATGTTTTACACACAAAAAATGTAGTCTTGCCTGTTCTCATTTTATATTATTGAATAGGAAGTGTTTTATGGATTAATAAAATTGAGAGATGAGAATCTACCAAATAATATAAAAGGATAGACTTTGGGTCCTGTAGCTTATTGTATGCATTTTTGCAGTTATAGTTTTAAGTATTTATGGTATTGCTTGGTAATAAATACATCCGCTTCATGATAGCTAGGTCATGTGAGACAGAACTTTGGAAATGTGCTTAAGTTTTTGCTACTAAAGATACTTGAAAATGGATTTCGTCCAAAGAGTTATGGGTTGCATACAGGAGTGATGTGAAAATTACCTGTATCCCACTCCACTGCAAAGCGCGACTCCCACTTCTGTGACCATCGCTACTGTCAACTTGACTATATTTGATTTTTAGGAAGTCAATCAAGGAGCACCCCCCTGGTGTAGGTCATCTGAGCTGAATGTGGGAAATGCCACAGTGAGGACTTGTGTGGAAAAATGCTACTGTGGGAACATGCACTTACTTTTAAAAAAGCATCATCATGAAGTACAGGCTTTATAACAGAAAGAGTTGCACATTCTTGGGCAGATGAGACAGCTCAGCAAGCTGAGTCTGATGATCTGAATTCAATTCTAGAAACCAAAGTGGTAGTAAAAAATAAAACCAATGCTTAAAAGTTGCCCCCTGACATCTCTCTACATGTGATGTGACAAGCCCCCTGAAATATGTTATTTAAAAAAAAAACACAAATACTTATATCAATACTGTTCATACTTCTGAAAGAAAAATCATTGATTTTTGTAGAAAAGTCACTTTTTTATCAATTGATTTCTATATCTATCTCTGTATCATTCTCTATCAATGTTCATAAGAGTGTATGGGTATATACACACATATTTGGTGGATTAATAAAAAGAAAATTTGGATTTTAAGTAAATAAAATCTTAATGTGACCACATGCCTGATTTTGTCCCCCAAATATGAGGAAAAATAATCTTGGGGTCAAATATACTGGAGACATATTTATAAAATAATCAGAGACACAAATTTTGGCTTCCCTGAAGATTCTTACGTAAAGTCCTTGGATGGGTTGAGAAGCTGGAGATGTGATCTAGTCTCTAAGACTGCTAGCTGCTCTTCCAGAGGACCCAGGCTGTTCCTAGCACCTATATTGCAGCTCAGAGCCATCTTTGTCTTTAACTCCAATTCCAGGGAATCTCATGCACTCTTCTGGTTTCCACAGGCAGCAGGAACACACCTAGTGTACTAAATACATACAGGCAAACACTCAAATGCATAAAATGTTTAAAAAATAATAATACTGAGAACTTGACTACAAGACCTCCGCAGGTTCAAACCAGACAAAATCCAAGGATGAAGAAGGAGAAGTAGAAACAAAGTCCCCTGCTGTGAAAACAAAGTTCCAAGTGCTAACTGCTGTGGAAGGGAAAGTCAGTTTTCTACAACGGGTGTCACTGAGAACATCACCCATGCTACAGGGCAGGGTCTGTGCCCAGGAGGAGCTGGCCAGCACAAAATGGATTCTATGTTTTTTGTGTACTTCTTTTGTCTTTTGTTGTTGTTATTTTTGGTTTCTTGTCTTACTGATTTTGTGGTGGTCTCTTTTGATTTTGGTTTTGGTTCTTTCTTGTTTTGTCTATGAAACAGAAAGAAGCTGAGTGGGGAGGGAGGTGGAACAGATCTGGGAGGAGTTGGGAGAAGGGGAGAATATAAGCAAAATATGCAAAATATATTTTAAGAAAAGTTTCAAAGAAAAATCTTTAAGGAATTTGGCTGTGGGATGAACATAAGATTCATAGTAGAGTGTTTGCCTAGAGTGCTTGAGGTCCTGGAATCAGTTCCTAGTGTGGCTATGATTTAGGGAGATACCATAGAGGAAGGTCACAGGTATTTCTTACCCTTTTTACCTTCATGAGTAGTTTGTAGGCTTTGAGTTTTTACAAAGCCCACTTTATTTAGGGTTTGTAAATGCTTCAACCTCCCTTCTAACCCACTGACCAGAGTAGGGGGGAAGAAGGTAACAGAAAAGGAGTGTTGAGACGAGCAAAGCATTGCACAGTGTAGCAATGTGAGAGCATCCTCTTACTGTTGGTGGGGCTCCATTTGTATTCTTTCTAAACATCACCCACCCTCTCAAGTGTCTGTTTTCAGCAAAACTTCACATGCCCTCTCACAAGACAGCTTCAAGAAAAGCATCACGTGACACAACAGAGTTGTTAAAGAAACCAGAAATTTCCACTTCAGTAGTTCATCGTAGGAAATGTCTGAGTCTGTCCATGTTGCTTTTATGTCACATTTGGACTCCAAAGAGAAGAACCTGAGAGCTTAGAAAGCTCTATTTCAAAAAAAAAAAATCAAAACCAAGGGGCTGAGTGATGGTTCCATCAGTAACATGCTTGCCATGCCGGCATGCCAGCACGGCCTCAGCTCAATCCCCAGAACACACACAGAAAAGCTGGGCATGGTGGTACATGATTGTAACCCCAGCACCAGGAGGGCAGAGACAGGAGGATCCTCGAGACTCATTGGCCAGCTAGCCTAACCAAATCAGTAATCTCCAGGTCAACTACAGGTTATATCTCAAAAACTAAAGTGGAGATTAGTTGAGGAAGACAAGTAACAGTGACCTCTGGCCCCCAGGCACACATGTACCTGCACACACATGGGCACACACACACAAAGTAAAACTAAGTGGAATCCTGACGCTACAGTTCTGCCATGTCAAAAGTCAGAAGAGACAAGGCGGACAGACAAGGCATTGCATTGGTACTCCCAAGTTCCATTATTCCATTCTGCTCTGAAGAGCTACAGACTGCATCCACATCTCTCCATCAGTATGAGAGAAGCACCAAGAGTTTCTCTAGTATTTCATCAGATTAGTGAAGCAGGCAGGTCTACAATTGACCCCGGAAACGGGGGCTGAGAACATTTTGCTGTCATCTAGAACAGAGGAAGCTGTTGATAGATAGATATGATCTAACATGTTGGTAAACAGCAAATAATAAATTTGTGAGCTAGAACTGGGATGCCCTATCTAAACCACATGTGTGTTCCCCACATATACGTTCTCAAATCACAAGAACTAAAAAATCAAAGTAAATAGCCACTTCTGCATGGAAAACTATTCAGTTCATGCTTAGTTCTCAAATGGCCGTTTCTCTCTCTCTCTCTCTCTCTCTCTCTCTCTCTCTCTCTCTCTCTCTCTCTCTCTCTCTCTCTCTCTCTCCCTCTCCCTCTCCCTCTCCCTCTCCCTCTCCCTCTCCCTCTCCCTCTCCCTCTCTCTCTCTCCCTCTCCCTCTCTCTCCCTCTCCCCCCTCTCTCTCTTTCTCTCTCTCTCTCTCTCTCGTGTGTGTGTGTGTGTGTGTGTGTGTGTGTGTGTGTGTGTGTGTGTGTGTGTATGGCCCCTGGAAGCCAAGGGTTGGTGTGGCATATCTTCCTTATTCAGTCTCCACCTAAGGGTTTTTGTTTGTTTGTTTGCTTGTTTGCTTTTTGTTTTTAAAGTTTATTTGTTGAGACAAAGGTTCTCACTGAATCTGGAGCTCTCCAAGCTTCCCAGAGATTCCCAGAGATCCCCGTATATGCAGCTGCCTTCCCAGTGCTGGGGTATAGGTTACCAACACACTGGAATTTGACATAGATTATGGGGATTAAACAGAGGTCCTCAAACTTTCAGGGCAAGCTTCTTATAGCCTGATCCATCTTCTTAGCCTCTCTAGTAGCTTTTAAAGCTATATAAATTATACAGGTAACAAAATATAGAAGTAAACTAATAGGGTCAAAGTGTCAAGACAATAGACAGCTTTCATTTTTTCTACCAGATGGACTACAAGAGCATTCATTATTGAACAACATATTGATGCATAAAGTAAATCTTGTGACTAACATTTGCACTTATAATTTTATATTTATGTTTGAATCTATATATGACTCAATGTTTGTCTTAAATATTAAACTGTTGTAAATATGCTATGTATAATCATTTACAATGTACTAGATGGTTTAAATGTTAAAAAGCTGTGAAAGGAAAAAAAAAAAAGCCAAAAGGAAGGACTTTTATGTCTACTCAGACACTTTTCAGTGGGTGTAGGTTCATTTCTGTTGCTGTGACAAAATACCATAACAAAATGCAGCTTTAGGGAAAGGGGGCTTATTTCAGCTTTCAGTGCCAGGTTATAGTCCACCATTGTGGGGAAGTCAAGGCAGGAGCTTGAAGCAGCTGCTCACATCATACCCACAATGGAGAGCACAGGAAAAGGTGTGCAAGCATGTTCACTTGCTTGCTTGCTCATGCCCAGTTCTAATTTCTCCACTGTTCCTAGGCAGCTCAGGAGCCTAGGAACAGAGCCTAGGGAATGGTGACACCAAATGTGGTCTGGATCTTCCCATGTGAATTAACGCAATCAAGACAATCCCTTGTGAATATTCATACTCTCAGTCTAAACCAGTATAGACAACTTCTCATTGATATTCTTCCCAGGTAATTCTAGGTCATATCAAATTGACAGTGAAAGCTAGCCATCATACATTCTGTAAAGAAAATTCTTTTCCTATCTCAGCCACAAAGTTAGCCTTCCTGCCCTTCCCTTTCACATTTCTGGGGCACATATTTCCTCTCTTACTCCTAAATTCCCATAGCACATGGTCCCACCCTTTCTGATTAGCTATGTTGATCCTTGGGTCAGGTTAAAAACAAAACAAAAGAAAAGAAAACATTGTTTTCTGTCTCATGCCCTTCATTACCTCATAGTTACTTTTCTCATTGTTTGGGCAAAACTCCTCAGGCAAGTAAGTAAATAAGTAATGATTTATTCTATCTCAGAGTTTGAGAGCACAGTCCATCATAGCGATTCAAAGTATGGTGACAAGGATGTGAGGCTGCTGGTCACATGGCATCCACACTCAGGAAACAGAAAGTGATGGATGCTGGTGCTCCACTCACTTTTCCTCCTTATTCAGTCCAGACCCCATGGGATGGTATCACCCACACTCAGAGTGGATCTTCCCACATCAATTAGCCTAATACAAAATCCCGCTCACATACATGACTAGAGGTTGGTTCCCACAGTGATTCTAAATCAAGTTGACAGTAAAAAATCTTTTTATTCTTGAAAATATATTTATTTGTACTAAATGTTATTACATTATTTGCTTCTCTTAGCTTTAATCCTACTGGTTTTTTTAGTTTATTTTTTACTTATTTACTTTACATCCCACTAACTGCCTCCCTGTCCCACTCACCCCACCACACACACAATCATTCTCCCCTCTCCCTTCCCCTGTCCTTTGAACAAGTGGGGGCCCCCCTAGGTATCCTGTACACTGGCACTTCAAGCCTCTGCCTGGCTAGGTGCTTCCTCTCCCATTGAGGCCAGATAAGGCAGCCCAGATAGAAGAACTGGCAACAGCTTTTGGGATAGACTCCATTCCATTTGTTCAGGACCCACATGAAGACCAAGCTGCACATCTGCTACAAATGTGTGGGGAGACCTAGTTCCAGCCCATGTATATTATTTGGTTGGTGGTTCAGACTCTGAGAGCACCAAGGGTCCAAGTTAGTTGACTCCGTTGATATTCCTATGGAGTTCCTACCCCCTTAGGAGTCATAATTCTTCCTCCTATTCTCCCATAAGAGTCCCTAAACTCCATCCAGGGTTTGTCTGTGTGTGTCTGCGTCTATTGACCGTAAAACTTAGCTGGTAATGTCCTGCTTACATTTTAGACTAGGCATATTATCTTCTGTGAAAACTCCTGAGATGTACCTCCTTTTATTTTGTCACCTCTTGCTCAGTGTGCCCCAATATGTGCTTCTAATGTTCTTACTGTTCAGGGCCTCTGTCTCTGTCTTTGCCAAAACATCAGCATGATTTGGTATGGTGCCCTTGCTGAGTTATCATTTGCTTTGAGCCAGGGATTCTTCTTAAATATCTGTCACAGCAGCTAGGACACTTTGTGGCATAGAGGTGGGACTTGATCAATGTTGTTTAACTCAAAAACTACTTGGAATTAGTTATGCTAATTCACTTCTTATCCCCTCTTCAGTTTCTCTGATTCACAAAGGTGGGTCAGGTATATATCAGTCATCTCAGTCCCTACACCTTGGTGATTGGAGACCTTATAAGTATTTGTTGAATGAGTGAATGAAGGTGCTATGACCCCAACTTTCTACTCAGATTTCGGCACACTATAGAAATAAGAACAGATAAATCCCATCTGTACAAGCCATGGTTGTTGTTGTTGTTGTTTTTGTTTACAATGTTTTATCTTTAAATTCACTGTTGAGAAAAAACTATAGATTTCTTTTCTTTGTTTGTGCCCAAAGAAAACATCTGCTGGAGCCTAAAAATAAAGCATAACCATGGGTAAAGATAACAGAGAAAGCAAAAAGCTTCCCAGATGTTTGCAGCAAACCTGATTTTTAAAGGGCTTGGGGAAAAGCCATCAAGGAGATGTAGCCCAGAAAGAACAAACCCCTTCCTAGAGCTAATTTGTTCATTTATTATCATGGCCATGTGTGAATTGTTCACATGGCCACTGACACATTTATTATTCTGCTCATCCAGGGCTATGTATTCAATCCACATGGTTATTCATTCATTCATTCATTCACTCATTCTCATGGCAAATTGTTCATTTAGACTGTCATTTTTTCATGCATTCATGAATTTATCCATATGGTCACCATTCATTCATTCACTCACTCATTTATTCTCATGGTCTTTCAACAAGCCTGTGTTGCTCATTTTCCTTAGGTTAGGTGGATCTCCATGCTAGCTGTTAGGGAGTAGTGGTGAATAACTGACAAACTTGTCCCCCAAGATTTCAGTCCCTAATGGGAAACTGACAACAGTTGACCAACTCTTCCAATGCTATGAGACAGGTGCTACGGTAACAGAGAATGTGAGCAAGGCAAAGGCCAGAGTCATTGCTACAAAAGCTCTTTTTATTTTGTAGAATGTGGAGGCCTGTGGTCATGTAACTTTGATGAAAAGGAGGAAGCCATTAAGTCTGCAGGTGACTATTGGAATGGTTAACCCATGCCAAGAAAAAAACAATCATAGGTTTGTTTGTTTGTTTGTTTCAAAAAAACATCAGTTAGAATCTGTGCATGTGTGTATATGAGCACATGTGTATGTGTGTGCCACATGTGTACATGTATGTCTGACAGAGGTCAACCTTTGGTGTCATTCTTCGGGGACTGTCCTTTTTTTTTTTTTTTCTTTTTAAAGAAAATTTCTCTCTTCAGCATGGAACTCTCCTTGTAGGCTAGGCTGGCTGGCCCTAGAGTCCCAGGAATCCCCTCTTGCTAGATCCCCAGTGTTAGGGTGGCAAGCACACACCAAATCCAGCTTTTCTGTTGGTTTTATATGGGTTCTGGATATTGAATGGAGATCATCCTATTTGCAAGAAAAGTGCTTAGTGATTGAGCCCTCTCTTCTGCCCTATTCATTAAAGTCTTAAGTCCCCCATGCCTGAGGACAGACCAGGCAGCTCAAGTGTGCATAGCTTCACACGTACATGAGTCATATGGAAATCCTACATAAATGCAGGTTTCAGTTCAGAGGGTTTGAGGTTGAAACTTGAGCTTTGGTAGTGTTGAAGGACAACAGACCCACGCAAGCACACTAGGTTTTATACACTGGCATTGAGACATGCCTAAATCAGAGACCCAGCAGTTCCTGCCTGGGCGTTCTCGAGTAATTGCTCTGGTGTCCAGTTCCGCAGTGTGCAGTGTTTGTGCTGAAGGATAACACAGTCTAACGCGTGCTGTGAGGATTGAACAAGCATCTGCACTCTACGTAGAATGCTAATTACGACTCCATGCATTTCCACTATTTTTCTCCAAATGTGTTTGGAGACTTTCTGAAATATTTCTAAATATGTCTAATTCTTCTCTTTCCCCTCCCAGTTCCCTTCCCCAATGTGTTTGCACATGTGAGCATGTATGCATAGGAGTATGTATGTATGTATGTATGTTGTGTTTGTGTGTGTGTATGTGTGTGTGTGTGTGTGTGAGAGAGAGAGAGAGAGAGAGATTGGCATACGGTGTCTTCCTCAATCTTTCTCCACCTTATTTCATAAAACCTGGAGCTGACCACTCTGGCTAAGCTTGCTGACCAGTAAGCCTATAGGATCTGCCTACTTCTGTTCTCCAACACCAGGGTCACAGGCACAAACCCCTGTCCCTGGCTTCTTATGCAGGTGCTGGAGATGGAACTCAGATCCTTGTGCTCGTGTGGTAAGCACCTTATCCACTGAGCTATTTCACTAATCCAATGTGTGAATTACTCTGTATATAACAGGAGCTCATTTACTCCAGGTCACTACCTCTGCTTTCCCTCCATGTGGGCTGCTGTGCTGGGCTGTCTTGGATTCCAAGCACCTCTCAATTTAATATCAGATGCTGTTCATGAACTAGATGGCTTGTTTATCTGCGTTATTAATGAAGTTGTTAAGTGAGGTTGGAAGGGAGAGCCAGAGGCATCCTGCTCTCTACCTCTCCATAAATCACCACCCGGAATAGAGACAGCTTCTGTCGCTTGTCAGCTCCTATCACCCCACTTATCTCAGTGAATGGGAATGAAGTTCATGATTAAAGTTTCATGAGATGCCACGGTGCGAATTCTCTAAGCTTTGGGTCTCATATGTCCATGGCTTGCTCTTCTGTCTTTTCATCTTGCTATTTTATCACAAAATAGCACACGGGTACACCTTGCATTATGAGGTTTCTCCAATAGGCACCCCATTACCAGTTCCTGAGATGCTGTTATCTCTTGGGTATTGAACAGTCTGCTTCCAAGTCTCAGGCCTCCAGCTGACAGGTGGCCAGATGGCTCTGCATAGACTGTATCCCTTTCGCCTCTGTAATGAATCTGGTGGCTGTGTGCGTGACAACCTGCTCATTCACACTGCCAGACCAGGTCTCTATGCCCCCACCCTCTGTTCTCACACAGATGCCTGCCCCACAGTCAGACATTTCCCCCCAGAGCCATAAGAAAAGCTTTTCTTCAATCCCAGCCATTTTGGGACTCCATGTTTCATGGCAGCACAACAGGCCTATTTTCTCTGGGAAATGGAAATCTAAGTTTCCCCACCTCAAGGCTCCCTAGCATGTAAATACATGTGCATGTTAACATCATCACATATGCATGCCCCAGACCCCACTGTGTCATTCAGCATCCATACCACAAATAGCCAGGACTACAAACTCTTGAAATGCTAATGGGACCCTACAGAAAAGATTAGCACTGCAGAGCGAGCACCGTGATGTGTTGCATGGGCATCTGCTTGGCCTGTTTTATAAGGAGAGAACACCCTCTTCTGCAGGAGGGGTGAATTAATATAGATGAGGCCCTCAGGTTTGCATAGAGGCAGGTACTGTGCAGAAAGAACTGCTGTGCAGAGTGCAGCTGGAGATGCTACAAAGCTGGAAAGGGGAAAACTGTTGACTAACAGGCAGCTCTTCCCCATCCACAGAGCCACGAATCCCAAGGACAAGATGTTTCCCGTCTTTTATCAAGTTGCCCTCAACTCAAAAAAGGAAACAAAATTAGACTTTTGAAAAAATTAGCAAAAAGTTCTAAAAGGAAGTATCTGGCTGTAGCTTCTCATTCTTACATGCATGATCTTTCTCACAATGTTTATTTCACAAGCCTATGTATGAATACATGTGCATCCACATGCTACCCACACATGCACACACATACATGTGAAAGTGCACACAAATCTCTGATCTATATGCATGCACATATGCACATAAACTACATGCTTATATGTGTATGCATGAACAAAGATATTAACACACACATTCAGACACATGCATACACATGGAACACATATCAAAGTATGTGAAGATATTAAATGTAACCTATTTGCCTACATGTGAAAACATGCTATTCATACATGTGTGTATATACATGCAAGATGCACACCACATGTGTACAGAAATTTATGTATTCTTCATGCCCACATGTGGATATATGCATATGCTTGTACACATATATACATACCACATGTTCATTTGTGTGCATACTTATTTTCATGCTACATGAACACATATATATGCACACATGCTGCATTCTTACATGTGCATACAATGTGCACATGTTTTTTTTCATACAAGTGCAGGCCATATATCGACATGTATCCACAGGTGTCCATGCACTCAAGCTACATATGCCCTTATGCATGCACATAAACGCATATTCACATGTGTACACACACACACACACACACACTTCTCTGTTGTGTCATTTCTGGTGCTACTCGGGCTGTTCTTTATAATCCCTAGCAGACACAAGTTACTTGCCAATTTTAATCAATCAAACCATTTACAATTCCATTCCTTCAGCATATGAGCTTCATTTTAACAGCTATACGGTTGTGCTTGCTACCACCATGAACAGCATACATACTGACCATTTTCACTATCACAGGATAATCTACTAGCCAGTGGCAACCTTACAGTAAATCTTAGGCAATCTTTCGTTACTATTTGACTAATTGAAGGAACAAAGAGATACAATTTCTCCAAATGTGTTTCCTCTTGTCTTTCTTGAACTTCAATAACAATTGCCTATTGACTTAAGATTAAAATTAAATGTCCTGTCTCATTCCCTAATCCACACAGAGCTCCCACACTTGCCATATACTTTAATTAAACACACACACACACACACACACAAAGGAGGAAAACAATACTATATAAATTTGAGATGAGAACATTTCCAGTATAAAAAGGAAAAGATGCACAGGTTTACTGTATAAGAATTTCAAATTCCTAAAAGATAAATACTAAAATAGCAACAAAATGGGAAATTTCTTAGCATATGTGATTAATAAGGAAATAAAATTCTCTTTCTTTTTCTTTCCACTAAATTTTATTTTCCAGACAGGATCTCACTATGTAGTCCTAGCTGGCCTAGAATTCTTTTTATAGGTCAGACTGGACAAAGAGTTACACCTGCCTTTGCCCCTTGAGTGCTGAGACTACTAGTGCATATGCCACTCGTAGCTAGTAAAATCCTTTGTACATAAAAATGATCAAAACACACCATGAGGCTGAGGCTGGAGCGCAATAGTATGGTGCTTCCTAGCCCTGTGAGTCTTGCCCTAGGAACAATTCTCTCTTTGATGGTTAGTCTTGTCGATTTACAACAACCTTCAATCACCCAGGAAGAAAGTCTCAATGAGGAACGGCCTAGATTGGGTTGGACTGTGGGTATGTCTGCAAGGGATTGACTTAATTAAGTTAATTGATGTAGGAAGACCCAGCCTAAGGTGAGGGGCACCAATCCCTACTTAAAGGTTCCAGGACTGAATGAAGATGGAGAAATGCTGAGAACGAGCAAGCGAGCACCCTCGTGCGCATTCATTTCCTCCGTGCACTTGACTGTGAATGTGACTTACTCGCTGTTTCAAGCTTCTGCCTTGACTTCCTAACAATGATGGACTGTGACCTGGAAGTGTAAGCTGAAATAAACCCTTTTTCTAGAAGTTTCTTTTTGTCTGGATTTTTTTTTTAAATCACAGCAACAGAAATGAAACAAAAACACTCTCAAAGGAGAAAAGAGGAACAATTGGCTTTTAAAAATATTCACATGAAAAGATGAATTAACTTCTTTTCCTAGATGATTAGGACTAATTCAGAGAATGGCGACTATTCTTTCCTTCATTAAATCAACGTAAGCTTACTATGAATCAAAGAACTGCAGTTAACACAACAGAAAGAGGTTTTCCACCTCAGAATCTGATAAGGATTTTAAGATGTCTTCGTAATTAGTGTTGACAAGATTCTGGAGAAATAGACACATTCAACCTTGGCATTCTTAATTATAATTTATGTGGCCCATAGGGAGGGCCCTTTGGCAGCTTCAACCAAAATGTTAAGCATACATACATTTTTATCAGCTATTCTGGTTTCAGAAATTTATCCCGTAGCAATGCCCAGACAAATGTGTACAAGTTTATGTGCCTGGAAATTTATGATAGCATTGTTTATACATGTGCAAAACAGACCCACATAAAAGTCTGCCAACAGGTGAGGCGTAGGTGATGCAATGTTGAGTCCTTTTAAAAAGCAGCTTTGTATTGCTGGCACAGTGCATTGTTCAATCAAAACTCCAAGACACAAAGGGATTTATACAGCACCCATCATGTGCATTAATGTCTGCATACCAGTTAATCCTTATTGTCAGTTTGGCAGGATATAGCAACCTAAGAAACTGCTGGGTCTGAGTGACTCTGTAAGTAATCTCCAGGGAGGGGAGAACTGGCACTGGATGTGGGCACAACTCTGCAGGCTGTAGAACCTTTGGGAGTCCAATGGGAGAACTGGGACAGGCAGGGGACTGTTTGTTTTTCCCTTTGATTTGCTTGCATGCCATCATGATGCAAGCTGCTTCACGGGAATGCAAGAACCATGCTGAAGCCGTGAGCAAGGCAGATGCTTCCCTTCTGTCAAGGACAGTGGCGAGAGCAGCAGTTAATACACCCTGTATGCAAATGTGCACAAAGATATCACACATGAAGGGTTACCGTGAACCTTTTCTGCTCTGAGTGCTCCATTTGTTGTCTTATATAACTCCACCTAGACCTAAGCTGTAGGGAACACTGCTATCTATATTTTATCAAGAAAGATCATAGGGTGTAGAGACATCACTACCACAAAATCCTGTGGTTCATAAATGGAAGCATCACTATTGGATTCCAGATCTTCCGCCAAGGCTATGCACTTTCTACTGCCCAGAAGTGTGCGAGTATGTGTGTATGTTCAATCATGCCACTATGTGAATGAGCACACACTTATACATGTACCTATATGTACTTCATTAGTGTACCCATGCAAATGTGCATGGGTGTATGCATGTATACCATGAGCGTGTGCATATGAATCATATATGTGTGTGTATTTTGCACAGTATTCATTTAAGTATATGCAGGTGTTTGCTGGGCATGTGCACATGTGTGTACATGCATATACATATCTGGGTAGATAAAGAGATACATTCAAAATTGATCTGTTTTAAAATTTGAGAAGTGGAATTGGGCTTAGAGGGGGTTGGAAGAAAAGAAGTGCAATAAGGAAGAAGAAGTAAAATAAAAAAGGGAAACTTCATTTATTATAATTCTTTAAGTTAACATTTTTATAGTAAGCATTATGACTTGTTAGGGGGCAGGGGGGCTAAACCAGAAAAAACACACTCTATGTCATTTTCTCCAAAGAATTATAAATATCAGTTTATGTTTTAGACAACTGGAGGAGTTGTATGAATTCTAGGCTGTTGGAAACTCTCTGTCACCTCATGCACATCCCTTACCTAGTGAAGAGGACAGCTGAGGAGAGTCCTCTAGTCTCTAGAAACTTGCAACACTCCAGAGTCCACTATCTGTACTTCAAGCCCAGCTCCGCCGTGCAGACGTCTCTGACCTTGGGCTGTGTGGCTTGACCCCACTCGGCTTTGGTTTCCCCACCTGCATGAAGGAAGAGATGAATAGCTCTGCCCCATAGGCTACATAGGCCAGAGTTAAGATATCGTGCAGTGCCTGACATCTTGTTAATTGCAGGGAGTATTGGCTATACTGACTGCCATCACCATGACTGACACCTGTGAGTGATGATTTAATTGTCAACTTGAGACAACAGAATTGAGTTCCAGTTAGAGATTGGCTACATTGTGTTGGCCTATGAGAATGTTTAAAAGGATTCTCTTAATTAAGTTAATTGACACTGGAAGACCTAGTCCACAATGGGCAGCACCATTCCCAAGACAGAGACTCCTGAATTGTATGAATGGAGACAGACAAACAAGCAAGGAAGAGAGCGTGCCACATTCATTTCTCTCTCATCTTGCTGTGGATGTTATGTGACTAACATTTTGAAGTCCCTGCCTTGATTTCCTACAACTGTGATCTGTAACCTGGAGCTGTGAGCTGAAATAATTCTTTCCCCCTGCCCCCCAAGTGGCTTTTTGTCAAAGAATTCTCACAGCTACAGAAATGAAACTTCAGCAATGTTCCCCTTTTCTGGGAGTTCAGGCTCAGCTTGGCAAGTATATCAGAAATCCCCCAATGATGATTAGAGGACAACTTCCTGGTCATGCTAATCCAGGATGGATGTGAGTGCAGAGTGAGATGTTTGCCACGTAGCTACTGACACATGTAAAAGTCCGAAGGTTTGAACACAGTGATTACTCACCACTGGGCTACATGAATGTGAGCCCTTGGAAACCTGCACCCTTCAGTTCTCAGAATCAAAGCTGCTGTTCAGCAATGTCCTCACAGTGGATCTTTGTCTCAGACACTCTGGTTCTTATAGCATAGTACCACAGATAGGGAGACGCAGACAGAAGACCCATTCCCAGTGGTTCTGAAGGCTGAGTTCAAAGTCAAGGTTCTAACAGGTTTGGAGTCTGGAGATGACCCACTTGGTCATTTATAGACAACACGTTTTCACTATGTCTTCAGAGACAGAGAAGGTTAGACGGTTCCCTGAGTAATGACTGTTAATCTTGAATATAAACTTGAGAGGATTTAGAGTCACTATTGAAACACTTCTGGATGTGACTGTGGGGATGTTTCCATAAAGACTGAATGAGATAGAAACGTTCCACTGTAACTGTGGGCAGCACCATCTCATGGGCTGGACTCCTGGAATGAATAGAAAGGAGACAGTGAGCTGAGCACCAGCATCCATCTCTCTCTGCTTCCTCACTGTAGATGCCATGTGACCAGCTGCCTCCTGTTCCTGCTGCCATGCCACCCCATCATAGTGTACTCTACTCAAACTGTGAAACAAAATAAACCCTCATCCCTTAAGCTGCCTTTATCAGGATTTTTGAAACATAAAAGAATTGAGAAACGTAACTAATACAGGTACCAATTGCATCCATCACTTAACCTCCTTCCAAAGGCTCCATCTCTTCATACTGCCTTAGTGAAGACTGAGATCCAGTCTTTCAGCCCATGAATCTGTGCTGTGAGGATATGATACAAGCAGACCATAGAACACAGCGTTAAAATCTCCTGTACAAACCCTTCTTAGTTCCAAAGTGCTTGATTTAGGGTTCCAGGCACTTTTTTGTTGTTTTTTTTTTTTTTGGTTGTTTTTGCTGTTGTTGTTGTTGTTGTTTCAAGACAGGGTTTCTCTGTGTAGCCTCTGGCTGTCCTGGAATTCACTTTGTAGACCAGGCTGGCCTCCAATTCGGACATTCACCTGCCTCTGCCTCCCAAGTGCTGGGATTAAAGGCATGCTGAGCACCTTATTTTGACTTGTACACAAAGAAGAAAGGGCATGGCGATGCATACTTGTGACCCCATCACTTGGGAGGCATGCACAGGAGGATGAGAAAAGCAAACTCATCTTCAGCTAGACTAAGTAGTCCAGGCTACAAGAAACATAAAAAGAAAGAATGGGAGGACAGGGAGGGATGAAGGCCAGTAAGAAAAAATACTAGTCCAAGTTTCACTTGACCCATGATTTTTAACACATTTTTATGAGTGTTTTGCCTTCATGTATGTGTGTGTAAACTACATGGATACCTGGTACCAGTGGAGGTCAGAAGAGGATGTTTGTTCCTGTGGGGATTGGAGTTATAGACATTTGTGAGCTACCATATAGGTGCTGGGAATTGAATCCTAGTACTTGGGAAGAACAGCCCATGCTCTTAACGAACTGCTAAGCCATTTTTCCAACCTCTTGCCCAGTGATTTAAACATGTCATTTCGAAAATGAGTGCATCAAAAAAACCACAGTTCTCCATGTCCTTTCCAGTCCTCATTGGCTGCAGGTGAAACGCTTACACACTTGTAAGGACGCATAGCTTGTCTCCTCCAAGGTGGTTTTGAAATACAAGGCACAACCAAGTTAATAAAACACACCCAGGGCTATGTTCTATTCTCTCATTAAAGTCTAAAGCATCTTAAACCCACAATTAATTCTTGCTAAATTAAAGCCATGACACAGTCATGGTGAGATTGCCAAGGCATTTGTGCTAACATCTTACATCTTTAACTCGAAATCACCCCCACTGAAAGGTTTAACAGCCATTTATATTTATGAGTGTTCTCTAGATTTATTATTTTTTGTCTACCTCAGTTGTGGGAGCATTAGCAGAGCTAGTTTGAGGGAAGAATTCCAACTCTGAGTTCTTTTTCCATGAGTTACTTAAGCCTCCACACAGCAAGCTCTGAATGTGTTAGCAGTGGCTTTTTGCGACTATTGGTTCTAGGAATATAAATAAGAGACCAGCTAACAATGGTAATGCTTTGTTTTGACGAAGGAAAAGTTCTTGATAAATGGCAGGGAATTATGCTCCTTGGACTTTTTGAGTTGTCTTATTTTTTATTTAAAGGGGGTAAAATAAACCAAAGCAATGAGCTAAGTGATCATATGACATGTTGAGATCATTCAAGTAGAGGAACAGAAAGAAAATCAGACCTAATTGTCTCATTTCCAAAGTCCTTTCTAGGTGACAAATTCAACTGGCAGAAGGCCCTTGAGGGTCACTGGTGAATCCAGGTCACACATGACATTGGGCACTCAAAGGCAGACATAGCCACCATGCCCTTGAAACCAAGATTACAGGAAGACACAGAGGGAGAGGGAGAGAGAGAGAGAGAGAGAGAGAGAGAGAGAGAGAGAGAGAGAGAGAGAGAGAGAGAGAGAGAGAGAGAGAGAGAGAAAGAACTGAGCAGGGGCAGAAAGGAAAGTCTACAACAGAGAAAGCTTTGTTAAAATGGAGTATGCACATGGAATTGGGGGTGAATGTCCAGGGTAACTCCTAGGAGTGCCTTTTCTTTATGTCAACTGTCCCAGTTGAGAGCTGTGCCTACAACACTGTGAGTTGAGATGCCTGTTGTGAAGTAGTAGCTTGTTGCTTTTTCTACATCTTCCAAGTTGTGTAGCACAAGGTGCTGAGCAACCAGCAGCATCTCTCTTAGCCTTGTACACAAATTCTACAGTCTAGTGCCATTACAAAATAAATAAATAAAGAAAGAAAGAAAGAAAGAAAGAAAGAAAGAAAGAAAGAAAGAAAGAGAGAAAGAGAGAAAGAGAGAAAGAGAGAAAGAAAGAAATTCAAGCCGACACCTTACCTGAATGGCTCATCTCTGCTTTTTGCACTTTTCTTTTTTTTTTTTTTTTCTTCCAAATGGCATGTCTCCAAGATGGGGTAACTTGAATACATGATATACCCTGGGATCACAGGGCTAACCTTAGCTCTTCCTGTCCAACTTCCCAAGGCTTAACCTATGGCTAAAATGACTCTTAAGCTAGGGTCTGACCTTCTCCTGGTACATGGGAGATTACGTGGGAAAGAAGCAGCCTGTTAAACTGGATTTTTTTTTGTGCCACCTCTATCTACATTGTTATCACCATGATGAAATGGTGACACATACTAAATTAAGAAAATCATTTTGACTGATGTGGTGGTTTGAATGAGAAATGCCCCACATAGGCTCAGATATTTTGCCATGGTCAGGTCTCAGTGTGAAGAAGCTCCTGAGAACAGGGTGGGAGGGAAGGAGCTGTCAGGTCAAGAGTTCTCTTTGCCTGAGGATTCTTATCATCCCTGCTCCTCCTTTCTTTGTCCTTCCTCCTTCTTCCCATTCCTTTTCCTTCTTTCAACCAGAGAGTCTAAACCCATCTTTTATTTACTAGAGCTACACCATCAAGGCTTTGACCACTAATAATTCTTTTAGAAATCTTTAAATTTATATAAATTCTATGAATTTTGGATCATTAATCCCAATCCCTGCATTCTTTAAAGAGACTAAACACAGAACAAAAGCATATTTCCTTATAGGTTTTACACAGCCTGTCCTTTATGGGTAGCTGGGCACAGCTCTTGTGGTTTCCTGGTACAGCAGACAGCAGTCTTTAGTAGCTATGCTCATGTAAGAACAGAAAAGTGACAGACTACTAAGGTTAAAATAATTTCTTACAAAGTTTATGCAAATAGAACAGCTAGCTCACTCTGATATCTCTATAGGCACTGTCATCTCCAATCCTTTAAGTAGCTAGGAGGATGAAGTACTAACCTTTTATATGCTGTATACTGTCTTTTAATTCTCTAATCTTTGTTTCCTTATCTCAGCAATTCTATTGCCTCATGTCCAAAATTGACAGCCTCTCCATAAAAGTCAGTTCGCTAGTCCATTGCCCTTTTCCATTAAACCATATTTTCTTTCTAATACTATTTGTTTCTAGATTGTATTCAAGCCTTCCTCCTAATAAGATAAATCCATCTGTCATTTGCTCGCTTTCTATAGATTCCTCCTTCTTTTCTATCCATGCCTTTTCTTCCGGAGACCACTTTAACTCTCTATCCTTGATGCCCCCAAGTTCACCTTGGCTAATTAATTCAGCAGTCATTGGGCCACAGGGTACATGCATCTCCTCATAATTCCAAGTTTGACCAAGTCTTACAATGAGCAATTTCTACAAAGGACCATGTAGGCTTTTATGGCTGTGGTTATGTTGTCTAGATCCTTTCCCATGGCCCTAAAGGCTAAATGGAAGATCTGTTCCTTGTCGTCCACAGCCTCATGACCACATCCATTCCTCATTCCTGAGAACTGCATCTTTTTTTCATTTATTATGGAGTGGTTAGCTCTGAGTAATGGTGGAAGCATATTCCCCAGAAAGAGAGATTGGAAATAAAATAGAAGAGACAGCAAATCAGTTTCAGGCTAACAGCCATCATTGGCACATGTGGGGATCAGTGGCCTGGTGATGCTCCAAGGGCAGGAACTGTCACACACATGCATACCCCTTATGCAGCCATGACCAATATTTGAACACTTGGTCACCAGCTGATGGCACTGTTTGAGAAAGTTATAGAACCTTTAGGAGATAACATCTTGCTATGCCACTGGAGGGTTGTGCTTTTATAGTTTATAGCCTGGCTCCTTTTCTGGTTCTCTCTTTCTTCTTCCAGTATGCAAATAAAAATGTGGACAGCCAGCTTCCTGCTCCTGCCTCTGTGCCTTCCCAGCCAATTGCCAAATCTTCCCCCCATAAGAGACTATATGCCTCTGGAGCTGAACCAAAATAAATCTTTTATTTTTCTTTAAATACTAACTTACTGTTAGTCTGGTATTTCACACAGCAACAGAAAAATAATCAATTCAAACTGACTCAAATATTTTATGCCACCAAAACAGGGTGGTGATTATCTATATAACCATTGTTTCTTCAGCTATTGTGATAGTAACATTAAGTCTATCAGAATATGTATGTAACATTGATTGACACAGATACATTTCATGCTAAATGGTTTCTGTTTATACATTACCTCCATCTGCCATTAAAAGAACGAGTTGAGGGGCTAGGGAGATTCTAGCAGTTAAGAGTTTCATGTTCTTCTAGAGTTTGGTTCTAGGGGTCCAAATTCAGGTCCTTGTGAATTTGCATAGTAAGCACTTTATCCACTTAGTCATCTCCCCAGCCCAAATACTGAAAAACTTCACAGTCTGTTCATGGAGTAAGAATACAATGAAGGTTCAATTATTATAGAGGAGTGAAATTTTTCTTGACTTTTTTTTTTTTTTTTTTTTTTTGGTTTTTTTCGAGACAGGGTTTCTCTGTGTAGTCCTGGCTGTCCTGGAACTCACTCTGTAGACCAGGCTGGACTCAAACTCAGAAATCTGCCTGCCTCTGTCTCCTGAGTTCTGGGATTAAAGGCTAGTGCACCACCACTGCCCAGCTTTTTCTTGACTTTCTTTAGATTCGTAAGTTTCTCTGTTCATCTTCCTTCCTTTCTTATTGTTATCTTGGAAAAAGAAGAAAAAACTCTATCATTTATCTTTTATTATTTTCCACCCTAGGTTTTTCCAGTTGTACTTAAATGTTATATTTGAACATGATCCTGAATTCTCTGCATTTCCTATAAATTGATGTCTAGAGGCTGGGGCAGACCAACTTGTGTCCTATGGTGTGACAAAGCTGTGTGTTCTTTGATCAAGATCATCACAATGTCTAGTGTTTGTTTTTCTAAGGTTGGCAGACACATGTTCCATGCACACATCAGAGTTTTTGTAATGGTGGCATTATAACTTTATCATCTTCAATGAGCTAGATACTATCATAAATATAAATTCCCCAGTGTCTGCTTTTGGTTACCTGTCACACAGCTTATACAGGAGAGACAAGATACATATTTAATTCCATCTTTCAGTATTTACAATGATTTGGTTCTCCCAATACCCTTCATTGGTGAAGGGTTTTTGTTTTGTTTTTCCAATGTCATTTGGAATCCATTTATTTAGCTATGTTTGATGAGTGTCAATCCACTCCTTTTACTGTCTCTATTTGATACACAAATTGCTTTGTCTTTCACCAGTGTGACCTGGATCAAATTGGCTCCTTGAGTCCTTCTGATTTAACCTTACTAATGGATGGCAGTCTTTTTAAGACAAAGGAGAACATTCATGGATAATAAATTTCATGAAGAGAAGTGACCCTCTCCCCTCTCCTCTTCCAGATGGCATAGGTAACAAAAATGAACCCTTTGGGTTCAGAGCTCTCCAGTAACCAAGGAAACAGCATCTTCCACACACAACAGAAACAAGGGGTATCTGAACTCACAGATGATGTCACAGCGCACTGCCAGTACACACAAGACCTGCACAGGTTCAAATCAGACAAAATCCCAGCATCAGAAGGGGAGGTGGACACAAAGCCCCACCCCAACCAAGAAGCTACTTGAAATTGATATCTGCTGGGAAAAGGAAAATCAGTTTTCTCCAGTGGAGTGCAGCTGCATATATCAGGTCAGCCACTCACCAGAGAAGCCTCTGTATCCAGGCCTAAACAAAATTGACTCCATAGGGTTTTGTGTGTGTGTGTGTGTGTGTGTGTGTGTGTGTGTGTGTGTGTGTGAACTTTTCGGGGGGGGGTTGCTGTTGCTTGTTTATTTTATTTTTCCTTATTTTTTTCTGTTTTAATTTTTGTTTTGATGATTTTGGTGAGAGAAAGAAAGAATTTGAAATTGGATGGGTAGGGATGTGGGAAAGATCTGGGAGAAGTTGGGAGAGGGAAAATACGATCAAAATACATTATATGAAAAAAGTATCTATTTTTGAATTATTAATAAAATTATTGGATTTAATTATATTTAATCAGAATTTAAGAGATTACAAATTAGTTTCACACAACTTGAAAAAGAACAACTCCTCCATTCAAATCAAGAATGTGCCTTAAGGACATGCCCAGAGATTTGTCTCTGGAGTTACTCTATATTCTGTCAAGCTGACAGTCAATATTCATTGTCACAGATAGTAACAACAGGACAAAGGTGTGACCTCAGAAGGGGCTCAGGTCACTACTGATAAGTACCACATATTCGTTCATGAACACGTTTGCTAATTGTGGAGAGGAATATGAACCTTAGAAAGTTTGAGACTAGTTCATACCAGTAACCCCAGAGCTCGTGTCTCTAGCTGCATATGTAGCAGAAGATGGCCTAGTTGGCCATCATTGGGAAGAGAGGCCCCTAGGTCTTGCAAACTTTATATGCCCCAGTCAGTACAGGGGAACGCCAGGGCCAAGAAGTGTGAGTGAGTGGGGAGGGGAGCAGGGGGGGGTATAGGGAACTGTCGGGATAGCATTTGAAATGTAAATAAAGAAAATATCTAATAAAATTTTTAAAAAACAATCAATCCATTGATCAATCAAGAAATAATAAATGGAAGACATTGTCAGCTCAAAGAAAGAAAGAAAGAAAGAAAGAAAGAAAGAAAGAAAGAAAGAAAGAAAGAAAGAAAGGAAAGGAAAGGAAAGAAAGTTTGAGGCTGATTTTACAATGACAAGAGCATGAGAAACAAATCGGTTTGGAATTTTCTTCCAATAAATGTGACATTAATGTTCTTTCAGCAAGTGAGCAGAAGATGCAATCACAGGACCCAGTTATGTGTTAACTCTCCAGTTGCCAAGAGAAGAAAGCTTCCATCGAGAAACAGGCCTATGAACATGACTATAAGTGATCATTGATACAAAACGACCAAGCCCACTGTGGGAGGCATGATAGCTAGGCATGTGGTCCTGGGCTCTATGCAACAGCTAGCTGGGTGTGTGCCTTTGAGAATCCAGTGAGCAGCATTCTCCATGGTTCTGTTTCAACTTCCTGCCTCGACTTCCTTCAGAGCTGGACTGTGACCAGGAAGTGTAAGATGAAATAAATCCTTTCCTCAGAGTATTTGGTCACGGCCACAGAAAAGAAACCAGAAAAAGAAACCTCACTTTCCTCTATACAAGACTTCATTCACTCATGCCTACAGTGGCCAAAGACTGAAGAACCTCCATGTGCTATGATGAGCTTAGGGATGCCTAGTGATAAAATAATGCAAGCAAGACTCCTGCCAGCACAGGGCCTCTCCTTGTTGCAGCAATGAGTGAAAATATAAGTGAATAGTATGGTAAGAGGTCCTGATAGAGAAAAGAGAACTGAGCAAAAGGTGGTCATGGTCAGGCTCCCTAAAGTGGTTGAATGACCATGTCAGATAAATCCATCTAGCAATAAAAAATGTGTGCGTGTGTGTGTGTGTCTGCGTGCGTGTACATGCAGTCAGCAATTAGGCTAGGAAGGCTGGTGAACAAGCCCCAGAACCATCCTGCCTCTGTTTAATCAGAGTTGAACTCAAGTGTGTACCTTCATGACTGGCTTTTTTTTTTTTTTTTAGATTTATTTATTTATATGTAAGTACACTGTAGCTGTCTTCAGATGCACCAGAAGACAGAGTCAGATCTCGTTACGGATGGTTGTGAGCCACCATGTGGTTGCTGGGATTTGAACTCCGGACCTTCGGAAGAGTAGTCGGGTGCTCTTACCCACTGAGCCATCTCGCCAGCCCATGACTGGCTTTTTAACATAGATTCTCAAACTCAAACTCAGGCCCTCCTGCTTAAGAGGTAAGTGATTTACCCACTGAGCCATCTCTCCAGGCCAGGCTTGGCAAACTCTCTATGCAGATGAATAACAAATATAATAGTCTTTGTGGGACACATCATTCTAGTTCATTCAATTCTATGACTGCACTGACAATTGAGCCACAGGCAACATGTCACCAAATGGGTATAGCTGCATTTCAATAAAATTTTATCTACAAATGCTGGTAGAATTGGCCCGTGGGACACAGATGGCTGACCATTAACTAGAAATCTGTTTCGCCGGTGTGACAAGTGGTCCTGGGCAAGCACCATGGCTACCGTTACAAAACTCTCCAAGCATCAAACTCAAAGCCTTGCAGGGAAAGCTAAGGCCTTAAGCTCCACTGTGCTGCCGGACTGTGCACTCTTCCCAAGTGTGTAATAACTGAAGATTTAAGAGTATGCCCTTAGGAAAAGAAAGGGGATAATTACCACTTGACTCCAGCTCTTTACTGCAGTGGCTGAGGCTCACCCTTGAGGGGAGCCTAGAAGTATCGCCCAACCTGTGAACCCATTTAACAACACTTTGTCAATGGCCTTCCGGAGCTCATTTTTGTCCACTGGCTCATGGCCCTCTTCTTCCCTTTGTTCTCTTTCAGTTTGCTTCCCATGGCATTTGTCAAACAAAATCTGCCCCTGTTTGAAACCACCGTGGCCAGTTTCTGTCAGTTCACGTTTCTCCAGATGTTCTGTGATCCCGTTCCTTCTGAGTGCCTCTCAGATCTGCCCAGCTCTGCTGCTAGGCAGGATGGTCTATCGTTCCTCATCGTCCTGCCACTCTAAATGAGTCCCTGGCTGGGCAGCAGTCCCCTTAGCAAGGTCAGCCAGAGAAAGCCATACATGTCATAAACATGCAGAGAGTTATTCAGCAATAACATTCATTGGCGTTTGCTTTAGTTCAGAGGCCAAGGGGATTTGGCAGGGAAAAAATATACAAAAGGCTGTTTTATTGGAGTAAGCCTGACAAAGTCAACGACTAACAAAAACTCGAGCCTGACTTTTTGGCTTCTAGAAGGGGGTGGGGGGCGGAGAGAAAGGCTACTTTTTCTCATGCCGTTCTTTGAGAATATCAAGATAAGAACATTGATGTCCTAGGAGGTTGTCCTTCTGTTGGAATCTCATTCTTTTGATCGGATTTTAAGATTGATTTTTATTTTTAATTATGTGTATTTGCATGTGTCTGTGTGCATATCTGTTCATCTGAATGCTGTGCCTGTAAAGTCCAGAAGAAGGTGTTGGCTCTTCTGCAGCTGACGTTACAGATGATGCGGAGGCAAACTTAGATGTTCAATGAGAGCAGCAAAGGCTCTTTCTTCACTACTGAGCCATCTCTCTAAGCCCCTGCTTTTCCAGTTATTAAACCACAATGTTAAAGCCAAGGTCAGCGGTGGCCTGACCCAGAGGTAGACAGTTAGAGCTGCTGTTAATGGCTCTACCCCAGGATTTCATGACCAGAACTGTTCCACCTACATAGACTGTATGTAGGATCTAAGGTTGAAAGGATATGGAAGGCTCAAGGGCTGTGTCAACTGTTCATTGACTGGCACACGCTGACAATGTGCTGTGTTCCTGAAGTCTCTATTATATCTGATCGCACTTAGAGCCTTGTCTCTAACCTTTACTCTTTAACCCTGAATGCTGCTATGGCTAGGACAAGCATTTAGAGTCTTTTTCCTTTTTTTTCTGAAAGCATTGGTTCCTCATTGCAGAATGAAAGTCCGCCTTCACTTTCCATCTGTCTCTTTGAATTTTTGGCCACCAGCTTGTCCCTGCATGCAGCTATGGATCTAGAAACCAGGGCACCTCACCTGTTTTATTTATCTGAAAGCTTAACAGTAAGGGTAATGAGAGAGCATCCCAGTGGGCTCTGGCCTCAGCTCTGGCTTCCCATTTGAGATAAATTCTGTAACAGCTTCATCAGAGAGGCCTCATACTGTAGTCAAAGTGCTGAGAGTTAATGACAGCAGGACACTCTGTCAAACTGAGACAGCTGTAGCTCCCCCTTAGAGTCTTGGAGAACATCCCACAAAGGAGGCCAGGAACATTATAAGGAAAGGAGAGATGTGCTGCAAGTGTTTATCTTCTGGTCATGGGAACCATCACCTCCACGAGCCTACTGCAGTTATGTTTATCTGCACAAGACCTGCCTAAGATTGGGTCCACCAACATTTCATTATTGAGTGAAGGAGTAGCCATGAGAGAACCCTTCCCTCTCAAGAGGGAATTAGCATCTGCAATTAATGATGCTAAGGGTAGCATTAGCCTCTTCAGAAGTGTAGTCATTAACAAGCTATCCCTATTCCAATGATAATTCCCCACCCATGCTCAGGAAAATAACTCTAACTCAGTGAGCTCTGCACAAAACAAGGCATGAAAGGAAGAGGGAACTCACTATGAGAATAGAAGCAAATGAGAAAGGGGAATGAGAGAGGGTGATGGGTCTTGTGGTGGTTTGAATATTCTTGGCCCATGGGGAGAGGCACTATTAGGAGGTGTGGCCTTGTTTGAGTAGGTGTGGCCTTGGAGGAAGTGTGTCACTGTGGAGGTGGGCTTTAAGGGCTCATATAAATCCTCAAACTATGCTCAGTGTGAGACACAATCAGTCCCAACCTTAACTAAGACAGGCCTAGAAATGATTAAAAATTATTTATAAAAGAATATGAAACTGTTGCAAAAATGAAAACAAAATGAATTACTGAGTTTTAAAATATAAATGAATGAATGGATAAATAAATAAGTAAATAAATATTGGAATTACTGTACTGTTGGCTTTTTATGACGTCTTATTCCAGACCCTCAGAGGGATCTGAAGGTCTTTGGTTCTCCTCCTAAACCTACCATCACTTTGGATTCCAAGGATAGCAGAACCTAATGGGAAGACCACATAGGTAAGAACTATGGCCATGACTAGGGGCTGCAGTCCAGGGAAGCTTTGGTTCCCTAAGCACTAGACTTTCCACCAAAACAATAAAGATGTATATGGGCTCCCTGACAGAACGAGAGCTGAGACAGTGTTCAACAGACCAATATTAGCCAGGACTGTTTCGTGTTCCATATTTCTTATCCCCTGCCCCAATTCTTCTACTATTTAGAGACAAAACTCATGTCAGTACCCCTAAAAAGACTTTGTGGTTCACTGGACGCTTTAGTCAGTTCTTCCCAAAATGCCTATACTGGCTAAATCTCCTTTGCAACAGTTATTTCCAATGACATACTAGGATTTGGGGATGGGGTTTGCTGATAAGCCTGTTAGAGTTGCCACAGCTTGGCTTTTACCTTGAAACTCTGGTCAAAAAGTTGCTAAAGGCAAATTCTTAGTTTTCAACCCAGAACTACAGAGTTAGACCATTCAGGCCAGTAGCACCCAAAGGGGCAGGACCATTAAGTACCAGATGCCTAAATACAGACAGAACACAGATATCAACTCCTGTAGTATTGAGGCATCACTGGATTTGAAGTTACCATCTATATTCCAACAAACCAGACTCAGCTACCCGTCCTCAAAAACACAGTCTTAAAAGTTGAATGAATAATAAAAATCAAGCGAAAGAGATTTACTCAATATGGTCACATTAGGAACAGCAATGAAGGGACACAGGACCCCCTATGTCCCTATTCAGCATCCTTATATGGAGGTAAGGTTTAAATGAAAAGCAAGAGATATTTAGAAGTCTGGCAAGGTATGGTATCCACGATCCATCCTCTGTTGTCTCAGCTCCAAGTTTCTCTAGTAAGGTCAGTCACCACTGTCAGGTTAGCTGACAAGCTGTAAATCTTTCTCTAGCAGACAAGTTTTCTCAGGACTTCGAACTTTTCCTCCTACAGCAGGAAATTCCAGTTTCTTGGGGCTCACTGTTGCAATATTCTGACAGCCAAAGAGGGGGTTGAGGAGTGTCTTTTTAGTGTGTATTCATTCCTTATAGTCAGGGCATTGCAAAGAGACATAAAGAGACAAAGGAAGTCCTCTTCAGGAGGTTAGTCATATGAGTGAGTATCAGGGTTCGACAAACAACTCTAGGGCTGGCGGGGGGGGGGGGTGTGAATGTTCCAGAGTCTTGTGTTTCTGAAGAAGGGGTTGAGCAGAGACACTTGGTTGTAGCAGAAGTAGGGTGGGATTAAGAAGAGGGCAGAGGTACGCAGAAAAGGATACAATTCTAAGGGAGAAACCAGGCTAGAGCAAAGGGGGGCTGTTTTCTTATGTAGTGTAGGCTTTGGGGCTCATTTACACAGTTTAGGCTTTCCCATCTGGCTTATCTGTTACTATTCTTCTACACTCATCCCCGAGCATCCTTCATCTCAGCATCTTCTCTCTGTCTCCTCCATTGGGCTGTGAGCTTTAACAGCATGAGTCATAGGTCAGGTTAGGGCAATCTAGCATGCCTTTGTGCCTGCCTCAGAGGCCAAGCTTAGTTGGCCTCAGCCAGGGGAATTTTCCAGCTTTTCCCTTTGTCAAGCCCCTTTTCTTCATATGCTAATTTTGCAGCCTCCCCAAAGGGTTCTCTGGACCTCAGACCATACACCCCCTTCACCTCACGAGGGCAGAAGAGACTTTAAGGGACTAGATTGAAAATCAGTATGGTCAGAAAAGAGGCATCAACTGGACACAGAGTAGGCTCCGAGAGAGATGCTGAAGTTGAGTTCCCTTACATTGTTCCAACCTGTAACCAGGTGAGTCCTTGAGTGTTCAGTACCATTGGAAACAAACTGGAGCAGGATGTGAACGACCTTGGGCATCCTTAGCCTTCTATTCCAATGGAGGAAAACCTCTTGTTCCAATTACAGGGAAGGTTGCAGGTCTATCTAATCTTCTAACATTTCTGACATTGCCATCTACAAAGTTCATGCTCTAGCATTCTTCATCTAGGGCTGAAGAAACGGCTGAGCAGCTAAGGGTCTGTACTGTTCTTACAGAGGAACAAAATGTAGTTTCTAGAAACCATACCTGACTACTCACAAAGGCCTGGAACTGCAGCTGTAAAGGATCCAATGTCTTGTTCTGATTTCTTCACATGTGCACTTATCTACACACGCACTTTTTTCCCCATAAAACAAAAGAATCACCATTTCTTCAAATTAGAAAATAGTTTTAAGCACATTTATGATTTGGGGTTGTGCCCCAATAATATCTCCCCTGCAGCTCACACGTGGCCTACAGGCTGTACATTGCTCTCACGGGACTGATGGGGTTGGCTCACATGAGGGCCAGTGTGCTGTAGCTCCCTCAAGACAGAATTTAGGGATAACTTGAAACTCCCAACATAGACCACACTGTGCTCAAAATCAAAGAGATCTGCCTGTCTCTGTCACTCCAGTGTCCTCAGAAATGATGATTACCCCATCTTCTCAGTTTGTCTCAAGTCCATGCCAATGAGGAGAGGGTAGCAGTAGTAGAACCACACAGAGAGCAGAGCAGTGGTCCCGTGCCCTGGCAGCCCCTCTACTGCACTGAGTGGTTTCTGTTACTTTCTTAGTGTTCTGTTTTTGAGAAAGAAAGTGTTTCCTTCTCAAATGTCAATCAGTACAGAAGGAATGTGGGGTGGAGAGTCTCTGTCAGGGGAGCGTGTGAAATCACTGACATCATCCACCCAGACAAAGAGTTCCTCTGGAGTCATTTGCATTGAGACCCTTGTTCATTTGTATTCAGATCCTTGTAAACTGCCCAGGGTTTCAATTTGACTGGTTAGGTTGAAATTATAGCCCTAAAGGGTGGGATAAGAGGGCAGTGGGTGAGAGGCTAAACTCAACAAACAATGTGTCCCAAAGGGAAATGTCTTTATGTGCACAATGAACATATACAATAATATTTTTAAAAAAGAAGAAGAAGAAAGTGAGGTTAAAAAAAAACAAACAAACCTGTATCCAAGAGTCTTGAATGTTTGTCAAGCAAGGGTAAAATTAAGTATGGACTCTTACCAAGGAGCAACAATGGATAAAGATGCTCATTTAACTCGCACACTATATATCCCCACTATAGCCTTTAACAGAATGTGCGGCTACCTATTCTGAGGTTAGACTTGAACCCCTATGTCCTAGGACACAAGATCAGGTCACTGGACCTGCACAGAAAGAGTTTCTATCCACTGAACATCTTGCCAGCTTTAAAAAAAAATCTTCTTTAAAAATCACCAGCGACCAGGTTCTAAGGATGAAGTCCCATAAAAAGCATTTAATTGGCCGTACTTCCAACAGAAGGGAAAGCATTAACAAATATTCGGGGAGTAGGGGGGGAGTCTTTAAAGACTGAATAGGAGGCTCTGTGAGTAGAGTGCTTATTGTACATATGAGGAGGCCTGGTTTTGGATCCGTAGCATCTATGCAAAAACTGTGTATGGTGGCCCAGCACTGAGCAGGAAGAGACAAGCAGATCACTGGTATTTACCAACCAGCCGATTAGGCAAAATGATGAATTCTAGGTTCTGTGAGAAAGCCCTGTCTCACAACAACAACAAAAACAACAAAAACAATATGGAAAGTAAGAGAGAAAGATACTCAATGTCAACCTGTAGCTTGCACATATACACATGCTCTAGCAAGTACACACATACATATACATATACCCACACACACAAACAAGTGTGGATACGTGCATACATATCCCACATATATGCATATACACAATACAAAGAAAGAGAACAAAGGATCTTAGGGTTGACTTGGGCCACACGTATAACAAGACAGGGAGAGAGGTAAGAGGAACAGTCCAGTACCCACAGCCAGTTAGAGAAAGAGTGGGATTTTGCAAGCAGGACCAGCACACCCAGGTCCCATCTTATTAGGATGGTGCTGTACTTCCTCCAGAAAATTGGCAAAATGCAATCCTCATCTTCCTAAACAGGCAAAAAGGAGGAGATCAAGCCTTAGTCTAGCCACCACCATGAGAGAACTGGTTCATATAACATCTTTCCTTTGCATGTCTGTGGTCAAAAGTCCCCTCTATCTACAGCTTCCTAGATTTCTGGATCTCTTCCCTGGCTCCAGCTATTCCAGGCACGTGACACTCCCCAAAAGAGCAATAGAACACCCAGGGTGTGCTTGGCTAACAGACTCACTCAGAGTTCTTGCCTCACTCTGTCCAAATAAAGGCAGCCGTTCTCTGGCCATCTTTTGTCAATAGCATTTTTGTGCTCTCATCCCCGGGGTCACAGGCTGTTTGTTCTTGGACTGTATTCTGGGAGGCTCTATTTCCCCACCATGCTGAGCCTCTGCAACGAGTGAGCCTCTATCATACAAGATGCTTCAGTGAGAAAGAAAAAGAAAGCGAGGAGAAAATGAGGCAGTACTAAGCCAGCATACCTGACTGCAAAACAGCTAAGGCGAAATACAGAATTGTGGCTCCCCTTGGTTCCAAATCCTCTGGCTCTGAAGTAGAATCTAGCAGGTCAAGAGCTCAGGTCTGTGTCAGCCTAAGCAAGAGGCTTTGGATTTAAAAATCTTCTCTTCCTCGTGAATTCAGCTGTCTAGTGTGCAGTGTGGGGCTATGCTGAGCTAAAGCAAGCACTGTGTTAAAGGATACACGGGTTGGAGAAGAAGCCTTGTTTCAACTTCAGGGAGATTATGGCCAGAAGAGATTGATGGAAGGAGCAGAAGATAGACGCTTGCTACTCCTTGCTACTCCTAACACCAAATAGACTCACGCTACATTTGTCTCTTTCATTCTGGTGACATTTACTGGCATTTTTCTTCTATGTGTCAGGACACTGTTAGCATTGGGAGTTTAAAGTAAGTAAGGCAGACCTCAGTCTTCTAAGAATTCATGGCCCTGTTGGGAATAGGGGTATGTGTATGTCATCAGACAAGGATGCTGGAGTTCAGAGAAAAAGGACACACTCATTACAAGGTGATTAGCTGGCCTCTAAAGCAGAGAGGGTATTTTAAGGAGGGCTTTACATTCCCTGACCCAGACCTGGAATCAGCAATCTCTCTAAGGACATCTAAAAGTGGAGGTATGGAGGAAATGTGTTCCAGGTGGAGACAAATGGACCAAAGCCCAGAGGTAGGAAAATTGGAGATGGAGTTGTGAAGAAGTCAAGATGGTGGAACCATGCCAGGCATGCTGGAGAGAAGAGGCTTGAAACCAGACCTCAGTTTGCAGGCTGGGATGAATGTTTGGGATCAAGGATTAGGGAGGCTATCTACAGGCAAGCTGGATACGTTATTGCAAGCAAGACTGGTTACTGGATTCCAATGGTGATCGAGCAACACAAGAGAGCTCATGAAGGACAGGCAGTCATTAATCAAGTTTATGATAGGTGATGATTATTTTAATTGTCAACTTATCACAATCACCTGGAAAGAGACAGAGGGATTATCTAGATTAGTCTGTTCTGAGGGAATGCCTATAGGGTATTGTCCTGGTAACTGCCCTACTCCCCTACATATGACAACACTCCCTAGATGGGACCCTGAACTGTATGAAGGTGAAGAAGAAAGCTGGATAAACACAAGCAGCAGCAACCAAAACTGTGTTCATTCTATTTCTGCTTTTAACTGTGGGTGTGATGTGACTAGCTACATTGTGTTCCTGCTCTGACTTCCTCAAAACGATGGTCATGACCTGAAATTGTAAGTAAAAAAAAAAACCTCCTTTTGTTGGAGTATTTTATACCAAAGACAGTCCCATAAGAAGATAATCCTTGTGATGTGATAGCCATCTTGATTTCTGTGAGTGTGCTCTGATGTTTCTGCAATGATATGATCTAATGACATGTTTCTTAGAATGTATTCTTTTTGGGAAGCAGTATGTATTAGTACTGTCCAGATTGGAAGTTGGTGGGTCAAACTGTATAACAATGTTCAAAGTGGCTGAGAACTTTTACATTCCAACTGTGCTCTGAGATGACACTTCCTCCTGAAGAAATTAAAGTTCTAGGAGGCTTGGCCGGTTTCAACGTGGGGCCAAGGATGGAGAAGAGAGGGGCTGGAAAGCTGGCATGTTTTGTTATATCCAATAACTAGAAGCTATTAAGGACTTGCTGGGCTGTAAGAACAAAACTTAGGATCAACTTGGAGATGTTAGCACTGATCAAACACTGAACAATTTCAGCATGGAGTTTCAGTAATGATGGAAGTGACTCAACATGCATCATACATGCATGTAACTCACAGTATCACAGTGACATTAAACAAACATCCATGTGTCATCATCATGGAAAGATGCTACAGAACCAATCTAGAAAGTAAGCAATGGGGGTGCTTTCATCTCTTCTATGTGAAATGTACCAGTTAAAGTCAAAAAACTAGATGTTTCATTTATGCTTCATTGGGAGTATTGCTTCTAAAAACTGAATAAGGGATGCTAAAGCTAGAACACCACAAGCCTGAGTGTCTTTGTGAATGATGACTACAGACATCAATAACAAAAACAGAGACAGGTAGATTATGTGTCTCTTATGCTACCGTGAAATAGTTTTGACAAAAACGTTAGTCCACAAATCAAATCTATAGATCTGTCAACTCGCTCATTTGAAACACAATGACAGGGGAACATCTCTAGAATACCATAGGGATGTTAACATCAATATACAGGCTTGGCAGGGATGGGTATCACAGGACAGAAAACCTGGTTTCATTAACAAATAAATTGCGAGGAAAAGAAGAGAGAAGATAGAAAGACACAATAAAGAGAGAAACATGCAGAAAGAGAAATAGAGATATTTAAAGGCAAAGGTTGTATAGAAAGAGATAGAAATGAAAAGATGATAGAAACAGAAATAAAGATTATAGACATGTATGATAGACATAAAGGGCAGAGAAAAAAGATGTGACAGAAATGATGGAGACATATTGTGTATTATACACATGGACATGTGATAGGCATACAGATGATAGAAGTCAAGGTAGAGAGAAAAGAGAGACAGAAATAGAGATAGATGACAGACACAGAAACAAAGGTTAGCATTATATAATTGTGTATGTGTTTGTGTTTGCGTGCTCGTGCATGCACGCACACGTATACATAAATGATAGAGACACAGAAATATAAATAGTACAGGCTGAGACTATAGAGATAATGGGAGATAGTGATAATAGAGATATTGGAAGATGATAGAGACAGAAATATGATATAATATGACATTATATGACATGATATGATACGACAGAGAAGCAGATGATAGAATGTCAGCTGTTGCATGGCATTTTCCTCTGAGACAAAAGCCTGCCATCTTGACAAGAATCTCCTTAAGACACAGGATATTCTAAAGGGAATGGTCACATCCCATCCTACAGGACATCTTCTATGCTTTAGGAAGTCCCTAACTGACCACCAAATTTTCTAGACTCCTCCCTTCCCAAGCATATATAAGCTATAAGGGTAGCTGAAATCTTCTCAGACAAGCTGGGCTACCTGGAAGCGACTTGGATCAACTGAGCTACATGGAAAGGCCACTCTCCAACCTGCAATAAACTCCAAGTTTCTACCTTTCAGTAACTGTCTCCATACTGAGGTGACCTGGTGCTGACACGTTTTTATCCTTGAGTTATTTCTGCTCCTGCAGTAACCCCTCACATAAACTCCCGTAAGGAATCTCAGTGGTACCCACAAGGTCACTGATCTGGGCTCTGGTGCTATCTTCACTTTGATCTACTATTGGTTCACTGTCTGGTCTGACTGAATGTTTGTATCTCTTCAGGAACAGTGTCACACAGCAATGATAAAAACAGAGGTAAAAGTAGAGAATATCATGATATAAAAATGGTAGAGACAAAGATCAAAAAATGATAGCGATGAGAGGCAGAGATGATAGACATGTAGACAGAGAGTAGAGATAGTGATGGTGAGAGACAAAAGAAAGGAGAGATAGATATTAGAGATAACGATAATGGGGACAGAGATATATGATAGACACAGATATTATGATACAGAGATATGAGTAATAGAGATGTGACAATGGAGGAGTTAGAGGGGGGAGAAAGGGAGGAAGAGGGAGAGGGAGAGAAAGAGAGAGAGAGGAAGGAGCAGAGGTCATATCAACTGCTTACAAACATGGATGTTATTGTATCTTCTTACTAAAGACAAACTAAAAATACCTATAATGAGATCTGGGGGTGTGGTGTTATTGAGAAATGATTATTGTTTTCCCATAAGGTATAAGAACCCATTCTGGTCATGTTTCTTGACAGTTCTTTCTTTTATAAAACCGTATATGAACGAAACAATACACTCTGTGCAATTTGGCATAATACAGTGCTGGCAGGGAGATCTGGGTGGCAGTGTAGAATTATCGTTAAACCTGTGGTTGCCGCATCATGATGGTATACACTTCTCTACATGTTTGAAACATTGCATAATTAAAAGCTAGTAATAAAATCAAAACAATAATAAAGCAAAAGGAGGACAGGGCAGGGACCTGGCAAGGACAAATGCCAGGCTTATCTGAGCAGGCTGCTGGGAAGCTGGCCTTGGCAGAACTCCTGGCTGGGGAGACACTTGGGTCTTTCACTTCTTGGCTGTTTATTGGCTCCAGTTCTCCTTTGTTTGAATTCACTTGTCTCTTTTTGAAAAGCTACACACCTTTAGCATTCTGGTCCAGATTCATTCCACATCGCAGCCTTTCCTGAGAGCTCTCCTCACCAGGCATGGCAGATCTGTTTTTCCTCCTCTAATCTTTAGCCCAAGGGTCTTTGTAAGATACCTGCCTATTTTTCCCCTGTCTTACACAGTACTTGTCATACAATGGATACTGAGATTGCCAAATTAAGGGCATAGATAATTCTGATGTTAGAGTGCCCGGGCAAGTGAGTGCCACTTACAGCATGCAGTGTAGAATGAAAGACAATTCTCAAGACCTTTGATATATTGAGTCTTAACATCTCAAAGAACTCCAATATTTGAATCTCAGAAAAGTTAGAACCAGCACTACCTATCTGGAAGCTTCCTTCACCAGGAATTAAAACCACTTAGAAGAACAGACCTGCGAGAGCGGAGGAATGTCCCGTGAAAACAAGCTGGGGACAGACACTCGAGAACCAGGAAGGCAGATGTTGAGAGAGAGAAATGAGGAAGAATAAGGGCAGGGATGAAGAAGAGAAAATAGGAGAGAAAGGGGGAGGACAGAAAGAATGAAGGGGAAGAGAGAGAGAGAAGGAAGATGAAAGGGAAGAAAAGGAAGAAACTACAGAGGGGAAGAATAAAGGAGGAGATAGGGAAGAGAGGAATAGAAGCAGGAAGGAAGGAAGAAAGGAAAGGAAGGAGAAATGGGGAGATGAGGACGAAGAAACAGAGGAGGAGGAAGAGGTGGAAGAGAACCAAATATATTTACAAAGGAGCATGATATAGAACAGTTTCAGATAGCTACTTAGGAAAATCAAAACCTAGAAATGGGCCAGAATGACCTGGAAAGGAGGCGCTCCACAGCTGACAAGAGCAGTTTCAGCAAGGGACGGGGGGGGGGGGGGTGATCACAGGCTGGAAGCTGAACCTGAGGCTTAGGCAGTGGTGGCACACACCTTTAACCCCAGCACTTGGGAGGCAGAGGCAGGCGGATTTCTGAGTTTGAAGTCAGCCTGGTCTACAGAGTGAGTTCCAGGACAGTGAAGGCTACACAGAGAAACCCTGTCTCGAACTCCCCTTCCCCCAAAGGAACTTTTGCTGCCTTCCTTGAGGCTGGTGGAGGCAGAGCAGACTTGCCTGCACCAGACACATTCCAGAAGAGGGCGTTGTAACAGACTACAGTGCTGGGATGTAGCATGAGACCGAGAGCTCGAGAGTCCAACTTCTGAATATCTGTTTTCTACTTTCTCTTATTTCTGATGGAATTTGTAAAACACCATCAGTCCCTAGAGCTAAGAGCAAAACTATATAACTGCATGCAACATTTATGTTCTGATATGATGTGTCAAGTTGTTCTGTGTTCTACTTACACCAATCCACGGAGTCCTCCCAAGTTTGCCCCATAGTGCACTGGTATCGTGGTAAAGAAACCAAGGAAGGCCCTGGGAGATGAGGGAACTCATATAAAGTTAGCTCGTGAAAGGCAGTCTCAACACTTGAACCCACTGTTTTGGCTTCATCATAGCCTGTGTTCTCTGCCACACCCCATGGCCTCTTAGGTGAAGTGAGGTAAGTTTTATTGCACCATTTTATAGAGGAGCAAATCAGCTCTGCAGACAAGGAGCTTGCCAACCAGGCAGAGGCAGAGCCAAACTTCAGGTCCACAGTTTCCCAAGCCAAGTCCAGGATGCTCCATTGCCTCTTGTTGCCCTTCTGGGCAAGGAACACAAAGACATTGTCTGTGAAAAGTGAGAGAGAATTCCAAGGAAGACTACCCTGAGTAAACCTTGAAAATAAGCACAGGGCCAAGGAGAGGCTCGGCCACCAAGCCTGATGACCCTAGTTCAATCCCAGAGATCCGGTAGTGGAAGGAGAAAACTGATTCCTGCAAGTTGTCTTCTGATCCCATCCCCTGCAGCCACCACAAGCATAAATAAACATATACATGTAGATTGGACACAATTTCAACACATATGCTATCACCAACAAGCAAGCGAAAACAGAAAAAAGAATGATTAAGACATATCTATTGAGGGCTCAGTCATGAGCTCGCTGTAGCTGTGCTGGCCTCTGCAAGACTAGGCTGATGAACACTCCATCAGGCACAGTGGGGAGTGCAGGCTCTGTAATAGGCAGCCCAACTCCTATTGGCTTCGTCCCCTCCCCGGAAGACTGCGGACAGTTAATGGTTGCTGGGAAGAGTCATTCTCTGCCTGGGTGCTATTGCCTGTGCTCCGGTAAATAACCCTCATCCATGCTATGCACACGACCCTAACTAAACTTGGTAAGTCCCAGAAATAAATCATTAAAAAGACATCAGAGTTGGGGATGGTTATTGGGAAGGGAAGTTTCAGTGGGAGAGAAAGATGACGGGGTGTCTGGAAGGGGAAGGAAATGACCAAACCCTTTATATACATACATGAAATTGTCAAAGGATAAAAGAGGTCAAGATTCATTATACTCACGTGTGAAGTGTTCAAATAATAATTGGAAAATTATTTTTAAAAGAAAAAAGTTCTAAGGTAAAACTAAAGACCTGAGTTCCAGCGTGAAGGAGATGTTACAGTGTGTGGTGATAGGATTCCAGACCAAATACAAGGAAAAACTCATGCAGGTAAGGGTGTGTGCTGCAGTTGTCACAATGATAGCGTTTTCTTTGAGGCAGGCAAAGGGGAATAAGGAGTTTGTAATACGAGCCTTGGAGCCTTGGGACCTAGCAGATTGGTTCCAACTACGACAGAGGAAGGCTCTGTTTGAATGGCTCCCCCCTGCTCTTGTGTAGGCTCTCTTGACATCACTACATCATGCTGGCTGGTCCTGTCAGACATCTGTCTGTAAACAGAGGCTGCCTTTCAGACCTGGTCAGATGAGAATCCCGTGATTCCTATCCATGTCTCTACAGAGCAAAATGAGATCATTGCGTCTGTCCCTGGGAGTGTCACCTCTGCGCTCTGAGGCAGCAATCTGACCTAAGATTCCAGAACCCAAGCCTTTATCTGCCAGAATTCACTGAAACTCCCTGTGAATTATGCTGACTTCAGTGTCTATTTTCCTTCTTCTCTATGAGACACTATGGGCGGTGATTCCCCTCCCTACTGGTTAGGAGGCCCTGTGGTCTCTCTGGGCCAACAACCACTCTTGGCTCAGAGACTCCTATTGGCTTTCAGACAATCCTGGCAGACACTGCCCAAGACTTGGCTCACAGCCTGCCCTACTGTGTTTTTAGAGCAGTACCGGCAACAGGAGGATTCTGAGTGCAGTAGCTAAATGCCGCGGGTTAAGTTCACCCAATTTAAGGGGTGAGAGAAACAGTAGAGCTGTTAACTGTACACATCTGTGCCCCGCATATGGCTACTCTAAGATCTGGGGCATTCTAGAGTCCTGATACCTTTCCCTGGGCTCCACGGGGTATTTGAAGCATCCTCAGTAAAGGATGCCATGGTACAATGGTCCTGAAAGTAAAATGATTGGCTGCTGACATAGTTGTCACCATCTTCACCAGACACAGGCTCTGTAATAGGCACCCTGACATGGTGCTGACTTGAGCCTGACCCCTCCTGATAATCTTTCATGAACAGAGTATGAAAAATGTCATCATCCCTCTTTCGTGTGGCTGAGGTTGTACCTACAAATAAGGAATCCAGAAGGCAGCTGTGGGCGCTGTTCCTTACACATCTTCCATTTAAACAATTAATGAGAGTTTCTCATTGACCTAAAACATGCTAATAGTCTCGCCTGGCTAACCAGTGAGCCCTGAGGATCCACCTGTCTCAGCCTTCCAGCAGAGGGACTATGAGAGCTCACTACCATGCCCAGTATTCTAAACGTGGCTTCTGGGTGATTGATCTATATTTGCAAGGCAAGCACTTTAATAACTGAGCTTTCCCCCATCCCCATACAACCTTTCTAATACATGAAAGCGTAAGTAGCAGAAGAGCCAGGGTTTACTCAAAGCCAGCATGAGCACCTCTGAGCTGGGAGCTCACGGGAGCAGGGTTGGAACTCAGAGGGGATACTGGTTCCCTCACTCTCCTACTCTTCAGAGGAAAGGGCTGTTTCTTGCAGATGAGGATTCCTGAATAAGAAATTAACACACTTGTACCCCACCCCAGAACTGTCCACTCAGCTCGTAATTTTCTCAGAAGGCACTGACCTAAGTGCACCCTCTGACCTAACAACAAAATCCCAGGAAGGTACATAAAGATGAGTGCTGAAAACTGGGATTCAACGTAACTAACGGACCGAAAAATTAGGAAGTCTGATGGTTTAATTTGAAACGGAAGTTACAGTCACAACAAATAATTTTAATTAAGTAAAATGTCAAGACCCAGTCATCCAAAGAAGATACCAAAAGTATCCTCCATCACAGATTTATTCTTTGGAGAAATCTGCCACTCGCACCTCAAAATTTAATTTCCTGGAGCCCACGATTGGCATTCATTTTTATCATTTTAATAATCTTTAATATTGTGTCAAAGATTAAAATCTGCCATGTACATATAGACCCAGGGTCCTACAGAGAGCTGAGGTCACATGGAGTAAAGGAGGCTGGGATATTTGGAGAAAGGAAGGGGGGCTCTGGACTGAGAGAGCCAAGAACATGAAAGGGAGCAACCAGGATAGCGATGAGGCCAGGACCAGTTGTGTCAATAGCAAGTGAGTGGGGATGTTCTTAGGGGACAACTAGCAGGAGTCAGGGAGGCTTGCTCCCCAGGGAAAGAAACTGGGGCCTATATATCACACGTCAAACGTAAGCGCTGTGCAAGCTGAGTATTCCCTGGTGGACCTTTGTTGTCTAATTTGTCTTTCTAATGCACGCTGGAAAAACTATTGCCGACAGTGCAAGCTGACATTTTACAAATGTCAGAGCTTATAAACAAGGACAGGCTCCAGTCCTAGGATCTACCTAGGTTTCTCAATCCATGAGACTGAGAGGCACTGTACGACTGGAGGACCCCTGGAGAACTGCTGGTCTTCAGTCCAGGTTTGAGGCCAAAGGAGCCATCAGTGAAGGGTGGAGCAGCAGCTACCACAGCAGAGATTACAAAGGCTCTGAACTTGGAAGCGGGGCAGATGAATTTACAAACAAGATGCAAAGGTAGGCAGGCAAAGAGCAAACCTTTTCCCTGATACCTCCTGTATATTGGGTGCTGCCCAAAGGTGCTGCTCACATACAGGAGTAGGTCTCTTCACATCAGTTAGCATGTGAGGAAATTCTCTCACAGGTATGCCTAGAAGTTGGCCTCATGGGAAGTACAGACCTTGTTCAGTTAGGGATGAACATTAGCCAACGGAGCAGCCTTTGTCAGGTCACCTGACCGCTATGAGACTTCACGCATGCGAGTTTGAAACTCATCCTACATAGGAAGGATGAGGAAACAGGAGTTTCATAGGTATCAAGGCACACAGGGGACTCTTTACTGATTCTATTTTAAGCCCCAACATTACCCTGCTTTATTATTATTATTATTATTATTATTACTATTATTATTATTATCATGGTTTATTGCATTTTGTGTGCATGTGTGTTTCTGCTTGTCTGCATGTGCACAATGGACACACAGGCACCTTCAGAGTCCAGAAGACGGTATTTGGGTCCTCTGCAAATGGAGTTAGAGATGGTTGTAAGCTGCCCCCATGTGTGATCTGGGAACTGAACCCTGGTCCTCCGCAAAAGCAGCAAGGACCCTTAGCCACCAAGCCCTTTGCTCCAAACACCCACACCCTGCTTCTAGATAGCATGAATCTGTTAGCCTTTGGTAGCTGACCTCAGACTATAGCACACACTTGATAACCCTTCCTTCTGTGGGGCAGGAGACAAATCCCTCCCTGGCACTTCCTGCAAACGTAAGCACTTGACTCAGAGAAGGAAAACGGAAATCCACACAGACGTGAGCAGCTGGCAACTGGCTTTTCTTTTTCCAAACCAGTACCCTTGCCTTTAGAAACCCCGAAGAACCTGCATGATTAAAAACTGGAATTAATTAGAATACTTAAAATCCAGCAGCAGTCACTTTCAAAGCAGCAGCCGACAGTGCCTCCACCACCTCCAAGTATTCCCGTGGGCACCAACAGCTTCAAGAGAGAGACCCCAAACAGCACCCAGGAGGCCGCTAAAACCCATCTGCAGCCCCGGGAACTGTAGCAAACATTAAGCAGAAATGGGCACAGTTGTTTGGCAATGAAAAACTGGAGGTCTTTAATAAGCAACCACATAAACCTTGTTTTAGATTTCACATTCATGCTTCTATCAACATTGGTTTGGTTAATTATCTCAATATCTAAAATGGGGAAAGGGTTGGGAAGATGGCTCTGCGGGAACCGTTTGTGGCAGAAGCACATCGACCCGAGTTTGGATCCCTAGAACGTACTTAAAGCCAAGTGGAGTTGAGGATATCTGTAACCCCAGCATGACAGCATAGGCGGAAAGGGAGAGGAGAGTCTCTAGAAGCCTTCAGGCCTAGACTGCCGCAGACAGCAGTGGAGAAAGAGACCCTGTCTCAGACAAGTTGGAGGGGTCAGGTTGTCCTCTGACCTCCACATGCATGCCTTGGTTCATATGGACCCTGCCTACACAAACAGAATACACACACACACACACATGCACATGCACACACATACACATATGCACACACAAACATATACACACACACACATGCACGCACGGGGAAATAAATATATAGTAATAAGGTATTGGTATCCAGGGATCTTCAAATAGTTATTGCTCTACAGTAGAAGCAGATAGTCTCAAACAGCACCTGGTTCATAAATGCTTGATAAGTGAGATTTGTAAAGTTATGATTGTAAATTCCATAAAAACGCATCTGATCCTGTAATGAAAGGTGGATTTCCCTGTGGCCATGGGGAGACGACATTTAAATGGTGCTATTGCTAAGATCTGCCATAAAGAGAGTGTGGTGGTCAATATTAATTCTCAGCTTGAGACACTCTGGAGGAGCTGAAGATGCAAGCTCCATGCTGTCTATGAAGGGATTATTTGATTCAATCAGTCGAGATGAGAGGGCTCATGTTAAATATGGGTGGCACCATGCCATGAACTGAGATCCTGGGCCCAATTACAGAGAGAAGAAAAGCAGTGCAGGGGTGCTCATCTGCCGTATTTCCCGACTGGAAACAATGTGACCACCTGCCCTATGTTCCTGCTGCCATGCAGTCCTTCTGTAACAGACTGTACCCCTTAAAGCACTGTGAGCCCCTGAACCTTCTAAAGCTGCCTTTGAACAAAGTGATGGCTACAGACAGGGCTCCTCTTCATGTACCTTTATGATCATACTGTCATTTCTATTCCAAAGACAGGCAGCAGAGGGCAGAGCTCCATGGTTTTGTAATTAGTTGAAAGGATCCTGTGATTCTCTGTTGGCTCCTATCTGATCTTCCACTTCCAGTGATGAACATGTCTCAATATCTGGGTCATCGATAGTGTGGAAACACTAAATTGAAACCCTGCAAAGGAGGATGCGGTGGAGAGAAAAGATGCTCTATCTTCTTTCTGAAGAAAAAAATTCCTATTTTAAAAGGTTTGTTTTGTTTTTATGTGCATGTGTTCTCTCTCTCTCTCTCTCTCTCTCTCTCTCTCTCTCTCTCTCTCTCTCTCTCTCTCTCTCTCTCTCTCTTTCTCTCTCTCTCTCTTCCCTTCTCTGTGTGCATAGGTACCCATGGAATTCAGAAGAGGGCATCAGATTGCCTCCAGCTGGGGTTACAGATATTTGTGAGCCACCTGATATGGATGCTGGGAACTGAACCCTAGTCCTTTGCAACAGTGGTACTCACTCTTAGCCAGCCCTAGAAAAATCTCCTTTCACAGTGAGTCAGTGGATAACTAGCAACTCCTTTTAAGTTAGTGATCCTACATTCTAGGTCCTCAGCTGCTACCATGAGAGGCTAGGATGTCAGGTGAGACAAGAAAACTGTCTGCAAGATGAGCAGTGCTCCCACTCCAGATGAGCAGTGCTCCTACTCCAGAGCCATATCAACACCCCAAAGAAAAGATGGTTCTCTTCCACAGGTCAGATTCACGGCAGAATCTACCTACCTACAACATTGAGGAGGAAATACTATTGTCTCTGCTCTTCCCTTCATTGCCGCTGTGTGGAGGGACCACATCTCTCCCCACGCCTAAATTCCCCCAAATGTTATCTGCATAGGCATCACCAAAACCTGTCTTGGCTCTTTTATGGAACTTGAAATCTTTTTAATTGAGACAACACCCAGCAGACCAGCCACGGGCTTGCTGCACTGGGCTTTAAGTTAGTTTGACATTTGCCTCCTACGTGTTACCAAATGCCTGTGTGAGGTGGTGCTGCCTTCTGTCTCGTTTAACACTGCAAGATCTCAATTGCAGGACATTCCAAACCCATTGGCCTTCTCGTTTCTCTGCTCCAAAGTGTCATTCATTCGGAGGCTCTCTTGCGTTTCATATTCATTCTTTTCTACTCCCCTCGCCCTCCCTCCACAAATTTTCTCATTATAGTTTGACCCTTTAAGCACAGTGTTATCTGGTTATCATTGAAAATTGCAAAATCTATAGCATAAATATAAAAACAATGTGTATATCTTAACTGTGTATCTTATTTTTAAAACGTGTGCTAGCAGACATTAAGTGTATATCTCAATGTATTCAGTGTGTTCTTCTCCCAAAAGAACTTTTGTTCATTTAGTTATTGGGGGGGGGGGCACACACATGCTTGGCTCTCAGATGGGGGTCAAACATAGCTTGGGGAAATCAGTTCTCTTTCCAGCACCTACGTAGGTTCTAGGGATTGGACTTAGATCCATCAAATCCTCTGGCTTGACAGCAAGCCATCTTCCCAGCCCCACGTCTACATGTAAAACCATCTTAACAGATACGCTGCATTGTTTCACAGGCCACGGTGCCCTTTCTGAGTTAAACCTCTGTATCCAAGAAGATAAAGCATTTGGACTTGTTCACTTCCTCTCAGCTATTTGGAGTCCCGGAGATGTTACTCACCAGGTTTTTAAAAAAATAAAATAAGTAAAATACTATTTCCATTTGCCCAGGTGGCAAGATTACATTTCAGGATTGAAAGACAGGAGAAAGGAGGAGGGGGGATTGCTGACACAACATCTGCACTTTTTGTGTGTGAGTGTGGAATTTCATCAAATTTCTGCTTGCAGCCTAATCATTTTACTGGGAATTAAGAAAACACAGGAATGTTTAAATTGTGCCATGCACCCACAGCTCCTATAAGCCTCGAATTTAATCCTGGGAGGTAACTTTTCACACCAAGTAATCCCAGGAAGAAACTTCCTTTCTCTGTGTTTTGTGAGCTATGCTCCAAAAACCCATGACCGCATGCCTAAAACTATGGATGCAGCGCCATCTAGCTGCAGCAGTGGGTGGAGCAGGAGCCCAGAATTAGTAGCTTCAACCCTGATCTGCAGCTCACCCAGACAAACAGAAGCAGCTCTGAGAATTGCTCACACTGAAATGTCGCTGGTAAGGAGGTAGAGTCCGGAATTCAGGCGGAGCCTGAGATACAGAGCCAGACCTTACCTGACTAATGAAGAACGTGGCTCAGGAGATGGCACAGTTGGTGAAGTACCTGCTTTGCAAGCCTGAGAATCCAAATCCCATACCAGGAATGTCATACCAAAATATCAGGCATGTGCCTGTTATCCTAGAACTGGAGAAAAGGAAATAGGCATATCCAACCTAGCCTACTTGGTGAGCTCTAAGTCAACAAGAGATCCTGTCTCATAACAGCAAGGTGAATGGTACTTGAGAAATAGCTCGGATTGACCTCTGACTTTCACATGCTTATATGTGCAACAGAAAGGGAGAGAGGGGGAGAGGGGGAGAGGAGGAGAGGAAGAGAGAGGGAGAGGGGGAAAGGGAGAGAGGGGGAGAGGGGGAAAGGGAGAGAGGGGGAGAGGGGGAGAGAGAGAGAAGGAGAGGGAGGGAGAGAGGGAGAGAGAGAGGGAGAGAGGGAGAGAGGGAGAGAGAGGGGGAGAGGGGGAGAGGGAAAGGGGGAGGGGGGAGAGGGAGGGAAGGAGGAAGAGAGGGAGAGAGAGACAGAGAGAGAGAGAGACAGAGAGAGAGAGAGAGGAGAAGCCCACTTTGCAGAAACACTGTGAAGTGTGGCATCATCAGAAGAAGAACCAGGACATAAAAGCACAGCCCCTTGCTAGCATCACTCCCCCCATTAGTTGGCTGTGGCTTCTCATACTGTCCTGAGCTCAGAGTCCCTCAAGGAGATTCAGGATAACTGTCTTGCATTCAGTAGACTGTCGGCTGCACTCACTGCCTAATAAAACGGTCATATGCTTGAGGATATGGGGGAGGGGCTTGGGACCACTGTGGAGAGCTGAAGTCTAGGGAGCTTTGACATGGGTCTGATCTGTGCCCACAGCATGGGCACAATCCACTCTGTTTTTATTTGAGCTTTTGATCAAATGACCCAGTGGCAGCATCCCCGGGTGCTCTGAGCACAACGTTTAAGATAAAGTGGCCTCTGAGAACCTATTTAACACTTGGCTACTCTCTATTTCTTGAGACTACTCAGTTACATCTACGGTAATCAGCTCAAAGAGCAGCCATTAACATGCATACAGATGAAACTGATTTTCCCTGAAACACCCTTTTCAGTGCTTTCCCAGGAGGCCTGTCTAACAGCAGACCCACGTTCTGGAATGAGTTCCATCTGGTAACTGAACTGTCCTTTGTCTTGGCTTCCTGTCCTGACCTCTGCCTGGCTATGTCTCTAGCTGGCCATCTCCATCACCTTCCTGTCATAGCTCCTTCTTCCCTGGTCTAGAGACTGGCTTCTATAGTGTGGGCCGAGTATTCTCCTTACTTCCAGTTTGGTGTGGCTGGCAGGAGTGAGGAAGGAGAGCAAGAGCAGGTTGTCTGTCTGCCCCTGGCTTTTCCAAATAGCACCATATCCCTGAGAATGAAGACTCTGACCTCTCTGTCCTTGACGCTTTACTTCAGGGTTCCTAGCTCTGGCCCATGTGCCTATGTGTCCTTTACATGCTTATCATCCCTTGGTCATGCTCTCTCCTTGCATGCCACTTTCTTTTGCTTAATTATTTTAAAAGCTCCTCTTTTAAAAGTGAATTCTATATGACCCCTCCCCTACAAAAAGCCACGCTTCCCTCTGTGTGAGTTTTCTGCCCACACTCACATATTCTATTACAACTGGACTTGTCACCTCATCAGCCAGGGTCAAGTTCCAAAACTTAGGCAACCCAACTCCTAGAGAATGGGATTGGCTAGAGAGCAATAACAGGGTTCAGCGATGACAGTGAAGGCAGCCTTGGCGTTCCTGGGAGGGACAGGAATTCAGTTTCCTGTGCAAATCATTTTAGAAGCAGCCACAGGAAAGGAGTAAGAATGGGTACAGAGAGCAGAGTGAGTGTGTGGTCTCAGGGCTACCTCAGGCTCAGAGCACTTCTCTCCCAGCAAGCCCTCCCAGAACCTGTCTGAGCAGATAATATGAGCTCCCACAAGACCGCTGCATGTATACAAGGCATCTCTGAACTTGAGCCAAATGCAATGGATTTTTATAATTATTGACAAAAAATAATCCTTTGATGCCAATCAATTTTGTAATTTGTGTGCATTCATTTAACACCTAGTTATTGAACAGCCGTCATGTTTCATGCACATGGTAGGCACAGAAATCATTATAGGCAAAATAGGTTTCTTACTCCCCTCAGAAATAGGTCATAGGTTTGCCAAACACGAAAGATTGTTGGCCAGATGAGAATAAAATGGATGAGGGAACAATACAGAAAAAAAAAATGTGGAGAGAATGTAAGAGAAAGAACTGGGAGGAGTGTGTGAGTTGTTGCATTTTGGCATGGCATGTGGCAAACTCATTAATGAACTCACAGCAGCTGTGGTTATGTGCACAAGACCTGTACCAGACTGAGGCAGTCAACATTCCATCATGGATCCAGGAAGGGACTCATGAGACCTCATCTCTAGCAAAGGATCTACTGGCTATGAGTAGTTGCTAAGGAGGAAGAGTCATTTCTTTTTCTTTAGTGCTGTGGTCACTGGTAAGTTGCCCATAATCTAGTACATGCCCTCCATCCCATATGCAAGCAGTCAACTCCATTTCATTCATGAGCAAGCAACAAATTAAACTCAGCATGAAAAAAATAAGATGTTGAAGTAGGGGGACTCATTGGGAGAAGAAAAGGGTCAGATGGAGTTGGGGTGGGGAATGAGACAGAATAATGAGAAATGAATACAACACAGACACTATATACACCTATGAAAATCATCAAAAAATGAATTATGAAAGGAAACAATTCACGTGGGATCATAGCCAACAAGACTGCTCAGAAGGTAAAGAGTTCAATCCACAGAATGCATGCAGTGGGAAGGGATCTGACGCCTGAAAGTCGCCTCTGGTTGCCACATGCATCTTGTAGCACATGAACACACATACAGATAAATAAGTAAATGCATATAACGATGAAATACAAAAGGCTCACAAGCTGTCTATAGACAATACAAAGTCATGAGTAAAAGTCTCATGAGAGGTAGGACATTTACAAAGTCTCTGGTTGTGCCCTTCCCTGTGTAATCCCTGACACCAGGGAACTCTTCCCATTACTCAAATGATGGAAGTCAATGCCACCACATGTGCTGGCTTGTATGAGAATGGCTCCAATATGCTCATATATTTGAATTCTTGGTTCCTAGTTGGTAGATGTTAAAGAATTAGAAGCTGTGGCCTTGTCAAAAAAAATCTATCTATCTATCTATCTATCTATCTATCTATCTATCTATCTATCTCTTTCTCTGCCTGCAACTTTACAGCTGATCAGATGTAAGCTCTAAGCTATTGCTCCAGCAGCATGCCTGCTTGCCTGTCTGCCTCACACTCCCCACCATGATGATAACGATAGACTAACCCATTGAAACTGTAAGCAAAGCCCCAATTAAGTGCTTTATTTTGTAAGTTGATCATGGTGTCTCCTCACTGTAATAGAACAGTAGCTGACACACCACCTCAGGACACAGTTGCCACACATGCTCCCTGATATGATCCACCAAATACAGAACATCCTTTCTGCCACTGCCTCACACACACACACACAAAAAAAAATATGTAAAATCTAAGAAAATGTTAGGAATGTATTGAAGGACTGTCCATGAATCAAATTCCCTAGACTCCTCAAATTGTCATTCTTGTCAAAGTCAAGGACAAATGTTTGATAAATGTCTGTGTGAGGTGACCAAACACAGCAGGTATGATCATACCTTGGATCTCAGTAAAAGAAAAGTAGATCTATGCTCAAAGATAACAATTTATTTTATTTTTTAAATTATGCATATGTGTGTTTGTATAGGAGTATGTGCATAGGTAAATGCAGGTATCCACAGAGGCAAGAGAAGGGTGCCCAACCCCCTGGAACTGGAGTTATAGGTGGTTGTGAGGTGTGGGCTGGGAACTAAACTCAGGTCTTCTGTAAGAGCAGTATGCGCTCTGAAGCTCTGGGTAGTCTTTGCAGTCCTGCCCTCTCCCTTAGGGTGTTTAGAGGTAAAGAAAACGGGACCTAGAAATCTCCCCAAAGAAAAATGATCTCCTATACTCAGTGGGTTTCATATCCAGTTATCCTGTGATCAAAGATTATTTCTGTACTGACCACGAGCAGACTTTTTCTTGTAATTATCCCCTGAACATTACACAACTGATTTATACAATATTTGCAGTATGATGTGTATTACAAGAATTTAAATATGATTTCATGTACATCAGAGCACATTAGCTGGCTATATGCTAATGCTGTACCATTACACAGGGAGGATTTAAATATCTTCATGTTTTGATATCCACAGAGATCGTGGAACTAATACCCTATGGGTGCTCAGGACAGCTGTTCTATGAATATGTAAGATTGCTTCTCCAGTTATGACCTTTCCAATCATCCATACTGTCTACCAACTCTAAATATTAATTCTAGGGGCTGGAGAAATGGATAAGTAGATATGATATATAGGCTTATATTTTTCAAAACCTACTTTAATAAGGGGGTCCTTAAATGCTTTAACCTACCTTCTAGCCCACCAACCACCAGAGGTAGTGGAAAGAAAAGGTTACTAGGGCAAAGGAAGATGTAGACCTGTTTAGAAATAGTTCTTTGCCTTTGATGAGTATGAAGTGTCCCTCCCTGTCTTTCAAAGGGATACAAATTGGAAAAGATGAAGTCAAAATATCACTCTTTGCAGATGATATGATAGTATATATAAGTGACCCTAAAAATTCCACCAGAGAACTCCTAAGCCTGATAAACAGCTTCGGTGAAGTAGCTGGATATAAAATTAACTCAAACAAATCAATGGCCTTTCTCTACACAAAGAATAAACAGGCTGAGAAAGAAATTAGGGAAACAACACCCTTCTCAATAGTCACAAATAATATAAAATATCTTGGCGTGACTCTAACTAAGGAAGTGAAAGATCTGTATAATAAAAACTTCAAGTCTCTGAAGAAAGAAATTATAGAAGATCTCAGAAGATGGAAAGATCTCCCATGCTCATGGATTGGCAGGATCAACATTGTAAAAATGGCTATCTTGCCAAAAGCAATCTACAGATTCAATGCAATCCCCATCAAAATTCCAAATCAATTCTTCACCGAATTAGAAAGAGCAATCTCCAAATTCATCTGGAATAACAAAAAACCTAGGATAGCAAAAACTCTTCTCAAGGATAAAAGAACCTCTGGTGGAATCACCATGCCGGACCTAAAGCTCTACTACAAAGCAATTGTGATAAAAACTGCATGGTACTGGTATAGTGACAGACAAATAGACCAATGGAATAGAATTGAAGACCCAGAAATGAACCCACACACCTATGGTCACTTGATCTTCGACAAGGGAGCTAAAAACATCCAGTGAACCCCGGAGCTCTTGTCTCTAGCTGCATATGTATCGAAAGATGGCCTAGTCGGCCATCAATGGAAAGAGAGGCCCATTGGACTTGCAAACTTTATATGCCCCAATATAGGGGAATGCCAGGGCCAAAAGAATGGAAATGGGTGGGTAGGGAAGTGGGGGGCGCTATGGGGGACTTTTGGGATAGCATTGGAAATGTAATTGAGGAAAATATGTAATAAAAATATTAAAAATAAAAAAAATAAAATTAAAAGGTACAACTATGGAAAAAAAAAAGACAAGCAGTAATGTGGAAAAAAAAAAAACTGCATCATGAGGGAGGAAATTGTCCCAAAAAGCAGAGAGAAATTTCAGGAGTGCCATGCTTTGTTCTCTCTGGGCCTTATAGCAGGAGTACTCTGTCCCCTTTTGTGTCTTGTTTAATGTCTGGTGCACCAATCTGTTCTCGTGTTCAATTCATGTATGTTCGTGTCCAGTCTGTATGAATGAATGTTCTATGTTTTATTTTAGATAATAAAGATGGTATAAAAAACTTTATCTGCAAAAAAAAAAAAAAAAAAAAAGAAATAGTTCTTTGGGGTGATTCTAATCTTCATTGTCAGGATAGCAGCAGTTCAGTTCACACAAGTCAACAGCGGTAGATCAATCTATTCCCCCCACCCCATTCACAAATCATCAATGACAGTTTGATCATGAAGAAACCCAAAGGCTTTGTCAATCAGTCTGAGTCTAAGGAAATGGCAAGAAGCCACTGGAACACCAGAGAAGGCAAGATGAACCAATGCCAGTGTGTCAACAGTGGAGACCAGCATCAGCAAAGCCCAACAAAGACCAGCAAAATGTGGCGCACCATTGTTCATTGTCTGTTGGGTTTATTTATACCCTTTCCAACCACCACATGTTTTCTCAAGCATTCACTCTAGCAAAACACCGCATGTCCCTTTTCCAACCAGCTTCCAAACACCGCATGTCTGTTCTCTGCAAAACATCCTCTCATAAGATGGTTTCCAAAGAAAGATCACATGACACAACTGAGTCTCCAAAGAAACCAGAAATTTCCACTTCAATGAGGGCCTGAATTATGTGACCAAAACCCATGTTTTTAAAAAAAGTAAGGAATAATGGCACACATTTGTCTCAACACTGAGGCAGAGATGGTAGCTTTCTGGGGCTAACAGCTGAACTAGCTAAGCTGAATTTGTGAGCTTCAGTTCAATGAGAGGCTCTTCAAAAACAAAAACAAAACCTGGCCGACAGCAGAGGAAAATATTCAGCAATTCTCATCATCTACCACCTTCCTCATGTGTCTATGTGAGCTGTGCCCACAAACACACATAGCTGCACCACACATAAGAAAGGGAGAACTCATTTACAGCTCTGCTATTATTTTTGTATTATCATCTACCCATCCAGTAAACTCTAGTTGTTAAATGTCTTTAGCAATGATCCCACCTCCGGTCTTGGGGCTTTTGTGGCCCATGGTTAGTCCTGGACTGCTAAACAAACCTATTAAGTGACAGCACACCATGGAGCTAAGCCCAGGGAGTTTACCATTTCTGTTCAAATCCACTGTCAGATAATGTTTCAGAAATAAAAACATAGTCAATCTGTGATGGCACCGTGGCAGGATCTGTTCCAGCTGAAAGGTTCATACTTTTTAATTTAAAAGTATTTCAAGGAACAAGAGATGTTTTCTCATAGAAGCTGGGGAGACTCCCTAGAAAACAAATTTCTATTCAGGACTGAGTATAAAACATAGACAGGTGGCTTAGATATTGTGCCCAGTAAAGATAAAGGAATAAAACGGAAACCTTTAGCTCATGCTAGGCTTTAGGGTTGGCCATAAAAACTTAATTGAGATGGCAGTGAACTCTTTGAAAAGATGTGTACTGTCCAATAGAAGCCTTAAAAAAGAAGGCACCATGAATACCAGAAACAAACACAGTATTTGGTATTAACAGATACACTGAATTTGAAAGTTTTTAGTTACCTCCCAGAAGGGAAAGTCTATTTGATTGTTGATATTGATTCTTGGTTCTAATTTATTTATTTTTACTCATTTTTGAGTTGGTTCTCTCCTTCTACCCTGTGGATCCTGGACTGCAAACTCTAACTCCTCAGGTTTGGAAACAAGTATCTTTACCCACTGAGCCATCTTACCAAACCTAATTCTTTGGTTTTATTTTTTGTTTGTTTGTTTGCTTGTTTGTTTTGTTTTGTTTTGTTTTTAAATAGTTGCTCAGCTCTTTTATCAAATGTGTCTCACCATCTATTATAACATGGGAATGTGTTTAATAGTTAGGCATTTTACATCACTCCTTGCTCTTCAAAAAATATTAATTACTTTTTATCTAATCTAAGTTCTTTGCTATGAGACAAAATTCATATATATATATATATATATATATATATATATATATATATAATGGCTTTGCCTGGAAGATGGAAATAAAGTCAAGGACCATAAAACATAGGGAAAAACAAATTACAGCAGGAAGGTTTTAAAGACTTAACATAAGGTTGTTCTAGCAAAATGAACTGTGACTGATTAAAATAAAAATGCTTTAAAATGTTGCCTTCATTACTTTTACATTGCTGTGACAAAATGTCATGACCAAGGTGATTTATAAAGATAAACACTTAGTTGGGCTTATGGTTTCAGAGAGTTAGAGTCCATGATGGGCCAGTAAAGGCATGGCAGCAGGGACAGCTGAGAGCTCACATTGTCCTGAAGCAGGAAGCAAAAAAAGCACACTGGGAACGTTACATTGCTTCTGAAACCTTAAGCATGCCTTCCAGTGATATATCTCCTCCAACAACCCTAGACCTTCCAATCCTTTCCAGACAGTTCTACCCATTGGGGACCAAGTATTAAAACATCTGAGCCTACTGGGGGCCATTCTCACTCAAGCCACTGCTGATAGAAAAGGAATAAACACTCAAAGGTTGATCTCTTGCTCAGTCCAAATTCAAAGATATATATTGGAGAGTAACATTAACAAGTACCATGGGTTACATAATGGTTCTAGGGAAAAATACACTAGCATATAAATATATACATATAGGTATTGCTCATATAAAACATTTTAGGCAGTTATTACTATTATATCTATTTTATAAAGAAACAAGATGTGTTTCAGAGAGGTTGAGTAACTTCGTCATTTTCTCCTATGCAGTGAGTATCAGAGGTAGAATTTAAACTGGAGACAGGAGCTGATAATATGGTCCAGTTGTTAAGAGCCAATAATATACTTCTGGAGGAGAGTGCAGTTAACACCTCATTGGGCAGTTCACCTTCTGACACCTCTGGCCTCCAAGGGTACTTTCACAGACACACATATACAAATAATTTTAAAAAAGACAAAACTTGTAAAAAACTCAAAATATCTGACTCCATAAATTCACTCTTCTAATCACATCAAATAGTACACAAGGGCCTTATAACCACTGTGTTTCCTGTTGCCCCTAGATTATATTTGTCAAGTTTTGCTGCAGCAGCAGACAGTCACATCTCTGGGTGGCTTATACAATAGATGGTTATTTCTTGTGTGCATTGCTTAAGGGCTATCAGCAGATCTTGATCTCTTAGGCTCTTATGAGCTCAGCTTAGCCACAGTACATCTGCTTATAGATTTGATATAAAGGTTTTTCTAAAATGTTCAGTGGTCAGGTACCTACACATGTATGTATGCAAATGTGTGCGCACACACACACACAGTCATGCATGTACATACAAATTTAAAAATAAAAATAAATTCAAAGGCTAGCATGGTTGTATTGGGGAAGGGGAAGGCAGACAGCTGGCAAGTTTGAGGCCAGATGAGGTCTGAGCAACATAAAAATACTACCCATAATAGATAGATAGATAGATGGATGGATAGATAGGAAGAAAGAAAGAAAGAAAGAAAGAAAGAAAGAAAGAAAGAAAGAAAGAAAGAAAGAAAGAAAGAAAGATAGGTGGAGTTTTCAACCCAGTCTTATTATTCTGGTGCCAGGATTATCACTATAATCAACAGCCTTTATTGTATTTTGAAATCAGCTTGGAGATGAAGAGAAAGATTTCATAAAATACTCTAGTCCCAACCACCATGGATATAGAATATGCCATGAGAATGTTAGTGACTCTCAGTAGTTGTTAAAACACAGCCAAATTGAAAATTTGCTGGTCCACATAAAACTGTAATAGCAAAGATTGAAGAACTGCTTGTTGGCTCATTGAATGCGGCTGAGCTGATCAAGGGCTCTGACACATAGTATGTCCTTATTCTATATGTGGTTATTGGCTACCTGGAAAATATTGAGTGGGTGGATAAATGAAGGAATAATTGGCTGGTTTAATTGGAGCATGTAGGAATGAGATGAGGCGGAGATCAGTGGGAACTGGTGTAGTTCAGTAAACAACTTCAACAAGAGGCAGTAGGTATGAACCAAGTCTGAGGTCAACTTTTCTTTGGCATGGAATATTCTAGAATTTTGAGACACCCTGACTGGAAGGGCCACGGAAGCCATCCAGCATAGTGATTCTGTACACAGACCTTGTAGAATTCAGTGGGTGTCAATTTTAGCTATTTAAGAGCACTCCTGGAGCACTCCTGGACAATAATTTCCCCAGCTAAACTCCCGAGTTCCAGCTCAACCTACTAAGTGACCATAAATGAAACTGAGGTCCAGAGAGTGAGTGACTATCCCAATCACAACTCAAGTCAGGGGTGGCAGTGGAATTTGACCAAGCTTCCCCAATGCCGAACACAGTCACCATTTTTACTTTATGTATTCACTCGGGGCTTGGTTAGGAGGATGAATTTGTAACTCATTATTTTGTGTTTCCTATTCCATTCCCCTGACTTCTACAACCTCACACACCATAAAATTTCCAATAGCTAATCTAACCCCACAGCTGTGCCACTTCATTAAGAAGTGGGAAATTGAAATTCTACCACATCTTCCAAATTGCCCAAGCCCATGCCTGTCAGTGTGAACAGAGTGACAGAAAATTGTCCTTACAGAAATCCATGTAATCTTGAAATGAGGACCAACTTGTGGCCAGAGCCCAGGGATACCCCACCCAGCCCACAGACATGGGGAAAGAATCTGAATCCCATCATTCCACCTGTTAGCATAGGCAACCCCCAAAACAGACCTGGCAGTTAGCAGACTCCAGGTGTTCCGAATAATATCTGCATGCAGAAAGCAATAGGGGTGATGGGGATCAGTGGACTCAGAGATTCAAGGAGGAGAACAAACTCGTACCCACTCTCCAGAGCTGGAGTCAGTCTTTAGAGCTTTGTGACAGAGTGTGGCTGGTACAGGATAAGTCAGAAGGAGGCTCATTTACTTACATAAATGAGAGCCAGACTCATCTCTGCCTTTGGAAAGGGCATTGCAAATCAGGCATATGGTACATTAGGTAGCATGCCTCAGTCTGATGAGACAGAGCGTACTCATAAACAAGTTGCAACAAGCAGATATTTTACATACAGATGGGCATCTAAGGGCAAGAGAAGGGGGTGACATGGTGGCTCAGTTGGAAAAGTGCTTTCCCTATAACACAAAGACCTGAGTTTGATTCCCAGAAAACCCATTTTTTAAAGCCAGGCATGTTGGGATAAGATTGCAGTCCCAGTAGATACAAGCAGATCCCTTGGATAATACTTTTGAAGAATGACATCCATGGTTGACATGTGTGCACAGATAGTAACATGTACCCACACACTTTTGCCCACCTAGACATGAATACACACAAAAAAAGACAAGAGAACCCCAAGATCTTCCCTCAAGCCTCACAAAGGCTGTCATATCAAGAGGAAGCTCAAGTGATGGTATCCCATTTACATCACAGATGAGCAACCCTCAAAGTCAATCCATCTTGGTTGCCATAGTGCATCTTCATTGTCAGCTTCACCATACTGAGAATCACCATGGAAACAGACCTATTCATGGTGTCTACGAGGGGTTTTTGGAGTAGGTTAATTGATTGAGGCAGAAGATCCACCCATGGGTTGGGGTACCACCCATGTGTTGCGGTCCTGGATAGAATAAAATGGAGAAAGGGAGCCTAGCACAGCTGCCACATCTTTGCCGCTGGCTGTAGATGGCAAGTGAACATCTGCCTCCCACCCCTGTCTTGATGGGATGTGTCCTTTTTGAACTTTAAGCTAATCTAAACTCTTTCTCCCTTAAGTTGCTTCTTAACAACCAGAAACATAACAAATACACTTTATATAATTTAGGGGTAATCACTAGAATAAATTCTGGAACATAATCTGCCTCCAAAAGAGAGAAAAATTCTCTTGCTCTCTTGGACATCTGTTCTCTTCCCAAGATGCTACCTTCCCTACAAATGACAAGAACAAAGTCTGAGCTGTCTCAGGGTGGTCCCATTTTATCTCAAGAGGTTACATCTCCAGCATGCTCTCACTGTCTTGGAAGACGATATGCAATGAATAGAGAGACCTGAGTCACATCAAAGCCATTTGGAGACAGTCTTAATGAACACACCCAGCATATCATCAATATTGTATTATATTATATTATATAAATATAAATTAAAATGTAATTTATTGAAAAAGATATATTTAATATATAATGTGTTATAGTATATGTTATAATATTTAAACTATATACATATACATGGCATATAACATACATATATTCAGTATTTAAAAAACAAAACTATGTAATTTTCTGGAAAATGCACCCAAACTAGGTAGGGTACTAAGCAAATTATCTCAGAAAGTTAAATGTGGTATAGTTTGTCCCATTAGTTGTTCTTAGAGGTTATAGAGACGCATAAAATCATGCATAATATAAGAGTAGATGTGATGGGGGTTGGAGAGATACACAATAGCTAACAGCATATACTCCTCTGACAGAGATCTAAGTTCAGTTTTCTGGAACACCCATTGGGCAGTTCACAACCACCTTGCAACTTCAGCCTTCAGCTCCAGAGACTCTGGTGCCCCCTGATGGCCACCACAGATAATTGCACTCACATGCACATAACATACCACACAGATGCACATCTTTCTTTTAAATTTTTAAATCTATTTTAAGAAATAAACATGAAACTGTTTAGGGGACAAAGAGGACTAACGGAGAAGAGATAAAAGAACATAGGGAGCTATGAGAAAGAAGGAAAGAATTTTCAAGATGCAATATATACTTATATGCATTTTTAAATTAAAAAACCTTTTTTAAATAACCTAGAATTTAAAAACAATAAAACAAACAAAAAAATTAGAAAATATCCCAAAACTTTCAAAACTAGAACCACAGAAATAATGGGGGGTAGGGAGATTCCTGAGTATGAATTGCTTTGCAGGTTTAGCTGGGACATGATCTTTCCAGAAGGCACAGCTAAAATGGAAAAACAAATTGACAAACTAGCGGCAATCATAGATTTTTTCAAATCCCTGCAAATTGCTATCTAGCCTTAAGCTGGAGGATATTCTGCAGAGGATGCGGTTATCCTTGTAATCCTCTTTGCATAGTTTGTTCCATCCACAAACAATCACGAGGAGACATTGTCAGGCTCGTTTCCTCATTCATCAGGATAGTCTCAGACCTTCCTTTTAGCACAGAGTTCTCCTGGATATTTATCTGATATTTATCTGATGTGCGTGTTAGCAATAGATTAATTAATATGGGCGCCTCAAGGAGATCTCCAGGGACAAAGATATCTGAGACATCTGAGGCTTCCTGCTGGCTGCCCTGCTGATAAGGATGCTGAGAGCGTGTCTGTGAGGGCAAGAAGCCTCATTAGACATTCTGCACTCTGACTAATTTCTATCCTGATGGAAAGGACCTTGCAGAAGGACAGACCACTGGTTTGCTGCAGTTTAGAGGCCATAGTCACACCATGCCTCCCTGGCATTTAAATAGGGAAGACACACATAGCGGAATTTTCTCTCCCTGAATACGAACTGAGATCCATAGTAGCCAAAAATAAACCAACAACCCTATTTTCATGAAAGCACCCCCTTTGCATGCCTTACAGCTGCTAGGAGAGATATGAGCCAGCATCTGGGGTCTAAAGCACCCTAGGATCCCAAGCTTCAAAGACGGACTAGGAGGCTCATCCCCGGGGAAGGCCCGTCACTTAGCAGACACTAGAATCAGTTATGCAGCAGTTCTGGTGTCTCCAGAGTTAGAGGCATGTGTGCCAGGATCCTGCTAAGAGCCAGAGCGGCTGGCATGTGACAGTGTGTGTGTGTGTGTGTGTGTGTGTGTGTGTGTGTGTGTGTGTGTGTGCAACTATGTATGTGAACATGGCTGCAGAGGCCAGAGGTCAGTGTTGAGCATTTTTTTCTTTATTATTTCTTCTTCTCTCATATATTACATCTGACTACAGTTTCCCTCCCCTCCCTAGTACCTCTCCTCCCTCCCCCCAACCATGCTCTCTTCACCTCCCCACAGAAAAGAATAGGCCACCAACCAAATGTGACATAACAAGCCACAGTAAGACCAGAAGCACATTCTCACATCAAGGCTGGACAAGGGAACCCAGTGGGAGGAAAGGGGTCCCAAAAGCAGGCAAAGGAGTCAGAGACTGCCTCTGCTCCCACTCTTAGGAATCCCACAAGAACACAGAGCTACACATCCATAACACATATGCAGAGGGTCTAGGATGGACTCATCGACTCACACAGGCTCTCTGATCTCTATGAGACCACTTGAGTCTCAGTCAGTTGATTCTGTAGGCCATGATCTTGTGGTGTCCTTGATCCCTCTGGCCCCTCCAATCCTTCTCCCCCTACTCCTCAGGAGTCCTCAGTCTTCACCTAGTATTTGGCTATGGAGCTCTGCATCATCTGTTCCAATCAGCTGCTACACAAAGTCTCTGTAATGTCTTTGATGACAGTTATGCTAGGCTCCAATCCCAACACATCCTGGTTACAAAGGTTGGCCAGTTCAGGCTCCGTGTCCTCCATTCCTAGGAGTCTTCATTAGTATCCCCTTCACAGATCCCATGGAGTTTCCATTCTGTGTTGAGCATTTTTACTTAGTTGTTCTCCACCTTATGTTTTCTAAATTAGCTTATTTTCTTTTCTGAATGTTTTGCTTGCATGTGTGCATATAAAGCACATGGATGTCTGGTGTTGGCTAAAGTAGGAGGGAAGTGTCAGATTCCCTTGAACTGCATTAAGAGTTATGAGCACTGAGAACTGAACCCAAGCCCAACCATCTCTGTTGTATTACTTGACACAGGGTATCTTGCTGAGCCTGGAGCTGTGGATTCAGCTATCTCCATGAATCTTCCTATCTCTACTACCCCAGCCTGGGATGCCTTAGGCTCCTATTGCTGTGATAAAGCAACTTGACCATGAACAACTCATGCAGAAAAAAGTTTATGTTAGCTTACAGTTCTATGTCATAGTCTATTAACTAGGAACCTGGAGGCAGGAGATCAAGCAGAGGCCATGGAGGAGTGCTGCTTACTGGCTTGCTCCTCCTGGCTTGTTTAACCTACTTTCTTATAGCACACAGCACCACCAGCCAGGGGGTAAAATGAGGTAAGCCCTCCCACATCAGTAATCAGTCAAGAGAATACTGCATTCCAATCCAATAAGCATATTTTCTCAAAGGAGGTTCCCTCTTCCTAAATGACTCTGTCAAATCGACATAAAACTAGCCAGAACACTTAGTTTAAAGGCATGTTCTATTATGCCTACCTTTGTTACATGGGTTCTCTGAGACTAAACTTAGGTCCTCGTGCTTGTGTAGTAAATACTTTATTGACTGAGCTATTACTCCACCCCAGAACATTCTTGTGCACTCTATATGAAACAGTCACAAATATGCACCTACATGACTGTGTGCATGCGTGTATGTGCGTTATTTCAAGAAAATCAATGTGTAAGATAGTCTCACACATCAGATGTATGAGACTAAACACCAGGGTCACTCACTTGGTCCAACTTACAGCTATCTGGACCAAGTCTTTTTCATCCTAGTTAAGATGTTGGGTAGATATAAAATCCATAGCTTCAGACTATACTTTCAGACTAATAGACTTTGCTTATTAGAACAGTGTTAGATTTACAAATAAATTAAGCACACAGTACTTTGGGCTCCCAGGCACCCTCCTGTATGTAGCTCCCCTGGTATTAACATATTACCCCTCTGAGTATATTTGCTGAAGTTAATGAGTCAACAGTGATTTATTATTGATTACTGTTCACACTCCATTCTGAGTCTTTAGTGTGTGTCTAATACCCATCTATTTCCAGATCACATCCAGGATATCACATATGTTTTTAATGACTTTGTCAGTTAGAATGAGTGTTGGTCAAGTGCATTGTAGGATACCAGGGAATGGGGTTTTCCTGATAGGGCTCCTGTGGCCAGTCAGGGTTCTAGGTGTTCCAAGTTGACCAAGGTAAAGTCCTATTTTCATCAATGATAATGAAGATGTGGGTCATTGCATTGGTTTGTGGGGCTGACATTGATAATGACATTGCACTCTGGCCTGGGTGTTACTTGTCAGCTTTCTCCAGGCATAGTTACTGTTTCAGCTGCTTTTCATACTTTACTGTGCACTGTGTGATTGCACATACATGTCCATGTACTCACATGAAATAAGAGGTTCATATCAGGTGCCTTCCTCACTCTCTCTCCATCTTCATTTTTTAAAGATTTTTTTTAATCGTGTGCACATGTGCACACTTATGTGCATGTAAGTTCAGGTAGACACAGCAGCCAGAAGGTGTTAGATCCCTTGGATCTAGAGTTAGAAGAGGTAGTGAGCTTCCTAGCATGGATGTTTGACACTGAACTCAAGTCATCTGAAATAGCAGTGTGCACTCTTGTCTGATGAGCCATCTTCTGGCCCTTTCACTTTATCTTTTAAGACAGAGTCCCTCACAGAACCCAGAACTCATCAGCTCAGCTGGCCTGGGTGGACAGTGGTCTTTGAGATCCATTGTCTCTACCTCCCCAGTTCTGGGATCACAGAAGCACATGCCATGCTGGTTATTAGCTGAATGCTGGGAACAGAACTCTGATGCTCAGCTTGTGAAGCAGGCACTTGATCAATCAGAGCATTCTCTCTTAAGGGAGTCACTTTGTGCAGCCCACTGCTCTCAGAAGAAGGTCCTCTACCTTCAAGGTGGAACATCAGCAGAACTGATTTGGAATTCTGCCTGCACTGGAGAGTGCTCTCTCCTCACATGCAATCTCCTCATATTCAATCATTTATTTATGCCCAGAAGAACTATGAATATTTATATTAAATTTGTGATCCAGTGTTATCTTATTTCAAGTTCTATTCTCCATATTAAGATTTTGGCTGCTGGGAGTGCTTTCTTTGAAATACAAATGCATGGGTGTACATTTGGTTGGTTGGTTCTCGACTTTGGGTATTAAGACACTCCAGATTCACCTTTTATATTTCCTGCTTATTTCAAAGCAACATTCCATCCTTGAGAGAAGCTCCTTAATAAGACTCAAGAAACTCTAAAGGGTGACTCGTTAACATTCAGGAAGTAAACAACTCATAATTCTTAGGAAGTCCCTGAAATTGACCAGATGCACAAGGCCCTATTCCCCCCAGGTTGTACAAGCAGTAAGAACTACTGAGAAGTCTTAGACCAGATGACTATATCAGAGACTTCAACCCATTGAACTGCCTGCAAATTGTTCAGAGAGAACCAGAATTGCAGCAGTCATTACCCACGCTGAGTGGGCTGTCAGTGATGCAGCTACCTTTCAGGTGTCCCTGCACCTGTAAGTAACCACCTCCCAATTCCTGTAAGTAATTCCACTAAACTCACTGGCTTACCAAAGTGAACTTGGATGATACCATTACTTTGGTCAGTCATTGGTTTCCTATCTGGAGTGAGTAGACATTTGTTCATATCACCCAAAAATAGTGTCTCATACAATATTGCCCCAGCTTTAGAATCAGCCATTTGTCCAAGGATATCTGTATTCTTTCATTAGAAAGTAGTTTTAAAAAAAATATGATCTGAGATTGGGGAAATGGCTCAGACAGTAAAGCACATGCCTTATAAACAGGAGGATGTTAGCCCCAGAGGCAGTGGTAGTACACACTTGTAATCTCATTGCTGGGAAGGCAGAGCCCTGTGGAGCCCTGAGGTTCACTGGCCCATCACTGGAGTCTACTTGAGAGTTCCAGGCCAGTGAGAAACTCTGTCTTGAAAATGAAGTGGATATCACATGTGGTTTAAATAAGAAATGTCCCCCACTGGCTCCTGCATTTAGATATTTGGTTGCCAGTTGGTGGCGCTGTTTGCTCGGGTTATAGAATCTTTTGGAGCTAGAGCCTTGCTGGAGGAAGTAAGTCACTGTGGGCAGCCTTGAGGCTTTGTAGCTCTGCTCCACTTCCTGCTCCTTCTCTTTGCTTCCTATGCGAGTATGAAACTGTGATTTGCCAACTTCCTGCTTCTGCCATGCCTTCCCTACCTGTTAGTGCTCCATCCCATCATGATGAACTCTGGAGCTGTAAGCAAAATAAACCCAACCTTTCCTGTGCTGCTTTTTGGTCATCATATTTTAATCATAGAGCCAAAGTAACCTAGGAAGTAACAAAGCACCAATAAAGAATTACAGCTGAGCTTGTCCTCTAGTGCTTACACACACACACACACACATGAGTTTTAAAAAGAAGAAATATCCTTTCATCATCACAACTGTGTATATATCTTGTATCCCCAAACTAACCTGCTTCAAAGGCCAAAAGCCATCCAGGGAAGATAGCAACATGGTCCCTGACACAGATGCCAGAGGTGGAGGTGGTTTCCCCAGGAGAAGAGAAGATTCCTTCTGACCACCAGTCCTCAGATGATACAAAATCTATGTCAAGAAAGAAAGACTCATAAGTGGGATTTAGGCTGGGGGATCAGGAAGCTGTCTCTGCTGTCTGGTCTTCTGCATCGTTAGAACTAGAACTTTAAACTCGAATGCCATAGAGCAGTCCTCCTGAGCATGGACAAGTGGACCCTTGTTCATAAACCGGGCCAAGAAAGACCCTATAATATAGTAGAAAAATGGGATCCGTGTGCAGATAATCGGAGAGGAGTGTCTTATGATGAGAACTCCTAATTAGGACCCTTCTAAAGTGTCTACACACACACACACACACAAAAAAAAAAAACACACACAACTGTCAAAGACAAATAAACCTTGGCCATAGAGTGGAGAATCCACACAAACCTTCTCACCTTGCTTGGACTAAAAGAATTTCACTGGAAAACAAGGACCCACTCAGACTCAGCATCCTCCAGGTGGGTGGTGACCACTGAGGGCGTCAGCAGAGTCCACCAATAGCAGACTGGCCTGGCTACCCAATAAAGGCAGAATAGCCGAGAGCAGACACCTCCTGACCCACGAAGCGCACCTGGGAAGTGGGGAGTACATTAAGCTTGCAGTTCCACCTCGCTAATGGTTACCGTCTTCTGCCCATCTTTTTACTCTGGGGATCAGCAGTAAAGCTTTGAAAGCAAGAAATACATTCCAAGTTTGTCTTTGATGCTGCAATAAACCAGTAAAAGGAAAATTAAGAGGAGAGTAGAAAAGTGTTCATCAGTCTTTGGGGGAGGTGTCCCAAGGGGAGGAGAAGAGGCAACTTCCCCACAGAAAGTAGAAACAGCAGGAAGGAGTGGTGGGCATGGGACGATCTATGCCTTGTCTGAGAAGCATGAAGAACTCTCTCGTTTTCTTGTCAGAAACCTGGAGTTCCCATCAAACATTGCACTTATTAGCTGTGGCTTGGCAACTCATCTCAGAGTCTCAGCTTCCTTACCTTTGAGATGCAGCTACTGCCAGGCTATTATCAAAGATAACTGGAAGGAAGTGCTGCAAGGCATTTGAAACAGAGTGGGCACTCGGTAAAGGGCCGTATCAAAGAATATAGTATTCGGTAGCTAAAGAGAATGCTTCCAAGTGTATTCTGGAAGAAAGGCCGATTTCTACTTCATCTGTGTCCTTAGTATGCATGGGGACAGGAGTGGGGTGCATATGTGTGTGTGAGTATGTAGAGGCAGAAGACACCTTGGGTACTGGTGCTCATACAGCATCTACTTTGGTGTTTTGTTTTGTTTTGTTCCAGACTTGGTCTTTTGCGGTTCTGGAACTTATTGTTTATGTTAGACTGACTAGCCTGCGAGTCTTAGGGATTCTCCTCTCTCTGCCTCCCCAGCACCAGTATTTCAAGCAAGTGCTACGAGGTCCAGCTATTCTACAAAGGTTCTGGGGATCAAACTCAAGTTTTCATGCTTGCACAGCAAACACTTGAGCAACTGAGCCATCTCCCCAGTCCCTCCTGAACAAGTTTCTCTTTTTTATATTTATTTATTTTTATCTATCTGTCCATTAATTTATCGGATGTGTGCACACACATGCCACAGTGTATGTGTGCAGGTCGAAGGACAATTTGCGGGAGTCAATTCTCTCTTTCTACCCTGTAGGTTCTAGAGTGGAATCCAGGTTATCTGACTTGGCATCAAGCACTTGGCTGGCCCTTCATCCGTGTTCTTCACAGCATCCTGAGACATTAAGAAAGAGAAGGCTGCCAGTTTTTCCAAAGCACTGTGTGGCCAGTGATGAAGAGGCTTCCAGGGGGAGGGGGAGCAAGGGGCTTCTCGGATATAACACGATTTCCCTACAATACTTAACATCTATAATTATTGTGCTTCCAAACCCCTCCCTCCTTTCCTAGCCCCTATGTGGCCTTTTCTTCACTTTTTCTTCTGACCCCTGCTCAGTATGTGATGATGGACAGTTATTCCTGGTTTCTTATGTTTCTCCATGTGGGATGACAGCCTTTCATCCTGGACAGCAAGACAGCACACCTGTGTCCAAAAAAGAGGAGGCTATCCCTTGCCAGGGTCCCAGAGCCTGGCTTCGCAGCCTCCCACAGCCACCCGCTGTCAGCTCGTGTCTGCAAGCAAAATGGATCATCTTTGGCAGGACTCATGAGCCACCAATTTGTCGACAGTCTTGCCTTTGAAGGAAGGACAGAGAGGGTGGGGAGAAGAAATACGAGTCCCGTTTTTCAATCCTCTGGGGTTTGATGTCTGTTTCAGTGCTGTTAAGATTTTTGAGAGATACCAAGCTCCTGAGAAAAATACTACAGGCACGACAGGACAGTACAAGCCTGTTTCTATAGCAACATCTCAGATAAGGGTGATGGTTCTACCCAGCCTACAGGGAAAGGCAATAAAAATGAAATATGCTCAAAATAAATCCTTTCAGGGCCTTACTTTTTCCTTAAGTGTTTAATTTTTACGTAATGTGTGCCTGCTTATTACATAGTCTGACTCCTTACATTTGTTTAATCTGTAAACTCATTTACATGTATAAGTGTGTGCACACAAATGCCATGCTGTGTGAGTAGAGGTCAGAGAACAGCCTTAGGTGCTATTGCTCACGGTCCATCTTCTTTGAAGGAGGGTCTCTTATTTGCCACTGCATATACTGGACTACCTAGCTCACAGCCTCCTCAGGAATTATCCTGTGCTAGGATCAAATGCGCAGAGCATACTACCACATTCAACTTTCACGTGAGTTCTGGGAATCTGAGTTCAGGGCTCCACTCTTTTGTTGCTACCTCCCAGCAAACATAGTTTAACTTGTACCTTGAGGGTAAAGACTTCCCATGGTCTCATGATAGCAAAACTACACTCTAATACACAACATTAAAATTATGATAGTTCCCTTATGGATGGTGTGATAGTTTGTAGACACTCAGCCCAGGGAGTGGCACTATTAGAAGGTGTGGCCCTGTTGGAGAAGTTGTGCCAATATGGATGTGGGCTATGAGATCCTCATCCTAGCTGCGTGGAAGTCAGTATTTTGCCAGCAGCTTTCAGATGAAGATGTAGAACTCTCAGCTCCTCCTGCACCATGCCTCTCTAGATGCTGCCATGCTCCCACCTTGATGATAATGGACTGAACCTCTGAACCTGTAAGCCAGCCTCAAGTAAATGTGTTGTCCTTTATAAGACTTGCCTTGCTCATGGTGTCTGTTCACAGCAGTAAAACCCTAAGACAGATGGAGATATATGAAGACCATCAATCAATGCCTGTAATAGTGGACAATGTTGAACTGTATATGTTCTGCATTTTACGTACAAATAGAGGTTGCTGACAATAACAAATAATAAAACACAATAATTTATAGTGATAAAATAGAGTATATTCTCTCTTAATATGTGTGTGCATATGTGTGTGTGCATGTGTGTGTGTGTGTGTATTGCTGATCCCACAAGCCCAGACTAAATGGCCATTGAAGACATTTCCTTAGACAAATGGACATCATCTGAGGAATGACACCCACAGCAGTTCTCTGACCTCAACATGCATACACACACATAAGAACATGCACACACATGTATGTGCATACCACATGAAAGGATATATAAATAGTATGCCTTTAAAATGGTAGCAACACTAGCAATGTTCTAAATGTATACATAAGCATGATCTCAGAGCAGTCCATCAAGTAGACGCTTATGAACACTGATCCCACATACTTGGACATCCAGATTAGTTTCTATGCACCAGAATAATTCTCCCATTTAAACTTAGAGCTCGAACTTGCTTTATGATGCCCTCCCATACTCAAAAATTTTTCTAAAACATGACATTTCGCCAGCCTAGCCTGCCGAGATCCGTTGGCCTTAGCCACTTACATGGAAATCCCAGCCTGCCTTCTCCTCTCTTCACTTGCCTACCCCTGTGACTTTCACCGCTCTTCTTTGTTTTCAGAGAACACAGTACCAAGGCTGGTAGGTCAGAGCTAGACCTTCACAGGACATCCTTTCATTCAGGACTAGAAACCCTGGCACTTTCATGTTGGACACAGTTCTCTTAATGAATACCACTGAATTTCCATCAGGAAATGTAGAGTTCAGAGACCAAAGCAGGCAGCGCAAATAAACACTTGCTCAGTACTTCTGTGAAGAAAGAGCTATGAGACTTCAGAGATATGGGCCCAGGACTCCAACTGCCTGAAGCCTAACCTGTATTCCTTATCTTTTTAGCATGTGTACACATATACGCATGTATGGGTGCACTCATTTGCAAGTGCACGTTTAAGACCAGAGATCAACTTCGGGTGTCTTCCTCTGTCACTCCGATAAGTTACACTTTGAGAACCTGACTCCCTGCCTATCTAAGTGGGCTAGCCATGAGTCCCAGAGATCATTGTTTATCCACCTTCCCTGTGCTGAGATAGCACACTGAGCTTTTATGTAGGTTCTCTGGGACCAGACTTGAACAAGCCTCTACTCACTAAGCCATCTCTAGCACATCACATCTCTGCTGATTGCAACTTTCAGCCTATGGTCTTTGAACAAGGCAATTTAGGAAAATGATCAAAGAAATCAGTTGTTTCTCTGAGCTCAGGGACTTTGCAGGATTACTGCAGTGCTGGGGAAAGAAAGGCACTTGCTATGACCTTATTTTCCCCATTTTTGGAATCTGCAAAGCTCCCATTCCCACGTCCTACCTCTTCCTCTGTGAAATAATTTAATCCTGTATGAGCAAAAACTGCCTTGTTAAAACTGCAGCATTTGTAGGGCTGATGGCTCCTGTGGGGGATTAGATACAGGCAAAGGAGCTGCGGTTTATGCCCAGCAAGTGGATTAAACTCCTGTAGCCACAAGCAACCCTGGAATCAGCAAATTTGTGATCAGCAGCTGTCAGGTGGTAAAACGCTGGTTAATTGGATGGCCACAAACATCTGCAAAATGAATTTGCTACAGATAGACACCCACATTGGTGCTGCTTTGGAAAAAAACACTTGATTTTATTTAGGTTGCTAGCTGTCTGCTAAGCCTCCTCCCTGACTCCCAGCTAAATTTTTACAACATGATAAATTCAAGCCTGGTACGTGTGTACAAAAATACACTGCCTCTCTCTTACACAGCCTCTTGGTAAACACCAAAAGTTACTCAGAAATTGAGAGAATTCTTGCCTCTAACCATTTTGCTAAATAGAAAACAAGTTTGAGAGTTGACAAGATGGCTCAGTGGGTAAAGGTGCTTGCTGCCAAGTCTGATAACCTCAGTTCAATTCCCAGATCCCACGTGGAGGAAAGAACTGACTCTAGCAAATGGCATAGGCATGCTAGGCTATATGCATTCCCACACATGCAACATAAAATCAAGTCCACATTGTCAGACTCAGTGCTGGTGTGCAGAGAGAAGTCAGCTATCTCTCTCTAGCCCTTAATCACCTAACAAACATTTATTGACACTTTATCAAATTATGCATGCTGTGTGGGAAAACAGCAGTAAGCAAACCCTTAGAAGAAGGGTTTATATTGCTGTAAAGAGACACCTTGAACGTGGCAATTCTTATAAAGGAAATCATTTAATTGGGGCTGGCTTACAGTTTCAGAGGCTGGAAACATGGTGGTGTGCAGGCAGACACGGTGCTGGAGGAGAAGCTGAGAGTGCTACATCAGATTGGCAGACAGCAGAAGAGAATGCTACACTGGACCTGCCTTGAGCATCTGAGGCTCCCGAAGCCCACCCCTTAGTGACACACTTCCTCCAACAAAGCCACACCTCCTAATAGTGCCACTCCCTATGGGCCTATGGGAACAGTTTTCTCTTAAACCACCACATTGTGTATACACGTGTGAATTCACACATACACACACACATACACACACACACACACACACACACACACACACACACACACACACACGTAAATGTACAAGTATCACATATAAAAAGTGCCCTGACAGGGCAGGGTATGTGGCTCAGTTGGTAGAGTGCTATGGCATTCACAAAGCCCTAGGCTCCATCTGAGCACCATACTCACCAGGGAAGTGATACACACCTGAAGTCACAGTACTTGGGAGGTGAAGGCAGGAAGTTCAGAAGTTCAGGATCATCTTTAACTGCATAGGAAATGTAGCAAGATCATGTCCTGATGTGAGACTACCACATCAATAGCTGAGGTATCCAAGAAAGGAGCAATTAGTTCTGCCTTGAAGACAGTAAAAAATCGGGGGCTGTTTATTGAGATAAAAAATAACTTGAGTGCAGTGGAAACAGGGGACTGAGAGACTACACTCACATCTCTTTTTTATTATTAAACATTGATTTTTTTTTCTCACATAAAATATCCTGATTGTGGGCTGGCGAAATGGCTCGGCAGGTGAGAGCACTGACTGCTCTTCCAAAGGTCCTGAGTTCAAATCCCAACAACCACATGGTGACTCACCACTACCCATAATGAGATCTAATGCCCTCTTCTGGTGCATCTGAAGTCAGCTACAGTGTACTTATGGATAATAAATATATCTTTGGGCCTGAGCCAGCAGGATTGACCGGACCCAGCAGGGCTGACCAGAGTGAGCAGAGGTCCTAAAAATTCAGTTCCCAACAACCACATGGAGGCTCACAACCATCTGTACAGCCATATGTACAATCATAAGTACTCACATACAATAAATAAATAAATAAATAAATAAACAAATAAATACATACATAAGTAAATAAATCTTTAAAAAAATATTCTGATTGTAGTGTCCCTTCCCCCCAACCCCAACCCTTCAAGGTACTCCTTCCCACTAGATCTACTCCATTTCTGTCTCCCGTCAGGAAAGAGCAGACTTCTAAGAGATAGCAACCAAACAGGACAAAATAAAATACAAGATGCAGCAAAACCTTTCAAAGCAAAGTTGGACACAGCAAGCCAACAAGAACAGAAGACTCCCAAGAGTCAGAGACCTGCTTGTTCTATACCCAGGAGTCCCATAAAAATTCTAAGCTGATAGCTATAATATAAAGGCAGAGGACCTGGCACATGAAGGCCCTGTGCTTGGGGTTTCTGTCTCTGAGCAGATCTGTGCCTTGTTTAGTTGTTACAGAGGCTTTGTTCCCCTGGTGCCCTCCATCCATCTCCTCTGGCCCTTACCCGCTTTCCTCCTCTTCTGCAGGATTCCCCTAAGCACTAAGGGGAGGGACTTGATGGAGTGTTCCAATTTAGATACTTTCTCTTCATACTGTATGCAACTCTGCGTCTCTGCAGCTGTCCTGTTCTGCTGCAGGAGGAAGTCTCTCTGGTGATGACTGGATAAGGCACTGGTCTGTGAGCGTAGCAGAATATCATTAGGAATCATTTTATTGTCTTGTTTTGCTTTTAACCAGTCGTGTTTGGTTCTACTCTAGGTCTTCCGGTCTGTCTAGTCTCTGGTTCTTGGTTTCCCATGCAGTGCCAGGTATGCACTCCCTCTTGTAGAGTGAACCTGCAGTCTAATCAGACACTGGTTGGTTACTCCCACAACTTCTTTCTGTGATGTCATTGCCCTAGCCTATCTTACAGGCTGGACAGATTTCAAGTCATAGTGGTTGGTGCTGGCTTGGTGTCCACATTTCTTTGTTGGTAGCCTGCAGAGTACCTTCCCACACCAAAGAAACATAGAGAGTAGAGGTAGGGCTTCTTTCAGGTACCAGTTTGCTACATGAGCTCTCCGTGTTAGATGAGCTATGTGAATGTTAACCTCAAGCAATGGAACCCATACTTTGCAAAGAGGAATCTTTTGTGTTAGAATCATCCTGGGTTGCATGGAGATTTCCATGGGACATCACTGGTGAAACAATTCCATCCAATGCAACCCAGACGCACCACTGCAAAACTTTCTGGTCTGTAAGAGATGACTTTGAATCCCCCATTATGTGGAGTCCTCGTTAGGATCACCTTCATAGGTTCCAGGAAGTCAGGCAACCCAGTGGCTTGGTTGGTTTCCCAGTCCTATCAGTGGAAGCCATGACTGGTTACAGAGGGAGTTCTTTCTAGGGTCACTCTCATAGGTTCCAGGAAGTTTCTTCTGCACTAGATTTCCACATAGCTCCCCAAATATCCACCCCCACATTCTAGTCGCCTGCACTTCCCCTCCACATCTCCCTCCACACCTCATCCCTCATGTTCCCAGACCCACATGTCCCCACTACACCCAGAAATCTGTTTCCCCTTCAGAGGGAGATCTGTGCAACCTCTCTAGAGTCCTCCCTCAACAGCCCTTCTTGTAAGGAAGGCCTTAACAACCAATTACTTAACAACAAATACCCACTGACAAGTGAATATATCATGTTTGCCTTTTCAGGTCTGGGCTGCCTAGTTCAGGATGAATTTTCTTCTAGTTCTATCCATTTGCCTGCAACTTTCATGGTGTCATTTTTTTTAACAGTAGAGTAATACTCACTTGTGCAGATGTACCACATTTTCTTTATCTGTTCTTCAGTTGAGGAACGTCCAGGTTGTTTTCAGTTTGTGGCTACTATAAATAAAGCCACTTTAAATATACATAGTCGAGCAAGTGTCCTTGTGGTAGCATAGAGTGTCTTCTGAGTATGTGCCCAAGAATGGTATAGCTGGGTCTTGAGATAGATCGATTCCCAGTCATCTGAGGAACTGTCATTGATTTCCATATTGGCTATATAAGGTTGCACTCCCACCAGCAATAGAGAAGTATTCCTCTTGTTCCAAATCCTCATCAATATAAGGTAACACTTGTGGGTTTTTTTTTTTTTAATCTTAGCCATTCTGACAAGTGTAAATGAAATCACAAAGTAGTTTTGATTTGCATTTCTCTGATGGCTAAGGAAGTTGATGGCTCCTTCAGGTGTTTCTCAGCCGCTTGAGATTCTTCTCTTGGGAATCCTCTGTTTAGATATGTACCTCACTTTTATTTTGATTATTTGGCTTTGTGATATCTAGTTTCTTGAATTCTTTATATATTTTGCATATTTGTCCTCTTTTGGATATGGAGTTGGTGAAATTATTTTCCTATTCTGTAGGCTGCCACTTTGATGGTGTCATTTGCCTTACAGAAACATTTCTGTTTGATGAGATCCTACTTACTAAGTATTGACCCATTGCCTGCCCTATCAGTGTTCTATTCAGAAAGTCATCTCCTGTGCCAATGCTTTCAAGGCTGTTTCCCCCATTTCTTTCTTTTGTTCTTTCTTTCTTCTTTCTTACTTTCTTTTCTTTTCTTTTCTTTTTTGTTTTTTACTTTGAGATGTGGTTTCTCTGTGTAACACCAGCATTCCTCAACTTGGTGTGTAGACCAGGCTGGCCTTGAATTCAAAACTCTGCTTATTTCTGCTTCATGTGCTGGGATTAAAGACATATACTATCACACCTGGCTGCTCATTTCCTTTTCTATCATCTTCAATGTATCTGGTTTTATGTTGAGGTCTTTGATCCTCTTGGACATGAGTTTTGTGCAGTATGGTACATATTATTACATTTACATTCTTCTATATGCAGGCATCAGTTTGATCAGCATGATTTGTTGAAAGATGCTATCTTTTTCCCAGTGTATATTTCTGGCTTCTTTATAAAAAAAATAATCAGGTATATAGCTTATATCTATTCAGCTATGTTGATCAATGTGTCTGTTTTTATGCCAATACCATGGAATTTTTATTATTATAGCTCTGAAGTACAAGTTGAAATCAGGGATGGTGATACCTCCAGCAGTTCTTTAATTGCTCAGGATTGTCTTAGCTATCCTGGGTTTTGTGGTTTTCCATATGAAGTTGAGTGTTGTCTTTTCAAGGTCTATAAAGAATTGTGTTGGAATCTTGATGAGAATTGAATTGACTCTGTAGATTGCTTTTGGTAGGATGGCCATTTTTACTTTGTAAATCCTACTGATCCATGAAGATGAGAGATCTTCCCATATTCTGGTATCTTCTTCAGTTTCTTTTTTCTAAGACTTGAAGTTTTTATCATGTAAGTGTTTCACTTGCTTGCTTTGAGTTATGCCAAAGTATTTTATATTATTTGAGGCTGTGTAAAAAGCTGTGTTTAACTGATTGCTTTTTAGCCTATCATTTGTATATTGAAGGGCTACTATTTTTTTAATTAATCTTGTATCCAGACACTTCACTAAAAGTGTTTATCAGTGATACATGTTGCCTGAGGAAATTTTTAGGGTCATTTATGTATATTACCATATCATCTGCAAAAACCAATACTTGGATGTCTTTTCAATTTGTGTCCCCTTGGTCAGCTTTAGTTGTCTTATTGCTTTAACTAAAAATTCAAGTACTATATTAAATAGATATGGAAAGAGGGAACAACCTTGTCTTGGTCCTGATTTTACTGGAATTTCTTTAAGTTTCTCTTCATTTAATTTGATGTTGGCTATGGGCCTGCTATAAACTTTCCTTATTATGCCCCTTATATCACTAATTTCTCCAAAAATTTTATAATGAAGGGTTGTTGGATTCTGTCAAAGGTTTTGTATGCATCTAATGAGATGGTAATTTTTTTCTTTCAGTATGGTTATATAATGGATTGCATTTACTGTTTTTTGTTTATTGAACTGTGGCTACATCTCTGAGATAAAGCCTACTTGATCATGGTGGTTGATCTTTTCGATGTTTTCTTGGATATGGTTTCCAAGTATTTTAAGTATTTTTGCATCTATGTTCACGAAGGGAAATTGGTATGTAATTCTTTTTCTTTGTTGAGTCTTATTATGGTTTGGGTGTCAGGGTGACTGTGGCCTCATAAGATGAGTTGGCAATGTTTCTTTTGTTTCTGTTTTGGGGAATAATTTGAGTATTATTGGCATCAGCTCTTCTTGGAAGTCTGGTAGAATTCTGTACTAGAGCTATCTGGCCCTGGGCTTTTTTAGTTGGAAGACTTTTAATGTCTACTTCTATTTCACTAGGAGTTATAGATCTATTTAAATTGTTTATCTGGTCTTTCTTTAACTTTGGTCAGTGGAAACTATCAAGAAAATTATCCATTTCTTTTCGAATTTTTTTAATTTGCTGGAGTACAGGCATTTAAAGCATGTCCGTATGATTCTCTGGATTTCCTTCATGTCTGTTGTTATGCCCCGCCCCGCCCCTTTTCATTTCCAATTTTGTCAATTTGGATATTCTTTCTCCATCTTTTATCCATTTTGGATAAGGTCTGTTTCTCTGGTTGATTTTCTTAAACAACCGACTCTTTGTTTCATTGATTTTCTTCATTGTTCTCTTTGTTTCTATTTTATTGATTTTAGCCCTCAGTTTGATTATTTCTTGCCACACTCCTCTCGGGTGTGCTTACTTCTTTTTGTTCTTGAGCTTTCAGGTGTGCTGTTAAGATGCTAGCATGAGATCTCTCCAATTTCTTTATGTAGTCATTTAGTACTATGAACTTTCCTCTTAGCACAGCTTTCATTGTGTCCTTTCAATTCAGCTATGCTGTGTATTTATTTCCATTGAATTCTAGAAAGTCTTTAATTTCTTTATTTCTATTTTGACCCATTTTTCATTCAGTGAGAGTCATTCAGTTTCCATGAGTTTGTAAGCTTTCTGTTGTTTCTGTTATTGTTGATATCCAGCTTTAATCCAGGGTGGTCTGTTAGGATGCAGGGAGTTATTTTGATTTTCTTGTATCTGTGGAGACTGCTTTATGTCTGAGTATGTGCTCAGTTTTGGAGAAAGTTCCATGAGATGCTGAGAATAAGGTATATTTTCTATGTTTGGATAAAGTGTTCTGAAAATATCAGCTAGGTCCATTTGCTTTATAACGTCTGCTAACTCCCACTTGATTTATACAGATATTGTTAACTTCGACTTTGTAATAAATATCTTATTTTCTTCATCTATAATGCTTGAAAGTATTGCTGGGTATAATAGTCTAGGCTGGCACTGTGGTCACTTAGAGTCTGTAGCATATTTGTCCAGGCCCTTATGGTTTTTAGAGTCTTCATTGAGAAATCACAGGTAATTCTAATAAGTTGGCCCTCCCTTTTCTGTTGCAGTTTTAAATAGTATTTCCTTAGTCTGTATGTTTATTGTTTTGATTATTATTTGGCAATGGGGACTTCCTTTCTGACCCAATCTATTTGGTGTTCACTAAGGTTCTGTATCTTTATAGGTATGTCCTTCTTTAGGTTAGGACATTTTTCTTCTATGATTTTATTGATACTGTGTCTGGCCCTTTGGGCTGGGATTCTTCTTTCTCTGTTCCTATTATTCTTAATTTTTGTCATTTCATAGTGTCACAGATTTTCTGTATATTTTGTGTCAGGAATTTTTTATTTTTGAATTTTTCTTTGACCAATGTATCTGTTCCTTCTAGGGTATCTTTAATCATTGAGATTTTCTCTCCCATCTCTTGTGTTCTATTGGTGAGGCTCTGTAGTTCCTGTTCAGATTCCTAAGGTTTTCATTTCCAGGATTCCCTCAGTTTATGTTTTCTTTATTGCTTCTATTTTCATTTTCAGGTCTTAAACAGTTTTATACATTTCCTTCAAGTCTTTGGTTGTCGATTCATGGTTTTCTTTAAGGGATTTATTAATTTCCTCCAATTTTATTCATTTTTATGGACTTCTTTAGGGAATTATTCATTTCCTCTTCAAGGATGCTATCATCTTGGTTTTAAGGTCTTTTCTTGTGCTTCAGCTATGCTGGAAAGTTCACAGCCAGCTCAGGTAGGGTAGGATATCTGCCCTCTAGTGGAGACATAATGCCTTGTTCTGTTATTGTGTTCTTACACTGGCATCTGGGTTAGCAATGATTATTGATCTAGGTGCTGATTTCTAGGTTTGTCTTTTTTTTTTTTCTAATTTGGTATTTTCTTCATTTACATTTCAAATTCTATCCCAAAAGTCCACACACACACACACACACTCCCCTACCCACCCACTCCCACTTCTTGGCCCTGACATTCCCCTGTACTGAGGCATATAAAGTTTGCAAGACCAAGGGGCCTCTCTTCCCAATGATGGCCGACTAAGCCATCTTCTGCTACATATGCAGCTAGAGACAAGAGCTCTGGGGGTACTGGTTAGTTCATATTGTTGTTCCACCTATAGGGTTGCAGATCCCTTTAGCTCCTTGGGTACTTTCTCTAGCTCCTCCATTGAGGTCCTGTGTTCCACCCAATAGCTGACTGTGAGCATCCACTTCTGTGTTTGCTAGGCACCGGCATAGCCTCACAAGAGACAGCTATATCAGGGTCCTTTCAGCAAAATCTTGCTGGTGTATGCAATGGTGTCAGCATTTGGAGGCTGATTGTGGGATGGATCCCCAGGTGTGGCAGTCTCTAGATGGTCCATCCTTTCGTCTCAGCTCCAAACTTTGTCTTTGTAACTCCTTCCATGGGTGTTTTGTTCCCAATTCTAAGAAGGGACAAAGTGTCCACACTTTGGTCTTTGCTCTTCTTGAGTTTAGGTTTGTCTTTTTTGAGTGAGTGTTTTGTTCCTTGGTTTCTGTTTCTTCTCTGGACTTTTGGAGAGTGTGATGGCTGTGTTACCTGTTTCATTGGCCTGCTCAACTAGTGTGCTCACAGAGAATGCCTGCTGGTATTGGAACAGAGAGATAGAGGTGCAAGTCTGTGGGTAGCCTACTTGGTTTTCTGGCAGGTATGCCTGTAGTTGAGCAGGGGCTGTCTGCTAGAGTTGAAGACTGGGATATAGTAATAAGTTTGAGGAGGGAGATGGGGGGGGGGTCTGGGGATTCAGAGATGTAGGCACAGAAGGGAGGCTATAGCTGGTGTTCTGTTGCAGTGCTAAGGATGAGACTGAGGGATTGGGTCTGGGGGAACAGAGAGAGCAGAGAAGGTCTTCCAAATTCACATTTCAATTCCAGAAAGATCCATCAGAAAAATCCTTAATCCTTACCAAAGATGGAAAATTTCTTTCTGTGGATAAATTTCACAATCCATAATCCTGCCCACCCTAATCTTCCTGCCTATGGCTTCACCTTCCAACTGAGGCCCAGCAGAAAAATCTCAAGCTCTTCAAAGATAGAGAATAGTCAAAGCACCACAAGATAGCCAGAGATGCTTTCCTTTAGTTCCCAGGGAGCACATAACGAGGGGAAAACCTGAGTACCATGTCCTCTGTCCTCTGCCTCTAACAGGAAGCCTCTTCCAACATTTCCCTTGGTCTCATTTGCTACCCATGACTGCACTATGAGGAAAGGTGGCTCTTCTGGGAGCCTATCCAGAGAGCTTTCACACTATTTTTAAGGGGTAATAAAATATAACAAAATAAAATAGAACAAAAACTATCAGAGTAGACAAGACAAACAGAAGGAAAAGTCCAAGAGCAGGCACAAAAATCAGAGATCCACTGTGATGGGTTGTATATCCTTGGACCAGGGAGTGGCACCATCTAGAGTTGTGGCCTTGTTGCAATAGGTGTGACCTGGTTGGAATGGGTGTGTCACTGTGGGTGTGGGCATAAGATCCTCACCCTAGTTACCTGGAAGTCAGTCTTCCACTAGCAGCCTTTGGATGAAGATGTAGAACTCTCAGCTCTACCTGCGCCATGCCTGCCTGGGTAATGCCATGCTCCCACCTTGATGATAATGGACTAAACCTCTGAATCTGTAAGCCACCCCCAATTAAATGTTGTTTTATTAAGACTTGCCTTGGTCATGGTGTCTGTTCACAGCAGTAGAACCCTAACTAAGACACCCACTCATTAGCACACTCAAGAATACCATCAAAACATAAAACTGGAAGTCATACTATTTATGAAAAGGACAAGACACAGACCCATGCTGGCCCAGTGCATGCTGCTTCAGTCACTGTGAGGTCAAAGGAGAGTTGACTGTGCTGATTTAGTGGGCCCATTGATTTTGAAAATTTCATCTCCATGTCCAGAGACTCTGTGTCCATTTTTGTGGGTTCAGTCAACACAGAGAAAAAGCCGCTCACAACCACTGTAACTCTGGATCAGCTTCTCTCCAGGACCCCTGAGCACTGGAAATCACTATGTAGACCAGGCTAGTCCTGAACTCACAGAGATCCACCTCCCTCTACTTTCCTAGTGCCAGGATTAAGGATGTGTGCCAAATAGCCTGCCTGTTTACCCTGGGGAGATATGAGGATAGTAGTAAACTTTCAAAGCATGGAAAAATTCAGCAATAATTATTTGGAAATAAGAGGTCTGCCCCCCCCCCCGCCTTCTCTTTGTTACTTCTCTATTCCCAGGTAGTTTCCTTCCTTCATTTTTCTCTCTGTATCTGCTTCTTGAATTTACTCCTCTTTTTTTATCTCTTCAGTCCATTAACTTTGACAGTCATGGAATTTTAAACATTATAAAAACATTCACTTCCCAATAACCTACCCCAACATTCAAATCCCACAGGACTTTTAGGAAGGAGGTGCCTCATTTCTTAGGGGACTGTTGTCTTATACAACCATGAGGGAAATATCAACTAATGAAACTATCTCCCCTGTTCCCACTGTGTACAGGAGTCCAGTAATTAGGATGAGCATGAGGGAAGGCTATAGTGTGTGAAACTGGACAGCCAGGTTCCTCAAACAAAGAAAATGCTCTCAAACATGAAAGAAACCATGGCTCTGAATCTCCTGAGGGGGCGCGGGGGAGAGGAAGAGGGAGAGAGAGAGAGAGAGAGAGCGAGAGCGAGAGAGAGAGAGAGAGAGAGAGAGGGAGAGAGAGAGAGAGAGATTAAGATATATTTTGTTTTAATTATGCATGTATGTATGTGCTTTTAAAAACTCTTCCTCTAAGTTTCCTCACTTCCAAATGCTATTAGCTAATTTAAGGGTTTTCATAGAGCACAGATTTGTTAAATACAGTATGTATGTGGATTCTTTTTTTTTTTTTTTCTGGTCATATTTAACTTGCTGATCAGAAGCTGGCCAACCCCAGTTTCAGAGGGAAGTTAGACCCACTCTGCATCTTGGAGAAGCTGCACCCCTCACCTATATCAATCCAGCAGTATATTCTGTGATAAACAAAAGCACTGTGAAGATATTTTTTACAGGGAAAACAAGAAGGTGGATGGAATTTCACACTGCAGAGATTGCAGAGAATAAAGGAGATACTGATGTGGAGAATAGAGAGAAGAGATGGCAAAATGGTCCATTTTGTGTGCTAGATACAATAGTTGCTTCATCTCTGACCACACACTTGGACTCTCAGTTCAATTGAGTTCCACTTCCAAGCTTGTGGTATTGAGTATCTCTGACTGCCTGCATACATTTTACCTCTTCATCCTCAGACAAAAGATCTGTTTCCTGATTTAGATATTCCCAGAACACTTAAATCTTGACATGGTTAAAATTTAAATATTTTTCCCTCCTGTGGTGATTATTCTGGGGCGGTGGGGCGGGGGGGCTGGGATCAACTTGGTGGGGTCCGATATCAGCTATGAGACATTCTTCTGGGTGACTCTGTGAAAGGCATTTCTAGGAGTCTCCAGGACAAACTGATAAGGGAAAGCCTTCCCTTAGGTCTGGAGGATCCCCAGTTACAAAGAAGTCCAATGAAAAGTCAACACCGGGTCTGCCCGCCTGCCTTCACTTCCTGTTGGTGACAGCATTCGTCTCTGCTGCTGCTGTTGCTGCTGCTGCTGCTGCTGCTGCTGCTGCTGCTGCTGCTGGAATCTTCTAGAACTTCAGCACCAGATAATGGTTTCTGAGGTTTCCAGCTCCTCTGTTTTCAGCCCTTACAGAGTGTAGCTGGCCCTTTTCTGATTGCCCAGATCATATCATGCCAGCCAACATAACAAATGTTCTTTGTGATAGATAGCCACTCCTCGGCTGTGCTCCTCTGGAGAGCTCTGACAAACACAACTCCTCTCCCATCCATACTTGCTTGCTCTCACCCACTAGTCCTCTTCCAACCTCTGACCTTGGCTGCTTTCTTTATTAGGATAGGTATGTCCACCTCTCCCTTGGCCTGGTTCAGCTTGGCTTGGTACATACATTAGCTCAGAGATGCTCTTTGTATGATGTTTTTACTAATTCATTAAGAATTACTTTATGAGTTCTGTACATCCATACAATGAATTTCTTATTCCCCTACACTTTTGCCCTCCGATTCTCTCCATACCCCCTCCTAAATGCATGTCTCCTCTTGTTTTTAATAATCCACTTAGTTCAACCACCAGTGTACCCTATATGCATGGATATGGGACCCTCACGTAGCACACGGGAAACCTGCCATGGGAGCACAGTTGTAAAGATAACCAACTTTCCCCCAACTAGCAGGCATCAACTGTCACTGTTTGGAGGCTGGTGTGTTTCTCCCTGACTCAAGACAGGATGTGGACTGACTTGGTCTTCCACAGGGCTTATGCAGGCAACCACAGCTGCTGAGATTTCCTGAATGCAACTGTCCTGCCACATTGAGAAGACACTGTTTCAGAGTCCCCAGTTCTCCTCAACCTCTAGCTCTTGATATTTTTTTTTATACCCTCTTCCAGGATGCTCTCCAAATAAGCCTTGGAGGAGGAGGTGTGACACAGATGTCCCATTTGTGGCTGAGTATTCCACAGACACTTACTCCCTGCAATTTGACTGGTTGTGAATCTCTGAACTGACTGCCATCCACTGCACAAATATGCTTCTCTCATGGGCTATGAGAGCTACCTGAGTCTGTAGGTTTGCCCCTAGCAATAAAGTTCTTGACAGCAAGACTCTCCTTGCCCATTGTCTTAGTGGGGGTTTTGCTGCTGTGAAGAGACAACATGACCAAGGCAACTCTTACTAAGGAAAACAATTAGGACTGGTTTATAGTTTCAACCATTCAGTTCATTTTCATCACGGCAGAAAGTAGGCAGACATGGTTCTGGAGCAGGAACTGTGAGTTCTGCATCTTGATCCAAAGGCAGCCAAATGAGACTGTCTTCTGCAGGTAGTTAGGAGGAGACTCTCTTCTGCCCTGGACAGAGCTTAAGCATAGGACCTCAAAACTCACCCCCACAGTGATGTACTTCCTCCAACAAGGCCACAGCTTCTAATAGTGCCCACTTCCCATGGGCCAAGCATCTTCAAACCACCACAACCATCAAGACAGAGGTCTCTGCCCTTGTAGCACCCTGGATTTTGCTTCACTCACAGCTGAAACTGTGAATCCATGCTGTATGCACTCACCTGCTCAGAGCCCCTTAAAGATGAGCAGTGCTCTGTGTACTATAGCCTCTTTAGTATGAGCAGTGCTCTGTGTACTATAGCCTCTTTAGTATCTGGCACTGCACCTTGTTGAGTAAATAACAGTTGAATAAGAAAACCTAATTAGTGACAGCCATTCATTCATCTTTGCTAAACACGTATAATCAACCTCCGAAGATCCTTTGTCTTCATTTCCTCCTCCTAAGCTGGCCTCATAAATCAATGACCTGCCACCGTATGTTCTCTCCTGGTTATTATCCCGTGATGTAATTTGTGCATTGGAGCAAAACTTGTCTGTGAGGATTTTCTTGCACTTAGTCATTGCCTCCTGACAGCAGGCTGACCGCTGAAGAAGAAATGTTTACCTGGCGAGGGAGGAAAAGGTTACGATTTAATTCAGTGCTGAGTAGATTTGCTAGGATTGAATTCTGCTAGACATTAGACTTCCCTTAATAAGAAGGCCTCTCGGTGTCCATTGAACACGCATGACATCCTTCCAGTGCAACTGAGCATTGATCCGTCTTGCACCTTCTAGAGGATGAACCTTTATCTCGCTCATTCCCAGCCTCCAACCCCTCATCTCTGATGGCCACCTGACAGGACACTGGCCTGGGTACCTTGTTCTGTCTACATGATGAGAATTATTCTTGGGGGGTCAACTTGGTGCCGCATCCTGAACTTGACCTTGGCAACAGAATTGGGTGGTGAAGGAGAAACTAAATGAGACAATTATTTTTACAAGGAATATAAAGAGCCTGAGTTGGCTCTGCTAACCATGGCTGCTGCAGACCTTGTTCCTTTTTAGCACCAAGACCCTGCTCCTTGAATTCTGCACTGTAGCCAGTAAGTGGAAAGTGTCCTGTGAGATAATCGCTTATACATTTTACTCATAAAAATAAAACAGGATTCAGCTCAACAGGATCACAAAACACACTCAACATTGAAATCTCCTGAAAAAAATATAAAGAAGGGACAACCCTCAAAAGGAGGTCACGGTTTTGATGCTTATAAAATTACTGGAAGCCTTGGAGCCTTGGTTTGTTTGTCTGTAAAATGGGAATACTCATTTGAAGGAATGTAAACTGATACATGAAATAAGATTTGGCTGTACCTACATTGAGTAAGAATTCAACCCTCGGGAGGGATATCTTTCAGAAAGCAGGTATAAAGGCTGTAAGATTGCAGTAAGGCCTTCCAAAACACAGTCTTTAAAAAGAAAGTATAGGAAAGGGGAGCAATGGGTTGCTTTAAAAATCAAAATAAGGAAAATACTAAGCCTCACAAGTAAAAGAAAGGAATATGGAGACACTATCGGCGCCTGCAATAAAGACAGAGATTCCTATATAGGGATGGCAATAGATGAATGAGGCATTCCCCGTGGAGAAAAGTGCTTAGCAGAACTCTAGGCACAAGAACAGCTGAGAATTGACATGTTTGGGATCCTGGGGCGTAATTACCTTCCATTTTTTATGAAACATCAATAAACTCTGTGCATTCAGTAATCTAGCATGAGTGGAGCATTGTCAAGGAGAGGGAGGCAGCTGACCCCCTCAAGCAGGCAAACAACCTGGATCTCTGAGGACCAGGCAGAATCCTAGCATCCCTGAGGGCCAGGCAGCCTCCTAGCATCCCTGAGGGCTGGGTAGCATCCTAGCATCCCTGAGGGATGGGCAGCATCCTAGCATCCCTGAGAGTCAGGCAGCATCCTAGCCTCCCTTAGGGCTAGGCAGCATTCTGATAACTTGGTTGCATCCTGAACCGAGAAGCCATAGCAGAGTCTAACAATAAGCTATAGTTACCTTATAAGGACCCTAAAACAGAACCCATCATCTCACTGTCCTAGTCCCAGGCTTGTCTCTGGAACTGCTGACTGGGCCCACCTATAGCACATGGGAGATATAAGTTCTCTTATTTGGAGTTTCAAATGGAATAATGAGTTTCCAAGGGCCTGGATCTGTGCAAACCTGGATTTCAATCATGCCTTCACTTCCTTGTTGAGGAAGGCAGTCTCATTGTGCAGTCAGGCTTTGTTCCCTCCTGAGCCCATAGGCATGGCCATTTGACATAGAGACAGAGAGCTCCCATAGCCTGCGCTTGGTGGTTTTGCCCGAGAGGTAATGTCTCAGCCTATTCACCCATAATGATTGCACACCCATTTGTGTTGCTTAAGTCTGTACATCTCATGCCATCTTGCCTATTCCACTGCTCTATCTGCCCTTCGTGGAGTGGGACTGAAATCCATAGAGTACACAAGTCCAGGCATGTTCCAGCTTGTTATCCCATATTAGCTGCTGGGTGGACATAGTGACCAACACCCACCCACTGCTGCAGGCAATTGTGCCTTGTCTCTTCTCTGCATAAACAGAGCATGGTTACACCCATTAGCTGACTGTGCAGCTCCCTTGGCAATTCTACTCCCAAGGTGCTGGGGGACAGAAATGCTCCAGCTTCTACCGCTGCTACTGCTACTTGCTCAGTGCACCTTAGAGAGGTTCCCTGAAGACCACAGAAGATCATAAGTATGGAAGTAATTGGCAAACTTTACAAGACACAAAGTAGGGTACTCATACACCAATGAGTGGACTTTATATTTTTTGTCAGTGACCCATGTCTTCCAAGCAATGATAAAGCAATCAGTTTCTACTACACCAGAGCTCCTTTTGCATAAATATGATAAATTATACCTTCTAATTGTTATGGTATTTAGAAAACTTGTACGTGGCTTTCCAGCATGTCTTATTAATCAAATAATCAGCATTTATTGTATGAGTATCTATTAGTTACTTCACCCATTGCTGAAGCAAAATGCCCAACAAAGGCAGCTTAGGGGAGCAAAGATTTATTTGGGCTTACAGTTTGAGGGTACGGTCACTCGTGCTGGTGGTGGGGGGAGGGCATATCAGGAGTGTGAGATGGCTGGTCACATTTTGTCCATAGTCAAGAAGCGGTTGAATAAAGCAGTTGGCTTTCTTCTTTTTATTCAATGATGGACCCCAGCTCATGGGATGGTACTGTGCATATTCAAGGTAAGTCTTCCCACTCCAATGAACCCTCTCTGGAATCCTTCATCCACAGCTGTAGGAGGATGTTTCCATGGTGATTCTAATCTCTATATATAAGTTGGCTGTGAAGATTTGCCATCACCAAGTGGTACTAAGAAGGAATTAATATGAAAGGAAAAAATATATACCCAGTCCCTGGGCACAAAGATCATGAACTAAAGCAATGAGGAACCTGGAGACTGATCAGTGGTTAGGCATGTGTGCTTGCTGCTTATGTTGCGCAATGCCCACATTGGACAGTTCATAAATGCCTGTACCTCTAGCTCCTGAGATCTGACACCCTCTTCTGGCCTCCTCAGGTAGACACATGGGCATGTGTACATTCACACACATGTAAGTAATAGAGATGACAAAAATAAATCTTTTTTAAAAGTATGAATAGGAACATGAGAGATGTCAAAGTTCCAAGCCCAGTGCTACCACAAACTGAGCACAACCTTGACCATGTCCCTTGCCCATCCGGTTTGCTTTTCAGTTGTTACAAGATAAATATGGTTGCTACCCTATCCCATTTTCCTGGCTGCACTGTTACAAGGGGAGAGTAAAGTTACACATGTGCTAACCTTTCAACAGTATAAAACAAGACACTGTAGTAAAGAGGAAAATCTTGGGCCAGCAACATGGCTCAGATTGTTAATTGCCACCAAGCCTGAAGATCGGAGTTTAGTTCCCAGGATCCTTATGGTGGAAGAGAGAACTGATACCCGCAGATTATCCTCTGCCCTCCACGTCTGAACCACGCCATGTGCACACTTACACATATCCCGACACATGTACATGTGTAAAAGCAGCCCTTTCAGTGGAACTAGTTGCAACCAGCAGCCAGCAGTGTCCAGTCCAAATGCATGGTAAGTTTTAGAACTTAGGGGTGAGAAAGACTGGCCCATTGCTGAGGCAAAAAACTGACCAAGGCAGAGACCATTCCCTCTCTTCTCTGTCTCTGCCTGGGATTCATCTGTCCATGTTTCATCAGCTTTATTCAGATGTCCCTCATAAGTAGGACCCTTACTGTACTGCCCAAAGATCTAGATGTGATGGTCAGTTTTAGATGTCAACTTCCTACAACATAGAGTCACCTGAGAGAGAGGCTCAGTGAGGATTGCCTTTATCAGGTAGGCTTACAGGGATGGCTGTGTGGGATTGTCTTGATTGCTGATTGTTGTAAGAGGGCCTAGCCCATTGTGGGTGATGGCATCCCCTAGGCTGGGGGTCCTGAACTATACAAGATGGGAGGAAGCCAGCTTGAAGCATTGCCTCATTCATTTTCCTCTGCTTTTGACTGTGGGTGCAGTGAGATTAGCTGCTTGAGTTTCTGCCTTAACTTCTCCAAACTGGTGGACTGGAGCTGGAAACTGTAAGCCAGATAAACCCTTCCTGTCCTTTGTTGCTTTTGTCTGTGTATTTTATCACATTACAGAAAGGAAACTAGGACATAAATGACAGGGAGAAATTTGGAGGATGAGCCCTGATGGGCATGAGAGAGCTCTAAGGACCTATGGCCACCAGAACTAGGAAGCCTACCTTGCCATATATTGCTAAGACCCACATTCTGTCTCTTCTTCTGCCCTAACCTTCAAGTCTGTGTTTGAGACTCCAGACAAAGAAACTGATCCTGTCCTAGCAGTGAAGTAGGCAAGGCCTTGAGGATGCTAACCAGGAAACCAACATTTGAAAACCTGGATGTAGTGCTATGTGATTATAATCCTAGAACTGGGCAGACAGTGAGGTGGATTCTTGGGGCTCAGTGGCCAGCCCGTCTAGCCTACTTGATGAGATCTGCAGCAGTGAAAGGTCCTGTCTCAAAAGCTAAGGTTGGGATCAGATGGCTGGCTACACTGGTGAAGGTGTTTGTCGTCAAGATCAATGAACTGAGTTTGAGCCTCAGGACCCACACGGTGGAAGAAGAAAATCTACTCCACAAGTTGTCCTCTGACCTCCACATGTGTGCCACATGACACACATACACATGCACACTGAATAATAAAACAAAAGTGTAATTAGAAATAAGTAAAAATAAAGGTGGATGGCCCGTGAGAAATCACACCTGAGATTTAACCTCTGGTCTGTGTGTGCATGTTCACGAACGTTCATACACTTAAGCACACACACACATACACAAACACACACACATACACACATACATTTTTTAGGGAGAAGACTAAATGGTTTGTGACATAAGAATGGACTGCTTTGCAATCATGTTTTTAAAAAGACATGAGGCTAGGGTGTGGCTTAGTTGTTGGAGTGCTTACCCAGCATGCATAAAACCCTAGGTTCCACCTCCAGCACCACACCAACTGGGCATGTTGGTCTGTGTCTCTAACCTTAGTACTTGGCAGGTACAAAGCAAGAGGATCAAAAGTTCAAAGCCATCCTTAGCTACATAGCAAGTTCAAGACCAGTCTAGGCGACACAAGACCCTATCTCAGGAAAAAAAGAAAAAAGGTTGATGATGATGATGATGACAAAAATGTACTGCCCTTTAGATACAAATAGGGGGAAATTTTTATAAAATTATGTTAAAAAAGAAGATACAGTACAATGTAAGAATGATCCTATTTGGTTTATATAAGAACAGGAAAGATAAAAGTCTACACTCAGCTGGGTGGTGGTGGCACACGCCTTTAATCCCAGCACTTGGGAGGCAGAGGCAGGCGGATTTCTGAGTTCGAGGCCAGCCTGGTCTACAAAGTGAGTTCCAGGACAGCCAGGGCTACACAGAGAAACCCTGTCTCGAAAAACAAAACAAAACAAAGAAGTCTACACTCAATCTGCTCCACTTGCTATTTTTTGATTAATGAAGGGTTTTGTACACACATTTACAGCACACACACACATACACACACAGACACACATGATAAAGGTAGACACCAGTGTGGGATACTATGAAGCCCGAGAAGGACAGGTGTGGTTGGGAGACAGCTATCAACTGTCATCTTCTGTGTCTGAGCTATGACATTTTCTGAAGCACAGATGTAATTTTTGGTCTAGTTTTATTTATTTATTTTCAAAATATATATTCATGTGTCTGCATACTTCTGTTTGAGACATGCACACATGTGGAGACCAGGGGCCCACACTAAGTGTCTTCCTCGGTTGCTTTCCACCTTATTTTTGAAACAGGGTATCTTACTGTGATGGTTTGTATATTCTTGGACCAGGGAGTAGCACCATTTGGAGGTGTGGCCTTGTTGGAATAGGTGTGACCTGGTTGGAGTAGGTGTGTTACTGTGGGTGTGGGCTTAAGACTCTCACCCCAGGTGGCTGGAAGTCAGTCTTCCACTAGCAGCCTTTGGATGAAGACGTAGAACTCTCAGCTCTGCCTGCACCATGACAGCCTGGATGCTGCCATGCTCCCACCTTGATGATAATGGACTGAACCTCTGAACCTGTAAGCTAGCCCCAATTAAATGTTGTTTTTTATAAGACTTGCCTTGGTCATGGTGTCTGTTCACAGCAGTAAAACCCTAAGACACTTACCAAACCTAGAATTTACTGATTGGACGAGCCTGTCTCCTCTCCACCACTGAGATTACAGGCATATACCCAGAATCTGGCTTTTTATGAACTTGAGTCAGCATATATTACTGATTGAGCGATCTACCCAACCCTCTATGTTTTTAATGGCAACAGAAAGCAGAGGTATCAGTGAACCTGGATCCTGAGAACATGTGGACAGGTCAGAGGGGACACTGTGGTACCTGAGTACACAGAAATGTCCCATTCCCTTAAAACCTCCTGGGTGCAGGACCATGTAAGATGCTTACTCTGATCTCAGATCAGTTCACCTAGTGGTACCAGATGGAAAGGTGAGGGCCAGGAAAGACTTCAACAAAAGCCCAAGAGACTAGATATGCTGAGGATGAGCCATACATCAAAACAGAACATTGACCACATCTACAACTTTCCTAGGTGTGAACAGCTAGCCTGCTCTCTAGTAATCTGAATGTTGTTTCTAATTGTGGCTCCAAGAAGCCAATGAGTCCCATAGCAACAAGCCTCAGATTGCCTGTGTTTGGCTAATAAGTGACAACTGCCCTAATTATAGGCCCTGCTGCTTACTTAGGACCAAGCAGAAAAAGTAGAGTATGTTCCCCTAACCAGTTTCATAGGCCGTAGGTAACTTGTCCCATATTCCCCAGGCTAGGATCCTCTAACCTGGGGATGCTCGAGACCTTCCACCTTTACTCTGTAGACATTACCCACTCCTGTGCCTGCTTCTGGGTCTATTTCTTAATGCAAGTGACAGTGACTGGCTCCCTTGCCTCAGCACACCGTGAATAAATACGCTTTCTCTATCCCTGCTTGGTGAGTCTTCACTAATTCTACCCTCCTTTAGGATAACTCTGCTACCAGGGTTCTGCAACACTACAGCTACAGAACATGACATTCCAATAATTAGTAAAATATAACGAATTACATTCACTCAGAATGACTAACATTCATACAAATCATTCCATCAAATTCAAGGGAAGCAAAAAAGATGGCTTCAAAATCCTGTGTGCTTATGCATGAATTCTGATGGACAGCTGAGAGGCATGTTTTTAAAAGATAATTTCTAATACAGTTCTTTCTATGTGGCACTCCCTGCCTCTGGGCTTCCAGATGCTGGCTCGAAAGGCTTCAAGGAGGGGGGCCAGCTTTCAATAGAGCAATGTCAAAATTGATCCTGGTTTAATAAGAGCTTGAAAACCCAACATTATCCAGAGAGAAAAGAACATCGAAATGTGGCTGAGTGTATCCAGAATAAAGGTGAGAAGACAGGATGGTGGATTCTCCCCAGAACTTGTGGGGCAAAGACACAGAGGGCTGACATCAAGTGCAAGGTGGCCCACTCTGCTCTGGAAGATGCAGGCAGCTTAGAAACATCTGGATAGAGATGGAGGCAAAGAGGATCAAGACACTGCATCCAGAGGTGTCCCCAAGGGTTTGTTAGGAAAAAGCCATAATTCTCCAAAAGAGCTGAACTGTTCCTTCAAAATTCACGTGCTTATGACTAGTGCCCAATGCATCTGCACTCGGATGGAGACCATTCAAGAGTAAAGATGGTTAATAGAGTGGCAGATTAGATCCTACTGTGATGGGTAGGGCTTGGTTTTTGTTTTTCTTGTTATTTGTCAGCACAAGCTAGGGTCATCTGGGGACCAACCTCAACTCAGAAATTGTCTCTTGGGTGTTTTCTTTGTTACTGCTTGATGTGGGAGGGCCAGTTAACTGTGGGTGGTGCCATCCACGGGCAGGTGGGTATATAACAAAGCAAATGGAGAGGGTCATGCGGAGCAAGCCAATGAGAAACATGTTCTCTGTTTCCGTTTCAGCTTTGAGGTCCTCTCTGCCTCCCTTCATGGTGTGTTATACACTGTAAGATGGAATAACCCTGTAAATAACCCCTCCCCAAGTTGCTTTTGGTCATGCTGTTCATCATACAGAGTACTTAGAACGATTGCTTGGTGGGAGAGGATATCTCCTCTAGCTGCAGGTCTCATCTTTATTCGTGCCTACTGACTTGTCATGCATGGTCTTACTGAGTAAGCTTAGCAGCCCTGGTTTCCCAACAGAAGTCCCAATACTAAAGATAACTTTAAATTGGATTTAAAAGATGAGGACCCAGGATGATAATAAGGCTCAGTTGACAGAATGAACAAAACCTTCAGTTTGACCCTGGCACTGCATATACAGGGCATGGTGGTATGTGCAATAACCCTAACACTTGAGAGGTAGAAAAAGGAGGGTGAAGAAGTTATAGATCATCTTCACTCCACAGAGAGTTCAAGGCTAAATAAATACTTTAAGTTTAAAATAAAAATAAATTAAGGTAGTAACCTGTGTCAGCAACAGTGAATACCAGTACTTCCCACTATCTGGACTTGTGACTGGTTCTTACATCAGCCTCATATGTGGTAACCCTGGATCATTGTACTGGGGGGCTTCTGAGGGATGCTCTGAGATGAGAGAGGCCAAGCCCCTTTGCTTTCCATTTCCTAAGCTTCCAACTACCCTTTTACACACACACACAGAGAGAGAGAGAGAGAGAGAGAGAGAGGGAGAGGGAGAGGGAGAGGGAGAGGGAGAGGGAGAGAGGGAGAGAGGGAGAGAGGGAGAGGGAGAGAGGGAGAGGGAGAGGGAGAGGGAGAGGGAGAGGGAGAGGGAGAGGGAGAGGGAGAGGGAGAGGGAGAGGGAGAGGGAGAGGGAGAGGGAGAGGGAGAGGGAGAGGGAGAGAAGAGAGGGAGGGAGGGAGGAAGGAAGGGAGGGAGGGAGGGAGGGAGGGAGGGAGGGAGGGAGGGAGGGAGGGAGGAAGGAAGGAAGGAAGGAAGGAAGGAAGGAAGGAAGGAAGGAAGGAAGGAAGGAAGGAAAGGAGGGAAGGAAGGAAGGAAGGAAGGAAGGAAGGAAGGAAGGAAGGAAGGAAGGAAGGAAGGAAGGAAGGAGCAACAAAAACATCAGAGCAACATCAATCCCAGAAAAAAAACCTTCAAATGATTCAGGTCAACATTGCCAAACTGAACTGCATCCATGCATCAGGTCCCTTCTGGTGTTTATAAATCTGCAACAAGCTAACTCAGGAAAATTCATTTCTGTGCACACCTGAGTGTGGTGGAGACAATGCAACACTCTGGTAGATCTCTGTAAGGTCACACGTGTACACATGTGTACTTATCCATCCTCTGCTATGGAGATATTGGCAGCTGAACTGCTGGGGGAGGGACAATCATTTTGTTTTTTAATGTCTGGCCAATGGTAGGCCTCCCATGATCCAGGGGATGATCCCATATTCACATATACGTGGGTAGGACTAACTTTGATATAATGGGTTATCAAAAATAAAATAACTTTTAAAGAGGCTTTATTGGGGTGCAGGGGAATCTGAGAGGAACCAGTGAAATGGGGACTAGAAATAATCATGTTTCATTGCTGCATGTATAAAATTCTCAAGAATAAAGACAAATTATTATTAAAATAAATAAATTCCTCTTTCATTTAGAATTGCCTGAGGAAGACTCCAAAACTACCCTGCCAACTGCACCCCAAGTGTTTCCTCTCTAATCACAGGTCCTGCTCCAACCAGACTCCACCCCTGCATGCCACTCACCCCTCAACCTGCCAAAGACCCATCTCATCTCTGCCTCCCTCCTGTTCCTTTGTAGAAAAAAACCTCACTCCCTGGGGGCCACTCTACTCATTCACTGACAGTAGAACAGTCACTATTGTACACTCTACCTGTGCTCTATCCTATTGCTAGGTCCAGATAACATGGAGCCTCATGAATGTAAACCTTACTGCATCTCAGAATTGGCAGAGTAGAGAAAAAAAGATTTAACTGGCAGCTCAGGTGACCATGCTGTCCCTTTCTTGTGATTTTAGGCAGCTCAGATGACCATACACATAAATACACACACATAGAATTTTAGCTTGTGGCTCTGGAGGCTGAGAAATCCAAGTGAGCTTCTCACAACTCCTCATTGCATGGCGAAAAGCAGATAGGCAAGTAGAACTATCCAGAAGACCAAGAAAGAAGTAGATATGTTTTATAACAACCCATTCTCTAGAAAGCAAGTCAACCTTGAATCACTGAGAACTCATAGTTCCTATGACCAATACTCTCCCTTTAAAGTCCCACCTAATACTAACATGATGTCAATCAAATGTCAGTGAGACTCTAGGGTGCTGAAACATATTCATTCCTTTCCTAGGTAGCTTTAATTGTCAACCTAACAAAGCCTGGTGTCATCTGAGAATGGAGCCTGAGTTGAGGGATTGCCTAGATCAGATTGGTCTGTTGGCAATTCAAGATAAAGGAAGGCCCAGCCCACTGTGGGTGGCACCATTCCCTAGGAATGTGAGCCTGAGATGCATAAGGAAGCTAAATATGCATTAACCTGTGAACAAGCCAGATTCCATGGTATCTACTTCAAGTTCCTGCCCTAACTTGGAATGCAACCTGGAAGTATAAGCCAAATAACCACTTTCATTCCCTTTGTTGCCTTTAGTCAGAGGGTTTTATCACACACACACACACACACACACACACACACAAAACAGAACAATGCAGTAACACACACACACACACACACATACACACACACACACACACACTGAAGAGGTTGGGAGCACAATGAGATCCTCATAGTCCATCAGAGACCAGAGAGAGGCCCCGCCACAGAGGCCAGAAGATGACAACAGGAGATGAAAGGCATTGTGGGAGGTGGGCAATGGAGTTTCTAAAATGCAATGGGGTGGTATGGGCTTTGATTTTTTAAAACTTACTTTTAATAAGGGTTCACAAACGCTTTGACACACACCCCCGCCCTTCTAGCTCACATCCAAAGGTAGGGGAGAAGATGGTCAATAGGACAAAGGGATGTGGACCTGTTTAGAAGTAGTTCCTTGGGGCGATTCCAGTCTCCATTTGTCAAGATGCCAGCAGTCCAGTTCAGTAGTGTCAGGATACCAAACACAACACAGATCAGCAGCAGTGGTATGATCCACCAGAAACAGCCAAGATTCTGCCAAATTACATGTAAGCTGGAGTGACCAGGACCAGCCAGGATGTTGGGAGAAGTTCTCTGCCATGCCTCTCTCAATGAAGTGAAGATCAGCCAAGATGAAGACACAAGACCAATAAAGCATTGCAAAGCTAGCTATGCAAGCAAGCTTTACTGTCCATTGAGTCCTATTTATACTCTCTCCAAACATCATGTGTCCTTCCACATGTCTTTCCTCAGCAAAACACCAAGTGAGTCTGTATTACTTGACATACTCAGAAACTTCCACTTCAGGGAGGCAGATAGAGGCATGCAGAGCACCTCAGGGGACATTCACTGGCCCTGGCTCTGGTCTTTCTGCCTGATTCCTGGCTTCTTGTGAGCTGGCACGGAAGCTTGCAAAAGCCCCAGGGTACAACTTCTGCAGTCTGGGGGAGACACAATATGCTGACCTTCAGGGTGCTAAATAGCTACATGAAGGGTAATAAGGCAGGGCCATGAGCAATGACTGTTTGGTACCTAGCAGAATGAGGCTTTACAACTATGACACTTGGCCAGGCTGAAGAAACAGTTGGTGGCTTACCATATTCCCATGACCAAAGAGAGACGCCTGCCTCATCTATATGACACAGCCAAGTGCAGACATGTGAAGCCTATAACATCTCTCGAGACAATGTTCCATGGCTGCTCTGTCCAACAAATTAGGCACTAGCCACGCGTGCAATTGGAATTCATTAACATTCAATTGAAAATGCCCAGTGTTAGATTTGCCTGGCTGCTCTGTACAGAGCAGCACAGACAGTGGGCAGCCCTGTCACCAGAGTTGACTGTACCACACAGAACCAATCCAAACAAAATATTTAGCCATCCATGACAGCCCAGGAACTATCAGTTTGGGCTCAGAGTATATGAACTCTGTAATCTGTGAAAACATACATTGGTTTCAACTTGAGAAGCATAAAGAAACTAAGAGCTGAGGAAATGGTAAAGTGATTTCCACACCAGCATGAAGACCCTAGTTCAAGCCCTCAGAACTGACATAAAAAAGGCAAGCTTTGTCACACAAATTATAATTATAGTCATGGGGAAACAGAGACTGTGGACCATAGGACCCACTGGTCTAATTGGCAAGCTCCAGGTTCAGTAAGGAAACCTGTCTCAAAAAACAGGGTGAAGAGTGATTGAAGAAGACACCTGTTGGTGACCTCTGGCCTCCAGGTGTGCACACACATATGTGCACACATACAAACACACACAAAAACATCGTCAAGTAATTATTGTCAATGGCTATACTCCAGTAATCTAACAACACAGCTGAGAAACGTCAAGTTTAGGGTTAATACACTAACTAATTCAGCGACTATCCCTGTCCCTAAAGAATCCGACTCAGCTTCCTCGATTCTTTTCCACTAAAGCAATGAGGAGTATAGGATAGGGTCACGTGTGGGGTGCTTTCCTGGAATCACAAAATTAGCATCCCTATCCCCAGGAAAACTTTGAGTGGCCATTGCCTTCTTATCTCTAGTCACAGTTTATGTAGAGCACACAGCTAGTCATTTGTAACTGATTCTTGGTACCTGAGTGACCTCTGCGGTGGTCTCCAGACATCACTCCTTCCTATACACAACCCTAAATGTTTTGATAGCTACCTGAGCGCATTCACTTAAAACAAGGAAGATCATCCCACTGCCCCAAATGAAGACATGAAATGTACCTGTCATGTTTTATTTTCATAAATCAGCCCCGGAAAAAAATGTAAAATGCCACTGCTGGCAAACTATGCAACAGAAGGACGACAAAGGAGTCTTCTTAACTCTTCTGGAAGCCACCTGCAACTCATCACGGGATCAGAAGCCAAGCATCAAAGGGGCCCATGCAGAGCCTGCATCAAAGAAAAAGACAAAGGGGGAAATCCGGTTGGATTTCATCTCTCTCTCCCTTGCCTGCAACTTCCGGAAATGTATGTTTATGTGCACATAACATGCATGCCCTGAAGCATGCATCTGTGCATACACACACACACATACACACACACACACACACACATGGACAGGTGTGATGGAAAATGGAAATAGCTTGCATTCTTGGTAACTTTAAAGGACTCTTAGCTGTCCATCAATCACCAGCTCTGACTTGTACATTTTTTTTTCTATGAATGAAATGATTCATCCTTCTAAACCCAACTCATCCTCCTTGTCACTGTGTACCTCACAGTGATTGATTCTGAACTCCAGGCTCTGGGCTGGAGGGGCCTTGTTTTTTGTGGCAGCCTCCCAACCCCCACCCCCAAAATGAGAATTCCTGTAGAGAACAGTACTGGGTGAGCTTCTTCTGAGGATAGGACATCAGCAATAGAAACAAGGAGATAATATAGTGGAGGTTGCTGAAGCAAAGAGTTTCAGTGGGGCTAGCAACAGGAATATAAGTGGACAGCTATACCGCTGAATAAACACCCCCTGCCCAACTGTCATTCTCTCTTTCCCCCAGCAAATGCTGCTGTTTTATAAACCCTTGGGGAGGCATGGGTTGTCTCACATGATTTCACGAAAGCTCCTATCTTAATCTTCTCAACATCGCTTACTTGGAAAGGGTAGAAGATTATCAAAGAATGTGCCTGAACTCACGGAGCCAATCAAGTGCTGAAATCGAAATAAGACTCCTGGTTGAGTCTGTCTTCAACATTAGAAAGGGGCAGCTGGAGTGTAGCCCATTGTGAACAGTGCTTGCCTAGCATGCATGATGCCCTGGGCTCCATCCTTAGCACTACATAAATCAGGCTAGGATGCTGTCCACCTGCAACCCTAGCCCGGAGGAGGTGGAGTTAAGAGCATCAGAATGGCGAGGTCATCCTTGACTATATAGTGAGTTTGAAGCCTGCCTGGGCTAGAGACCAGATCTCCATGAAGTAATGAAGAAGAACTAGAGGGTGGGTAGGAAAAAGGGAGAGGAATGATCCTATTTGCACGTTCCCTGTATCTGCCTTGTGAAGGTCATCTTCACAGGGTTCCACTATAGACACTGGAATAAGGTCTCCTGTGCCATGCTGCAGGCTGGACAACCTCTTGAATTCCTCTGCACATTGTAGAACCTCGGCCACCACGACAGGTGGGCAGTATTGATCACGTTATCACGGGGTAACAAGCAGATCCATGAAGCAAGCGCCAGAACTAATTGGGTCTGGTCTGCTATATAGATCTGAGTTTTCTGGCTGAGCAAATTGCAAATTGAATTAAGCCAGAGATAGAAGATGTTTCTCGAGTCCTGGGTACAGTGAGGTTTCTTGAGATCCTTGGTCTGTGAGTTCTGGGTCAGGGAAGGAAGAGGTAAATTCTCAGTGCTTATTAACTCTTATATTAATAACCCAAGGGGGAGAGGGGAGGAGCTACAAAATCAGAAGCAAACAATGCAGCTGGCCCCTTGGATGCTGAGCACCTGCTAGGCGTTATACCCCACACTGTCTAACTATTATCTCAGCTGTCTAATGGCAGCCATTTTTATTTTACCCTTTTTACACTGAATAAATTGATGCCGGTCTTTGTAACTTGACTTTTGCTTTTATCAAGCAAGTCCATTCTTGTCAAACGTAGAAGCCAGCACAGAAACATCTAACAACCTGGCAAGGAGAGAACAATTCCGCCCAGAAATTTGAGGAACGTCTTAGAAAAAGAAGTCCTGCTGAAGAGGCTGTGGGAGATCAGCCACACGCCCACTGAGTGGCTAAGAACCCGCCCACTCCTTACTGAATGAACCCAAATATTGGGTAGGAGTGTCAATACACCTGCCTAAACATTTAGTTTCTCAGCTTGACAGAAGCAATCACATTACTGAATTATGGCCAAGAAGGCATGAGCAGAAAAATTCACAGAAATTCTGAGCAAACTGATACTTTCTAAAGGAGGACTTGGAAACTGTAAAATCCTCCTTTCCTGGGTTATTCTGTCTTAAATATGTCTTAAATAAGACATGATGTCTTGAGGGGTGGTGCCACTTTTTAAGCATGAGACAACAGAAGGAAGACCAGGAAAGACCAAGAACATAGAGAAGGACGTAAGGAAATTGGCCTGAATATGGTCATTCCTCGCATTTGGATCGACAATCATTTCCTTGGACAGAGGGGGCTCTCATGCAACCATTAGTTACTTTGACTTGTAGTAGACAAACCTCTGAGCATGTCTGAGAGAGATTCTAGATTGTGTTAAATGAGGTGGGAAGATCCACCCTAAATGTGGGTTCTGTCCCCAGAGTTGGGGTCCTGGCCTGACTACAAAAGACAAAGTGTCGGCTGCTCCCAGCCTGGATCTGGAAGAGGACCATTCACACTTACATGTTCAGGAGCATGGGGTTTTTTTTTGGTTTTTGTTTGTTTTTTTTTGTTGTTGTTTTGTTTTGTTTTTTGGTTTTTTTTGGTTTTTTTTTTTTTTTTTTTTGTGGCTCAAGGCCTAGCCCAGGCCCACAGACACAACAGATGACAAGAAATCAGGAAGTATCCCAAGGACCATTCCACACCCAAAGCCAGGAGGTTGGTCCAGCGCTTTCTGCATCTTCAGATTCAAGTTGCATTGAGAGAATTGACTCCCCTGATGTGATGCTAGAACTAAAGAGACTAGAAGAGAGAGATGATGAGACAGACTTATGATCCATTTGGCTGGCAGATGTCCCTTCAGGGAAACTAATACAAGCCCCTCTCTTTTCTACCCTTCCCTCTCCTCTATTGAAGAGCTCAACCTTCTGCTCAATCCACTGAAACTTCTCCAGAAGCTAAATCTTACAGGCTGTAAGTGCCCTTTAATCATCAGCCAAATTGAACATAGATTAACTATGTGTGCACATATGTATGTGTTTGTGTAGGACAGGCAGGGAGAACTTCCAGGGTACATGCCAAACTGCTACAACACTGTAACAAGAACTTGGGTTGTGCATAGGGGTCCTCTATGTTGAGCAATATTCAATAACATGTGTGGGTTTGCTTAAAGCAAGTAAGGTCAATTGACTTTTTTTTCTTGCAGTGCTAGAGATCAAACCTGGAGTCTGTACATGCTAAGCAAATCCTTCTCTTCTGAGCTACATCCCTGGCCCTCAGTCTCAGGACACTTCAAGCTGGCCTTTAGCTTTCTATCATCCTGCTTTAACCTCTTCCAAGAGCTGGAATTACAAGCACTTACCACACCCAGCTCCATGTGACATCTTAAAGACCATCTAAAAAGATATTTACTGAGAAACACAGTGTCTCGAACATGGTGGAGATGTTCCCTACCTCACCAATCTTCTCAACCATACAGCTATACAACATGTTTAAATGATGTTCATGCTACAGTCGAGGACACTGACTAAACCCCTCCTTCTAGTTCCTACACACAGTTCATTGGTCTATAGACCCCAAGCTCATATTACAAGGTGGGGTCATGAGGAGAGGGCTGTCTTGGGAGGAGGAGGATGGTTTAGTGCAGCAACTGATAAACACATCTGGTTCACCTGTCAGAGGCCAAACTCTTCTCAGTGTTAGGCAGAGCTCGGGGAACGAACTGTTCAAATCCTTCTTTGCAGAGTATAAATTTGACCACGTTTTCTTCGAGTGTTTATTCAACATGACTGTGTTTTAATTCTGTAATCGCATTTCCAAGCATTTGGCCTGAGAGGATAATTGGACAATTACGGAGACATATGAGACAAGCTGTTTGTTAGAGATGTTATTACAATAGTAAAAACCTGGGGGAAACCACAGAAGAACCAGAAATTGCTTAAACAACTGGAGGCCTGACAGACCTCCGCATCTATAGAGCTGCCACTGGGATCTGGTGTCCTGATGAGGGAGGTACCATGATGGGGACATTTGCTTGCTTGTTTTGTTTGATTAAAATATTGAGGCTACCTCTTTTTTAGAAAAACATGAAGTTGGGAGAAGGCAGCCTGAGAGACTTATGAGGGACCTGGAAGTAGGGATAATATTTTATTGCATACATGTATGACATTCTCAAGGATAAAGAAAAGTATTTTAACTGTAGATTACTCACCAAAAATCAAAATAAGATGCTTAGTAAATAAAGAAAAGTTTGAAAAACAACCTATCCAAAATGTTAGTAAAAGTTATTCCTGGTTTGTAACATTTTTAAATTGTATTTTTTGCCCTTGGGTACTGGAGAGATGACTCAGTGATTAAGAATATTGCCTGCCTTTCCAGAGAACTGGGGCTGTAACTCCATTTGCAGGATCTCTGACATCTCTTCTGGCCTCCAGAGGCACCAGACACACATGGAGAACAAACAAGGCATACAGGTAAGATATCCATACATGCAAAAGTTAAAAAAATAACTTCTATTAACATTCAAATTTTAAAAATAATATTGAATCATTATTTTTAAATTAAATTAAAATGTAAAAATGTCTTACATGCATGTATTTTTTCTATAAAACAATATAGTTTTGTACTTTTCTATACATAAAATACATTTTTCTTTTTTTCTGCTTCTAAGATGTCTTAATTTTATTTTATTTTATTTCTTATTAGTTATTTTTTATTTACATTTCAAATATTATCCCCCTTCTCAGTTTCCCCTCTGCAAATCCTACCCTAACCTCCTCCCCCTGCTTCTATGGAGTGTTCCCTCCCCATCCCCCCACTCCTGCCTCACCACCCAGGTATTCCCCTATGCTGGGGCATCAAGCCTTCACAGGACCAAAGGCCTCCCCTCCTGTTGATGCCAGATAAGGCAATCCTCTGCTATATAGGCAGCTGGAGCCATGGGTCTGTCCATGTGTATTCTTTGATTGGTAGTTGAGTCCTTGAGAGCTCTGGGAGGTCTGGTTGGTTGATACTATTGTTCTTCCTCTAGGGTTGCAAACCCTTTCAGCTCCTTCAGTCCTTCCCCTAAGTCCTCCATTGGGATCCATGCTCAGTCCAACAGTTGGCATGCCTCTAAGAAATAAACAACCAGATCTTGTCTCTGAACTGCCCCAGGAACGTATCTTCAACCCCCATACCAGCTAAATGCTACTAAGACAGGTCCTATCCTGCATGCCAAGAGCTGAGGGAAATGAAAAAAAAAAAAAAAAAAGACGTTAAAAAGACAAATGAACCCAGGAACCATAAAATCCTTGCTATTTAGCTAATCAGGAAAGCAAATGGAGCAGAAGGCATTTGACAGCAAGTTTCTCCCTGTCACCCCCCGGGAGGCCCAGCCAGTAGATAGGAAACCATGGACCATGTCGCCACATAATCTCAAGTCAAAGACCCAGTGACCTGCTGTTGGGCCGGCCAGTAGGAAGCTCCCTGCTTTGGCTTGTCAGTGGCTGTCTTGGTGGCTGCACCTGGAAGCTGCAGGGCATCCCTACTGCAGGCCTCTGGGCTCTTCACTCACCTGTGTGATGGGGGATTAGACTCCAGAAACAAGATCCCTGACAGGGGCGTGCAGAGATAGAGTTCAGTGGAAATATGAATAGTGACAGCTTTTTGGAACATCATGGAAACTAACTGCACATTGCTCTCGCTACAAATCCCCCGTCCCAAGTAACAGCACCCACTCAGGAAAATGGATTCCACTGAGTCGGGGGTAGTGTCTGAGGTCTTCATCTTAGGTCCTGACTCTGGGATGGCTAAAAGATGGTTGGGGGTGAGGAATCAGCACTGAGGGAGGGTGTGAGAATCTTAAAGTCAAGATGCACTTCCATGGGGGACAGAGCATGTGTGCAGTACAGGAGCACAAGCCAATGGAGTGTTTTAATATAGTTGTTTTAATTAGAAATAACAAGATATACAAACACAAAAGTGGCTATATCAAGGAAGGTTTGAGTTTTGAGACAGAATCCCATGTAGACCAGGCTGACGTCATACTCTGGAGTATCGTGGGAATGACCTAGATCTCCTGAACCCCCTTCAGCAGCCATCCCAGAGCCCCAGAGCTGGGACTACAGGTATGTCCAGCCATGCCTGGTATATAACGTGCTGGGAATGGGGCTACGCAGTGCTCTGTGCATGGTAGGCGTGCACTCATCTGCCAGGGAGCTTTGCCCTATTCCAAGAAGTTTCTACACTTGCAGGTAACTGCACATGTCTTCCACTGCACCCAGTGGTGTAAAGGAAACCCTTACAATGGTCAGCAGACAGTAAGCAAAGGCAAGAGTTTTACTACGATGTCCTTGAGAAGGGAGAAGGGGAGGCATGGAATTCCGACCAGGATTGGACGTGTTGAATAACCACCAAGCTGGCTCTCATTGTTGCCTGGCTCTGGGTGATTGTTGGTCCTGAGCACGAGTCTGGCAGAGAATGTGGAACACAATGGCCGTGTATTGGTTCCTGTGAAAGGCTGGTTTGACCTGGTAAGGTGCTTTCTCCCCTGCACCTGGGTCAAAAAGCCAGGCAAGGTTTATACTATTAGCACAGAGGAGGCGGCAGAAGCCTGAGGATTTGTGGAGCTAGCTGGCCATCAGTGTAGATTATCAGTGAGCTCCAGGCTCAGCAAGAGACCCTGTCTCCAAAGGCTAAGGCAAGGAAATGATAGAGGAAGACACACTTGATGTCAACCTCTGGCCTACACATAGACACACACACACACACAAACACGCACAAGTGTAAAAGTCAAGTCCTTTGCTTTCATGAGTTTGGCAATTTCTGGGATTTGGAGGTCTGTCCAGGGTCAGCAGTTCCCCAGACATCAAAATATCCAAATGTGTTTGAAGATGGGCTCAGGGCTTGGTGGTGGAGGCCTCCAGAGAGGCATAGGCAGAAGGACCACGGGTGAGTTCAAAGCTAGCCCTTACCTCAAAGTAAGTACAAGTTTTTTAAAAAAGGATTAGGGGTGGATCTTTGTGGTAGACAAGTTGTCTGACATACACAAAAGCTCACTGGCCATGTGGGAGTCAATGGGTTTAGATGATCCCACTTAAGTCAAAAGAATTCCCTAGGCTAATCAACAAGCCAACAGATGGGAACTTATAGCAAGGAGCTAGGCCCAAAGGAAGGCTAACTCTCCAATAAAGCAGAAACCAGAAGTGACAGTGGTTAGCATCAGATTGTGTGCATGGGATCCTCAGAGGCACACCAAGACACTCAAACATCAGAGATCTAAATCTCCAGGCTTGGATTGTGAGTCAACGCCAAAGTCCAAGGTGCCAGCAAAAGCTGTCACTGTCCCCCTGTCTCTCTGGGTTCATCCCACAGATCAAAACTGCCATCTGATTTGTAACTGAGACTCACAGGGGAGATGGACAGTGGGGTGGGGATGGGGGTAGGGTGAAGGGGTTCAGTAAGTGGAAGAGGCACTTTTTCTTCTACTTGTGCCAAAACCAAATTCCAAGGACTTGGGTGGCCTTGGAGCTGCAGAGGTTGGTCAGGAAATGAGGTGCTTGGTATGGAAATATGTCTAGGCTGTATATGCTTGAAGATGAGGCCATTTCCTCTGACATACTCACCGGCAGGGTACCCCTAATCTATATAAACCGAGGGTTGCACCAACCCACCTCCTCCAGTGACCCCCCTATAAACAGTGGGCTTCAGCATTTCCCTTCAAAGGCTTTGAGAGATAAGAAATTGTATTCTGTGCAATGCCGGGACCCACATAAAAAGTGGCCCGTGTCAGCCAGAACCAGATCTTTCTTAAACACTTACATACAGACAGACATCCATCTGGTTGTCTTGTCTGACTGACATCTGGGATGGTCAGGAGACTGGCAATGGTTCCCCTGAGCCACGGTGGCCTTATTTAATGTCCACAGGAATGTCTCAGCTGGGAGGGCCTCGCATCTGCCTGCTCACTCCATCTGCTAGCCAGACTTGTCTGCCAGACTGCTTTGGGGAGCCAGGAGGGTCCCTGGAGAGAGTCCCTGAGCACAATTCAAGGCGACATTTGTTGCTGTTGGCCATGAGGGTCCCTTTATGTGCCTGGGTTTTGCTGAAAAAGGCTTAATGCCAGCTCAGACTGCCAGCTCCACTCAGCAGAGGAGATGCCCCATGATTCAAAGCGATTCTGGCCTTCTGCTGTCTGAATAAATGGCACCTGTCTGATTTTTTTGGACCTTGACTCCTCTCTCTCTAGGACATGGAACCCACCCCTCGCTCATCAGGAGAACTTTTTCTCTCCAGGTGCTCCTAAACTGCCACTCACTCTAAAACAAAAAACCACATATAGCCCCTAACCTGTTATCAGCTACCCAAACAAGTACCTGATGCCCCTGCACTAGGAAGAGACCCCTCAGCCCTCTTTGAGGGTATACCCACTGCCACCTGGAGGCCTCCCAGTAAGTCTCCCCCCTAGTTTCTACCACCTCCCAATATGCTCTGCTGGGCACACCCAGTCTTCAACATGTTAGCTCTGAGGACATCCCAGATCCAACTACAGTAATTGCTTTAACTCCTCACAGCCACCCAGAAACCTATCACTAAAGCCAGCCCCTCCTTTGAACTGTGGACTCTCTTCCCAAACACTCTCCACATGTCCCTTTGCATAGGGTGAGTGTCTGGGCCAGGCATGAATCACCTCCCAGGTCTTTGCATGAGTGGAAAATGCCAAGCGCAGGTCCCTACCCTCTGATTCTACCCATCCTCCATGAAGCTGTGAGGGTGGACAATGCTTAAACCCATTCCCTACCCTGTGATTGTCCCTACCCAGCTTTGGTGGTCAGTGTCATGTCTCTGAAACTATTTTCAGCTCTCTAGCACCATCTACTGGAAATCTATGGTCATGGCTGAGCTGAAAGCACCTCATGGATTAGAGTTGCCAACCCACAGTTTCTGTTTGCATTTAAATGATCCAGGGTCTGGTGAGAAGGATTCATGGTGAGAAGCTAGCTCATCAATCCTGGCCATGTGCCCTAGTCCACGTTTCCCACCCTTAACCCCAATTTCCAACGTCCACAGACATCTGCTGCCTGGCATAAATTTGCTAATGGAGGTAATATTCTGGATGCTAAATGTCCCAAAGATGAGGTATAATTTTTTTTATTGTACCATCAATTATAATTTTATTACATCATGCTTGATATATGGTTTTCACAGTATCACAATATCAGCACCACCTCAAAGTTTATTGTACCATTCTTAATTATGTGGGCCTTGTACTCCACCCCACGTGTGTGTGTGTGTGTGTGTGTGTGTGTGTGTGTGTGTGTGTGTGTGAATACAGGCATATGTGTAACACAGCTTACATATGGAGGTAAGAGGACAGTCTCAGGCAGGGTCTCTTGTTGTTCCCTGTAGCATACCCCAAGTGAGCTGTTCACAGAGCTTCTGAAGTTTCTCTTGCCTCCGTTTCCACCTCCCGTCTTACCCAGAGAGATCAGTGGAACTGTAGGCTGCACCGCTGTGGTATTTCAACAGGAGTTCTGGAGACCTAAGCCTGGACCCTCCAACTCACACAGCTGGTACTTTCCATGCTGAGCCATCTCCCTAGCCAGGTCCAGCACTTTATGCCCCTGTGTCTTTACAGTATGGAGGACTTTCTTCCTACCCATCTTACAACTCTAATCTATGGCCATAGAGAAGTTACACAACATCTCAATGGATGCTAAATTGACCTTCCTTATCCCACACTTTCTTGGAGGACAGAAAGAAAGACACATCTGGCTAGTACTCAGTCCAGCTGGACACAGGAATATGAATAACCTTGAGGGCATACGGTTCCAGAAAGAGCCTTTGCTGGATGGACATCTGTTCTCTCAAGCCACTAGCAATACAACCATAGGCATCCCTTTTCCAGTTAGCCTCCCTGCCAGGAGGTTGAGAGCATCCAGCTGCTGCCTGTGGCTCCTCAGCAGCCCGATGCCCTGATTTCTAGAGCATCTAGCTTCGTGTCCACATTCATGAGCCATCCACTAAGATGCTCAAGGTACAACTATCTTATAGCTTTCAGATGAAGCAAGAGAATGAAAGTCACATTGAGTCCAGAGATGCCGTTTCTTGCTTCCCTGTTACCTGCCTCTGATTTAGCCTCTGATTCCTCTAACTGTGCCTTGGTCCACATGTGGAGGTAGCTACTGAACCTATGTGTTGGCACTTGCTCTGTCCCACCAAGAGTTATTCATGTGACTATAGAAAGTGGGTATTAAACCAAAGCTTAGGGGCAGGAGCCAACACCCATCACACACACACATACATTCTTTCTTAGCCTCCATTACAAAGGGTGAATGCATGACACAGGTGTGGTCCAAGGAGCAAGAGGAAGACAACGGTGGTGCTAGCATGGTCCTCTAATTAGCTCCTTCCTATAGTGATGCATTATGCTGGAAATCTCTCTCATACTCACACTGACTGGAACTTTTACTGGGGTCCACAGCCAGAGTTAATAATACACCTTGAGATAACATACAAGGGTTAGCCTACTATGTACTCAGCCTGATCCTTAAAGAAAACAATGTAACAACGAACCTCACTTGCCTTGAATTTCTCATGTAAACAACTTATACAACTTGAGCTAATTCATAGCTATAATCTTAAATCATGAGCTCTTTCATGCCCCTGACCCAGAATAATGCATTTGTGTTTGCATGTGTGTTGTGGTAATACATTTCTGGAAAGAGCAAATAGTCTGAAAGCAGTGTTACAAATGAATATTCACCATAAATGTTGAACATAACGTATGGATGTTGTTTGATAAACAGTGATGTCTGTACTATTGTTTATTGTCTGGGTCGGTTAGAATCAGTTGGAGCCAGTGACTTAATCCCTTGTAAAGCCTTGTTTAAGATTTCTGTAAGTATTCTTCATTCCTTGCCCATGTGATGCTTTCTGTGACGAGAGAGAGAAAAAGAGAGAGAGAGAGAGAGAGAGAGAGAGAGAGAGAGAGAGAGAGCCTTCATTAGGAATAGAGATGGAGATAGTTGGATTCTTAAGACAGCATTCAAGCAGGCACAGAGTTGGACTCATACAACAGACAGGGACCACAGAAGACAGGAGCTGGAAGTAGAGAATTCAAGTCTGAGCTCACTCTTAGACAACTGCCACCAAGGGGAATGCTCCCATTCCCTCCTTAATGCATCGCTGATGCATTATTGGCCACTCTGGGATTATTATTAATGCATATGATACATTCATACTGACCACATTTTAGTGCCTCATGTGAGCAATCTCTAATGTATTAAATCTATACACTTTCTTACCAGTAATGCCAGTGAGATGGCTGGAGTCTGGCAGCTGTCTTAGGACTATGAGACAGGCATGTATGAGCTCTCACATAAAATGGAGCTCTAACAGAAAGATAGAAGGTAGGCTTTTTGTCAACATTAGACAGCCCTATGCTGACTATATCAAACCATTAGGTTAAAAAAATAAAAAAAATAATAAAAATAAAAAATAAACCACTCAAGTTGCTTTGTTTAGCTTTGAAAAAAAAAAAAAAAAAACCTGATGCTTGCAATTTAAAGTTTTAGTGACTGGAAAGATGATTGTGTTAGAACCCAGACTGTGCTGGTATGTAACTTGGTTTGGGTCTCACCACCCACATGGTAGCCATAACCACCTAAAACTTCAGCTCCTATGATCCCTCTTCTAGTTTCTGTGGCCTCCTACATGTGTGGGGTGTATGCATGTAAGCTCACATAGGCGTGGGTTAATATGGGGTCCCACGTCCAACCCTGAGCTCAGGTCTCAAGGTAAGGCGGGATGCAGGAAGTTTGACTGCGCACCCCACTCTGCCACTGGCCTGGCGTCGGGCTGTGAAAAGCCTCTGGGACCCCACTCCGGGGCTGGGGAAGTGCAGTCTGAGTGCCCCCCGGACCTGCTGGCGTTGGCTCTGGGCAAGGGAGCGAGAGGCAAGAGTAAGAGAGTAAGAGCAAGAGAGAGAGGAGGGGGCAAGTAGCCCCTTTTATAGTGGGCCAGGCCTACCTGGCTATTGCCAGATAGCTATGGGGGTGGAGTCCAGGCAGAATGCCAGGAGCTCGAGGAGTTGCCCTATGTAACTGATGGCCACAGAATTATGAAGCTGGGCCTCGTGTAAGGAGCCTAGTGTCTGGGAGCATTTCTCTGCTGGGTCTCTGGGTTTTAAACCTAACTCAACCAGAAAACAGGCTGCCTTTCATGGTCGCACACATAAGCATCCACACATACACACAGAAAATAGTAAATTTTTCAAGTGAATTCTAGAGCCACTGAGATGGCTCAGTGGGTAAAGGGGCTTGCTGCCAAGGTGATGGCCTGACCTCAGTCCCTTGAGGTCACACAGTGGGAGGGAAGAACTGAGTCCCAAGTGTCCTCTAAGATCCATTTGTGTGGCATAGTGTGTGCCCTGCGAATAAATAAATCATGAAATAAAAATAAATAATGACAAAATGTTAAATGAGACAGTGATACTGGGTAGGCAAGGAGTTAGAGATGGGTAAGTGAGGAAAGACAGATCTAGGCTGTGTTTTTTACAGAGTCCCTTTGTGTTTCAACATCCTTTATGCTGCAGATAGGTTATGTGGCACTGTGGCAGGAATTAAGACACAGAGGCCCTTCCCTGCACCCATCCACAACCTCAAAAGGCCCACATTACATTTGATATTATTTATTTGCTTTGTGGGCTTGATACCCCTCCCCGTTTGTGGACTCTTCTAGAGGATCATGGGAGGGAGGAACACTCGAGAAGGACTATGCAGTCCATCATGATTTATAAGGGAAAATGGCCATCTTATTTCATCAATATGCCAAGCACCTCATATATGTTCACAAACACGCCTAAGCTGCAGTGTAGAATCCACCTTGGGACAGTCAAATCTACGCTTCCTTTAAACTATACAAATAAACTCATACTCACATATTCTTCTGAGACCATACAAGCCTGATGTGGCTAATGTAACCACTTGGGAAGGTAGTGCTGTCTGTCATTTAGGGACAATAAACCATGAGGTCTTGGGCTCTGCACAAAGCAGAGTGCCCAGTGGGAGTGGACAGCCCTCACATGCTCATGCATGGCCATGCAGAGTGCCCAGTAGGAGTGGACAGCTCTCACAGTTCATGCATGTTCATTCTTTTGACATTAACTCAGTCATCTGGACAGCTCACACTCCAGACCCGTACAGTTGAGTTATGATTAAGCTGCTTGATGAACAATTCATTTCACAACTTTTTAAGTCCATTGCTTGTTTTGTGTTGGGCTACATCCATGGCTGTTGTCAGCCTTGTGTTGGACACGCCTATAGTCTTGCTCTGGAGGTCAAGGGCTCATAGTGACAGACTTTCAACAAAATCCAGGTTGATCTACAATGCAAACAATCCAGGGGAGCCAAAGCTAGAATTTAGTAGTCCTTGGGAGACTCAGGAATCCAAACAAAGCTCATTGATGACACTGGCTTCTACTCTGTCCCATTGGCCACCATGCAAATCTGCCAAACCAGCTAGCCTGCCTCCTTGAGGCCATTAATCTATGGTTCTTTCTTAGTGGTTGAAGGTGGTTAAAAGGGGCCTGAATTTCTCCTGCAAAGTCCACAGCCTTTGAACGTTTTTCTTTTCCTTTTGAAAAGAATATACAAAAAAGACCCCCACTTCTTATAAAAATACTTTTTAAATTGTTTTTAATCATATGTCTGAGTGTGCATTTATATGAGTAGGTTCACATGAGTGCAGGTGCTTGTCAAGGCCAGAAGCATCAGATTCCCTGGAGCTACAGTTGTGGCAATTGTGAGCTACCCGACACAGGTGCTTGGAACTGAACTTGGGCTGTCAAAGAGCAGCACCCTGAGCATCTCCCCCAGCCTCTCTCATGTATCGAGTGGACATACACAGAAGCACTCAGACGCCAGGAAAATATATAACAGTGAACTACAAAGGGTTTTTGCTGTGTGCACGTACATATATCTTTTTCCTACAGAAATGAGTTCAGAGACAAATAACATAATAAATTAGTACAGCACAGATTTCATTAGACAGAGAATGTAGGTGCTGGTTCCAGAACAATCATTCTTTCCTTTCCCTCTATAATAAATAGGCCTTATGTTCTTTTTCTCCAAAGCATCTGTTAATGTATTGCATTCTTCCAGGCCCGGTTAAAAGCTGAAAATTCTAAATGAGTGGAACAGGAATCCTGTCCTTACCTGGCAGCAGCTGAGACTCTGGAGCCATGGCTATTTAAGAGCATGAGTTCTGGCTGCTGTGGCACTGGAGCCAACCAGAAGCTATGTAACTTTGTGAGGAGTTTGCATCAATGAGGTGAGTTTCACTTTAGTTACCACCTCATAAAGCTACTGTGAAGACAATTGATGTATTAGCTATTAAGCACTGTGAAGACTTACATACTGTAGAAGTTCTTAATCCCAATCCAGGGTTTCTACACCACCTTTGATCATTCAGTCCCTGGCAAAAAAAAAAATACATATACAACCTTTATATTTAAAATAAGTCGCCGGGCGTGGTGGCACATGCCTTTAATCCCAGCACTCGGGAGGCAGAGGCAGGCGGATTTCTGAGTTCGAGGCCAGCCTGGTCTACAAAGTGAGGTCCAGGACAGCCAGGGCTACACAGAGAAACCCTGTCTCGGAAAAAAAACAAAATAAAAAAAAATAAAATAATAATAAGTCTTAATCATCACTAGAGCTGAGTAGATATCTACCCTCTATGCTATTAAAATTCAAGACAGGGTTTCTCTGTATAGCCCTAGCTTTCCTGGAACTCACTTTGTAGACCAGGCTGGCCTCAAACTCAGAAACCCGCCTGCCTCTGCCTCCCAAGTGCCGGGATTAAAGGCGTGCGCCACCATGCATTAAAATTTAAGCAGTATAAGGCAAACCCACTACAGCTATCAAGTGTTTTTATTTTTTGCTTATTGATTATTTTTTTATTTTGACAGAATCTTGCTATTTAATGTCCAGGCTGAACTTGAAATCACCATATAGCCCAGGTTGATCATGAATTCAGTATCTTTCTGTTTGGGTTTCCCAAGCAGTACTATTATAGGTATGCACTACGATGCCTAGCTATCAAGTGTTTTGAAGCAAGCAAAATAAAGGGGTACACAGTTCATACGCAAAAACAGGCATGTGATGAAGTCATCCTACTTATGCGAAAAGTATCCTGATATAGATTTGTTCTGGATGCTCATAGAGATGAATGGTCCCAATCAGGAGGTAGAAAAAACTTTTCAAAACAAAAATGGCAAGAACCTCCTTGACATAAGACAGTGACAGCCCTCCTCCCCATGGTCAGCACAGCTGCTATGTGATCGGTAGAGCTGAGCCAACTGATACATCAGAAAGGAGATGTGTGGATTTTCCCCTGGAGACAACAGCCAGGTTTCCAGGAGAATCTGCAAGGCAACATGTTCAAGAGATGAAGAGGGAGGGGCCGAGGACATGTCTCAGAGGTTAAGAGCATTTGCTGCTCTTATAGAAGCCCTGAATTTAGTTTTTAGTGCCCACACTGGAGAGCTCACAACTGTCTATAGCTCTAGTTTCAGAGCTCCCGACTCCCTCTCTGGCCTCCACAATCACTTGTGCTCATATTCATACACACGTACACAAATAAAATATATGGGAGAGAGAGAGGGGGGAGAAGAAGGGGGAAAGCTACTCGTGAAGGCCAGACATTATTGGCAATCTCTAAGGAGCTGTCTATGCAGGCTCTGCCTGGAAGAAAACTAAGCCTGATAGGTATAAAAGAGTCAGGACCAGAAACACCTCTCCTTCATTTCATGCTCCTGCCTATGTGGAAGGAGTTTGGGGAACTCCCAACAAAACCATGAATATCACTTCCGAAGTTCCTACCTAGCATTAGGCTCAACTCCTGCCTTCGACCTGAAGAGCTGAATTTAAACACAACCGCTCTTGTAGATATCAGCTAATGTCCCAAGGAATGAATGGGGTGAGGAAGGTGGGGAAGAGGAATACAGTGAATGAATAACATTAGTGAAACAAGATTGTCCACCATTTATTTCTTCCATGTCCCCAAAACGCCTTTCCAGGGTGAAATAGCTGATCCTCCTCCCTCAGAAAGCTGTGCTCTGGCTTGATTACCGCATTCATCTGGAATTCGGTAATTACCGTAGCACAAGCTACGACCTGCTGACTATACCCAGGGAGCCTTTTGCCTTGGGTGCAACAGATTTACAAGATTCCCACACCCCAATAAATAAAAGGGTTGTTTTAGAGCCAACTTTGTTCACAGAGCTCTCTCCAAACACATGTTCTGCATGAACTCAATCACCAGAGCCTGGGGCCTCAGTTCTGTGTGACTATGGGTTAGACCCCTCCACCATTTCTTTCCCGCTGAGCCCAAGATCCACAGAAGTAGCACTGGACCACTTCCTTCCATCCTCTCCTGTCCTGGATATTGAAGAGCAGCCCAGGAAAAGCACATATGTACTCTGTCCCATTAGAGTCTGTCACAAGGGGACATTGGTGACATCTCTGGTCCTGTGAGTCCAGAAATGTGCTTGCCAGATGAAGCAGGTACCCTCAGGTCTACCTAGGCCTGGGCAGAAGTCAGGTCATCATACAAGTCAGGCACTCTGAAACAGGAGCCAGAAATCTGTGTTTTAGTTTAGTTTAGTTTAGTTTAGTTTAGTTTAGTTTAGTTTAGTTTAGTTTAGTTTTGTTTTGTTTTGTTTTGTTTTTAATGATCAGACATTTCTGGTGCATGCCCCAAGTTTGAAAGCCAGTAATCTTGTCTTGGGGTTGATTGCCAGCCCTTTGTTCCCATTGTGATTGCTCAGCTCTGCTGTTATAAAGAGTGAGAAGAGCCACAGAGGATGTGCTAAGGCCCGTTTCTCCTTCTTGCTGGGGCTCATGGGTCTGGTTGCATTAGGTTTGCTGTCTTTACAACAAAGCTTCCTCCTGGGTCACAGACGGGCAGAAAGATATAAGTGGGCTTTTGTTTGCCTCTGCTCACAAGTGGCCAGAACTGGGCATGCAGCTCAACAGGTGTAAGGGCGCCTGACTTCCACAGGCCCAGGTAGGGAAGAGAGTCACTCTGAAACTGGTAATACTGGAACTTGGAATGCCTACCACTTGCATAGTATGTCTTCCCACAGCACAAAAGAGAGGTTAGCTAACACAAATACCAAACACAGCTAAGGGGACTGAAGAGCCTTGACATATCATGTGTACATAGAAAACAACAGCACTGCCCCCCAAACTCTCCCATCAAGTACAGATAGACCCATGAGGTCATAGCTCTCAGCACAAGTCTATTCAAGCTCTACTGGGATGGCCTCTAGCCTGCCTGGAACCAAGAGTCCCCGATGGATACAGACAGAAAGGAAGTCTGTGAAAGAGGTTAGATGATGAACTAAACAAACAAACAAACAAAAACACCACAGAAACAGAAGCAAAGACTAGAGCATGTTCCTACTGTCTGTCTGTCTGTCTGTCTTACCGTTTTTTCAGGCCCTCTGGCTCTGCCTCATGGATAGTACACATTGGAAGTTCTCACATGCAGGTTCAAGAGGGACATTGAGTCACACTGTTGGGAGTTTAAGAAGTTTATTAGAAGGGTTATTAATGGCATGGACACGGACAGACAGACAGACAGACAGCAGCATGGTGGGGCTGAGAAGAAAGGAATCATGTGGTGTAACAGGTACTCTCATCTTACAGATTTCTAAGTACAAGTTTGCCTTCCAGTGTTAGCTATATCCAGGCTCTCTGATACTCAGGCAGGAGGCAGGGAAGAGGGTGGGAGTTAGATATGTGACTACTGCCTCTGATGTAAATTCATTTTCCCAGGTGAAAAACCCTGGCCCCTGAGAGTCTGCTATCTAAAAGTCCTTATCTAAGATAAGGTCTTAGCAGGGTTCTGAGTCTGTGAGAGGGGAATAAGTATACAAATATTGTGGCCTGAACAGCAGCTGGATTCTAGAATTGCATTCTTATCTTTAGCTTCGACCCTTAGAAGTCTCCTAATCCTTCCTTCTTTAGTACTGAAGATAGCATTGTCAAACCTTGAGAGAGTTAAAGAGCCCAAGGACTATTTATCACACTTATCCCACCCACCAACCCTCACATCTACCCAGTGTATGATTCCTTTGCCCATTGATACCCATAGATACCCCTGAGTACACACCAGCCATTGTGACAGTAGCTTCACAAATGGTCTACCTACTAGATATATCATCTACTGTTATCATCAACTCTATAACAACACTGTGATGGGCATTATGCCGAGGAGAAAGTCCAATCTAGACTAAGTTAGTACCTGATCAAGACAACTAATGGTGACACAGTTGGAGCCTGATGACTCCACTAGCAGAACATACCACACCTACTGAGCTACCTCACCTTCCTCATCATGGCTTGCACATTTACTCACCACACATTGAACAGGCTTGGAACAGATTCCACATTTTCACAAGAATGAACAGAGCAGAGAGATATGCCCTCTGGTTGCTGTATCTAACCTGGTGCCAACATGTGGTAGTAAAAATGTTCCTTCTGTGCTCAGGGTTCACAGAGGTGAAAGCTATCGTGTAGATGGTTAAATGGAGAAAGCTCCAGAGAAGGGCATTGCTGTCCTGAGAAGGAAAAGTCATTGATGGGGGGGGGGGGTTGGAGTACAAGAGAATTTTTAGTTTGCCTTTCTGACATTTTAAAGACCAGATTCCTGATAGAATAACACTTGGCACCTGAAATAAAAAATAAATAATAATAATAAATGGATGGACAAATGGCAGATAGATAGATAGATCGTCAGAGAGACTTGTGACTGATAGATGATTAGGAGAGAGATAGAGAGAGGGGCAACAAATCAGGCTTTCAAGACACCCAGCAGACATTGAGTGTAGAAGTCCCTTTAAGGTAGCCACCTGGAGTTCCCAATAGAGTGCCCCAGAAACAGCCAAGTATCCCCTAGGGAGAGGCTTTCTAATAAAAGAACATACAGCAACAGACAGAGATGACATCATCAAATACGATGCTCACAATATCCAGCATAACCAACCAGGGAAGTTAAAGCAATTAGCTGGAGTTCCCAGTTGAGGTTTCTTTCCATGGCTGAGCATCATAGGATGAGTTTCCTGCTCCTCTTTCCTCTACAGGAACTTTTCTATCAGGGGATACTATTGGAAATGGTTCCCCTTCTAGCTGTTCTCAATGATACAATGTTTTTACTCCTGGGATGTTTTGCTGTCCTCTTCCATCCCTATTGGAGTTATGAGGACCAGGCCTTCCCTAGATATCAGGTCTTGGAGGATACTTTGAGATAAACATGCTTAGATCTGAACAGACTCCCCATCAGGAATGATGATTAAGTATTAATATAGACATGGCTAAGTCAATTTGGTTTCTAGATGGCATCTGCGGTATACAGAACCAAGCATATACATGGCCATTGCCTGGATCTTGCTCACTCTGTGGTACTCCTGGGCTGGGGAGGTGGCTCAGCAAACCACTTGCTGGGCAAGTGTGAGGACCTGAGTCTGGATTGGACTCCAGCACCTACATAAAATTTCACATGTGACCATGCATGCTTGTAACCTCATTGCTCTGTGAAATGGAGACAGGAGGATGGCTACAGGTAGGTGGCTCAAGGCCTACCTCCATGCTAGCATCTGTAGTTCACTGAAAGATGCTGACTCAAGAAAATTGGACAGAGAGTTCTAGATCAAAGCACTTGATACCACCTCTGCCCTCTGCCCATTGGCACATACGCATCCCCCAAATAAAACAAATAAATCTCCCTACTGTCATTTACTCTAAGGCTTTTCCATGTCTGAACTTCTTTATCTCTACACAGGTGCAGTGGCATTAACTACCTCAAAAAAACACAAATACTACGTGAATTGTCACAGGACTTACCTAAGAATGGTGTGGTGCCTGGTGTAGAATTACCTCTCAAACAGTACTAACTCTGATGAGCCTTTGCTCTCACAGCATGAACAATGCATGTCTGAGAGGTGAGCCAGGTGGACAGAGCATCTTCTGGATCCCCATGGTGACCTAGTTTCAGATTTTGATACTGACCATGAGTTCTGAGGCACAGAGGAAGCTAGAGGATAACTGACTGGGGGATGTTACCTTGACCACGACTAGCCAGACAGAGCCAGAACACCCAGACAAGTTTGCCCCCCTCTGGAATGGGCAGAGACTTAGTTCTGGCTATGAAGCAGGTTCTTGGAGCTCATTCAACTGTGGAAAAATATTTAGATCCCATCTAAACCACTCCAGATGGTTGGCTCTTGCAGTAGATAAACAGGATAAGTGAACTTGGTGTAAATAAAGTTGTAATAAATAGTCTCTCTTCTTAATTTTTCAAAGCAAAATGTTCTGAGTCTAAATTTCTTATGGGAAAGCCTCATGGTTTCTGGAATTATTTGGTTAATAACTCACATGAGCCCTCTCGCATGCATGTGATACCACAATGTACCTTAGAAGAAAGTATGGGTAAGGCTCCATTCACTTACTGGATCACTAGAAAGAGAGTCCCATGAATGTAGGAGACCAATCTGGAGAGTTGTGGATAAGTCTTATGAATACAGGGTATCAATTATAACTCTCCCCTCAAAAGGGCAAAGAGATAACTTGTTCTGGAACCATAGATAAATGATCATGGCCTGGGAATATATACACAGCTTTCCCCAAGTTTCATGTAGCCGTTTTATTAAGTTTTCATAGGAACACAGCAAAAGAAAATCATAAACCAAGACTCTTTTCAACTATATTGGTGGGAGCATCAGGTAAACAAGCCATAGGAAAGTAAGGGAGATCTTTGTTATGGGTCTCAGAGGCTATCTGGTTGTGTCCTTTTGGGTTGGTTGTTACTAATGGTTTGCACATTTTCAAAGTTCTAACAGACAATAATGTTAGATCAGACACACAGGTATGCATGGACTAGCTTCCTCAGAGACGAAAAATATTCCAAAATAATTTGACTTTAGTCATTGGGTCTTGTAGAATTAGTAACATGTGTGTGGCCTTTTTCTTTTCTGGGAACTTCAGCTCACAATAGTCAATCTGTATCCACTCTCTTCCTATTCAGGGACCAACTGGAGCCCTCATTTAGCACACCAGCCCCTCAGACACTTGGTCGCTCACAGGTTTATTGGTGACGCTTCCTTGCACTTGTTCTCTCACACTACTAGCAGCTGCCAACACTGGACTCCAGAGAAGCAGCAGAGATGCTTAATGTGGCAAACATGCACCATTCCTGATCACCCCACCATTCTGCACAAACCATTGCAGTTGTTCTTATAACCTTCTAGAGAAACTTAAAAGATATTTAGGTTCTGTGATGGTTTGCATTAGAAATGGTACCATGTGGTGGCACTGTGTGGGAAGTTGGTACAGCATTGCTAAAGGAAGTATGTCAGTGGGGAGAAGGCTTTAAGAGTTCATCACCTCACCTGTTTCTCTGTCATGTGCTTGTGGTTGAGCACAGGATCTCTTCAATTCCTGCTCCTTCAGCTATATCTGCCACATGATGCCATGTCTACCCATCATGATGGATTTTGATCCCTTGTGAACCATGAGCCAAAATAAACTCTTTTTTCTTAAGTTACTTTCGGCCATGATGCTTCGTCATTGCAAAAGAAAAGTAATTAATATACATGTGTCTCCTCCACATCATAAAGCAAGCATTTGAGGTTATGTGGAAAGTGAAAAGGAAACATACTGTATTTTCTGTTAAAGGGCTAAAGAAGACAAGAGAGACATCATTCCTTATAAAGAAAACAAATAGGGTAACATGCAAAGATGGAAACAAGAAAGGAACTGATAAGGTGACTTGTGGTTTTTAAACAGACCAATGACAGAAGACATGGATTACCTACAATCATAAATAAAATGATCATAAGAAGTCCTGTAGCAAGAATGTGGCTATGAACATGCAATAAACTCAACAGATTTGAGGCTCTGGAACACTATAAAATTAGATCTAAGGAAAGGAAGGAAGGAAGGAAGGAAGGAGGAGGGGAGGAAGAAAAGAAGGAGGGAGGGGGAAATAAAGAAGGAAGGTGAAGAAAGAAGAAAGGAAGGAAAGGGGAGGGGAGGGCAGAGGAGGGGGTAAAAGAGATGGGAGGGCAGAGAGAGAAAGAGAGGAGAGGGGAGGGGAGGGGAGGGGAGGGGAGGGGAGGGGAGGGGAGGGGAGGGGAGGGGAGGGGAGGGGAGGGGAGGGGAGGGGAGGGGAGGGGAGGGGAGGGGAGGGGAGGGGAGGGGAGGAGAGGAGAGGAGAGGAGAGGAGAGGAGAGGAGAGGAGAGGAGAGGAGAGGAGAGGAGAGGAGAGGAGAGGAGAGGAGAGGAGAGGAGAGGAGAGGAGAGAAGAGAAGAGAAGAGAAGAGAAGAGAAGAGAAGAGAAGAGAAGAGAAGAGAAGAGAAGAGAAGAGAAGAGAAGAGAAGAGAAGAGAAGAGAAGAGAAGCGAAGCAAGAGGGTAGAGAGGAGAACTGGAGAGAGGGAAGGCATGAGAAGAGGGAGCTGCCCAGTAAGTTCCTGAATGAGTCGGAGCACCACCTGGTTCAGCCAGTTATTGAAGGAAGATGCTGTTTCCCTGCAATGCTGGCTCCACATTCCCTTTCCCCATATCTTCCTGTCAAGGGGAAGCCTGATTAGACAGGAGGGGAAAACCTGCTTATTCCAGCCCAATCCTCTCTCTTCAAGGTAATGAGTTTTCTCAGGGAGACAGTTGTTCTTGGTACCCACCCTGGGACAGGGTCTTTCTTACATGGGGAGGGTAGGCCCACCTGCTCACGGGTTATAGGTTAGGGTTGGGGTGCGTATGACTATGGATGTACCTGCCCAGTCCTGAGCCACCTGTATAACTATTCTTGCATGAATGTGGGTATTCTTAAGAGATGCTTGTGCCCTTCTCCTTGGCTTGATTATTGAAACAATGGACCTTAAGGAATTGAACCCCCTCCGTCAAGAAGAAAAAGTCTGAAGCCTGGTGTCATCCTGAGAAGAGACTTGTCTCCCAGAAAAACACCCCACACTGTTTTCATTGCCTCTTCTTTGTCTGAGCCCTCAAGTCATTTTGAGGCTACGTGAGGAGAGGAGAGTTGAGAGAAGGTCCCTGGCCTTCTGGAAAATTCCCATGCTTTGCTTTCCTTTTTAAAATGGTGGCAGTAGTGCTGAGGGATGGCTCAGGCTTTAAGAGCCCTTGCTGCTCACCAGAGGACCAGAGTTCAGTTCCCAGCTCCCACATGGTGCAGCTCACAATCATCTTGAACTCCAGCTCCAGGAAATTCAATAACTCCTGGCCCCTTAAGATCCACACTTGCAAAGTGCATATATTACACATGCACACCCTCTCACATAGCCAAAAATAAAAATGAAGCAAATCTTTTTTTTTTTTTAATGATAGCAGAGAAGCTGGGGTGACTGGCTCAGTTGATGAAGTGCTTACCATGTAAGCAAGTTAAAAAAAAATACATGTAGAGACACATGCCTGTAACTGTAGTGCTAGGTAGAGATGGGATGGTAACCAAAGCTGGTCAAATCACCAAACTGTAATCTCCAGGGAAAGAGACTATGTTAAGAATTAAAGTGGAAAATCACTGAGAATACACCTAAGGTTGACCTCTGGCCTCCATGTACACACACACACACACAAAGTTGTGTAGCTACACCCATACAGTGAAGGCTCAGCCCAAGGTAGGCCTCCCATGGCTGGCTCTGAAGCAGATGGCCCAGTTAAACAGGCCTCTCTTGCTCTAGTCCTTCTGCCGCTGGGTACCATCAGGACCTGGACACTCAGCTGTCTTTACAGCACAGGCAAGTCACTGAAGTTATTTAGCCTCCTGTAGACCTGGGCATCCAGAGAGGTGGAATTGTTTCCCTTTAAATTGTTTTCTGCTGAATCAAATCCTACTTCACACTCTGGGTCGGAGAGCTGCCAACCCAGCCTGTCTATCACTTCTGTTTTCTGCTTGAGTTTCATTCACAATCAGTCTGCCGAAGGTCTGGGAAGAAAGATGGAAGTGCTGATTTTTCAACTGAGAATAGCTCAAGTTACCAGGGGACTCCTTGGTCAACCTACTGTTCCTGCAGACTTCAGGCAACCAGCCTGGTGGATGTGTTCTATTTCAATTATCCCCAAGGAAACCTTCCTTCTCAGGTGACAGCAGTAATAACCACTTTCCCCTCGGATGCTGTCCACAGCCAAGGTCCAAAAAGAGCCAGGCAATTCTGCAGCAGGCTCTTCTCTGAAGAGCTTGGACCAAGCTGCTATATTTGAGTCCTGGGATCATTTACCTGAACAATTTCAAATCACAAATTAATTCATTCCCAGGGCTGGGGAGATGACTCAGCAGGTAAGAGCCCTTGCTGTATATGCACGAGGACCCGAGTTTGAACCTCCTGCATCCACATGAAAAGCCAGGCTTGGTCACATGCCTGCCTGTGACCCTGCATTGGGGATGGAGACAGGAGGATAGCTGGGGCTTCCTGACTGTATTAGTTACAGTTTTATTGCTGTGAAGAGACACTAAGACCAAGGCAACTCTTATAAAAGAAAAACACTTCATTGGATCTGGCTTACAGTTTCAGAGGTTCAGTCCACTATCATCATGGCAGGAAGCATGGCAGCATGCAGGCAGACACGGTGCTGGAGAAGGTGTTGAGAGCTCTCTATCCCTTGATCCACTGGCAGCAGAAGGGGGCTGTCTTCTGCAGGCAGCCAAAAGGAGGCTCTGATTCTACAGTGGGCAGAGCTTAAGCATAGGAAACCTCAAAGCCCACCCTCATAATGACACACTTCCTCCAACAAGACCACACCTACTCCAACAAGTAGTAGTGCCACTCCCTGTGGGCCAAGAATTCAAACACATGTGTCTATGGGGGCCAAACCTGTTCAAACCACCACACTGGCTATCAGCCTATTCCAGATTCAATAAGAGACAAGGTAGGACATGATAAAACAGGACATCTAATGTCCTCTTGTAGCCAGCACATGTGTACACACACACATACATATACCTTTAATGCAGTTTCTCATGTTGTGGTGACCCCCCCAACCATAAAATCATTTTCATTGCTACTTCATACCTGTAATCTTTCTACTGTTATGAATCATACTGTAAATATCTGATATTTCTGATGGTCCTAGGAAACACCTGTGAAAGGGTTGCTCAATGCCTAGGCTGAGAACCATTGTTCCCCATTCTTTTCCTTGCATACGCTTTAATACTTCAGTCACAGTACAGCTACCCCAAAGTCTTCTGTAAGTCTGCCCTTCTGTCATAGCATTCTGATCTGGTTTTGCTCTTTGCTCTCCACTCAGCATTAACTGCTTAATCCGACCCTGGCTTCCCAGTAGTAATTCCCATGGTTTCCACACATGCATATTCAACTGCAGTCAAGTTCAGTGATTAGGGAATGGGGAAAGGAGATTAGCAATAAATCAAAGTCTTAAGGAAACCATTTGTAGCTTATAAGAAGAATGCCCCCATATGCACTGTATTTCAAACGATATTTACACCGGCTCTTGTAGTACAGGACATGAAGTGTAGTCAGATCAAATGCCATTGATCTGGGAAAGACAATAGAAACATAGTGACTCTCAGTGGGCATGTGTCTCTGTAGTGCAATGTTCTACTTTCACATCTGTTGCTATGATAAAATACCTTGGATAAAAATCAGTTTAATGAAAAGGGGCTTATTTTAGTTCACAATTCCTGGTTACAGCACATCCCTTCAGGGACATCAAAGCAGCAGAAACTTGAAGCAGCCAGTTACATCACACTCATAGTCAAGAACAGAGAGCAATAAATTAATGCATGCCTGTACTCAGGTCACACTCTCCAGTTCATTGAACTACATACACATACACACACTAATAATAATAATAATAATAATAATAATAATATTTCAACAAGAGAATTTGCATTGCTCAATGTCAAATTCTATAGTACCTATTTTGACTCTAGAGCTCATTAATCCACACAGCATAGGAGATGTATAAAAATTTGCTACCCATTGCATTCACTGGCAAGGACTGCTATAACAAAATGCCACAGACAAGCTGACGAAACAATGGAAAAGTATTTCCTCGATGTTTTGAATGCTGGGGATCCAGGAGTTAAGTTTCTAGCAGTTTTCACTCTGACTCTCCCTCCAGACTGTAGATGGCAGTCTCCTCCCTGGAACCTGCGTTCTCACTCTTCTTACAGAGGTAACTTGTCTTGTTGCTCTACTTGACAAAATCAGTTGAAGGTGGGAAGGGTTTCTTTGGTCTGGCAGTTTGAGGGCACAGTGCATCTTGGTGAAGAAGGCATAGAGGCAGGATCTTGAGGCAGCTGCTCACACTCTATCTGCACTCCAGAAGTAGAAGGTGGAAGGGAAAGTGACCAGGCCCACATTCAGTGATCTGCTTCCCCCAACAGATCCTGAAGATTCTACCACCTTCCCACATGGTGCTACCAGCTGGGAACAAGGATTTGAACATGTGAACACAGGGCATATCACATTCAAACCACGACATAGGAAAACCAAATGCATGAGATTAGAGGTTATAACAACGATTTGATTTGACTTCGTTGTCCCCCATAAGGACTTCAGCTCCAAAGAATCTCATTCTAAGAGACTCGGTGTTAGGATTTCAGGGCTGGGGATGTGGCTCACTTGGAAAAGTGCTTGCCTAGGACACACAAAGACCTGAGTTTGATCCCCAGCACTACATTAACCAGGCATGCTAGCATACATCTATAACTCTAACATACATCTGTAACTACAGCACTGCTCAGAAGGAGGCAGGAGGTCAAGGTCGTTCTCAGCTACACCAGAAGTTCAAATCCAGCCTGGGCTAAATGACCCCCACCCCACACTGTGTGGATGTGTGTGGATGTGTGTGTGTGTGTGTGTGAGAGAGAGAGAGAGAGAGAGAGAGAGAGAGAGAGAGAGAGAGAGATTAATATGAATGGGAAGGATACAATTCATTCCCCAATGTCTCCCTTTGTATATGAGGCTATACTAACCCAGAAAAACTCAATGTATCAGTACTACATTGTATGGTCCAGTCAGGACTTGAACACAGATCTATATGACTCACAAGTTTCTATACTCAATTGCTATATAATGGGCAGCAGTTAACCCCATTCTCTCTGTCCGTTTCTCTTCTATCACAAGATACCCCCTCAAAAGACCTGATTTCCTTGCATGCAACATAACAAATTGATAACTTCTACTTTTACCTTGTGACCAAGAGCTTGTCTATAGCTCTGAATAAACCAGTTTGCTCACTTGAAGTTCAGATCTAAGCTGGAACTCGTGGCACCAGCTGAAACCTAACCTGCTGATTTAAACATCTGTGGCAGATAATTCCAGTTCCATACACTCCCTAGCTTGGCATTTCTGTTGCAAGGCCTGCCTACCAGGCCCTAAGGTTAATACAGGAGCCTTCCCAACAAAACCCATTCTCTTAATTAACCCCAAAAGTTTACACAGGCCAGATCATCAACTTCTTGTCAACACTGGCTCTTAAATCTAACCTAAGTCTAACAGCTGTTCTAACAAACCATGGCACAATCCACACTGCATGTTACAGCAGACTTAATTGCTCCAAATTCTGCGAGTGCCCCAACTATTTACTCTCAATAGCTAGCTGCCTTTCACTATTTTGTCTCTTGATAACATTCAATGCCATTGACAGAATTGAAGGGGCGGTGGGAGCCATGACAGTCAACTTTGCCACAAGACTGCTTTCTTTCCCTAGAACCAACAGCATTCTGGGAATGGTAGGAACTCTACCAGGGACAGGCTGAAGAGATGGTTCAGTGGTTACATGCACATACCGCCCTTTCAGAGAACCCATATCCCAAGCACCTTTATCAGGTGGCACACAGGCGACTGTGACTCCTGCTCCAGTGCATTACTGATGCCATCTTCTGGATGCCATAGGCACCTGAACTCATCTGTGCACATAATTACCACAAACACATACATGCACACACATGCGCACACACACAAATGATTTTTAGAAATAAATACTTCAAAAGGGAACATAGCAATGAAATGAGTCACATGTATGTCTCCCTTACCCCCCCTTCTTTCTTTTTCTTTTTTGTCCACCCAATAATTTGAATTTAAAAATGTCTCAGAATGGGACAGGATTTTACCCAAAATCTAGAGAGGGAGTACTGTGGGTAATACATCCTCTTGTCAGCTGTCCTTGAGGGAGCAGCATCTGGGGCTTGGGACAAGCAGCAATGTATGCCACTGAGTGACCCGGACCAGCAGGTCATTCTTCAGTGCCAGAATCGTGAGGAAGAAAGGCTGCAGGAATCAGAGAGAAAGGAGATGGAGTGGGTGACCTCCAAACGTCCTGAGCAAGCCATGGTTTATGCCAAGCAAGCTTATTAAGAAGTACAGCAGTATATATACTATTCCCAGGGGAGAAGTGGGCTGTGTCAAAGGAAAGCTATATCATATAATGGGAGTAAGTTGGCTAATCAAACAATGTTGCAAAGGGGAACATAGACTATCTCCTGGATGTCAGAGACCAGTGGCCTTGGGACCGATAACCATAGCTTCTTAGCGTGGGAAGAGGTGAGGTCTCAGGATCTGCAGCTTCCCCCAGAGCCCTGGCCCCACTGGCTCTGTAAGAGTGTTCCTGATTTTAGAGAAGGAACCTAGTTGTGACCCTTGGGGAAAGCCTTGTATCAGGATCAGCCTAGCCCTCCACAATTGAGCACACACAACCAGTTCAAAGTTGCATGTGGCTCAGGTTGAATGGGTGCAAGAGGTCTTTGATTATCCATTGGGGATTTTCCATAGGGTGCAGTGATTACCAACCCACTGACATAGAGAGTTCAAAACACCAATTCTTCTCTCCATAGGCACATACAGGAGCACATGCCCTGCCAGGCATACAACACCACACACACACACACACACACATGCACACACACACACACAAATCAAACATAAAATTGAAAACTAAAGTAATATCCTTTCATCTCTCTATTAAAAATTGGAGGAGGGAGAAATAAACAATGAAGATCCGTAGCTAATACCAGAGCTCTCCCAAGCAAATTACAGCAATGAGCTCACTTTCAGAGGCTTCAAGGCCAATTTTAATAAAATAAACAAAGAAAGGAATTATGTAAATAGAACTCACACACAGAGAGACTGACTTGGGAGGTACCAACGGGAACTAACCCAGATGTTCATTCAGGCTTGACGTGCCCTTGCCAAGCCCTTAGACCGTGCGTTCATAAACTCAGCTGCTCATTCAAGACCTCTGGGCTTAATGCAAATTAATTAAAGTGCCATGCAGCTCATTTGACCATTATTGAGGTTTTAAAAATAATTAAGTGTGAAGGCAACTGATTAAGCCCTTTCTGAGCTGCTGTAGCTGTTTATGAATTATATAAGTTCCATATTAATGAGAGTCCTCAGTGACTGCAGATTAGCTGGGGGATATTCATTAAGAAGGAATGAAAGGTGACAGGAGCTGTGACATCCTTTTGTTTGCCACTCACTGACAGCTTTCGGGGAGCTCTAAGTGAAGGCAGAAAAATAATACACTTATAGCATTTTACAAATAGGATAATAATTCCACCCCATCAGATCCTCCCACTAATCCTGTAAGGGTGCCAAGCTGCCACTATTCTCTCTGTGTCTTGCAATAAAGAGGGATGAACGCATCAAGTGGTGCCACAAGTAAGGGAAGGAGTGAAGTCAGGTTCCCTGGCTGATTGACTCCTGGTTCAGGCTCCTTCCAGAATGAGAGCTTTCTCTGTTACTGCTGCAAGAATTCCTTCCCTGGACAGATGCAAACAAGCCCCTCCTCCTAAGGTCCCAAGGATGAAGTATAATCCCCCAAGGCACACCAGGGCCACCAATGAGTTTATCAGATGCTGACATCATCTGGCCCTTTTTTATATTATTATTACAAACCTTGATGGTTGACTTTAAATGTCAAATCACTACAACCTGAGAAAACAGCCCCAGTTGAAGACTTGTCTAGATCAAGTTGGTCTGGAGGAATTCCTGGGGGAGATTGTCATGGCTGTTAATTAATATAAGAAGTGCCTAGCCCACAGTCCCTAGGCAGAGGGCCCAAAGCTAGATGACAGGTAAAGGCTGCATGTAAACTCTGGGGCAGAATGCAGGCAGGAGGGTGTGTTCCATTCCTTCTGCTCTTGTGTGGCTTTGAACCAGATGCTGAGTTCCTTGACTTTCACTCCATGGTGGGCTGGATGTAAACCGAATAGCCCCTTCTTCCTTGCAGTATCTTTTAAGCCGCAGTGGTAGAAATGAAAGAGGTCTGATTTTTGCTACAGACATTCCACTTCTTCTAGGGTACATGTTGCTAGTTTTCTTCTTTCTATAATTTTTTTTTTTTGCATTTTAGCATAGTTTTCTGGTTTATAGGAAATTTTGGTTTGGAATTGTTTAGAACCTCCTAAACACTGGCATAAATGAGGAGGAGGCTTTATTGGTTCACATTATGGGAATTCCATCTGTAGAGGGGCTCTGTGAAAGAACTCAATGGCTGTGATGTCATAAAGATTCAAGGTCCCTGTGTGCGGTGTTTGAGTTTGATGCTGTTTGTCCCTCTCCTGTAACTAGGATCTCAGTTTTGTGGTCAAAACAACACCCAAGAAGAATGAGCTTGTGTGTGTGTGTGTGTGTGTGTGTGTGTGTGCACTCGCGCATACCTATGCACAAATGCATGAGCACGCATGTGTGTTTGTTGAAAGATCTTCCATGATACTCCACTGCCATGGTGGAGCCTGGAGATTTTCCATCCAGAAGTCTCTAGGTAGATGGGACTTTCCTGATGGGTACAGATGGATTAGAATCCACAGAGGAGGGTGTGACCTGAAAAGTCATTACAAAAATTCAGAGCCAGTATACAAAGTGTCAAGTCAGGGCAGGCAGTCACACATATGAACTGATTATACTTCTTTACAGCTCTTATAATCTTGTTTACAAGCCTTAGAAAGCTTTTAAAGAAACTGTCAGGGCATGTTGGAAGAAACATTTAGCTAACAGCAATTATGTGAGAGTCTTTTCCTTTAATCATATCAATACCAGTCCTTAATTCCAAGTTTATTTTAGAAAATCCTGTAGTAATTGAACACAAAGTACATGAAGAATAATTGTATTTCAGAAACACTACTGCCTTGATTTCTTATTTCTACCCCCAGCATACCTAATACATACATTGACTTGTGGTCTCACTCTATAGCTCATAGCAATCCTCCTGCCTCAGCCTCCTACATGCTACAATTGCAAACATGTACCATCCATTCTGGCTTACCGTTAGCCACTGATACTTTGATCTGAGTTAGCCAACTGGTTTACATGTCTTCCTGCAAGCAGGAAAAGAACAGAATTCAAACACTCTGAGAACAGAATGGGGTGCCACAGCCGGGAAGGGAGACAGACAATATGAGCAGCTCAGAGAGCCAGGCAGCACTGGGGATTCAACTGAGAGCTAGGTAGATCATTTCCTGAGCCAAGCCCTCCTGAGTGCAGGAAGGTCTTCAGTGAGACACTCTAGGCCTGAACCTGAGTATCTATTTAATATCAACATTATGGCCTCGAGCCACAGGTTGAAGATAACAGAAATGAATATGACCAGGCTCCTGCCCTTTGGCGCTCATGGTCTAATAGGAAAGACAACTCATAAAAAAGCAATTTTGAACGGAACAACACAGGTGGCATAGTACCTGCTGCGGCAGGTTCCCGGAGGGGGCTGGTGATTAATTCAGTTTGGAAAATCAGAGACGACTCTATAAAGGAAAAAAAAAATCAGAGTGAAAATCAAGGGGTATGTTGGAGTTCATCAAGTAGACAGCAAAGGAAAAGACTTTCCCAGAAATGGAGAGGTTTAACACAGTGTGGCCTCCGTGGGGAGCCACAGGACAGCCAATATGGACTCACATGGCCCTGAAGGGGGAAGGCTGGAGAAAGGAAGACAGAATCCAGACCTCAACAAGCTCCCCTGTCTTACTAGGGAGTGAAGCTTGTCACTGTTTCCAGGACCTTCAGAAGCCTATGTCACCTCTAATGGCCCTCCTCTTCCACCCACCTGGTCTAGAACAGGGGTGCTTTCTCAAACACTCTCCAGAGACACTCTAGTCTCCTGTGGAAGATTCTTCAACACTGAAGACTATTCACCTACTGTCTTAGTCAGGGTTTCTATTCCTGCACAAACATCATAACCAAGAAATAAGTTGGGGAGGAAAGGGTTTATTCAGCTTACATTTCCATACCGCTGTTCATCACCAAAGGATGCAGGACTGGAACTCAAGCAGGTCAGGAGGGAGGAGCTGATGCAGAGGCCATGGAGGGATGTTCTTTACTGGCTTGCTTCCCCTGTCTTGCTCAACCTGCTCTCTTATAGAATCAAGACTACCAGCCCAGAGATGGTCCCACCCACAAGGGGCCTTTCCCCCTTGATCACTAATTGAGAAAATGCCTTACAGTTGGATCTCATGGAGGCATTTCCTCAACCGAAGCTCCTTTCTCTGTGATAACTCCAGCTGTGTCAAGTTGACACAAAACTAGCCAGTACACCTACTCAGCTTCTGCCTCATACAGCACACACACACACACACACACACACACACACACACACACACACACACACGGTGTGACAGAGAACCTGGGGCCTTGCAAGAAGCAACATGAAGAGAGAAGTTCAAGCATCTACAGGTGCTGGTTTCACTCTACCTCAGAGACTAGACCTCTGCAGCTCTGTGCCTCTCTCAGAATCCTGGAGCTACACAAGGCCATTTCCAGACCCTTACCCAGTATTCACAGTGAGTATTGGCCAGGTTAGGCCTTCAGGAAAGGGGGAATCCAGTCTTTCACAGGGGACAATTCATTTCAGATGCTAGGTAAACCTAGAACCCTGTGAAGGCCACACTTTCAAGTCCATCCCAAAATTAGACTTGTGTCCTCCCTGAGACCATAGCCTGAGTAAGCACAAGAGGCAGGTTTCTATAGCACTTAGGTATGTACATTCCCCTGTCTGTACAATGGAAGTCCATTTCTGTCACTTTTACCGGTTCATTCCTCAGGTTCCAATATGCAAATGCCCTATAGAAAACAAAGACATGTGTACCCAAAACCTTGTATACACCCTGAATCTTTGTAGTCAGGATGGAGTTCCCAATGCCTTAAATGTCATGGCAAATCCCTTTTCTCCATCAGAGAGCCCTTTCATAGTCAAAAACCAATCCCTAGTTTGTAGTTTGTCAAGCTACTTAGGGTGGAATGTTCTTCTTCTATGAAAGAAACGATATACCAAAAAGCCATACCAAATCCAAGGTCTATTTTGTTTGCAAAGAAAAATCAAGAGGTAGAGCTGTAAACCAACAATGTCTCTCTCAGCATTCCCATCTAATGCCTGAGCACATACCTTCTCTCTACTGAGAGAAGCCAGAGTAACTGGCCTCTCTCTTCAGAAGCCTACTCTGCCTGAGTGTCCTGTGAACTGTTCCCAGGGAGATGAACACATACCTATAATAGGTAGGGCAGGCATGGCAAAGCAAATTCCACCTGAGCCCAGTTTGGTGAACTGGTTCATTTAATTGTGTTATTTACAGAAAAATGGGCATCTTAGGAGTGGTTACACCACAGGAGAAAATGCCTCTGTCCCAGAATCCAAACATGTGCACCTAAGTCTACACACACACACACAGAGAGAGAGAGAGAGAGAGAGAGAGAGAGAGAGAGAGAGAGAGAGAGAGAGAGGGAGGGAGGGAGGGAGGGAGGGAGGGAGGGAGAGAGAGAGAGAGAGAGGAAGAAAACAAAAATTATAGGCCCAGTTCCCAGCCTCAAGGATGTCCTTGTTTCAAAAGCAAGTCTTGAATGATTCGGCTGCCTCTTAGTCTAAGCCATGGCAACCGCCACAAACACACTATAATTAACATTGCATGCCCGAGCAAGGGGAACTCAGAAAATATTTCATTGAAGGCTTCTGAGGGGTCCTAGATGTTCTTCCCATAGAATGAGGACACTGTCAAATTATTTATCTAGAGGCAGCTGTGAATTCCACCAGGTTGTAAAATATCTACAGATTTGCTTCCAGCAGGTGTCATCAGTCAAGCATCAACTTTGTCCCTGGGCTGCAGACCCAGTTACAGGCCAAGATGTGGTACCCTGAGAAAACAGCTACTCAACATCTAACCTGGGGAGTGCTGGCCCTCTAAAAGATAGTTATCACTCATTACCCTAGGAGTCAAAACGTGAGGGCAAATGCAAAAACTTTTCACAGCCATTTCACATCACCACAGGATGAGAGGCTGTGGCCATTGTGACCAGGCAGGACCCTCTGGGAGGGATGACGTTACTGGACAGGACTAAGAGATGGCTCACCAGATGAAGATGCTTACAGCTCAATGACATGAATTTGATTCCAGCATCTTTATAAAGATGGGAGGAGAGAACCAACTCCATAAAATTGTCTACTCATCCTCTCTCTCTCTCTCTCTCTCTCTCTCTCTCTCTCTCATTCATTCAAACACACACACACACACACCTCGTTTGGAAGCATTACTGGAGTTAGGGCCTGAGTCTCAGCCCTGGCAGCCCTAAAAAAAGAGATCTGCCAATTAAAGACTCAAATATTAGCAAAAAGCAGAAAAGGGATGGAGTCAATATGGCCACATTGGGAAGAGGGCAGAGAGATCTAGAGACCTTCCCTACCCAAGTCCTTCTTTAGATTTAAACAGGGGGGCAAGAAGCATAGAACTCAACAATCTTGGTCAAGATATGGTCCTGTTCACCTTTAACCCATCCCAGTCTCAGCTCCAGGTTCTGCTGTAAAGTGGGCTGACAAATTGTCACAAATGTCTGACCCGACTTTCCAGGAGGCAAGTTCCTCCTTGGACTGGCCCAGGATTTGCCCTCTCCCTTTTCCAGCATGAAATTTGTGGGGAAATGTCAATGTCTTGTGGTTCTCTGTTTCAGTAGTCTGAAAGACTGCAAGGCTGCTCCATCCAGTTTCCCAACCTTAATTAGGAAAGAACAGGCAGTCGTTGAGGGTGTGCGTTAGAGACAGAGATCTGATCTCATCTCTTCTTTGTCAGCTGTACAGCCTTAGGCATGTTGCCTAACTTTTCTTATCCCAGGACTGAAAGGTGCCTACTGATATGCTCTATGGGCTGAAGAATAACGTGAGAGAGAGCAGGCATACAGAAGTTGGGTATTCATCCTTTTTGACCTCTCTGACTCTTCCTCTCTACCAAGGATACCCTTTTACTTCTTTGTATTTTGTTTTTTAAGAAAACAAGTGTATTAGGCACTGTGCTGGTTCATCTTCATTGTCAGGTTCACCAAACTTAGAGTAGCCATGGAAACAACCTGTGGGGTGCCTATGGGAGTAATTCCAGAGAAGCTTATCTGAGGATGGAGGTCTACCCTGACTGAAGGGGTAGTACTATTGCCATGGGCTGGACTCCTCCCTGGACAAGTGGTAAGTGCTGTGTGCATGCCACCTCTGGGAGTATGCTTCATGGGACTAATATATTGTCCATGATGCAATTCAACTTTGCAATCACACAGTGTGCTCTTGTGTGTGGTTGGTGAACCAAGAGGCCAAGTGCAGCAGACATGCATAATGTGTGTGTACCCAGACACACCATATACATGCACGTGCTTGCGCACGCACACACACACACACAACCTACAGAATCTGCTGTCTTTGTTAAAGTAAGATATATTCCCTGGGAATGCCAACACATAGGGGATTCTGTGAGCCAAGGGAATTCCTCCCTCAAGTGGCTTTAGTCTCGGCACTAAAGAAACATCACTAATATAAAGGTTAGAGATGCAACTCAGTGGTCCAGCATCTCAGGAGTCCTTATGACTCCAAACCCTGGGTTTTGTCAGTCATCAAGTTCTTTTATGAAGGGAGGAGACAATTCCTAGTTAATGGGTAGAAGAAGACAGAAAACAAAGAATGATTGGGAGTGAGGCAAGGACAGACATGGAAGAGAGGATGGCTTTTAGTCAAAAGTACAGGAGGAAAGTACAGAGACATGACAGGGTGGCAGCAAAGGGTGGGAAGTACTTACAGAAAGATCCAGAAGATGGTTCCAGAAGGTTGTAGAATCCAGTACCCTCAGAAGCTGAAGAACAGGAAGAAAGAAAGAAAGGGTGATAGAGTCCATGTTGGCCTATTGCCCCTTGGGTAATGGGCCTGTCTCTCTCAGTAAATTCTTACTCAGTAACTGCTATGAAATACCTTCTGTACTGGACAGTTGTTTTAATAACCACACAAGTCTCTGTGTTTACCCAAACTTGTCATCCAGAGGGAGAAGGGAAGAAAAGGCCAGATGAATAAGAATCCCCTTCATGGTGGCATTCTCAGGGTATATATCTGGCCTCAAAATAGACAGGGGATTCTGTGATTTGGGGGACAGGCATACACACACGTGTGTGTGTGTGTGTGTGTGTGTGTGTGTGTGTGTGTGGTCTGAGTATGTATACGCAAGTAGAGCGGTAAGACATCAACCTCAGCTGCCAGTCTTCAGGTGTCATCCACCTTGGTTTTTGAGACAGGGTCCCTCACTGCTTGGAAGCTCACTGAGTAGGCTAGTCTGGCTGGCCATTGAGTTGAAGAGATGCACCTGTGTGTACCTCCCCAGCAAGGGATGGCAGGTATATACCACCACATTCGGGGTTTTTTCTGGGCTCTGACAACTAAACTCAGGTCCCCACGCTTTTGCAGAAAGCACTTTATTGGCTGAGCCATCTCGTCAACCCCAGGGTTCATCTTTCTACTCCAGAGCAGCAGGGCTCCTCAGGCTGAAACAAGCAGAAAGTATAGGAAAATTCATGAATTTGGATCAGGAAAATTTACAACCTAATTTTCATTACCCTCCAAGCAAAGTGAAGAATTTCTTTCAATGAACACAGACAGAGAACTTGCTGCATTTTTTGTGACTAATAAAAATTATAGGTATTTTCATTCATACAGCAATGGTTACAACTATTTTTACATATTTATGTTTGTCTGAGTTCCAAATGTATGGCAGTCTGAAGCCAGCATTAATATTCAATGCATTAGTAAAAAAATACATTAACTATAATTACATATGACATCATTGTGTGTTTGTTTTCAGTATCATAATAACTATATCTCAATGTGATTGCTTTTCTCCTCTATAGTCTTATTAATGCATGGACCTTATTCAGACCATAGAAGAAACCCCCAAATGTTGGCATTCCCAGGGATAATATCTTTCTTCAACATAGACAGCAGATTCTGTAGGTTTGGGGGGTGTGTGTGTGTGTGTGTGTCCCACGAAACAGACTCCCAGAAGTGGCATGCACACAATGCTTACCACATGCTATATTGTGATTTTTTTTCAAGTTTTTTGAGAAAGATCTCATGACTTAGGTCACTGCTGACTTTGAACCTATGATCTTCCTGCCTTTGCCTCCCAAGCTCTCAAGGTCTAGGACCTTGGACATTTGGAACTCAGACAAATATAAATATGTAAAAATAGTTGTAACCATTGCTGTATGAATGAAAATACCTATAATTTTTATTAGTCACAAAAAATGAAGCAAGTTCTCTGTCTGTGTTCATTCATGTGCCATCATGTCAGTAGTGTGTAACAAATTCTCAAAAGCCTGCATCTAGATCTTTGAAGGAAGGGAGGAGAGTTCTCCTAGCTGAGAGTCAAGAGGAAAAGAAGGTGAGAGAGCATGGACAGCCAACAGGAGCCAGGCACATACCTGACACTGCCTGACAGACAGGTTAGATTATCACCAGTTCCATCGAGGAAGCTGAAACCCCAGCAGTACAATGACCTCACCTAAAGTGACAAAGGCAAGACTCAGAGTCTAGGCTGGGAACATCTGACAACCCCTCCACACCTCACTCCCGGCCATAGAGTGACTTTTCTTGCTGAGCCTCATGGGACTGACATTAATGTGTTATTTCTCTGTAGTTGTAATAGTAAACAACGGTTTCTCAATATTAAATCACAATCATATTTCAGAAGTATCAAATCCTACTCTTGAAACCCTTACGAATCAAGTCAGGACTAAGGTGGCTAATTTAGTAAAGTAATTGCCACAGACCTGAGAACCCACATTCGATCCCAGTCTGGTGGTACACTGTAGTTATCCCAGTGCTTGGGGGCTGGGGGGGGGGGCAGATGCAGGCAGCTTCCTAGGGATCACTGGCCAGCCAACCAGCCTAACTTACTTGGCAAGTTCCAGGCCACTGAGAGACTCAGTCTCAAAACTAAACCAACTGACAACAATGTAGACATTGCCTAAGGAGTGCCAGCCATGGTTGCCTTCTGGACCCTACACACACATTAAAAACTCACCCACACAGGTATGTACACCTGAACACATGTATGTATATCCATGTGAATACAGAAAATGAAGGTAGGGTTTTTCTTTTTTAATCTCATAGGGGCCAGCTTGAATTTGATTTAAAGGGAACAACAAATTGAGGGACAGACTGGTGTTCCATCTTGGGTACACAGATTTAGAATCTCTGAGGCTTGATCTAGAACATGTGTCACTATCAAGGTCCACACAGAATTTTAGAGCCTCTGGTGTCCTTTGGGAGCTCGTATAAGACCTATGATTAAGGAAGCTGAGAACTGTGTATTAATCAGAGCGGGGGGGGGGGGAGATCTTCCCATCACCCCAGATTTCTTGGCAATGGACAGTGTAATTCAAAACCTACTGCCCTCTCTACTGGATATTGAAATGATCACATTCCCTTCTCACCCAAAAGATGTGTGCTTCAAAGCTTATGCAGATGGATGGAAGAGGAATTCATCACAGAGAGGGAGAGAAACGTGGAGGGGAAACAGGACAATATGGTAGGATTGTCACCGAAAAGCAAGGCCTATCACACTGTAACAAGAAATGCCTTTCTTTGCCAGTGCCTGCCAAATACACAAGTGGATGCTCACAGTCATCTATAGGATGGAACACAGGGCCCCCAATGGAGGAGCTAGAGAACGTACCCAAGGAGCTGAAGGGGTCTGCAACCCTATAGGTGGAGAGTAATACAGAGAGAGAGAGAGAGAGAGAGAGAGAGAGAGAGAGAGAGGGAGAGGGAGAGGGAGAGGGAGAGGGAGAGGGAGAGGGAGAGGGAGAGGGAGAGGGAGAGGGAGAGGGAGAGGGAGAGGGAGAGGGAGAGGGAGAGAAGGGGGGAGAGGGAGAGAGAGAGAGAGAGAGAGAGAGAGAGAGAGAGAGAGAGAATTTTCTGTGAACTTGGGTTTGAGCCAGAGTCCATCACCTGTTCCTTATTTCTGTGAGACAATAGTCTCAATGTTCTGTGCCTGCAATTCCCCCTTCTCACCCGAACTCATCCCCTTGACACTTAAAAGGAATGATCAATGGTGTCTGCCATTGAAGACAAAAATACCACCATAGACAGTAAGGCTGGTGCATAAACAGACCCCTCTTTCTCGCCCCCTCCCGTGTGTGTGTGTGTGTGTGTGTGTGTGTGTGTTGCAACCTCAGGCATTGTTTTTAAGGATACCATCTACTCTCTCTCTCTCTCTCTCTCTCTCTCTCTCTCTCTCTCTCTTTCTTTCTAACAGTGTCTTTCACTGGCTTAGGACTGACTACTTTGGCTAGGCTGACTGATCAATGAGCTTCAGGCATACTCAGTCTCTTCAGTGCCAGGACTACAAGCATTCGCTAACCACCACAACCCAGCTTTTTTCACATGGGGGCTCAAACTCAGGTCCTCATGATTTCGAAGGAAGTGTTTTATCTGTGAAGTCATCCTCCAAGTTCATGCCCACCATCTTCTGCTGTGGTTGCTTGTCTAGAAAATGGTTTGTTTTCATTTCCAGATGCGGCCTTCTTGTCACTCAGTCTTCTACATGACTATGACACTTCAGAGACCTTCCCAGGCCACCTTTCTCCTACCCAGGCACTATGAGACAAACTATTATCTTTATCTTATCTTTCAGCACTGATCAGTCTCTGAAACCTCCTTCTTTCTCCCTTAGTTCAGGTGTTTCTTGCCTGCACCTTCACTGTTGTAAGAGTTCCTTAAGGGTAGTGTGGGGAGAAGAGGGAGCCACAGATGAATGCATAGCGTCGCTGTGGGCACAGCCGTGGAATGGAGCCCAATACTGAGACCTACAGAAATGGTAAAGCCTTCTACCAAGAAAAACTAGGGAGTATGTTAAACTCCCTCTTGTCCACATGAGTGTTTACCAATGGAGGACTAGTGTGTGCAAACACTAGCAACTGCAGCTTCCTCCTCCAAGATGACTGCAACCTGAGGCTGCTTCCCTATAGAAACCTACTATCAAGACTAGCTAGCCCCTCCTCCTTGTGCTGCCCATAATACATATTCTAACTTTCTGGATTTCATAGAAGGTGCCCTCCATCAGAGAGAGAGAGGGAGAGAGAGAGAGGGAGAGAGAGAGAAGGAGAGAGAGAGAGAGAGAGAGCACAGCTCAGCTGATCCCAGTTTTTACGTATGTATGTGCCCTGTGGTTTTTTTCAGTCTGTCCTTTCTTCATTCTCGTGTCACCCCAGGTCAGGTTTCCAGGTGGCCTTCATTTATTTGTTTGTTTCCTTATTGTGTATGGGGATGAAGCATGTATGCTGGGAGCCCAGGCCAAGGTCAGAGGAACAATTTGCAGGATCAGATATCTCTTTCCACCTTTTAAGTCCTAGGAATCAAACTCAGGTCATGAAGCTTGGTGGGAAGCCAAATCTACCATCCCACCATTCCACCACACCCTTAGGCTTTCTTTTAAGTCATATCCCAGATCTAGGAGAATCGAGTAATCAGTTTGTAGCACACTTGCTTACATGCACGAAGCATGATGGTATATGTCATCTCAACACTCTGGAGGTAAAGGCAGAAGGATCAGAAGTTCAAAATCATCCTCAGCTCTATATAGTGAGTTCAAGGTCAACCTGAGTTGTCTAAGACTCTGTCTTGAAACCAAACCACTACAGCAAAACATGTTCTCTGAAATACAGTAAATGTCCATGAGCATCTTTAGAATGGATGATCAGGCTGGTTTACTCCTTACCTACAATCCTCATTACTTACAAGGTGAGACACTCCAGACTTCACTCTCAGTTCTGCTCCTCTTTATTGATGATGTCATCTCTCTATCCTTTTTGCTCTGGACCACTATACTGCCTGTTAGCTTCTGCTAGATGGTACTAGAAAGAAAATGTTTTAGATCTTCCATTTCTTTGGGGGTAGATATTGGTAGATACTGTATTTGGGTGTGTGTGTGTGTGTGTGTGTGTGTCCAGATCCCCTGAAACCTGAGTTATGGATGATTGTGGACCACTATATAGGTGCTGGTAGTTGAACCTATGTCTCTGTAAGAACAAGTCCTCTTAACCACAGAGTCCTACCTTACTTTTGAGACAGGATCTCTTACGGAACTTTGAACTTATCCATTCAACAAGCCTCAGGGCTCGTCTTGTCTCTTGATACCTTCCCGATGCTGGGGTTACAGGCATGACATCATTACACTGGCTGTTTCATAGGGATTTTGGAGGTTGAGCTCCTGATGTTTGCAGGACAGCATGCACTTCACTGACTGAGCAGTAGCTACTCTGTTGAGCAGTACAAACAGCCTGGACAGGAACTGCTGAGCACAGTCATCCTTCAACAGGGCTATTATGACTGTTACACAAACTCCTCCCCATCAAGGAGGATATTCTGGCCACCCAGTTCAGGAAGTAGGGTGACAGGGTGAAAAACATCCCAGCCCACCCCACTCCTGACTAGGTATGGGTGGTAATTGATGTGGGCAAAGGACAAAGGCCCTAGAGGGAACTCACTAAAAAGAAGAAAAATAAGATCATCCTTAGGCAAGCAAACAGAAAACCAAACAACCTGTGATTGAGGCTGCAGGCTGGGGCAAGTCTCAGTTGGAAGCGCCTTGCCTGTATCTCAAGGGAAAATCTCTCCTTACAAAAGGGTGGCTTGGTCCTGGGGTGAGAACAAATGTTTACTGAGCCCAGGCAGTTACCAAATACCTCACTAAGTTCATTCTTTATGCAAAATCCTCCCAAGAGCTCTTTTCTTTCCTTGGTCTGATCATGGAAACTTCTTGTTCTCAGCCCTCTTGTTTTGTTCAGACATCGTGGTCCAGAGGTTGGTACTGGTTGGGACTTGGGACAACCAAGAGTAGTTCATTTGCTCCTCTATCTCTTGGGTTTCTTCCTTCTTGAAATGCTCTCCCACCACAGTTTCCATAGTTACAACTCCTCTCTCTCCTCCTCCATCCTCTCCCTTAGAGCCTTCTGCTCTGTGATGAATGCTTGTCTTTCTTTTCTTATTTTAAAACAATAGAGCTGGGTGTCCAGGCAAAGGGACCTTTGAGACCCATGTTTGTTTGTTTGTGTCAGATTCATGTATCATGAGGGCTCATATATCCCAGGCAGGCTTCTCATTCACTCTGTAGCCAAGGGTGACAATAAATTCCTGATCTCCTAACCCCACCCCACCCTCAATGCTAGAATTGGAAGTGTGGGCCACCAGGGCTTGTTTATATGGTACTGGGAATAGAACAAGAGGTCTCATGTGTGCTAGACAAGCCCTCTGCAAACTAAGCTACACCCCGATGGAGCCCCATGTTTGAATCCAGATGCTACAGGAAGTATATAGGCAACAATGAGAAACTTGGCCTCTGTGTGTGTTTGTGTGTGTGTGTGTGTGTGTGTGTATACCTGAACATGTGTGTATGGGTATACATGTGTACATATGTATATTTATATGTTTACTATGTATGTATGTTTGTATATGCATTTGTGTGTATATGTATATGAGTTTCTTAAAGACAAAATGGACCTTATCCTAGAATTGTGGTATATTACTTTTAAAGGGTGGTCAGAATCCTTGACTTTGTAAGGACTGGCCAGTAGGAACTCTGGTGCTAAAGTTCATACCATACACCATTCTACCTCTAGAACAACTTTAGCTCCAAATGCAACCTATCCCACTCTGGTCTCAGTTCACTTAAAATGTTAAGTGAACCCAAGTGAGAAACTCTAGGCATGTCTTCTCCTCCTTAGAAAAGGGAAGTCTGTGCTTGAATTGCCCACCAAGCCAATAAAAGCTGAGAAGCCTGCAGGGCCTCCCATGCTGCTACAACAAGTTGCCACACGTTTTGAGGCTTAAAACAACACACGTGTTTTTTCTCTCGCCCACAGCTCTAGAAACCAGCAGTGCACAATCAGTCTCAGTGGGCTACAGTTAATACATAGGCAAGGCTGACTTGCTGCTGACTACCAACAGATTTGTATAAGATAGGGAACCACAGATTAACTATCCAATCTCCTCCGCTCTATAAAGTTACCTGTCCGTGGAGGGATTTCCCATCATATACACAATCCTAATGGTACTCAGATAGAAGGGGCTTGGACATACGAGCTGTGCGTCTTTTAGCAAGGTGAGAATAGACAGGAAACAGATTGTAGAACAGCACAGCAGCAAATATGTGATGGATCCTGTCTAGACAAGTAAAAATAAAAGTAGGGAGAGAAGGGGCTCTGGGGGTGCAACTCAATTGGTAGAGAGCTTGGCTAGCATACGGGAAATCCTGGGCTCAACACCTAGCACCACATAAGCCAGGTGGTAGCTCATGCCTGGAATCCCAGCCCTTGGGAAGTAGAGGTAAGATTGACAATACAAGATTATAACTCAGACACATGGTGAGTTCAAGGTCAGCCTCGAATGCATGAGACCTATTTCAAAATACAGATTAAGAAGAAAAGTGGCGTGTGGGCAGAGAAGGGAGAGTTCAAAAAGCAGGTGGGCTCAGCTGTGAAGGATAAAGAGCTGTTCCTAACAGGTGAACCAGATGAAACTGAATTCACATCTCTAAATAAATGACTAATGCTTTAATCCACAACTGAATTCCAGAAAAGCAAGAAATTAAATCCAGGCAGAATCAATCACTTAACCAACCATTTAGAAACCTTCATGCTTTAAGAGAACACCTACAAAGCCCCTGACCTGTGCCTAAAGCCAGCTGTGTCCTGGCTTAGAAATCACAGTGAGTTCGCAGAACCTGTTTGCTTAAAAATCATACCAGGAGGGGGCAAAAGGATATATGGAGTCTCTGGGAGAGAGAAAAATAGTTATAATATTGTGGAGATAGTATAGTAGCTGAATTCACCCATCAGCCAGTCACCCAGGGCTCTAGGTAGCTGCTTTTTAATCTCACACTGCAATATTGAACTGCAGGCTGGTGTGAAACATGAAGAAAAGGGGGGAGGGGGAGGGCAATGATTAAAGCAAGTGCAGAATAGAAAGGGAGCAAGCAGGAAGCGGCCCGTGAAGTTCCAGCTGGCTAGCCATGAGAGATCTCAGCTCTATTTGCAGTTGGAGTGGTGGACGTGTGGGTGGTGGTGGCAGTTGGGGTGGGGGCTGCCTCCCTCCCTCCCTCAACATTCCTCTTTCATGGATTCTAGGGTGGGCTCAGCACCAGGGACTGAGCAACAAACCAGTTCTGGAAGCTCAGAATGTGCAAAGATTTATATTTATATATCTCATTTTTTTCTCCAAATAGTACATGCACAAATTCTGTAAAACAGGTTTTGAGGGTGCTTGTTGTGAACAACAGCACTTTTTAGGGAGTTACCAATGATGGACAGCTGTTCCTGTTTCTTTGGATACTAATCTGGGAGACCTCCTGGCTCACATACCAGAACACTAGTCCCTATTTCCAGGAGTTTATTAATATGTGTATCCTTTATGGGAAAGAGGAAGAACCATGCATGGTATGTGTTTGGTCTATAGTGTTGTCATACGTGTGATGTGGTGTGTAGTATATGCAAGTAGAGGTGAGAGGAAGACATGGAGTAGCTCTATGGATCTCTGCCTTATTCCCTTGAAACAGTCTCTACCTGAACCTAAAGATAAGATGGCATTCAGAAAATCCCAATGATCCTCCTGCCTCCTCCACCCCTAACAATGCAGAGGTTATTGGCCCATAGGGTGTTGGGCCTTGTGAAGCCCATGCTCTTACCCAGTGAGCCATCTCCCCAGTGTCTCACGTAGTCAGAATTGACCTTGAGCTTCTGATTCCCCTGCCTCAGTGTTGAAAGTGCTGGGGCTGCAGATATGCACCACAATGCCCAGCTTATGTGATGGTAGAGACTGAAATCAGCCTTCGCAAATGCTGAGCAAGCACTTCATAAACTGACTTACACCCCCAGCCCCTACTTTTTAGTTCTTTCAAATAATCTACCTGTTATTGAATCTGGTAGGAAACCATGGATGTGGTACCTACACAGGCCCTGACAGACAAACCCAACAAGTTCAGTCTGAACTTTGAACCAAACTTTGCATAGTCACAGGTGGCACTGTTGCCAATATTGCTTTCTTTGTCTTCTCTGTCTTCTCAAAAAAACAAAACAAAACAAAACAAACAAACAAACAATGGTTTCATCACCTGGCTAAGTGGAGTTCTCAGAATCTGATTTGCTTCTGCAGGGGGACCCTGTCATTTGGGCATGACATTGTGCTGTCCTTTTAACTCTCAGAAGTTGTGACCTGCACAAGACTGGGAGCCTTCATGACCTGACATAGAGTTGGAGAGGAATTCACAACGTTCCACCCTCCCCAGAATTTATAGACCACTAATAGTTGCTGAGAAAGAGGCATTTTCCCCAGTGGTACAGACACCCTAAAGTCTTCCTGACAAACCAAAGTTCCATTCATCATAGTTAACCAAGTAAAGTTTTTGGGCTTATCTACAAAGTGTGGGTAAGGGATTACTGGCAGACACGGGTACCCAAAATCACTGGAAGGCCTGCTGCAACACGTACACAGGCTTCTAATAGATAGCTGCATAGATAGTGCCTCCTTTCTGTAGTCTTTCCTAGCCTGCACACTCTAGAACCTCTCAAGACCCAGCTGTTATGTGCAAGTGCTGCAGAATTGCATGCAAATGGCTGAGAGGAGAGGCAGGATACTCAGGTGATGGTCCAGTGACCCTTCCTGCCTCCTTTCCCTGGGATAATATTTCAACAGTCCACAGTCCCAATCCATGCTTCCCTGCACGGATGAACCCTAGTAAGTAGGCACATCTGAGCTCATGAAGATGGAGGCTCAAAGGATAGCACCTTACAACCCCTCATCCATGTTTCTTTGAGTAATCCATTGCCATTGCTCCTGGAGGTGACCCTAATCGAACTCGTTGGCTTACCAAACTAGGTAGGTACAATCATTTTTTTTTTGGTTTGTGGTATTGTTCTATATCTGAGGTGAGTAGACATTTGTTCATGTCGCCTCAGAAAATGTATAAACAACATTCTGGGAACTTCTGGGTTCTAGAGAGGTATTTTGTTGGGTTTTGATTTGCCCAAATAAACTCTACTTGATAAAATTGGCTGAGGATATTTTGCCTACCCTATATACCCTACCCCTTTACTTCTTCCTCTATCTATAAACAGACTCTGTCTTCACCTTCTCACTCAAAGATTGAAGGAATATTTTTAAACTGAGACATGGGCCAGTGAAAATCATTTCACAGAATGTTAATATATAGGTCCTAAAAAGTATTTCCTATCTAAATAAATGTACAACATCATGTGTCAATCATATGGAACAAATTGCTCCATAACGGATGCTCTGATGTGCAGACACATGCTGGGAAGCTCTACGGGATATCTGATGTAAGCATTTCTCAGGTCTTTGATCACAGAAATGTGTGGGACTGGGGCTTTTTCCTGTGGAACAGATATCCACATTTTAGGTAAATGCTTATAAAAAGGGAAAGAGGCTGGGGATGGGGATGGGGGATGGTTCAGTTAGTAAAGTACTTCCCATATAGGCATGAAGACCTGAATTCAATGCCCAGAACTCATACAAAAAAGCTAGGAATGATGAAGCACATTTATAATCTTAATTCTCGGTAGGTGGGATAGGCAGAACCCCAAGGCTTGCTGACAGGCTGGTCTAGCCAAGTCAGCGAGCTCCAGGTTCTATTGGGGCCGCTTTCAACCAAAAAATAACAGCAGTGGACAATCGCTGAGGAATGACTGTGAAGGTTGGCCTCTGTGAAGGTTGACGCACATGTGTGCGCACACACATTTATACATATATAAAAGAAAAAGAAGGAAGAGGAAGCAGGCTTTTGTTTGTAGTTCTGCTAGGACCAGCAAACTTCTCTTTTGACAAAGACACTGTACCCTCTGAGCAGTAGAAACTTGTTGGGGCTAGCACAGAGACCTCACAAGATCTGTACAAAGAGTATCATGAAAATGTAAAAGACATTTTACATTTCCTTTACAAAAGGAAAACACTGGTCACTGACTTCCCACAGCTTAAGTAAGTAGAGGTGAGATTCAAATCATATTGAAGCTGTGTAACTATACAAAATCACCTCTCCAACTGACTGCCACCCACTATTTGTATTCTCAGTAGCAGCATAGAGGTGTGCTCTGTCTCTAAGCTTTCCCATGGGTGAGCCACCAGTGGCTGTAAGTAAACATAGACATACTGGTTCTACCAGCTCACTGTGCAGCTAGAGGAAGCCTGGAGTGATGGACACAAAACCAGGAACATTCAACCATTCTAAAAGTTGTTTCATCATCTACATTAGCTGTCAGTCATTTTGATACAAAGTATGAAAAGCTGTGTACAATTCATCTCCCTCTAGAGATTCAGACAAACTCACGAGACTGGTTGATAAAGCCCACAAAGTCACAGTTTTGAAAACCCTTAAGAGCATTGAGGTTGTAAAGAAACTAAAGATCCATGTAATGGGCAACTTGACACAACTTACAAGCTCCAGGGAAGAGAGACTCATTGATGGTTTGTCTAGATTAGGTTTGCCCACAGGCACGTCTGTAGGGGATTGTCTTAAGTTAACTGATGTGAAAAGACCCAGCCCAGTGTGGGCAGCACTATTCCCTAGGCAGGTGGTGCTAAATGTATAAGGGCAGAGAAATCTAGCTGAACACAAGCAAGCAAGCAAGCGGGAATGCACACACTTATTTCTCTCTGCTCTTGACTGTGGATGTAAAGTGAAGAGCCATTTGAAGTTCCTGCCTTGGCTTCACTTCAGTGATAGACTATGGCCTGAAATTGTAAAATTAAATAAACCCCTTTCAACTCTACGTTGCTTTTTGGTCAGAGTATTTTATTGCAGCAACAAAATTGAAACGAGGACAACCAATGTTCCCAGGTGCCAATTAGCTCCTAGTAGTGGGAGAACCTTTTACTTGCTTGGTAGCACAGAGAAACTTAAGTGAACCCAATTCTTTTATAGAAGCAAGAAAGATGCAGAGTATCCAAAACAATATTAAAAATGAAAGGCACATTTAGAAGACTTATTCAACCTGATTTTACAGCTTTATTAAGCTGGCTAACAGCAAGGAGTTGGGAGAGGCTAGAGGAATAGATTAACAAAACAAAGAATCCAGAATATTCTTTGAAATTCCAGAAAACAAAGAACCAGGACAGTAAAACGCTTTTTATGAGAGACATCTAAGAAACTCAGGGAAAAGGAAATGTGATTTCAAACCTTCTAAGGGCAGTGGTTCTCAACCTGTAAGATGTGATCCCTTTAGGCAGTTGAATGGCACTTTCCCAGGGGTCACCTAAGACCATCTGAAAACATGGATATTCAAAGGAGCCATTCACTGGGCAAATAGGCGGGACTTCCAGGTTGGATGGGGAGGAGAGGAAGCGGGGGGGGGGGGGGCGGCTTTTGGGCAGAGATAGAAAAAAAGATGTAGCTATTAGTGTCTCTCCGTTTCAATGGTGGATTTGCTAGGATTCGCCACCGGAGGATTTAGTTTAATAAGGCTTACAAGATTAGGATTCTAGTTGTTGCGCCCAGCAGTTGAGTTACCATTGTTTCTAAACTAACTTTGTGTGGTGTTTTCCTTCATGCAGAGGCTTGACTGGGCTCCAGAGAGAAAGGTTCAGCGACAAAGCATGGGTTGGCCTGATGTGACCCCACAGAAGGCCATGGGAGTTTTGAAGCATGGGACTGACGGGGTAGCAACCTGCCAGTGGGAACTTGGCGAGCTGGGTGGAGAGATTTTGGAGCTCTGAGTCAGGGAGTCTCCATGAGATAAGAACAGGACAGCCATTGCCTGCCATTGTATGGCCCACCAGCCTGCCGGAGCAGAGAGTAGCTGGGTCTAGTGTGGAATAGTGTCACTTTTCTAATATTTCCCTCAACATAAAAGGGTCGCAAAATTAGGGAGGTTGAGAGCCACTGCTCTAGGGACTAGGGAACTGGCACTTCACAAACATGATGACCTGAGTTCGGATCATGTAAATGCCCTGCCATCATGAACCTGCTGCCCCAGTACTGTGGGGTTCAGAGGCCTCCAGAGCTCACTAGCTAATTAATCAGTCTGACCAAAATTACAAGATCCAGGTTCCCTGAGAGCTTGGACTCAATTAAAAAATTTAAAAAGGTGGGTGGGGAAGAGAGGGGTGAAGACTGGAGACAGGTCAAAGGAATGGGTCCTCCATTAAGATCGCTTGCTACTCTCGCAGAGAAACTGATTTCAATTCCCTCACCCATGTCAGGTAGCTCAAAACCACTTGTAACTGTAGCTTCAAGGGATTTGACAGCCTCTTCCGTAGGCAGGTAACATACATAGGAGCAGATACACACACATAAATAAGAATAAAAATAAATCTTTTTTTTAATTAAGGAGATAAGGTGGGAGCAGCAACAGAAGATACACAAGGCTTAGCCCTGACCTACATAAATGCATATGCACAGATATGATCATGTGCATATATACCCACATGAACACATGCAGATACCCAAAGCCCCTTCACACAGCCACATACAAACAAATAATATAAAACTGGAACTGAAAAAGACAAATAACCCAAAGAAAAGCTAAGCTTCAACAATATTTCAAAGGGAAGATTTGTGAATGGCCTACAAACATAGAAGAAGAAAAAAGAAAGAAAAAAAAAAGAAAAAGAAAATGTTTGGCACCATTAGCTATCAATGAAATACAAGTTAAAATATTAGTTAGATATAATTACAAATGGTCCAAAATGGGTGAAATTCAAATCATTAACACTACCAGATCCTAGCATTGATGTAGAAGCAAGAGAAATACTCCCACATGCCTGGTGGATATAAAAATTATTCCTTTTAAAAACCAGGAACGTTCTTATAAAGTTAAATTCCTATCTTATATATAAATATGCAGTGTACTCCCCCCAACACACACAGGCTCATTTGTTTGAACATTTGTCCCCAGATGGTGGCACTGTTTCAGAAGGTTCTGGAACCTTTAGTAGATGGCTAAATAAAGAAAGTCATTGCGGGGCTGACCCTTTATATTTTAAAGCTCAGATCTACTTCCTGTGCACTGTGGCCTCCTGATCCATCAAGATATGAGAAGTGTTAGTCATACACAGTTGTCACTATGGAGTCACCTGCCCCAGAGATCTGGCTTTAGCTGCCCTTAGAGATAACCTGATTCATAAAAACCAGTACCCAAGTCTTCACAGAGACAGTGATTAACTATATGCAAATGAGGAATTCAGAATGCATGAATTGATCTTTGTGTTATCGTGTAAGTTGTCAAAAGGGTAGCATCCTCACAAAACCAAGTATTATGTCATAATTAAGATGACAATGGGCAGTTTGTCAGAAACATAAACTGGCATTCTTCTAGGGAATTAAAAATACCAGTGTTGAAAATTCATGTTTATTGAGGTGCCAAGTTTGCGAACAGATATGACTCTTCAGTTCTAGTGACTTTCCCTCTCACATAACTTGGGGAAGAACATGTCACTATTGATAACATTATCTTTAAAGTATCTACTGCTAGGTATCTGGCCAGACTGACCATGCAATGAAATAGACAGGGACATTCCACAGAGGAAAATAAAAATATTATTGGAAACAACTTCCCATTTCTACCTAGAAGCAAAGGACACTATCATTTATTTTAAAAAAAATATGTGCATCATAATGACTTCAATTTGTAATTATAAATGGGAGATAGGATCATTTTTAAGAGATCTTTTTATTCTATATGTATGAATGTTTCCCCACATGTATGTGTATAATGTGCAGGTCTGGTGTTCTCAGAGACCAGAAGAAGGTGTCAGCTCCCCTGGAATTGAAGGTACAGATGTTGGTGAGCGTTCATGTGGATGGATGTTGGGAGCCTAATCCAGTTCCTCTACAAGAGCCACAGGTGCTCCTGTAACTGTTAAACCATCTCTCCAGCCTCCATTTAAAAAAAAAAAAATATCGTTTAGCAACTCTATTTAGAGAAGCAGCATTCTCTGAATAGAGTTTCAAGCTTGGGATGTAGCTCACTCGGCAGAGTGCTTGCTGAGTATGTACAAAGCCCTGTGTTCCTTCCCAAGAACCATGTAAACCAGATGTGCTGGTATATGTCTGCAATCTCAGCACTCACAATGGGAGGCAGGACGATCAGAAGTTCACAGTCATCCTCAGCTACACAGAAAATTTAGAAATTCATGTAGCCTGGGATGCAAGAGACTCTATATCAAAAGGGCTCTGTTTTCTAGGACGGTTGAAAGTTCTCAGAAACACCGCCCCCATCAGCATTCCCCTCCACAGTGGAAAGCTTGTGATAGTAACTGACACATCCAAATCCCCCACAGTCCTCAGATCACCTTCCACTCCTGGTGGCACACACTTTGTGTGTTAGAACATGGGTCTGAAGCCCCGAATTCACAGTTAAAGCATCTCACTAACTTGGTTACTTTTCATGTTGCTGAGACAAAAGTCCCAACCAAAGCTACTTAAGGGAGGATAGCTTTGTTTTGGCTCACAGTTTAATGGTACAGTCCATCATGGTGGGGAGGCATGATGGCTGGGTCCTGGGGCAGCTGCTCACATGGCAACCATGGTCAAGAAGCAGAGAGAGATGAGTGCTGATACTCACCTCACTTTCTCCTTTTTATTCAGGTCAAGACCCCAGACCATGGAATGGTGGCACTCACAGATTGGACAGATCTTCCCACCTCAGTTAATCCAACCTAGAAACTTCTTGCAGAATACCCAGAGATTTGCCTTCTAGGTGATTCTAGAGTGGTCAGAGGCCAACCACTTCTAATCACTACCTGCTCTCTACCGGTTCACCCCTCTGTGACCTCTGGAAATTGCAGGCCATAGTTTTTCCTGGTTTATGAGATACTGTGTGCGATAGTTATCCAGCACACAGCCTTCAGGCTTGCTTCTTTCATATGGCAACAGGAGGGCAAGCACTTCACCTCTTTACAAGTCTCCACAGTGCATGTCTGTAAATCACTAGCCTATAGTCTACTGTCTGGACATGTCAGAGTATCTTTATTCACCTACGGAAAAATATTCTTGTTGCTTCTAAGTTTGGAATGAATCAAGTTGGAATAAACATCTGCATGCAGGTCTTGTGGGGCATGTTGTCAACTCCTTTGATTAAATGCCAAGGAGATAAATTACGCGGTACAAGTTTTGTGAGGGATCACCAAATGGTCTTCCAAAGTGGTTGCTCTATTATGTGCTGTAGGTAATGAGCAAGAATTCCCCTTGGTCCAAATTTCAGCAGTGGATATGATGCGACTAGTAGTATACAGTGGTGTCTCATGATTGTTCTAATTTACATTTCCCAATGACCTATCATGTGGCTCTCTGGACATGCTTGTTGGCCTGCCAAGTGTTTTTTGTTTTGTTTTGTTTTGTTTTGGTAAAGTGTCTGTTAGGATCTTGTACCTTCCTTCCTTTCTTTTTCCTTTCTTCCTTTCTGTCTGTCTGTCTTTCCTTCCTTATTTTTCCATAAATTTAGTTTTCTGATGCTAGGGCTCAAACCCAGAGCTTCCCACTTGTTAGACAAATGCTCTACCGGTGAGCTGTATTAAGTCTCCTCCGACCTCAGCTGGCCCCAGCCCCCAGGAGCTAGAATGGCTACCACACACATGCTATCACACACATGCTACCACACACATGCTACCACACACATGCTATCACACACATGCTATCACACACATGCTATCACATCTGGCTCCCTCTCACCTGTTTTGTATCAGGTTGACCATTTCTTTATTGCTGTATTTTAAGAATGTGTATGGGTTCTAGATAATAGATCTTTCAGATAGATTTTTCACACATAGGTCTCCATTATAAGGAGACTTCTGTCAATGAACTCCTAGCAGCCAGTTTTTGCCCCACTTCAACAAGCTCGAATGTACTACGCTGTCCATATAACTGAGCTTCATCATACATAACTTATTATCCCTTAAAAACACTTTCATTCCTCCTTAGAATAGGGAACAAAATACCCATGGAAGGAGTTACAGAGACAAAGTTTGGAGCTAAGACGAAAGGATGGACCATCCAGAGACTACCCCACCAGGGGATCCATCCCATAATCAGCCACCAAACCCAGACACTATTGCATATATCAGCAAGATTTTGCTGAAAGGACCCTGATGTAGCTGTCTCATGTGAGGCTATCCAATGCCTGGCAAATACAGAAGTGGATGCTCACAGTCATCTATAGGATGGAACACAGGGCCCCCAATGGAGGAGCTAGAGAAAGTACCCAAGGAGCTGAAGGGGTCTGCAACCCTATAGGTGGAACAACAATATGAACTAACCAGTACACACCAGGAGCTCGTGTCTCTAGCTGCATATGTAGCAGAAGATGGCCTAGTCAGCCATCATTGGGAAAGAGAGGCCCCTAGGTCTTGAAAAGTTTATATGCCCCAGTACAGGAGAATGCCAAGGCCAAGAAGTGGGAGTGAGTGGGTAGGGGAACAGGGCAGGGGGAGGGTATAGGGAACTTTCAGGATAGCATTTGAAATGTAAATAAAGAAAATATCTAATAAAAATATATATTTGGAAAAAAAACCCACTTTCGAATCTCTGAGAAATTCGTTCAATGCAGTTTTATCTTTGTAATCTCCCACTCCTCCCCCTAACTCCTCCCAGATCCAATTCCCTACCCACCTCCCAAACTTCATGTCAAAAACAAAAAATAAATAAATAAACAAATAAAACCACAAAAAATCAGCCCACTAAGTCTAATTTGGATGACAGCCAGTCCTAAAGAAAAGATACAAACTTACATTTGAGCAGTGCAGCCTTTCAGGGTAAGAAATAACTTTCCTCCTCCTCCTCCTCCTCCTCCTCCTCCTCCTCCTCCTCCTCCTCCTCCTCCCCCTTCTCCTCCTCTTCATTCTTCTTTTCCAAAAAATCTATTTCTTGAGCTGTAGAGGGTTCTACAACTAAGAGCACTTTGCTGTACTTGCAAAGGATACTGATTTGGTCCCCAGCACCCACATAGGCTGCTTCACAACCACCTGTAACTCCAGCCCCAGGGGAACAAAGCCTTCTTCTGGCATCCATATAAATCTGCACACATGTGGCATACACTCAACATGGACACACACACACATAAATAAAAATAATTCTTAAAAATGGAATCCTATTTCCTTAAAAAAAACGATCTTATTCATTACCAATTCTATAAGGTTTGGGAAACAAATAAATTTAATATTATTCTGTCACCAAAGCCAAAGGATGTCTTTTCCTTGAGCTGATGTAAATGCTAGTATTTGTCCTAAGTATTAATTTGGAAAAGATTACAAATGACAGCAATGTTTCTTTCTGGACAGATGTGAATAAATGCTTTCTGTCAATTTCCTTTTTACTTATTTGCAAACTTTCTCCTGTGCTTTCATTAAACAACTCCATTCCATCTGAATGATAGATAACTGCTCTCACCAGCTCTAGCCTCACATCCCTCATAAACATGTGCTCTTTTGTGCAGCCAACTCAACCACCTGGCACTGAATATTTAAAGTCAAGAGAATCCCTGGAGCCTGCCATTCATTCTTTTTGCTCCACATCTGGCTTAGCTATGGTCTTTGAATATTTGGGTTTCATCTCTTATCTGACATTTCATAATAAAAAGGGGAGTATGGGACAAACAAGGGAAAGAAAGTGGGTGAAAGTAAAGCGTGGTGGGGTGCAGGGGATCAGCATTTGCGCATGGCCTTAAGGTTCTCTAAAGAAACAGAACCATTTGGTTCTATGTCCAGTGAGAGTTCAGATGGGGGCAAGGATAGGGGTCTTCTCCCTTCTCCCAGATCTTAGTGTTATAGCTTTTTTAAGCGAAGGCCTTCTCAGACGATCTTCAATGTATGCATTTCTTTAGTCAAGGTGGGCTTGAACTCATACATTTAATTCAGGATGAATCAAGGGTTATACACTTTTGAGGAAGAGGGTGAGAATATCCAGGGTGGGCAAAATTTCATTGGCTAAAGTCGTAAGGTATTGAGATGCCTCATTAGCACGTGGAGTCATTCCAGAAATCTCAGGTACAGGACTAGGTGACATTGCTCAGGTGTGGGGTCTGGAATTACCCAGGAAAAAAAAGAGGAAGCCCTGATAACAAAATCTGCCATTTTGTATGAGCTGTACGGTAATGTTATACTTTGACCTTACCATAGGGTTTCCCGACAAACCATAGCGTGCTTGTATACTAGAAAAGGGATATGTTAGATTGGCTGGCTCAGAACTGTTAGCTTCCTAGTCTATGAGGCTGGATGCTGCAACAGTCTCAGCCTGGGGCTAAAGGGTTAAAGGATTCTGGAAAAGCCACGGATCTTCAGCTTCATGTGGTAACTGGGTTCTGACACCACTGAAGGAATGACTGTCAGAGCAGCAGAGTAGATGCACTCACGAGCAAGATGTGAAGGCAATGAAACAAAAGGTAAGACTTTCCCCTGGGCCTCTTTTTTTCTGGTTGTCACTGGAAAATATCATCCAGATTTGTGATGAGTCCTCCTACTTCAGATAACCTAGTCAAAACTCCCTCACAAATACACCCTCCCTCACAAATGTACCCAGCAGCTTATATTTTAGTTGATTTTAGATCCAGTCAGGTTGATAAGCCATCATGTGTAGTAGGTAATGAAAACTTAATTAGAAGGTAGGAGGCTTTTTTTTTCCCTTGGTCACAGTCCAGGCTGATCTTATGTAGCTGAGATGGCCTTGGACCGATGATCCCCCGCCTCTCCTTCTCAAGTGTCTCAGTCATAGGTATGCACCACTGTGTTCCTTGTTAGCTCAGAGGCTTGAATCTTTTTAAAAGAAGAATAATTAATTTACAGCTTCTCGGAGACACATTCAACTCTAAGCATCTTGAGCTCCAGAGCCACCATTCAGTAAAATAAAAGTTACTTGAACAACAGCTCAGTGATATAATAAAATTCAAACCGATAAACAAACCAGCCAGCACTAACTGGATTCTGAGTGACAAATAGGAAGACAACCTACACATCGTAGATACCCTAAACCAGAACATAACTCATGTCTCAGACACAATGGAACAGAGTTGGAGGCCTGTCATAACACTACATAGGAAGGTGTCCAAATCCTTCCTATTAAATGATTTTTATTTCTGAATTGTGTATGTGTAGGTATGCCTATACTTGTGTGTATATAGATGCACATGCACACATGTAGAAAACAGAGAACACCCACTGGTGTCATTCCTCAGGAGCACCCACCTTATTTTTCTATTCAGTTTTATTTTTTATTATGGATATGAGTATGTGTGCCAGGGATGGGGTGCACATGACTGTAGCTCTTAGTGGAGGCCACAAGTATGCCTGATCCTCCCGGAGCTGGAGATACAGGTGGTAATGAGCTGCCTGGTGTGGGTACTAGGAACTGAACTCGAGTACTCTGGACCAGAAGTAAATGTTCTTAACCACTGAGTCATCATCTCTCCAGCCCTTATCAACCTTGATTTTAGAGACAGGGTGTGCTGGTTAAATTTTTGGCAACTTGACACAAGCTAGAGTCACGTGAGATAAGGGAAACTCAATTGAGAAATTGCCTGAGAGGAAGTCTATGAGACATTTTCTTGATTGATGATTGGTGTGAGAGGATTCAGTCCACTGTGGGCGGTGTCACCCTAGACAGGTGGTCCTCACTGCATAATAAAGCAAGCTGAGCAATCCACGGGGAGCAAGCCAGGAGGCAGTGTTCCTCCATGGTCTCTGTTTCAGTTCTAGCCATCAGGTTCTGCCCTGGATTCCCTTGATAATGGAATGCAATTAGGATGTGTTAAGCCAAATGAATCTGGTCATTCTTTTCTCCCCCAAATAGATGCTTAACTACAGGAAAACATGGGTTCTCTCGCTGGTCCAGAATATGCCAAATAGGCTAGGCTGGTCAGTAAGCTTAAAAGATTCACCTGTCTCCACCTCCCCAGCGGTAGAGTTATAAGATTATTATTACCAGGCTCAGGTTTTGTTTCGTTTCGTTTTGTTTACTGTGCGTTCTGGAGATCAAAGTCATACCCCAGTGCTTGCATAATAAGCATTTTACTGCTGATCCATCTCTCCAACCGAAAACGTTGTGCAATTATTTACCCAACATCGATTACTAATATTTTCCTGCTTTCCAAAGTCTGGATTTCAAATTTTCTGTTTCATTTATTTATACCAATAAAAGTGTGTGCCAAGGCCCACTCTGTGGTGATCAGAGGGCAACTTATAGAAGTTAGCTCTCTCCTTCTACCGTATGGGTCCTAGGAATTGAACTCAGGATGGCTGGCTTGGTGGAAGGGGCCTCCACTGAGCCATCCTGCTGACCCCAAAGTTTTCCTTTTACGTCTCATAAGCGGGTGATAAAATGAATGAGGTCACAGGCAAAGTCTTCTTGTAGCCCATTAGAAACGTCCTTCAGTATTCACACAGGTTCGTTAATCAATACCTTCTGGGCACCAGCACTTTAACTAACTGTGATGACTTGGAAATGAGTCTGTCAAAGTCTTTGGCTATAAATGTCAGCAACATCCAGGATAAAAGATTAATTATCTCCACATCCCACGTGTGGATACTCTTTGAGGTACAATGTTTCTGTAACATCAAAGAGAATTTTCTAGAGGATTCTCTGAAACACTATTTTTCCTTCAATGGCAGATGTTAATACCTCCAGAAATCATTTGTTTTCTACATTAAAATAAAGCTTATGAAGAAGTTTCAGAAAACACAAGTCCCAGGGACTGGGAGATAGCTCAGTGGGTAAAACAATTGCCGTGCACATATGGAGACCCAAGTTTGAATCCCCAGGACCCACATAAATGCTGGATATGTGTGTGGTGACCCTCCAAGGTAATTGTGGCCTTGGAAAACTGAGACAGGGGATCGTGGGAACAATCTTGAGAGCTTCACTAGCCCAGTCTACAAGCTCAGGGTTCAGCTGAGAGACACTGCCTCAGTGAATAGTATGGAGTAGTAAAGGAAGATTTCAGATGTCAACCTCAGGTTTCCATATGCATGCACATGCACCTACACCTCCATGTGCACACGTGCATACAAACAATCATACACAGATGCATACCACATTTAGACATATGCAAAGTTTAAACATACACAGTACTGACAGGAAGGACAGGGGATCTGAAAAGTTTGATGGGAAAAGCTTAGCCAGCACTGTGATATCTTGATGCCTGTGGACAGCTTAAGCTTCTGTCTCCACTCTGGCTCCCTGACTGCCTATGAAACTCACAAGCAAAGCCATGCTTGGGATTCTCCAACCTTCCTGAGTATTTTCTCTCTCTACCTGACTGGTGGCATCTCAGTTTCTACATAGTACACATTTAGTTGGCAATGCACAACATTGTGATACCAGCATAGACTAAACAATACCCTCCATGTCTGACTCCCTATGTAAGTTACTTTTCTGACACCATGATACCACAACCAAAGCAACTTAGAGAAAAAAATAGTTTGTGTTTACAATCCTAGAGGGATGGAGCCCTAGAGGGATGGAGGCATAGGAGTGGTATCAAGACAGGAAGCTGGCTGATTGCACACAGGAATGGGAGGTGAGGTGGGAAGGAAATGGTGTGAGATTATAAACCCTCAAAGCCCAACCCTAGTGACACACTTCCTTCCTCCTGAAGGCTCCATTTCTAGAACAGCACCAGTAACTGGGTATCAACTGTTCAAGTACTTGAGTCTCTGGAGGACAAGTGTTGAGGGGCCGCAGCCAACCATCAGAGCACATGTAAAGAAAGCCATGTATGGTGGCACACACTTGAAATCTCAGTGCTAGGAAGGTAGATAGATCCCTGAGGCTTGTGAGCCAGCCAGCCTAGACAGCTCAATGAGCTTCAAGCCAATCATAGCCTGTGTCAAAAAGAAAAAAAAAAAAAAAAAGAATGTGGAGAGGGCCTAAGAATGTGTGACATAGGAAGTTGTCCTCTGACCATGTCCACCTATGAGCTTTCGTGCACATGACAGGTCACACACAGAGAAAAGAAAACAATAGCAGGAATCCTTCATGATTTAACCAAAAACAAAGGCATAATGATCCTAATTTGTCCTGATACAATATTAAAATCCCCACGCCATCTTGCAGGGTTCTTTGCATGGACCTGAATTGACATGGAGGGCAAGAGCTGCTTATAGCATCACTTCAACACAAAATCACTGGAAAAATTCTAAAAGTTTTGAATTGTTTTTTTGGTATTGAGACTTCCAGATAATATGTGCTATTTTATATGCATGGAAAGACTTAACTCAGTCTAGCCTCGTTTTAAATGTTACATGCATGCATAGGCTAGCAGTTGTGTGATTCTAAAGCAACAATCTACAGTCTGTATATATATATATATATATACATATCTTTTTCTCAATACAGGGTCTATGTAGCCCAAACTGGCCTCAAGTTCATTGTGTGGTCAAGGCTGGCCTTGAACTTCTGATCTTGCCTCTACTTCCCAAGAATCAGGATTTGGGGTGTGGGCCACTGTAATGATTTTGGAGTGCTCTGGCTTAGAACACAGGTTTTGTGCATGCTAGGCAAACACTCTACCAACTGAGCTACATTTTCTCTGAGGCCCTTCGTTTTAAACAAGAGGTAAGAATTGTTGATGAAAATACATGCAACTGATTGGAAACTGTCCAAACAAGGCAAGTTTGATCTGGAGAACAGGACAGAAACCCTCTTCCTCCCATTATGGGCAAAGGCATTGGCATGGACACAGCTCCTTTGAAAGAAAGGCAGAAAAAAAGATGTCTTAAATTGTTCTCAGGAACTCATTGAAATTAGCCTTATTGGAACAATCAGGGCTTTCAGGAAAATTGCTGAGGTCCTGGGCCCCAAGGTCTGAGGCAGCTCTACTCATCTTAGCTCAGGAAGATCTGTAAGGGCTTTGGGGCTGGCACATTATCTCTGAAATATCACCCTGGCTTTGAGGGCTCCTTAGCACTGGGTAATGTGCTCCGAGCTTTGAAAATACTAATGGAAGTCATGAGTCAAAAGACTACCTACCTGGCTTCCTCTAAGCTCACTCTCTGGCACTCCCAGAGGCCATATAAGGTTTGACAAGCATCTTTCTTTCCTATAGTCCCTAAATGGCTCCGCTGCCAACTGTTCTAATACTCCTAGATTTTTCTTGGGTGAAAAATAGCATTCTTCTATAGCATTATATTTTTATCAAAGTTCTACCCAAAAGTTAGTCCATAAGTATCTGTTCATGGATCATTATGAAGTTAGATATGTGTGTATGAGTAAACATGTATGTCCATGCTCATAATGTATGTCCATGCTCATAACATAACTCTCCTTTACAATTATTTACCTTTTATTGTTGGGGGCCATGCATGTGGAGGTCAGAGGAAAACTTGCCAGAGTGGATTCTCTCCTTCCACCATATGGCTCCCAGGAATCAAACTCAGGTCATCAGGCTTGACTGCAATCACCTTTGCCCACTGAGCCACAGTGCAGGCCCACTATTGAACACATTTAAGCAGTCTTCCTGTGGTGGAAAGGGATATAGTGATGTGCTTTAAGGTAAAGTCTGTAAAGAGAAGCAAAGCCAAGCTCTGGCTTCAGTGCTGTCACTAGCTATGGAAGCCATGTCATCAAGTTCTTATTATTCCTATAGGGGTGAAATGGGCTTAAGTTTGCAAAGTGCTCAGGCAGTGTCTGCTACATGCTAGAGGCTAAAATAACAGCCATGTTTACCATTATTGTTGTTTCCTATTAGGTTGTAATTACTTTTGCTTGAAAAGAGCCCTATAAAGATGGGGAGATAGATCTTTTATTATTAGTTTTTCTTGATTACTTATTCAGTGTAATTAGTTATAATTCATACTTATATTTATTTATCTAGTGTAATTATTAATTACTTAGTATATATGCATGTATATGCATATTCACGTCACCGTGTGTGTGTACATATCAGAGGACAACATTAGGGAGTCAGTTTTCTCCTTCTGTCATGTGTGTTTTGGGGATCGAACTTCTGTCATCAGGCATGGCAGCAACTTTTTCCCACTGAGCCATCTCACCTTCACTGGCTAGTTCTTTTATTTTTTCAGACTTAATTCACTTTATTTTTCTTCTATAAAAACCCTTATGTCTTAGCCACAGCTGGGACCTGCATATTCTGAATAGAGACCTGATATGGAGACTTGGTGAACACAGTCTCTTTCTAGAAGTAGGGGGGTCATGTAGCTATAGATCTTAAAGATGGCATTAAAGGTGGCCTTGGCAAAGTTGCCCAGGGTGGCAGTACAGTGCTGGGCTGATGGGTAGCAGTCATCAATACCGGCACTCAGCAGCAACTTCTTGGGCACAGGAGCAGAGACAATGCCAATGCCTCTTAGAGCCAGGATGATGAGCTGCACCAACACAAAGCCACAGACAGCAGCCTGTCACCTGTAACACAACAGTGTGGGGCTTGCCAATCTTGTTCTCCCAGCAGCCTTTCTGTACAGGGATTATGGAAAGCTTGACCAGGATGATAGGCCCTCAGATGGCAGTGGCTACCTTCTCATGACACTTAACACCAAGAACAACATGATCATTGTAGTCCCCAATAACAACAAAAGCCTTGAATCTGGTCTACTGGCCAGCCTGAGTCTGCACTGGCAGGATTGTTAGAACCTCATCCTTTATGTATTTTCTGAGAAAAAAAGCCAAAAATCTCAGATTCCTTAATGGGCAGGAAGAAAAGGTAGACCTCTTCCACGGACTTGATCTCCATATCCTTATCCAGGCAATCCAGCTTGGTGACAGGCACCTATTCCTTGTCTTTGGATTTACCTCCAAGAGCCCTGAAACATCCAAGACTGCTGTCATATCCTCCAGAAAGCAACATAACCTCCTAATTATGGGCTCCATGCCTTCTGGGCCCTCCCACTGCACCAACTGGTGTTTTTCCCAAGGAGGAGGAGGAGAAGAAGAAGAAGAGGAGGAGGAAGAAGAAGTGCAGCAGCACTAGTCATGTTCTTAATCTCTCACTTGGCTAATTTATAAATGAAAGTCTATCATAGTTATGTACATGGAATATAGTAGGCATCCTCTGGGGTGTGAGAGGGAGGACATTAGATAAAGTGAAAGAAGCCCATTCACAAAGACCACATATTGTATTATTCCATATATATACTATTTCAAGAATATGAAAATCCACAAAGATAGGTGGTAGATTAATGCTTGTTAAAGGCATGGGGGAGACTACTGCTAATGGGTGTGAAATTTCTCCTGTGGTGATAAAATTGTTCCAAAATTTGATAGAAGTGATAGTTGCCTATATATATGTGTATGTGTGTGTATTCACACACACATACACACAGAGTTACTATATTATAAAAAAGAGGTAGGCAAACATTTTTGTAACAAGCTAGTACCAAGGACTTAGATTTTGTGGTCCATATGATCTTTGATAGAACTGCTCAGGTGCTCAGGTGATATTGGAGCAGAGACCACCATAGGTAATATGTAAATGATTAGGCACAGTATATTTTAGTGTAAAGAAATCTTACTTGCATGGCTGGGGAGATAGATCAGTTCATAAAGTACTTGCCTAAGTTTGATTCCCAAAAGCTTAAAAACCAGCCATGGCCATCTCACCAGAGGCAAGGACAGCATTTTGAATCCCTGGTAAAACTGCTATCCCACCTCTATCCTACCCCCACCTGCCCAACATAACCCCAACTGTTCCTCCTCTCCTAGCCACCATATTTTGGCCCACACCTCTGACAGAAGCCTCCCTATCCTCCAGAAGTCAGGCTAGCATCCTGAACCCCAGAGGATCCCCTACCAGATCAGAGGTCACACACATTGTAGGAATTCCATCTCTCAACTTGATCACTGACCACCTGGTGGAACAGAGGCCATCCAGGCCATCAGAAGTCCAGTTTTCAACTCAAGCAGAGACCCTCTACTCAATCACAAGCCCATCCAGTCAGAAGACCAGAGAGTAAACCAAAAACCAAAGAAGAAAACACCTATCCAACAAAGGCAAATCCAGAACTTGGCACATAGACCTATAATCACTCTAAATTCAGATGCATAAACATTAGTGTAAAAACAAAATCAACTATAGCTGTGGCACTATGTTTTCATCAGAGCCCAGCCATTCTACTACAACAAGCCCTGAATAGTCCAACACAGTGGAAACATAAGAAAACAATCATAAAAACAACTTTATGAAGATAATAGAGACCCATATAGAAGAATTATTGAATCCCTTAAAGAAATCGAGAAAGACAATCAAAAAAATTGGAATAAATCAATAAATCCCTGAAATAATGTCAAGAAAGGCAAGAAAAACAAACAGTTTAAGGAAAGAAATAAGACTGTTCAAGATCTGAAAACAGAAATAGAAACAATAAGAAAAGACAAAAGATCACTTTTTGCAGATGATATGATAGTATATATAAGTGACCCTAAAAATTCCACCAGAGAACTCCTAAACCTGATAAACAGCTTCGGTGAAGTAGCTGGATATAAAATTAACTCAAACAAATCAATGGCCTTTCTCTACACAAAGAATAAACAGGCTGAGAAAGAAATTAGGGAAACAACACCCTTATCAATAGTCACAAATAATATAAAATATCTTGGCGTGACTCTAACTAAGGAAGTGAAAGATCTGTATAATAAAAACTTCAAGTCTCTAAAGAAAGAAATTATAGAAGATCAGAAGATGGAAAGATCCCCCATGCTCATGGATTGGCAGGATCAACATTGTAAAAATGGCTATCTTGCCAAAAGCAATCTACAGATTCAATGCAATCCCCATCAAAATTCCAACTCAATTCTTCAACGAATTAGAAAGTGGAATCTGCAAATTCATCTGGAATAACAAAAAACCTAGGATAGCAAAAACTCTTCTCAAGGATAAAAGAACCTCTGGTGGAATCACCATGCCGGACCTAAAGCTTTACTACAGAGCAACTGTGATAAAAAACTGCGTGGTACTGGTATAGTGACAGACAAATAGACAAATGGAATAGAATTGAAGACCCAGAAATGAACCCACACACCTACGGTCACTTGATCTTTGACAAGGGAGCTAAAAACATCCAGTGGAAGAAAGACAGCATTTTCAACAAATGGTGCTGGCACAACTGGTTGTTAACATGTAGAAGAATGCGAATAGATCCATTCCTATCTCCTTGTACTAAGGTCAAGTCTAAGTGGATCAAGGAACTTCACATAAAACCAGAGACCCTGAAACTTATAGAGGAGAAAGTGGGGAAAAGCCTTGAAGATATGGGCACAGGGGGAAAATTCTTGAATAGAACAGCAATGGCTTGTGCTGTAAGATCGAGAATTGACAAGTGGGACCTCATGAAACTACAAAGCTTCTGCAAGGCAAAAGACACCATCAATAAGACAAAAAAAAAAAAAACCACCAACAGATTGGGAAAGGATCTTCACCTATCCTAAATCAGATAAGGGACTAATATCCAATATATATAAAGAACTCAAGAAGATGGACTCCAAAAAGTCAAATAACCCCATTAAAAAAATGGGGCTCAGAACTGAACAAAGAATTCTCACCTGAGGAATACTGAATGGCAGAGAAGCACCTGAAAAAATGTTCAACATCCTTAATCATCAGGGAAATGCAAATCAAAACAACCCTGAGATTCCACCTCACACCAGTCAGAATGGCTAAGATCAAAAATTCAGGTGACAGCAGATGCTGGCGAGGATGTGGAGAAAGAGGAACACTCCTCCATTGTTGGTGGGATTGCAAGCTTGTACAACCACTCTGGAAATCAGTCTGGCGGTTCCTCAGAAAACTGGACATAGTACTACCGGAGGATCCAGCAATACCTCTCCTGGGCATATATCCAGAAGATGTCCCAACCGGTAAGAAGGACACATGCTCCACTATGTTCATAGCAGCCTTATTTATAATAGCCAGAAGCTGGAAAGATCCCAGATGCCCCTCAACAGAGGAATGGATACAGAAATTATGGTACATTTACACAATGGAGTACTACTCAGCTATTAAAAAGAATGAATTTATGAAATTCCTAGCCAAATGGATGGACCTGGAGGGCATCATCTTGAGTGAGGTAACACAATCACAAAGGAACTCACAGAATATGTATTCACTGATAAGTGGATATTAGCCCAAAACTTAGGATACCCAAGATATAAGATACAATTTGCTAAATGCATGAAACTCAAGAAGAATGAAGACCAAAGTGTGGACACTATGCCCCTTCTTAGAACTGGGAACAAAACACCCATGGAAGGAGTTACAGAGACAAAGTTTGGAGCTGTGATGAAAGGATGGACCATCTAGAGACTGCCATATCCAGGGATCCATCCCATAATCAGCTTCTAAACGCTGACACCATTGCATACACTAGCAAGATTTTGCTGAAAGGACCCAAATATAGCTATCTCTTGTGAGACTATGCCGGGGCCTAGCAAACACAGGAGTAGATGCTCACAGTCAGCTATTGGATGGATCACAGGGCTCCCAATGGAGAAGCTAGAGAAAGTACCCAAGGAACTAAAGGGATCTGCAACCCTATAGTTGGAACAACATGATGAACTAACCAGTACCCCGGAGCTCTTGCCTCTAGCTGCATATGTATGGAAAGATGGCCTAGTCGGCCATCACTGGAAAGAGAGGCCCATTGGACTTGCAAACTTTATAGGCCCCAATATAGGGGAATGCCAGGGCCAAAAGAATGGGAATGGGTGGGTAGGGAAGTGGGGGACGGTATGGGGGACTTTTGGGATAGCATTGGAAATGTAATTGAGGAAAATATGTAATAAAATATATTAAAAAAAAAGAAAAGACAAAAGAGGGAAATGTAGGTAAGCAAACCAAAATCATAATTAGCTAGAGATGGAAGAGAACATCTCCAGTATTGAAGACACGATAGAAGAAATAGATACATCAGTCAAAGACAATGTTAAATTTAAAAAGTTTTCAACACAAAACATTCAGGAAATGTGGGACAGTGTGAAAACACCAAACCTAAGAATAACAGAGTTAGAAGATTGCCCTCTCAAAGGCCCAGCAAATACTTTCAATTAAAATCATAGAAGAAGCCGGGCGTGGAGGCACATACCTTTAATCCCAGCACTCAGGAGGCAGAGACAGGTGGATTTCTGAGTTTGAGTCCAGCCTGGTCTACAAAGTGAGCTCCAGGACAGCCAGAGCTAGACAGAGAAACCCTGTCTCGGGGGAAAAAAATCATAGAAGAAAATTTCCTTAACCTAAAGAAAGATATGCCCATAAAGGTACAAGAAGTTTACAGAACACCAAATAGATTGGACCAGAAAAGAAAGTTCCCTTACCACATAGTAATCAAATAACTAAACTAAGAGAACAAAGAAATAACATTAAAGAATGTAAAAGAAAAAGGCCACATAGCATATAAAGGTAGACCTATTCGAATTATACCCAGCTTCTCAATGGAGACTCTAAAAGCCAGTAGGGCCTGAACAGATATGCTGCAAACCCTAAGAGACCATAGATGCCAGCCCAAACTACTATACCCAACAGAAATTTCAACCACCATAAACAGAGAAAAGAAGACAATAAAGTCAAATTTAAATAATATCAATCTACAAATCCAGCTCTACAGAAGATACTAGAGGAAAAGTTTCAATCAGAGGAGGTTAACTACACCTATGAAAACACAAGCAATAAATAACTTCATACCAGCATAACCCAAAGACGGAAAATACACACACACACACACAAACACAAACACTGAACAACAACAGGAATTCACAACTATTGGTCATTAATATCTCACAATGTCAGTGGACTCAGTTCTCCAATAAAAAGACAGAGATAACAGAATGGATGCAAAAACAAGATCCATCCTACTGCTGCATACAGTAAACACACCTCAACATCAAAGATAGAGAGAGTACCTCAGAGTAAAGAGTTGGAAAAAGGTTTTCCAAGTGGTCTCAAGAAGCAAGTTAGTGTAGCTATTCTAATATTTAACAAAATAGACTCAGACCAAAATTAATCAAAAGAAATGGGGAAAGACAGTTCATATTCAACAAAGGAAAAATCCATCAAGACGATGTCTCAATTCTGAATATCTATGCCTCAAATGCAGGGGAACCACATCTGTATAAGAAACATTATTAAAGCCTGAATCATTCATCGACCCTCACACATTGATAGTGGGAGACTTCAACACCCCACTCTCACCAATGGAAAGGTCACCCAGACATAAACTAAATAGACAAATAATGAAGCTAGCAGACATTATGACTCAAATGGGCCTAACAGATATATGTAGAAAACTTCACCCGAACACAAAATATCATTCCTTCTCAGTACCTCATGGAACATTCTCCAAAATTGACCATATACTTAGTCACAAAGCAAGTCTCAATGGATACAAGAAAGTTGAATTAACACCCTACATCCTGTCAGCTCCTTAGATTGAAGCTAGATTTCAATAATGTCAGAAAAAACAAAACTATAAACTCATGCAAACCGAACAACTCTATACTGAATAACTATTGGGTCAAGGCAGAAATAAAGAAGAAAGTTAAGGACTTTCCAGAATTCAATGAAAATGAATGCACAACATAACCAATCCTATGGGACATAATGAAAGAAGTGCTAAGAGGAAAGTTTATAGCACTAAGTGCCATGTAAAAAAATTAGATCTCATGCTAGCAACTTAATAACACATCTGAAACCTCTTGAAGAAAAAGAAGCGTACACACCTAAGAGGAATCAATGGCAGGAAATAATCAAACTGACAGATGAAACCAATAAAATAGAAAAAGGAAAACTACACATAATCAATGAAACTAAAAATTGATTCTTTGAGAAAATCAACAAGATAGACAAACTCTTATCCAAACTAACTAAAAGACATAGAATATCCAAATTAACTAAATCAGAAATGAAAAGGGAGACATAACAACAGACACCAAGAAAATCAAAAACCTGTTCTACACACACACACACACACACACACACACACACACACACACACAAATCTAAAAGAAATGGACACTTCTCTCAATAGATACCCAAGGAAATAAAAGCAGTTATTAAAAGTCTCAGGGACAGATCGTTTTAGCACAGAATTCTACCAGACTTTCAAAGGAGAGCTAATGCCAATAATCCTCACATTATTCCAAAAAGAGAAACAGAAGGAACATTGCTAAATTCATTTTATGAGGCCACAATCACCTTGATTCCACAAAGACAGAGAATTGCAGATCAATATCCCTCATGAACATATACAGAAATACTCAACAAAATACTTGGAAACAAAATCCAAGAACACATCAAAGAGATCACCCACCTTAAGTAGGATTCACCAAGAGATGCCGGAATATTTTCCATTCATGAAAACCAGTAAATGTAATCCACCATATAAACAAACTGAAAGAAAAAAAAAAAACACACACACACAATCATCTCATTACATGCTTAAAAAAGCCTTTGACAAAATCCAACACCCATTCATATTTAAAGGCTTGGAGATAAGGGATACAAGGAACATTCCTAAAGTGAATTTACAGCAAGCCTATAGCCAACATCAAATTAATTGAAGAGAAATTTAGCATTTCTTTTAATTAGGAACAAAACAAGGCTGTCCACTCTCTCCATACCTATTCAGTAAAATACTTGAAGTTCTAGCTAGAGCAATAAGACAACTAAAGGAGATCAAGGGAATACAAATTGGAAAGGAAGATATCTAAGTATTGGTATTCACACATCGTATGATAGTATACATACGTGACCCTAAAAATTCTATCAAGGATCTTTTACAGTTGATAAAAACTTTCGGAGAAGTAGCTGGCTGGATACAAGATTAAGTAAAAAAAAAAAAAAAAAACTGTAGCCCTACTACATACAAATGTGACAAACTGAAGAAGAAATTAGGGAAACCAATACCTTTCACAATAGTCTCAAATAATATAAAATATCTTGGGGTAACTATAATCAAGTAAGTGAAATTTCAAATCTTTGATAAAAAAAAATTTAAGCAGACATCAGAAGATGGAAGGATCTTCCATGCTCATGGGTCAGTAGGATCAACATAATAAACACGGCCATCTTACTGAAAGGAATCTTCAGATTCAGACGAACCCCATCAAAATTACAACACAATACTTCACAGACCTTGAAAGAACAATACTCAAATACATATGGGGAAAAAAAAAACAGGACAGCTAAACCAATCCTGAACAATAAAAGAAGCCAGAAATATACAGTGGAAAAAAGACAGCATTTTCAATCTTTGATGGTTGTCTAACTGAATGTCTGCATATAGAGGGATGCAAATAGATCCATATCTATCACCCTGCAGAGATCAATCCCAAGTGGATCATAAGCATCAACATAAAACCAACAAGAATGAATCTAATAGAAGAGAAAGTGAGGAATAACCTTGAAGGCATTAGTGTTGTCCATGCCAACTGTAAGCTGTGTTTTTCCTCCCAGCCACAAACTCTCAGAATAATGACTATGAGACTTAAATATATTTACAAATGCCTAAGCCATACTTTTGCATGTTCTCTGTCTGGCTCATAACTTTATATTTTGTTTATTATAAACTAAGTTCTGCTACCTGCTGGTTACCTCTGCTCAGCTTTCATGTGTCTGTCTCCCAGAATTCACTCTCTCTCTCTCTCTCTCTCTCTCTCTCTCTCTCTCTCTCTGTCAGATATTCCACCTTCTAATCTTGCTTCAGCTCATTGGCCAAATGCCTTTTTTATTAACAGGTGAGTACTTTTACACAGTGCACAACAAATTATCTCTACACATTGTCACAGGAGACAACTATCTGAACAGAATATCAATAGTTCAGGCACTGCGATCAACAATTAATAAATGGAACCTCATGAAACTGAAAAGCTTCTGTAAGGGTAAGGACACCACCAATAGGAAAACATGGCAGCCCACAGAAAAGATTTTCACCAACTAACTCCATATCTGATAGAGAACTAATATCAAAAATATATAAAGAACCCAACAAAGTAGACATGAACAAACCAAATAATAGAATTAAAAGATGGTATACAGATCTAAACAGAATTCTTATCAGAGAAATCTCAAATGGCTGAGAAACAAAGAAATGTTCAACGTTTTTAGTCTCCAGGAAAATGAAAAATCAAAACGACTCTGAGATTCTGTTACCTGTCAGAAGGGCTAAGATCACTAACACAAGTGACAGCTCATGTTGTTGAGGATGTGGAGCAAGGGGAACACGCCTCCATTGCTGGTGAGAGTGCAAGCTAGTACAGCCACTCTGGAAATCAATATGGTGGCTTTTCAGAAAATTGGGAATTATCTACCTCTAGACCCAGCTATATATACCACTTCTGGGCACATTCCCAAAGGGCACATTATCCTACCAGAAGGGTATTTGCTCAGCCATAGTCATTGCAGCTTGGTTCATAATAGCCAGAAACTGGAAACAATGTAGATGTCCCTCAACCAATGAATGGACTAAAAGACTTTGGTACATTTACACAATGGAGTATTAGTCAGTTTTAACATAATAAAATTTGCTTGCAAATGAACAGAACTAGAAAAAAAAATCATCCTGAGTGAGACCCAGAAAGAAAAACATGGTGTGTACTCACTTACAGGTAGATATTAGCTATAAGGTAAAAGACAATTATGCTACAGTCTAGAGACCCAGAGAGGCTAAATAACACAGATAGCTTAAAGGAGGAAACAAGGATCTTCCTGGGAAGGGGAAAGAGACTAGATTTTAAGGGTGGACAAGTGACAGATGAGGATGGGAAAAGAAGGGATCCTGTGGGAGGGGAAGGAGGGAGAGAATACTGTGAGAGCCTACTGGAATTGGGGGGCATTTCAGGAGCAACATAGAAACCAAGTGCAACAGGAGCTCCATGGAATCTACAAGGATGACACTAGGGTATAGTCCTAATCCAAGAACGGGGGACAGGGAACCTGAACTGTACCAGGCAAGGCCTCAAGAGACACCAATCCAGCCACAAGACTTCTGACCTACAGTTTGCCATGCCTACAGGATGTGCTGGGACCAGAACCTAACATAATTGTCAACAGAGAGACTTCATTCAGCAACTGATGGGAGAAGATGCAGAGTTCTACAGATAAGTGTTAATCAGAGCTCAGGAGTCCTGAGAAGGACAGGGAGGAAGGATTGAAGGAGCCAAAGAGATCAAGGACATACCACAGGAACATGGCCTCAGAATCAACTGACCAGAATTTCCAAGTGGGCTCATAGGGATCAGGGAGCCTGTGTGGGTCTGACCTAGGTCCTCTGCATATGTGTTATGACTGTGTAGCTAGATGTTCTTGTGGGATTCCTAACAGTGGAAAAAAAGGCTTTTTCTGATTCTTTTGCCTGCTTTGGGACCCTTTTCCTCCTACTGGGTTGCCTTACTCGGCTTTGATATGAGAATATGTGCATGGCCTTATTGTAGTTTGTTATGCTATATTTAGTTGATGTCCCTGGAGGACCTGTTCTTTTCTGAGGGGAGTTGAAGGGGGTGTGGATTGGGAGAAAGGGGAAGTGCTAGGGAGAGACTTGGGGAAAGGAGGGGAAACTGCAGTTGGAATATAATATATGAGAGAAGAAGAAATAAAAAGGAAAAAAAAATCAGCCATGATGATACAAGCTTGTAATCCCAGAGCTGGGAAGACAGAGACAAGCAGATTCCTAGTGCTAAATAAATAAATAAACAACAAAAAGAAACAAACAAAAAACCCAAGGTGGATATCACCTGACATAGTAGGTTCTTCTTAAGCCTACACACACACACACACACACACACACACACCACATACACATACATACTACACACACCACATACACATACATACAAACATGTGTAAGTGTACATGCACCCAGATACACATACACCTGCATACACATGAATATGCACAATCACATACATACACACACTTGAAATAAACTAGTAACTGGCTTAGGAAGTAGCTTGGATATAGGTGTGGGTGAGGAAAGTGTCCAGTTATAGTGGGAATAAACCCAAAAGTTCCCTTCCTCACAAAACCAGTGCTTTCCATTGAACCTGTGCAAGACCTGCCTTGCAGAACTGATTAAAACTTTAGTGGTTGTGGAAAGGCCAGAATGTTAAAGTCTAGAGTCTAATAACAATTTATCTTGAATTCTCTCTAGACTCTTTAATAGCCATTCCTTGCCCACTTCTGGGTCTGACCTAACATCTTTATAACTATTAGGTAAGTTCTTTGGAATATGCAAACAGAAACCTAGCATCTACCAACCCAAAATATCATCAGGTAGCGTCTGAGACCTATAGCAGAGATTTCTATGGCTTAGTATAACTTGCCCACCTGCTGTTTCCACCAATGTATTTGAGAAGTGTCTTAATTTATGATTCTCGCTGCTCTGTTACAATAAAAATTTCATGATACTGGTACCATGCTGGAGTCTGGTAATTGAGGGTGAACTCAATCTACGCTCCCAAGCCATGGTCACTCGAATTTAACACCAGAATAAATTATCTTTTATTCCCTTTAAAGAGAAAGTTGCGTATTAGTGTTGATAATAGCTTGTGGACCAGAATCATAGATCACAATGTGGAACCCATGATTGATATGTGGGTGGAAGGAAGCCTCATGGCCCCTTTTGTCACCCCTTCATATTTTACCTTACATAATCCCTGTCCTCAATCATATTGTCACGGTTGTAGTTTCATTTCTGTTGCCAGTCATAAAATGCCACAACAAAAGGCAACTCTGGGGTGGAAGCATTTATTTGGCTTAGAACTCCAGGCAGAATTCATCATTTTGGGAAAGACAAAACATAAACTCATGCAGTTGGTCATATCACAGGCATGAACACAGAGAATAAATGTCTCCTTGCTTGCTTTGTTCTTCACACTAGCTTTCTCTTCTCTTACTCAGTTCTGTATCACCTGCCTAGGGAATGGTGCCATCCATAGTGGACTGGGTCTTCCCACATCAATCAACAGTTAAATTCCCCATAAATATGCCACAGGTTCACCTGACCTAGATTATTACTCATTAAAATTCTCTTCCCAGGTGAGTCTAGGGTGTGTCAAGCTGACAGCTATAACTAATCAGCATTCTCTCTTGTTGACTCCTCTCCTCCAATACCGAAGGCTCTTTGACCACATGAAAATCTTCAACTCTGCTATCACTTTGATAGGAGACAGAGAGGCGTACGTTATATTCTCCATTACAGTCCCACATGTGCACTTCATATTGCAGAGAAGAATACATATACACAGCACACTGTAAGTAGCCTGGCATGAATATGTTGTCAGCAGTTTCCTAGTCCTGAGGTAACCTTTAATTTAGATGTCATACAAAATATAACTCAGGAGAAATGAAAGATTAGTGTTCTTAGTATATGTAAAAATTCCCACTACGCAAAGAGAAAACTGCCAACACCATAGATCTCAGAGACAAGACAGATCATCTGACCGCAGGGGCGACACTAACCTTTGGGATAATTGACTGTCTTCGTTTCCCCTCCCTATGTAATCAGATGGTCAAAGATGAGTTGGAAAAAAATAGCTCTACGAAAATTTCCACTGTAAGGTTTGGGGGCTAAGAGCTAATAAAACCACACCTACCTGCAGTGGCCCCTTTCTTATTGCTGTGGTAAACAGCATGGCAAGCTCCCTACCAAGAATCAACCTCCATAAGACTCTCTAGAACTCCAGACTAGCAGACGCCATTCTCACTTCCCCAAAGAAGTTTACAGAATCAGGGCCACAGACTCCAAAATATTAGAAGGCTACAAATATAATGGATATACCTCAGTTTGATGTCTGTCACTTTCTATAACCTTGGAGTTAAACAAAGTTGCATATTCTTTCTCCAGAATGCAGGACCCCTCCTGTTCCTCTGCCACCCAGGAATTATGGTTAGCCTGGCTGCAGACTTAAGCTGTGGCAACTCACCCCCTCTGTAGCCCGAAACCTTCCCAGTTCTCTGATACCTAAATAAGAGACTCTTATTGAGCCTCATGGACCTGATCTCCCATCAGAGCCCCAGTGCCTCTCTGTCTATCTGTCTGTCTTGAACTCTTCTTAGAGGTCCTATTATGCCATCTTTCTACGGTGTTAATAATTATCCGGATAAATATTTACCTAGAAGGACAATCTCCCTCAGCATCCATCCTTGATCCCCAAAAGCGAAGTCTTTCAGATTGTTGGCTTTCTGAATAAAGGGTAGTTGACTCTTAAGTCTGCTTATTGGCTTCTGTGAGTGATGATAACATCACAAGGTAGGTTGAAGTTTCAACTTCCCAGCCCTTATCCCCTAACTTTCTCATTACCATCCAAAGTCTATTGCTGAAACTTCTTACTGGTCACAAATGACCCTTTTGCATCACACCCATGTCTTTAGTCACCATCAACTATTAGAAAACCCAGCCCTCTTGCAATATTTTTTTACATTTATTTTTTATTTAACGTGTGAGTGAGTGTTCTACTGTATGTACATCTTCATGTCATGTCAGAAACAGTATCAGATCCCTTTATAGATGGTCATAAGCCACCATGTGGGTGCTGGAAATTGAACCCAGGACCTCTGGAAAAGCATCAAGTGCTCTTAACTGCTGAGCCTTCTCTCAGCTATTAAAAACAATGAATTCATGAAATTCCTATGCGAATGGATGGAACTAGAAAATATCATCATGAGTGAGGCAACCCAGTCACAAAAAAATCACACATGGTAGGCACTCACTGATAAGTGGATGTTAGCCCAAATTCTTGGAATACCCAAGATACAATTCACTGACCACATGAAGCTCAAGAAGAAGGAAGACCAAAGTGTCGGTGCTTCCGTCCTTCTTAAAAGAGGGAACAAAATACTCACAGGAGGAGATACAGAGACAAAGTGTGGAGCAGAGACTGAAGGAAAGGCCATCCAAAGACTGCCCTACCTGGGACCCATCCCATATATAGTCACCAAACCCAGACACTATTGTGGATGCCAACAAGTGCATACTGACAGGACCCTGATATAGCTGTCTCCTGAGAGGGTCTTCCAGAGCCTGACAAATACAGAGGCAGATGCTCACAGACAACCATTGGACTGAGCACAGGCTCCCCAATGGGGTCCCCAGTGGAGGACTTAGAGAAAAGACTGAAGGAACTGAAGGGGTTTGCAACCCCATAAGAAGAGCAATGATATCAACCAACCAGACACCCCAGAGCTCCCAGGAACTAAGCCACCAACCAAGGAGTACACATGGAGATCCATGGCTCCATCTGCATATGTAGCAGAGGATGACCTTGTCAGTCATCAATGGGAAGAGAGGCTCTTGGTCCTGTAAAAGCTCCATGCCCCAGTGCAGAGCAATTTGAGAGCAGGGAGGTAGGAATGGGAACACCCTCATAGAAGTAGGGGAGGGGTAGGAGGTTTCTTGGGGGGAGGGGATTGGGAAAGGGGATAACATTTGAAATGTAAATAAAGAAAATATCCAAGAAAAAAGGAAAAAGAAAAAACCCAGCCCTGAAAGGATCCACCTCAGTGTGATATACCATGTAGCTAAAAGTGGCCAAAACAAATTCAGGCATCTAGTAAGACTTATCTCTGTTTAAATCTGAGGGATTCACTTTCAAGGGGCCCACAACTACTTATCACTCCTGCCAGGCAGTTCACACCTCTACTCTACAATGAGTAATTCACACTTCACTCTTAGCAAGTTGCCCACCCCCTTCCATTCCTGTATCCACTGGATTTAACTGAGAAAATAGCAACTGCAGAAGAGAGCTTTCCTTGGGTGCTCTCCTGGGTGCTTTTCTCCAACACTCCTGCTCACATCCGTTCTCTTCACTCCCCATGGCCTTGCCCTTCATCTTCCCTCTGAGAAGCAATGTGCTTCTTCTCCCTTCACATGTTCACAACCATGAATTTCATCATCTTGCTCCATACCAGTAGTCTGAGCCCCTAAAACCATCTGACTCATCTCTCAGGGCTTCAGTTATAAATCCCAGTATGAAAAAAAAAGTTACTGTCCTGAGGTCAGGTGTTGTTTTTCTCTCTGGGAATACCATGATTACCCTGCAGCCATATTAGAAGAGAGGTTGTCATGGCAACCAGTTTCATAGCACACTGTATAGTTTTAACCAGAACTATGGCAATGGTAATGGAGCCATTGACAACCTCTAGTAGGATGTGAAAGGATCACAGGAGCTTCACCTGGTATTCCTGCCACTACACCTTCCTGCTCACATAGAGCTGCAAGGGAGTCTGGCAAATGCTAAAGTATGTCAGAAGTAGAAGGTTGGGACCTGCAAGGTAGCTTGGTGGATAAAGACATTTGTCACAAAGTCTGACAATCTCGATTCAATTCTCTAGATCCCACATGGGTAAAAGAGGACCAAACCCATAAGTTATCTTCTTGCCAATACACATACACACCACACATACACACACACACACATACACACACACACACACACACACACAGAAAGAGAGAGAGAAAGAGAGAGAGAGAGAGAGAGAGAGAGAGAGAGAGAGAGTAGGGAGATAGGTGCTCTGCTTCCCACATATACACATACTAAAATAAATAATCTTTCAAACACTGGCAGAACTCCATAACATAGCTTTTATGAAGCCATCACCCAGGATGGTAGGATTGTGGTGATGTAGCTAAGCCATTTTTGGTGATTCTTATTCCCTATAACAACCTCTCATTCACGATCTGTAATTAAGTTCAATAAACTCATGAATCTATCAAATTCAGCTTCAAAGAAATCCTTACTTTGACCCTTGGGCCCTATCTAGATTAAAGAGACAACCTCTGTCTATGTCTTCCCAGGAAAAGTTAACACAACAGGTCTGGACCTCCAGTTGTGGCCATACAAAGGGGTTTTGTCTCACAAGAGGCTGTTGGAAAGGTAAGCTATAGAAAATATAGGAGTGGGTTAGGGAGATGGCTCGGTGGGTAAAATTTCTTGCTACCAAGCCTGAGTGCCTGAGTTCAATCCCTAGGATCCACATAATGGAAGGAGAAAACAGACAACCACAGATTATCCTCTGATCTACACACACACACACACACACACACACACACACACACACATACACAGAGAGAGAGAGAGAGAGATTGATTATAGATGAATAGATAGATAGATAGATAGATAGATAGATAGATAGATAGATAATAAATGTGACTTTAATGTTTTTAGGTAGATATATAAATGTGATTTTAATTTTTTAGAAGAAAAACAAAATATAAGATAGACTAGCCAAAAACAAACCAATAAAACAGAACACTCCAAAAGCTTGGCTTCCACTTGGATAAACTCCACGTATGCAGGGCATTAAACATTCAGAGAATTCAGTTTTTCTAAACTACTGAAAATGAAGAAATAGCCTCTGAAAAAGAATAGAAGGAAACCATAGCTAACTGGAACATGTATTTGGCTCTGTGTCCCCAAGACCTCAAGTGACTCAGAGCTCAAAATGAACTGTATTGATCTTTATTAATCCAGCAAATATCATGGCACCTAGAATTCAATATTTGCTGGATTCAAGAGAGCCTGGTGGAAGATAATGAGAAAAGAAAAATTGCTGGCATGGTCAGCACAACAGCTCTCCTGGTCTATAAGATGGAAGAATTCAATTTCTCCCACTGACTCAGATTCTGCTCCAGTACTGTCACTTGTCCTGCAGGATGTGAAGAAGACCTTTACTTCAGCAGCAGTTGGTCATAAGATGGACAGTGGTGTCATACAAAGCTTGCAGTTGGGCAGTGCCCTGAGCTGTGTCTCTGAAAGCCAATGGCAGACACTGCAGCTCATCTGCAGGGTGGCATTTCCATGGGGAGATAGGGGTGGAGTGGGCTGCTTCTGACCAAATCAGGAGCAGAGCTGAGAAACCCCCAGCCGTGAGGCTCTGAGCCACAGGGGAGATAATGGGAGGCAACAGGGTGTGTCAGAACCACCTGCTGGACTCATTGAGCTGTCTGCCCTTTACTGTGATGCTAGTGTTAAAAGTGGCTGTGCCAGTCTTACTTCGTCGCTTTGAGGAGAGAGGTGAAGGGACTGGAAGATGACAGAAAAGCATGTTTTGGAAATCTCAGCTACCTCTCCTCCCTCTCCTCTTCACTCTCTGGAATAACAGACAATTTAAGAGCTGATTTGGGGTTGGATTTGTCCTTCTCAAATATCAGCATGTAGTTTATGTATGTATAAATATATGCATGTATATGCCATTGAATTCCAGAAAGGATGGCAGATGGCTTAAAGGATATTCAAAATACGAAAAGGGGAGGATAAAAAATGGAAATAGAATGCCAAAAGAAGGTAAAAATAAAAAAGTTGAAACCTCAAGTGTGACTAGCCCTAAGTGCACATGCATGTGTGTGTGTGTGTGTGTGTGTGTGTGTGTGTGTGTATGTCCGTGTCCATGTCTGTGTCCGTGTGTCCATGTGTCTGTGTATAGTTCAAAGGCCAACATCAGATGTTTTTCTCAATCATGTTCTACCTTACTGTTTTAAAATGGGACTGGGACTCACTGATTCAGCTAGACTGGCTGGCAAGCAAGTCCCAGACATCCTCCTGTCTCTGCTTCCTCAGCATTGGGAGGCTTTTTTAACGTGAGTTCTGGGGCTTAAACTCAAGACCCTGTGCTTTCATTACAAGTAGGTTCCTTACTGAGCCATCGCCCCAGCCCTCTAAATGCACTTTCATGAAACTTAATTACACTGACAAAGGAAATATTAGGACTAAAGACATAGACAAGGCACTCAGAGAGTATCAGAAGCCAGGATCAAGGGTTCAATATCTCTGTCTCTCTGTCTCTCTCTGTGTCTCTCTCTGTGTCTCTCTCTCCCTCTCTCTCCCTCTCTCTCCCTCTCTCTCCCTCTCTCTCCCTCTCTCTCCCTCTCTCTCCCTCTCTCCCTCTCTCCCTCCCTCTTTCCCTCTCTCCCTCTAGACTCTCTCTCCCTCCCTCCCTCTCTCTCTCCCTCCTTTCCTCCCTCCCTTTCCCTCCCTCTCCCTCCCTTCCTCCCCCCCCCCTTAATATTTCTCTGTATAGCCCTGGCTGTCCTGGAACTCACTCTGTAGAGCAGGCTGGCCTTGAACTCAGAAATCTGCCTGCCTCTGCCTCCCCAGTGCTGGGATTAAAGGCATACGCCACCACTGCCCGTCTAAGGGTTCAATCTCATAGATCTGGTGATGTCATAGGATCCCCACAAGAGAGTCTTTGGAACTTTAGGAGTTACTAGGCAGAGTCAGGGGTCATTATTACTACCATCCCTCCTGCTTAGATTATGGCCCCAGCATGAGGTACTTGGATTTTAGCCTTTGATGGTCAGGTTGTTGTTTTCTACCACAGCCTCATGTAACTAGCCTCCAATGGTTGGGCTGTTTAGAAAACAGATGGAGCTTGGAGAATCACTGATTTTTCATGAACCAGGTGCTGCCTTCAGTGGCAACTGCTCTTCCGTATGTAGCTTTGTGGGAAGAGCAAGTAAACACATCCTCTGTTGTCCAGTAGATGGCTGCCGATCAGAAAAGTGACCTTCTTTTTGGATCGATGAAGAAGACTGTCGAAAGATGTTTGCTTGCAGTGTGAAGGCTAGCTACACACCTTAACTGATCCACTGCGGGGCTACAGCAATCTGGGTGGAGAATGATAGCCATTATTTTGGTTTTGGATGACTGGGATTATTAAGCAAGTAGCAAGTAAAAGTTAGGAAATTAAAAAGCAGTAGCAGATAGCTGGCAAAACATCATCATCAAATTCAGTGCTTATGACATCAAGCAGAAGAGACTGGGAAGCTTTCCTGAAACATTAGCACCTCAGTTGTTGATTCCCAGGCAGAGCAGACCATTGTCTCCACCAGCCAGGCCCTGATTTCTTATTCCCATTGTAGACATTTTTACAGCATGAGGCAGACAATAGTAATCTCTATTGGAAATGGCTTACCTCTTATCTGTTCTAGCTGGCAAAATGCTTTTGAGTTTTTTTGTGTTTTGGGTTGGTTTTTCAATTTGTTTCGGTGTGTATAAGCATTTTGCTGAATGTATTTCTGTCAACCATGTGTGTGGTGCAGAGGTGGGAAGAAGGCATTGGATCCCTTGGAACTGGATTTATAGATGGTTGTGAGCCATCATGTGGATACTGGTAACCAAACCCAGGATCTCTGCAAGAGCAACAAGTGCTCTGATCTATCTCTCCAACTCCAAGGTGCAATGTTCTTCATACCATTGGTTGAGTGCTGATCTCTTCCTTCCCTGTCACAATGCCAGGAATCTGGCCTGCCCCAGAACTAGGAGAGGACAATGGAAATAAATATGATTTACTCTGAGACAAGGTGGACCATCTTTTGTAAAAATCAGCTATCCACTACCACAAATAACATATGGCTATTTACCAATATAATTTATATTGTTACATAAAGTGTAACATCTGTAAACATTCCAGCCTTGTGCATAATGTAGTCCATAGAAACCTGGCCACCCTCCTACTTTTTAGGTCAACATGCTATCTCATTGAAACAATGCTATTACAGTGATTAGATAATGTGAACAACTACTTTAGGCACATTAAGATAATATATGGATTCTCCTGCCACCTGTCCGCCTACCTTCATCAGTTCTGTGGATCCTGATGCATGTAGGTTAGATTCCCCCCACCCACCTTCCATACTTTGTAAATCCTCTGAGGCACCACCAGCTGCCCTGGTCAGTCTGCTATCCCCAATGGACCTCCATCCTCCATTCTCCTGCTAACTCTCTGCCAATCTCCATCAGACCTGCAGATCCTGATCCATACGGGTTAGATTTGCACCCCACCCACCCACCTTCCCTACTTGCTGAGTTCTCTGGGTCACCCCCAGCTGCCCTGGGCAGTCTTATATCCCTGGCAAATCTCCACTCTCCCACACTTCTCTGCCCATCTTCATCAAACGTGCTGATCTGGAATGATACAGCCCATGGAAAACCATAGGAGGCTTGCCACACCAGAACCACAGAGGTTAAGCCCCCTCCCAATACCTACTACATCTAGAACATCCAAGGACCAAAGCCATCCATATGCCTAAAGGCCCTCAAAAGAACCTGATCAACAAAAGCCAAGGCAATGTGACAACTCCAGAGCACAGCTACCCTATTATAGCAAGTCTTGGATATCCTAACACAACTGAAGCACAAGGAAATGACCTTAAATCCAATCTGATAAAGATGATGGAAATCTTTAAAGAGGAAATGAATGAATCCTCTCCTGACATATGTCTGCATGTATTCAAACCCCATTCCTTGTACCAACTTCTGACTTGAGATTTCCATTGCTGTTAAGAGACACCATAACCAAGGCAATTCTTATAAAGAACAACATTTAATTGGGGCTGGATTATAGGGTCTGAGGCTCAGTCCATTATCATCCTGACAGCAAGCATGGCAGTGTACATGCTACATGGCAGCCATGCTACTGGAAATGCTGAGAGTTTTACATCTTCATCCAAAGGAAGCCAAGAGAAGAGAGTCTCCAGACAGCTAGGAGGAAGGTCTCAACCACAGTGACACACTTTCTCCCACAAGACCACACCTCCTAATAATGCCACTCCCTGGGCCAAACATATTCAAACCACCACAAATCCCTTAAAGAAATACAGGAAAATATGATCAAACAGGTAGAGGTCTCTAAAAAGGAAATAAACAAATCTCTTAAAGAAATAAAGTAAAATACAATTAAACAGGTAAGACCTTGGCTTACTTTAGCAATGCAGTATTTATCCACAGTTGAGAAAAACAAGCCTATCTTCTTAAATACTGCAGCCAAATCTAAAAGCTGGATTTACCAAGTATGGGCCACTAGCTCTTTCTGGAAGAGTACTTCTCACAGCTATTCTATTTCCTTCTGCATTCTTACCACCCATGTTCCCTGATTAAAGAAGCTGCCAGATACTCTGCCATTAGAATCACAGGCATGGGGGAGTACTCAGGAGAGCCAAGGGATTTCCTTGGGACTTTGCTAAATAATCCTATTAAAAGGATATAAAGATCAGAGAAGGAGTCTATTTCTCTTTAAAACTGTCAATTAATACTGAATTTAGCTGACTTTTTAAATAAAGCTTCCATATGCTTATTCCTAATGAAGTACTCTGAAGAAACAATCAGCTGATTAGAATTACCTTATCCTTCTACAGGACTCTGGTACATGGTCCAGTCAGTTATATAATTGCATTCACTTTACTAAAGAAAATTTATTAATTGGGATGTTAAAAATTTTTTCAAGTTAACTTTGTCTCTTAATGTTTCCCCACAAAGTGGTAACAGAGGAGACTGAATAGCTGACTCTGAACTTAAGCTGACCAGTGAAAATTGTCTCAAGTTATTCTACCAAACCAACAGCCTTACATCTTAAAATAAACAGCAGTGACAAACATCATCAGGCTTGCTAACACCCACCACAAAGCCTATCAAGCAATCTTTAGATGGTTTTTCTTGCCTCCTCCCTTCCTCTATGGGCAAAATTGCCTCATTTCCTGCACCCAATGGATGCCTGTTGTCATCACATGGATGTCTTATGTTCTGGATCTTTGCTGGATGTTACAGTGGCCCCTTAGGTCATCCCTCCTATGGGGGACTCTAACTGCTGACCCTCCAACATTGCCCCTTTGCCAGCTATAACATAGTTGGAGTGATCTGTGTCCCCAAACCCCTAACAGCAGTCCAGATGCCCTCTGGAAGGGTATGAATGTGTGCCTCATCCTTCTTCTTACCATTCTGGACAGTTTGCTTTCAGGATTTGTAACTAAGATAGCTGGTTTGAGGCTTCTTTGCATCGGTTAACTTCCCTGTCTCACTAGCTCTCAACAAACCTTAAAGAAAATTTAGATCAGTTTATTACCATCCTTCAGGACAGGCTCCATTCTTAGGCTGCTATGGAACTCCAAAACTAAGAGGACTAGATCTCCCTACTACTGCTAAAGAAGGGATCTGTGCCCCGCTCCAGGGACAATGCTGCTCCTGAACTAACAAGTCCAAAATGGTTTCAGATGGAGCTCAAAGACTTGGGTACCAGACCAAATGAGAGTCAATAAGCCTTCTTCTATGGATGGGCATTTGTGTTCTGTCAGGTCCAAAGGAAAGTCCATTCTCCAAATTCCAAAAAAGCAGAAGGGACATATGGCTATATGTGGCATTTATTAACATACCAAAGCACATGCTAGCCTCCAGGCTCCCTCAGTATCACAAGTACTTGTTACATATTTCAGAATCTATGCTGGCATCCAAGCTTTTCTTACCTCCTCCCCTACCCTAACTTATCCAGGTGATGGGCTCCCATCCCACTAGCTACTCATTCTTCTTATAACCCTGCTATTTTCATATCTCTCTGTGCTCAGTCTCTCTATGTTTCTCTCTGTATGTGTGTCTCCCCCATTTCCCACACACCCTTTTTCTTTTCTTCTCTATGTCTCTGTCTCTCGGCCTCTCTCTCTCTCTCTCTCTCTCTCTCTCTCTCTCTCTCTCTCTCTCTCTCAGTGTGTGTATGTATGTGTGTGTCTGTCATCTATCTGTTTCTGTTCCTGCTTCTCTTATTACAGGGTCTAGTCCTCTGGCCATATTCAATCTACTACTTTCTTTCTCCACTCTGAACTAGAAGTTTCCCCTGGATCAAAGCACTGCTGACACAGGGTCCACATCATGACAATGGTTACCCTGCCTAAGGCCCCGACTGAGTCCCCTAATCTTTGGATATTTAAAAAAAAAAAAAAAGGTAAATACTGTGGACATCCTGGTGATCTGCTGTTTAGGAGATCCTTATGACTATTGATATTTAATTCCTATTTTAATTGTACATAATAACTTTCATTATGACATTTTCATACACAAATATAATGTGCTTTGATCATGTTCACCCATCACTACTTCCCCTTCCAATAGAGGACACACCCACAGATTGTTCCTTGAGGTCATAGATTTAGTTAACACCAGAGAAAGTACAGGAGGGTGACCAAGAAAGGAACGGATTTCAGACCACCAGAAGAACAAGAAGTCTATCTTAGGGCTTTGGGGAAGGAGAGAAAGTGTCTTGCATCTGGGAGGAAAGGAAGAAGGAATTTTGTAAATGTGTGGTTTAGAAGATGTAGGAGAATTGTGGAGGAGGGGCGGACTTATATGAGGGTACTCGGTATAGGGAATAGGCACCTTGAATTGAGGTGCACTCATGTATGGGTGAAGCATATGCTATCCTAGAATCCAGACTCCTGGGGATTCTGGGATCAACAATGAGGATGGAGACAGAGAGGGCTGCTGGTAAGCCTACTTTGAGCAGCATTTGGTCTGGGGTTTAACACTTCCTTTCTGGGGAGCCCTGGTACCTGAGGAGCCTGGTACACATTCACAGATGGTCTCTCTGTAAGGTGCTTGAGAGGAGCTATAAGACTACAAGCAAGTGTGGCCTGATTAGCCTCTCACTTAAATTTAACCCACATATACATACACACATACATGTGTACATACATGTATGCAAACATACCTACACATATACAAATGTGTGTACATTTGTATATACGCATATACATACATACATAGATACATGCATGCATGCATGCAGTGTTCTGTTTCTTTTGGTTGATCCAGCGTCTAGCCCAGAGTGTTAGAGACTTGTGATGACCAGCATGAGTCCTGTGAGCCTTGGAGGAGCCTCAGTTCTGAGTATCTGCTATGGTCAGCTCTGTTTGTGAAAGAGGAGCCATCCTACCTCCACGCTTTCTTCTTCTTCTTTCCAGTCCAAACTGACCCCATTGCACCACCTCGAGCTTGAGTGAATGACAAATGACTGCCGAGTCCCTTGTACTCAGTTTCTGGGAGGAGAGAACAGACTCATGAATGTTCTCCTCTGACCTCCATGTATGTACTCTGAAATGCACATGCGCATGTTCCCACAACACAGACACACATGCGCAACAGTAATAAATAAAAATGTGAAAGAAAAGAAAACAACAAAAAGCAAGGTGGACAGCTCCTGAAGATTGACATGTCCTTTGGGACCCCACTCACATGTGCACACATGTGCACACACCTGTGGCAAAACACAGAAAATGCCAAACCATTTTTAGGAGAATGAGTCAGGCCAATTGGCTTAGTTGCTTTGAAATTTAAGTTTATAAGCTTTACCCAGAGAAATGAATGTGTGTGTGTGTGTGTGTGTGTGTGTGTGTGTGTGTGTGTGTGTGATGTGACAAGCTATGTGGTGGCAGTTCTCTCTGGGAAATAAGTTTTTGACAGAGTAGACTTAACTTCCTAGTACATGCATTTCTGATTTATTTACAATTCCCATTTTTGTATAATTTTCAAGTGAGGATTTTAAAATTATGCTTTTCAGTGGTTCAAAGTCATTCTTAGCCACCTATCAATTTTGAGGCCAGCCTGGGCTACATGAGACCTTATCTCAAAAATAAATAAATAAATAAATAAAGCAACAAATATGCTTTGGAAGCCTTAGAAATGACAGTAAAATATTTATAATGCTAGGGGAAGTTTGTTTTTGTTGTTGTTTCAGACAGGGTCTTACATAGGAAATGCAAAACAATGTGGCTGAACAGACTCCTCCCCAACAGACACACACACACACACACTACCTCACTCTGCAAGATAAGCTCCCAGGAACCCCTTGTTCAGGAGACAAATTGGTATTATGTGCAGTTTACCACACATACATTAAACACCTATTCACGCCACCCTGGGGGACAGCTTCCCTGCATGTCTGCCACTTCTCAGCCTTGCTGAACCCAGACAGTGAAATAACTGACTATGCAGGCATGTTCAGAGGTGACAGCAGCTTCTTTAGGAATTTGAGTTCAGTGTGTCACAACCCAAGAAGCTGTCACTGCTGAAGATAGTTGGTTAGAAGGCTTTCCTGAACACAAAACACTGTATCAGGAGCCTGGACAAAGAGTAGAATCTTGCCATGAAGAAAAAACAAAAAAGGCAGAGTCAGCAAAGGCTTCTTGGAGCAGGGAAGGGTGGGAAGAAATAGTTCCAGGTCAGTTATGAGATGATGATGAGGTAGACAGTCTCTAGCTGTGTAAGCCACAGTTCTGGGGATGGACACAATTAACCAGATGAAAACATACCCTAAAGGCACTCATTAGACTGGCTGATGTGACACTGGCAGCTCTTCCAACAATGTCCCCACCCCCACCCTCTGGAGCTGAGAGTCAGTAGCCACTCAGTCCACAATGCTGCAGACTTCAGCTGTTCCAACCTTGTGCTGAAGGCCTGAAGGAATCCTGGACAGTGGTCTTTGGATCACTTTGGCTAAAGAAACCAGCATGAACAGACGGCGTCATCACAGACAGATGTTCTCAGCAGGAAAAAGTGAAGACAGGCCAACTTTTTGCCTTAGGCAAAGTATCACCCATTCAAAGGTTTACAGACAGGCACCACCTTTGTTTTGTTTTTGGTTTTGTTGTTGCTGTTGTTGTTGTTGTTGTTGTTGTTTGTTTGTTTGTTTGTTTTTGGTCTTCTACTCTCAATTAATTCTTTCTGAAATGACCTCCCAGGCTCACCCAGATGTGTGTCTCTTAGTTGATTGTAGGAGAATTGATATGATAAACAGAACTAACCCTGACAATATGAATATAATAAAAACCTGAGAAAATCAAATTTTCTCAGGAAATGGGATTTAATTAAATTAAAATCATTTAATTTGACAAATTATTTCAGACATCTCAGATCATGGTTGCCTGGCCTCATTGTTTTGTAGCTTTTGGCAAGGTAGGGCACCGTGGTGTACTGGTGGGGCACCTTGGTGTACTGGTGGGGCCCAAAGCTAGTTGCTTACTTCATGGTATCTGGGAGTTAAGGAGGAAGATAAAGAGATTTGGCACTATACCCTTCAAGAGCAATCAAGGAATTACACTATGCCCTTCAACAGCATGCTTCCAGGGACATGGCTTCCTGCCTCTACACCCCACCTTCAAAAAGTTCTATTACCTCCCATTAGTGCCTTGAGCTATGCTTTTTGGAGATACTTACCCAAAGTATAGGAGCTACAGGTCTTGGATGAGAAGAGCAAGTATGGTCTTAAAAAAAAAAAAAAAAAAAAAAAGGATCCTTCCAGAAGGCTATGAACCCAAAGAAAAACAGATCTGACAAACAGATCGTTGTAGGGCGGTGTTGAAGAAGAAACTCATTAGGTAAAAATAACTTCTAAGACTGATTTCTTTGTGGGTTTTTTTTCCACTCTGTATTTGTGAAGAAAGGGAGCCCACAAGACAGAGATAAGGCACAGACCCTGATTTAAGAGTCAAAAGTGGGACCAAGTCCACAGAAGGAAGGTGAGAGCTGACAAAGGAAGTCTGTGCCTTTGGAGGCTGCAAGAAAGAGATTAGCATCTGTGAAACAGAAGTGTGGGAAATAGAGATTCCATCATTTGTAACACGGGGTCCCCTCTTTTTTTTCTTTCCCTGTTGTCCTAGTCACTGTTCTATTGCTGTGAAGAGACACAACGACCAAGGCAAATCTTATTAAAGAAAAAAATTTTGTTGATGGCTTGCTTACGGTTTCAGAGTTTAGTTCATCATCATGGCAGGGAGCATAACAGTACATATGGTACTAGAGCAGTAACTCAGAGCTATGTTCTGATCTGCAGGCCTAGAAAGAGACACTGGACTTGTCATGGACTTTTAACCATTAAAGCCCACTCCCAGTGACATGCTTCCTGACATTACTTCTTAGCCACACCCCTGATCCTTCTAATCCTTTCAAGTAGTGCTACTCCCTGGTGACTCAGCACTCAATATATGAGCCTATGGGGGACATTCTTATATTTATGGTTGTGAGCCTAGCCTTTAATGGCTGAGCCATCTCTCCAGCCCAATGGGGAGACATTCTTATACAAACCACCACACCTGTCTTTCACTCATTCTTAGGGTCTCATGGAGCCAGGGTGGTCTCCAAACTCACTAGATAGTCAAGAATAACTTTGAATTTCTAATCTTCCTATAGTCCAGCTTCTTTGGATTACAAGGTGTGAACTACCATTTGGGGTCTTTGCATTGCTAGGGATAGAACCCAGGGCTTCATGCATGTTAGATGTGATGATTTATATATGCTTGACCCAGGGAGTGGTGCTATTAGAAGGTATGGCCCTGTTAGAGTAGGAATGGCCTTGTTGAAGTAGGTGTGTCACTGTGGATATGGGCTTTAAGACCATCATACTAGCTGCCTGAAAGTCAGTATTCTGGTAGCAGCCTTCAGATGAAGATGTAGAACTCTCAGCTCCTCCTGCACCATGCTTGCCTCAATGCTGCCATGCTTCCACCTTGATGATAATAGTTTGAACCTCTGAACCTGTTAGCCAGCCCCAATTAAATGTTATTATAAGAATTGTCTTGGTCATGGGGTCTGTTCATGGCAGTAAACCCTAACTAAGACATTACACAAGCACTATACCAACTGAGCCACATCCTCTACCCCAGGTCCTCTTGTTTCTTAATAATGAAGAAATGATGATACCAACAAACTTCTCTGAGTACAAAGGGTCAGGACAAGGGATGTAGCTTGAGGAACATGGAAAAGTTTCAGATCCCACAGCTAACACCTCTACAATGTGTGGTAGATGTCAAGCCTACACACATTTCATCCCCACAAGAAGGCTCTGATAGAAATATTATAGTATCATGCTTATTTACACAAGGGAAACCAAGGACAAGAGAATGTGCAACTACATAGATAGTAAGTGGCAAAGCTGGATTTGAACCCAGGAAGCCACCAACCAGTATGAGAATTTAGTGAAAAATGACCCAGAATGACTGAGAGATAATAAAGCCATAATGCAAACCCACCATTGGATAAAGATGATGTGTTTGGGGCAGGGGAGAGGGGAGATGGCTCAGTGTAATAGCACTTGCTGTATAAACATGAGGACTTCATTTAGATCCCCAGCACCCAAGTAAAAATCCAGGTAACCCCAGTGCTTGTGGTGGAGATGAGAGGATGCCTGGGGTTTGTTGGTCAGCCAGTCTAGATGCAGAAACATGGGGTCAGGTTCAGTGTTCAGTGAGATACCCTGTTTCAAACAAGGTGCAGTCTCTCTCTCTCTCTCTCTCTCTCTCTCTCTCTCTCTCTCTCTCTCTCTCTCTCCCCACCTTTCTCTCCCCCCACCTCTCTCTCTCCCCATCTCTCTCTCTCTCTCACACACACACACACACACACACACCACACACAAGTATTTTCTATCAATTCAGTCAGAATTTCTGCTTCTGCCCACACCTCCAGTGAGAAACCTGAAGGGTCTAGCTGCTGCTTTTCCTCCTCCTCCTCCTCCTCCTTCTCCTCCTGCTCCTCCTCCTCCTCCTCCCACTCCTCCTCCTCTCCCTTCTCCTCTCCCTCCTCTTCCTCCTCTTCCTCCTCTTTCTCCTCCTCCTCCTTTTCTCCCTTCTCTTCATTTTCTTTTTCTCCTTCTTCCTCTTCTTTTTCCTCTTTCTTCTTTCCTCTTCCTCTTCTTCCATTTCCTCCTCCTCCTCCTCCTTCTTCTTTCCTAAAAGAATGACATTCATCCAGGCATGGGATTCCCAGAAAGCAGCTTGAACTCCTTTTGAGAACACGCAGGTGGAACATTCTCTCAGAGGATGCCAACTGAGGGCAAGTGGCCACCACACTGAGCCTGCAGCCACCAGGCAGGAGCAAGAGCATGGCTTCCCATCCACCACGTTTTGCCTTGTCCCATGGTGGCACTGGAAGTATTGGGGGAAGAGCTAGCTGTTGCCAATGAAGCTAAATCAAAGGATATAGAGATAAAGAAAACCCACAAAGAGAATGTGTAAATCAGGTTATTTGGGAAAGCTAGCAAAGAGAAGCTGCAGAATGGGTGAGGAGCCAGAAAGCCTCATTTCTCAGCAGCAAGCACACCCTTGTTGTTGTATGCTTGCTAGCCACTCTCTCCTCACTGTTTCCTGGTTACAAGAAAAAGAGAAGCCCTCGGTCACCTTCATGATACATGAGGGTATAGGATGAATGTGGGGCCTTATGCTCACAGGTAACTACTAGGGGAACTAGGAATGTTAAATACACAGGGTTGTCCCTTCAAAGAGAGAAAGAGATCCCCCATGTTCTTCCCAGAAGGCTTGGAGTGGGAGTGTTAACCCCCTCCCTTGGCGACACTGTTTGTGTAGCTGAGACCAAGATAAGCTAGACCCTTATCTTAAGCTTGTTTTCTCAGTTAATCTATAGAACCCATCTTTAGAGAATACGTCACTTGGACTTTACAAAGAGGTTTGATATAGTCATGTCCTATGGTTTGTTGTGCATTTGGGATTGAGTTAATTATCACCAGAGAACAATTTGGAAAAAAAATGCCCTGTGCTTAAATATGCCTAAAATAAATGATCCACTGTCAGACTTTTGAAGTTTGAGCCAACACTAGCTACTAAGTTGTGTTGAACTGTCTTCTTGCCTCCTGCAGAATAACACTCTGCTGGCTGTGTTGTTTGCAGGGAGACACCTCCCCAGCCCCAAATGAAAGCATTCATATGAGAAAATGAGATACCTGACCTAACAGAATGCTTACATCAGACACAACCCTCCAACATCTGAGAGGAGTCCTTTTCCAGCATCCATGGGTAAACCTGCTTTTCTTGCAAGGAAATAATTCTAAAAGGTAAGGAAGGATATGAAGATGGCTCAGTCAATAAAGTTCTTGTGGTGCAAGCATGAGGACTTGAGTTTGATCCCCAAAACCCATAGTTTGGCTGTGCATGCCTGTAACCCCAGCATTTGTAGGCAAAACCAGGAGTGCCACTACTCCTTGCTGGCTGAATAGCCTAGCTGAATTATCCAGCCACAGGCCAGTGAGAGACATCTTGGAAAACAAACTGGATGGTGCCTGAAAAATAACACCCAAGGTTCAATGCTGGCTACACACACAGACACACACACACACACTGAAGGGACTCCAAGAAGTGTCTCTCCCAGCTATCTGTATATAAGACATTGTGAGTTTTTTGAGGAAACTTAGCAGAGACTAGGTTTGAAAGGATGCCCTTGACTGACACACCAGAAAATCCTCCTTAACGGTAACTTCATCAAAAAAACATTTTTAAATGTCATGTGGGGGAAATGGTTCTGGAGATAGTTCAGCAGATCCACGAAATCAGGGAAGCTCTCAAAGCAACTGGGATGGGGGGAGGGGTGCCACCCTCACTGTCTGTGTAAATTCTGTGTCCAGGTTAGTTCTCTGCGCTGCCTAAAAGAAGCCTATATCAGCCTTCTGAGCCCCTCCTGCTTTTAAAGTCATTTTAAAAATACTTTTCACATGTACAAATTGTATTGCGAATGCTTCCCTAACTTCCCCTCTCTCCCTCACCAGTTAGTCCTAAGATAATTTCATTTCTCCTTTCCTCTTATATACACACACATGATTGGTATCTGTTTATATGAAACTAGAAACTAAAAATGAGAGAAGACAACACTGTATTTGTTTTTCTGAGATCGACTTAATCCTCTTAAAAGGATTATCTGCAGTAGATCTGTTTTCCTAAAAATGACATAGTTTTGTTCTTTATGGTTGAAAAAATTTTCTATTGTGACTAGATATCCTATTTTCTTTATCTGGCCCTCTGTTGATGGACACCTTCATTGGCTCTGTATTTGCTATTGCTCATAGTGCTACAGTAAACACAGATGTTCGAGTATCTCTGAAATGTGTTGATTTGAAGCCCATTAGTAAACACCCAAGAGTGATAGAGAGGGTCATATGGGAGATCTACTGTTAGTTTTTTGAAGACCCTCCATGCTGATTCCTGTTGTGACTGGAGTAGTCTCCATTTCCAGCAGCAGTACAGAGGGTTCCCCATTTCCACATCCACCAGTGTTTGTTGTCAGACCTAGGAGACCACTCAGTACTTTGCACATCCCCTAAGCTTCTTATCACAATCTCTGCACCTGCTATGGACTCTCTCTCCTCTCCCGACCCTCCTCCCTTCAGCTGATGAGGACCCCAGTGGCCACACCCAGAACAGCCAGGACAGTACCCACCTAAAGGTTCTTAACCCATTCACATCTGTACTCTCCCTTTTGCTATGTCACATGATGGTAATTTTTCAGGGTGTGGACATGAGGATATGGACATCTTTGGGGACCACTATTCACTACCATTCAGCTTATTCCGGGGCTTCTCTCATGTATATAATCAGAGCAAACAAGACACCCCACTAAAGAGTTCTATTAAATAATTCTGGGGGTCTATATTATTCTTCCTTTTCATTCATTCATTCAAGCACTCACGTGTTTTTGAGACAGTCTTATGTATCCCAGGCTAGACTCCAACTCTCTACACATCAGAAGATGACCTCAAAGCCCTACCTCCTGTATGCTGGGATGATAAGCAAAATCATGCCCAGTTTATGCAATGCTGTGGATGGAGCATGAAGCCTTTTGCATGCTGGGCAAGCACTCTACTAACTAAGTTATATCTCCAGTTCTCAAAGGCTTTACAATAAGAGTTATGGTTGGCAGCAGTATCCTTTAAGAACAGGGGAATTCAGGGTGTTTGGGAACCATGATTTATGGCTAGATTCTGAACTCTGGCCTGGGAAAGAGTTCAGACCTAATCTGACTCTTGATTGATTTTCCTGAGAATAGTCCCTCACAAATGTCCCCAAATGTCTGTCTCCATGGTGATTCTATATGTTGTCAATCAGCAATACCAACGATCACAAATGCTTTCACTAAACTGGATTCACTTCTCATCACCCCAAATGATTTAGGTTCAAATGCCCCCATTGTCCTATATCCCTTCCCATGTCCCTCCCAACATTGGTGCCTTCTGATGTCATAAGGACCAGAGTCAGGCATCCATATGCACCCCCTCAAAGCATTTTAAGGGCTCTGATCCTCATGTTGGTATAAGTACTTAACCCTGTGCTTGTGTGAAGTAGAGAGTGGATGATGTCTGTAATTTTGTATCCTCCATAACTTGCTCACTACATCCTGGTTCCAGACATGCCTGAGAGCTTCCTACACTCTCTTTCCTCTTGCTACATTGGCCAGATCAATTTTTCCCTTAATAGTTACCCTTCCAAAGCTGAGCAGACCAGGGCTCAGGTCATTAAAGTGTTTACCTCACAAGCATGAGCACCTGAGTTCAATCCCCTAGAACGAACATAAAAAGGAGCCAGGGACATATGTTTCTAGGGAAGTGAAGAGAGGTGGGTTTCTGAGGCCCACTGGCCAAACAACCTAACCTACTTGTATAGCCCCAGGTCAATGAGAAACACTGCCTCAAAAACCAAGATGGATGGATGGTGTCTGAAAAAGTGAAAACCAGGATTGACATGTGGCTTAAGCAGACACACAGACACAGGGGACGGGATGTTGTATAGGGCTCATAAGTCATATCTAAGAATCCATGTGGTTTCTTAGTAAAGAAACCATGTGCTCACACTCAGCATCAAAGAAGCTACCTTTTGCTGCAGATAAAGGCTGTTACAGGAAACCATGACTCGTCAAAACGCAGACAATAAATGACCAGAGAGTGGCTAGCCTGAAATGGCACATCCATAGAAAACCCCTAAGCCCAACACTCAGGAAATACCCCAGAAGTGGGCACAGATAGATTGTAAGAGCCAGAGAACCAAGACAGTTGCTGTACCAGAGCAGGAATGCTGTTCCAGTGAATGCTCAAAAATATGGCTTCCTGCGTACAACTACACCAGACAACACAACAACATGGATAGGGAAAGACTCACAAGGCTCCAGCCTTAGCCAAAGAGCTACAGGCAGTCAGACTGCTAAGAGAAGGAGAGTTAATTTTCTTTATGGATGGCCCTGATATATCAATCAAATCTAAGTGGTCATCTCTAAACCCATGTGTATATTGGACAACACTAATTGGACTCAGTAGATTGTGCACCATCTACGTGTATGTATATAACTTATATTATATATAAAACTTATATATATATAACATTTATAAAAGAGAATATGAATTTGATAGGGAGATATGGGGTAGCACTGGAGGAGCCAGAAAGGAGAGGTGGATTGGTAGAAATGATGTACATACAGTGTGCTTATTATATATGACAGTCTCAAAAATAAGTAGTTCTTGGAATTAAACAAATCTTTAGGTCTAATTAGGGTTCATCAGAGCCATCCAGCCTCTGTTTTGATCAGTCTTCAGGTTCTTCACAGCACACAGCTTACATATGTATGGCCACATTCCCACAGGATTGGAAAGAGCAGGAAAATACAACTGGATGGACCAGAGGACTGCCCATCACAACTTCTCATGGATTTGCATGCAAGAGTTCTACTAAAGTTCTGAAAGAAGATGGCAGACTCACTCCACACCTACCGCTACCCCTGCTCTGAAGTTCTCCAAGTGCGTAGTAACCATGCTAACACGTGTGTATCACAAACCAGAGGGATGGAGGCAAGTTTGAACATGTACACTTCACACACAATGAATCAGTTTCCAATCCAATTATAGGAAGTTAATAAGTGGTCCCATTATAGCAATTAGCACTATTAGTAGTGGGTGATGTCTGTAATTTTGTATTCTCCATAACTTGATTACTACATCCTGTATTAGTCAGGAATGGTTTCCTGTACAGCCAATTCCAGACGACTGAACTTTCTCTAGCCTGGAAGGTCACAGGCTAGAGTCTCTACTCATCTCTTTTTCTTTGTTCTTCCTCCATTGCCTCATCACTGCTTCTCAGGCTCCGTGAACTCTTGACCTGTTTCGTCCCTTCTGACCCCTTCCCAACAGCCTCTCTGAATGTGAGAAGATCTTTATCATGTTTTCTGGGGATCTCTTGAACTCAGGGTCCCAAGATTTACCCCATTACCCATTTAAAAAATGTGTATTGTTAGATTTATTTTGACATGCTTTTTTTTTTCCTGAACTTGGTGTGGGGCTTTTGGCACTGGGTGTTTCTCTGATGTCAACATGGCCTGACCTCCTTTCTCAGAACCTCTGACAAGACAGAGGTGGAATTGTCAGAACACTCGGGTGACCACACCTATTGGCAAGCAGAGGCAAGAGACAGGCTGAACGCAAATGTCAACACCTCTCATTGCTTGTCCTGTGGATGAGATAGAGCAGGTCTGAAGGATCCATTTATGGGTCAGAGAAGAGTGGGCTGCTCTTCCTGCTTTGTGCAGTCTCTCTGTACACCCATTCCTAGCTCCTGATGTCCTCTTCTACTCTACAAGTCCTTTGTATTAGTCAGAACTCTTAAAGGAACAGAACTGATTATATATATATATATATATGCATATAATATAAAAATTTTATTTATTTATTTATTTATTTACTTATCATATTTATCCTATCAGTATAGTATATCCTATTTAATACATACATACATGTATATTTGTATGTATGTGCTCTAGACTATATATATATATATATATATATATATATATATATATATTCAGAGTAAAGTCAGTCTTTATAACAATGGCTGTCTCCTGACAAAAAGTCCAGAATCCAGGAGTTATTCAGTCCTCAAGGCTGGATGTCTCTGCTGGTCTTTCAGTATACATTAGAATCCTAAATAAATAAATAAGCCCTAAAATAAGCCTAGAAAGCCTTAGCAGCAGACTTGGTAAACTTGCCAGCAAGAGTGAGAGGAAGCAAACCAAAGGTAAAAAGCTTCTCTCTGCCACGTTGTTATTTTTCTAATGTTGGCTGCCAGCAAAAGGTTTGGCCCAGATTTAAGGTTGGCCTTCCCACCTCAAATGATCCAATAACGAAAACTCCCTCTCGGTGTGCCCAGTTGCTTGGGCTTTAGTTGCTTACAGATGTCGTCATCACACCACCAGAGACAGAGCCCATGGTAATTACTCCTCTCATTGCTGGAATAAAATCTCAGTGCCTTAAGGATGGAAGAGTTTATTATGGCTCACAGCTCAAGGGCACAGCCCACCATGGCAGGGAAGGCCTGGCAGCAGGAGAGTGGGAAGGTTGGTCATGCTGCATTTCCCAGTCAGGAAACAGAGAGGCGAGTGCTGCTGTCTGCTCACTCTCTCCTTTTCACTCTGTCCCAACGAAATGACGTCACCCACAGTTAAGGTGTGTCCTCCCTACTCAGTTAGATCTCCCTGACAACACCGTCGCAGACACATCCAGAAAAATCAGTGGTGATTCTGGACAAGATGAAGAGCCACAGAACCCACATTTATGATTCGGTAGCTCATGCATGTATAGAGTGGGAACTGGTCAAATTGAAGTAATTAACATTTCCATCTTATTTCTCTGCTTGGACACTTCAGCCCCCCCCCCCTTTTCCTATCTACAACATGGTTATTGTTTGGTTTTGTAGAGTCTCCAAAGGCTCATATATTTGGTTCTTAGATGATGTCACTATGTGGGAAAGTGATGGAAATTTTAGAGTGTGGAGCCTAGCTTAAGTAAGTAGGTTGTCCCTCTTTGTCTCTCTGTTTGTCTGTTTCCCTTTCCCTCTACCCTCCCCATCCCCATCCCTCTCCACTCCTCTCTTTGTCCACCATAAGACAAGCAGGCTCTGACACACACTCACAGACTTCTGCTGTCATGGTATTCTGCCTCATTATGAACCCCAAATCAACAATTCCAAGGACTATGAGCTGAAACCTATGAAACTGTGAGCCAAAATAGAAGATTCTACCCTTTAAGTTGTTTGTTTTCAGCAACTCGGTTACCCCACTATGCCACTGAACATTTAACTGTATCCCTCCTACTGACTTACACTTTCTACCAGTTCTCTGGTCTTTCCCCAGAAGCCTCCCAGCTTCTAGTAATGAACATCCCACTCTCTCCTACTTAGAAATCAACTTGTTAACTTTCCCATCTGGGAGAGAATATGAACTTTATGCCTTTCTGTATCTGGCTTATTTTATATAACATTAATATCTTCCATTTATTAAATTTATGAATTGTAGTAATAATACATTAAATTTATATTAAATCTTATAAATATAGTATATTAAATCTATTAATGTATAAATTTTAAATATAAACAATAATACCAAATGTATTTATTTAATACTTAAGTATTATATGTTATGTAAGAAAACAACTCTTAAAGTTATTTAAGAGCACACAAGACTCCCAAGTATAGATGACAAAAGACAATCTCATAAAAATCACTTCTTACTATGATAATTCATTGGAAAGAAAATATTAATATTTGCTATTTGATACTAATAATATGTAACATTAATGTTTAAAATATTAAATACTATATTGTGCAATACTCCACTAATGACTTTCTTTTTATAGCTAAATAATATTCTGTTGTGTATATGCATCACATTTCTTATAATTTTTTTAATCACAAATGAACACCTAAATTGACTCCATATATTTTAGTTATTGTAAATCAAAGTGCAATGGGCCTGTGATTGTCTGTCTGGTGACTTTACTTCCTTTGCCAATATATGAAGAATTGGAATATATGGATCATGGCTGGGGTAGATCTGGTTTTGGGTTCGACACTCACCACACTGATATCTACAGTGATGCCTTTTTTTTTTCTTTTAATAAAAGCCATTCCTATCAGGATAAGAGGATATCTCATTGTGACTTCAAATTGCATTTCCATGATGGCCAGTGATGTCAGACATTTTTCACACATATTTGGCCATTTATATTTTTCTTTTGACAATTTTCTACTTAGATCACTTGACCATTTTTAACTATATTATTTGGGTTTTCTGGTGTGTGTATGTATATGAAAGAGAGAGAGAGAGAGAGAGATTAATTAACATTTGCCAGATGAATAGATAGTTTGCAAGCATTTCTTCCTGTTCTGTAGTTCATCTCCCCCCCCCTCCCGCCTCCACTGCGCAGTTTTTTAGTTTGACATAAACCCATCAATCACTCCTGTTCCAAATTTTGTTTTGCTCTCTGTGTTTTTTGAACTCTAACCAAAAATACTATTGCTAAAAATTAAACAAACCAAGCACTTAGCTGAGCAGTACTAGTGCAAGCCCTTAATCCCACCACTCCAGAGGCAGAGGCAGGAGAATTGCTCTCAGTGCTAAACACTGGCCAAAGGCAGTTTAGGGGAGGAAAGGGTTATTTTTTTCTGACATCCCTGGGTTGCAGTCCACCTTAGCCCTAAGTCAGGGCAGGAACACAAGACTTGAAGGCAAGATGCATGGTTGTTCCATGAGCCAGCACCTCCAGGAAACTCACACAAATACAGCAGAAACCAGGGCAGAACCCTGCTTGATGGCTGACTCTCTGGCTAACTCATAGTTATCAAGCATTTCATGCAGCTCAGGGCCACCTGCTTGGGAATGGTAGTGCCCATAATGGGCTAAGCCTTCCTGCATCAACTAGTAATCAAGGTGCTCCCCCACAGACATGCCCATAAAACAATTTGATGGCAACTCCCCAACTGAAGCTTCTCCTCTCAGAAGAATCTAGGCTATGTCACATTAACAATTAAGTTAAATGTGCCACTATGACCTGCCCATAGTGAGGCACAATAGTACCATGAAAGGCAGTCTGTGTTCTGGTTGAGCGAGGCTTACACCAGAGACCCAGTAGAAAGTTCTACAAGAGAAGGAACCATGAGCTACACTCCCAGACATTAGGCTCCTGACACCACAAGTCCTCAACTCTGTAATCCTGTGGCTATTGGTGTGGGGAGCAGGTGTGGCGGCAGTCTCAAAGGCGCCAGGGACTGCAGCTAAGTCTTATGACTTGCACCTGACTTCCTCATACATCTGAATATAAGCCACAAACATCGTGAGAGCTGCGCAGGTGTACCAGGTTACTGGCGAAGCCATTTTGGTGGAGATATGCCCCTTGCCCTGATTAGCTGAAGCTGCGTACCTGGTGAGGTGATGTGGCCTGCTGTGAGTGGATGGGAACTGATAGTATATAAGAGTGAGAGGCCCAGGGCTCGGGGTCTTTCGCCTACACAGTCAATGCTCTCCCAATAAACGTGTGCAGAAGGATCCTATTGTGGTGTCTTTCTTGCTGGTAAGTCAGGCGTCCCACATATTGGTCATGTAAGCAGTGTCCCTTAGCTCCTGATATTCTGGCTATACTCCACCCCCACAGTTACCTGGTTACAGCAAGGTAGCCCAGCCCACTATAAAAAGGACTGCTTGACCCCTCCTCTCTCTCTCAAGTTTTTGTTCTCTCTCTTGCCTCTCTAACTCTGACCTCTCCCCCCACCCATTTCCACATGGCCATGGCGCCTCCTCCCCCTCCCCCTCCCCCTCCCCCTCCCCCTGTACAATAAAGCTCCAAAACCTTGGACTGTCTCTGCTGACCAGAACCCTCCGTGCTGGAGCAATGGAGCAGGTTTCTCTCTAATGAACCATGCGTCAGCCCACCAAGCCAGACTCTCTTGTCCCTGCTGTAAACTGCCAGAGGTTTCCCCCTACCCTCCTCCTTTTGGCCCAGAGGCTAGAGTCTGCCTGAGGTTCTGTTCCCAGCAATTCCACAATATAGAGCCGTCTGGGCTGTCTGAGAGGGAGAACCTGACGTCCCTGGCCTCTGTGTGGTCCAGGGACCCCCAAACAGGCTCTTCTGTGGTACCCAGTGGTCTGTGGTATCCGAGAGTTGGAGCCAGGGTTCTGTGGCCTGTGAGGCTCGACGCCTGTCCCACTGCAGTTCCGTGGGGTCCCGTGGCTTTGTTTCCCCTGTCTGGCACCCAACAAGGAACTATAACCTGGAACTGTGAGCCAGCACAACCTTTGCTCCCTTAAGTTGCTTTTATCAAAGTAGACCATTGTAGCAATAGGAAATGAACTAAGATATTAGCCTTCACTGAAGATATATTCTGAGCACTGTTGTTGAAAATCATGTGGCATAGGACACATGGATTTACTTTTCGGATCTGTCGGTTTTTATACCCACACCATGCTGTCTCTGTTACTGGATTATGACTTGAGACCAGGTCTTATGCTGCACCTAGCATTTCTCTTTTTATCTCAGCATTTCTTTGGCTATTTGTGGTCTTGTCTGTTTCCATATGGACTTTTTCCCATTTCTATAAGGAATACCATTGGTATTTTGGTGAGGATTAGAATTAAATTTGTGACTCACTTTGGATAACATGGATATTTTAACAATATTAATATTATATCTTCCAACGTTTTTCTTTCTTTGCTATCTTTTCAAATGATCTCATGTAATTTTCATTGTAGAGAACATCCACTTCCTTGAGTGAATTTATTCCTAGGTATTTCTGGTAGCTATTGTGAATGTAGTTATTTTACGGTTTCTTTCTCAGCAAGTTCATTATCAGTGTCTATAAATGCTACAGAGTTCTACATCTTGTTCCTCTACTGGATAAACCTATAATTTCTAATGGTCTTTTAGTGAATTCTTTAGGCTCTGTATAGTCGAATCTTTAAAATATGTGGAGATAAGGCTGTCGACCCATGCATACAAAAAATTGATTTTCTCAGAACATAACTGGTAATAGCTTACAGTTGTCCAGAAGCCTTATCTAAGCAGAAGCAACCAATGAACACATATACGGTGTATTGTCTGATACTAAAAAAACAGGCAAGGACTATAAGAAGTTATCTTTTACTAGGATACACAATTTATTGAAGAGCGACACTGTGCATGCTGAATAATCAGGGTATGCTAACAGACTTCTAAGTAGGCATCACCACACAAGCTCACCACAGGAGCAGCAGGAGGTGGCTATGAAATTATTACAGTAGTACAGTATTACTAGAATTAATTTTATGTTACATCTTTGTGTTCATGTACATTTCTCTTCACTGTAAATGGCACCAAGTAGGGCACATGTTTATGTGTATGAGTTTCAATACTATTTATTTTTGCTAGCCTGAAAGTTCCTATGTAGACCAAGGTAGCCTTAAACTTGAGATTTGCCTGCTTCTGTCTTCCAAGTGCTGGGATTACAGGCATATATCACCATGCCCACCAGCAAGTTTTGATAAGTGTGTGCATATGTTTTTGTTCTTGTGTACATGTAACATGTATGTGTACTCATGGGTATGGAGGCAGCAGGGCATTGCCTGTGTCAATGTCTTCCTTAGTTGATCTTCTACCTTCCTTTTTAAAGACAGTGGCTCTTGCTGAACCTAGAGCTCACTGATTTGGCTAAGCCAGCTAGCTAGCTAGGAAGTCACAGGAATCCTCCTGTCTCACATCCCTAGCACTCCAATGACAGATACTTGCCACTAGGGCTGGATTTTTATTTTTTTATTATTTTTTTTTATGAGTTCCAGAGAATCCAAATCCTCATGCTTGTTATCCACTGAGCCATCTCCCCAGTGACATTTTATCTTTTTATAATACACTTATGTATAATTAATGGTAGTATTTTTGTACTTATTGACACACTTAACTTTTATGCTTATAGGCTTTATAATTCACTTGTAAATCTTTTCAAATTGTTGCAATACTCAGAAGGAAATTTTGCTTATCAGCAGATTTGTATAATTGCTGTTCAGGGGTCAACTGTTTATATGGTCATCCCAGCAACAAACAGATAATCTGGATCTCTTCCTTCTTATTTTTTTTTTCATTGCATTACTTGTGTGGAGGGATGTGCACCGTTATCCATGGAGTCAAGATAAGGGCTTCAGATTCCCTGGAGCAGGAATCACAGGTGGTTATGAGCCACCAAATGTATGGTGTTTGGGGACTGGACTCAGGTCCTCTGGAAGACCAGCAAGCCCTCTTAACTGCTGAGTCATCCCTTCAGCTCCCTCCCTTTCTCTTTATATGTCCTCACCTTCCTTTTCTTGCCTTACTAAGCTAGTACATTTAGTAATAAATAACACGGGTGAAAATGGATGCTGATAACTATGTCTTGCTCCAGATCTTAGGGAAAATGATGTGCACTATTCTGACTCTGTATGTTGTCTGCTGTGGGTTTGTGACAGTCTTTGCTATATTGAGGCTTATGCCTTCTTCGAATAATTTTCACAGAGTTTTTACCATAAGGAGATGCTGGATTTTATTGCATTCACACTCCACATATTTTACTGTTATCACTCAGTGCAGTGTCTGACGTTGTAGATAGCCAGTAAGTACTTGGTAAATGAGAAAATAGGATTGGGTGCTCTTACAGTTTGGATGTTGTCAGGCCTGATTGGAAAATCACTTTTCCAAATAACGTTATCTTCATTCTAGAACCTTCCTTATCCTGATCATAACTTCTACTCTACTGTAAAAGCCATCAGGGGAATTTAGTGGTATCCCTCAAGCATCTTTATGATGGTTCTTCTTGTCAGTTTGGAGGGATTTAGGATCACACGAGACAAAGGCACCTGAGAATGCATGTGTGGCGGTTTCTAGATAGCAATAGCTATAGCAGGAAGACCCACGGTGAATGTGGTGGCACCATCTCACAGACTGGGATGCTGGACTGCATAGCAAGGTGAAAGTGAGCAGAGCATCTGTACTCCCTTCTCTCTGCTTACTGGTCACTGACTCTGCTCTGAGACCCTTAATTAACCCTTGACCCTGCTATGGAATTGCTGTGCTAGTGACTGATGTGGACTGAGGGTCTACTAAATTGCTGCTCCTAGTGTTGCCTTGCCTCAAGTGCAGATTATACAGATTCTTTCTCCCCAGTACCAATACCATGCTTGCACTGCATGGTGCCAGCAAAGCAATCCCCCGAGGATTGAGAATGAGCATTCCTCAGGAGAAGATCCCATACGTTGATACCTGAGACTCTCAAAGCAATCAGTGAGTCAATGATGGGTGGAGTCACACCTTGGCCATGCTTATTTATTAATATAAGTCATGCTTATTTATGTGTGTCTTTTGCTCACTAATCCTAAACCACTTGTCGGGATCCTGAAGATGAACTTGAGAATGTCTCTGGTCATTTTATTTGTTCCTCTTTTCAGTAGTCATACTGAATAAATCTCCTTTCTCTGCTTTTCACAAATGCTTATCTATTTAACCAGTATACTGAGGATTGGTGGTTGAACCTAGTTCGTTGGAATTGCCAAGGTCCAGCCCCTGACCCTGACAACTCTGGTAACAATCACATCTCAAAAAACTCTAATCCAAAAGAGCTTACTTTCTGAGATTTTAGATAGCTATGAATTCAAGAGGAGCACTAACCAATCCAGCAGAGCAATTTTTTTACAGTGAAATAAAAACTCATGAAAAAAATCCATGAAGAACAAACTTTCACATTTTGATTGAAGGCAAAAATCCTATACTAACATGGTTCACTTCATTCAACTTCCCTAGACTTAGCCCAAATGAAGTAACTTCTACAAAGAAGTCTCTATAATAGTAGAGAAGATTAAAAGTTCACTGTGGACACTGTGGCCCTTCTTAGAATTGGGAACAAAACACCCAGGGAAGGAGTTACAGAGACAAAGTTCGTAGCTGTGATGAAAGGATGGACCATTTAGAGACTGCCGTATCCAGGGATCCATCCCATAATCAGCTTCCAAACGCTGACACCATTGCATACACTAGCAAGATTTTGCTGAAAGGACCCAAAGATAGCTGTCTCTTGTGAGACGATGCCGGGGCCTAGCAAACACAGGAGTGGATGTTCACAGTCAGCTATTGGATGTATCACAGGGCTCCCAATGGAGAAGCTAGAGAAAGTACTCAAGGAGCTAAAGGGATCTGCAACCCTATTGTTGGAACAACAGGATGTACTAACCAGAACCCCGGAGCTCTTGTCTCTAGCTGCATATGTATCGAAAGATGACCTAGTCGGCCATCAATGGAAAGAGAGGCCCATTGGACTTGCAAACTTTATATGCCCCAATATAGGGGAATGCCAGGGCCAAAAGAATGGGAATGGGAGGGTAGGGAAGTGGGGGGCGCTATGGGGGACTTTTGGGATAGCATTGGAAATGTAATTGAGGAAAATATGTAATAAAAATATTAAAAATTAAAAAAAAAAGTTCACTGTGACTGTTCCTTGGGAGCTATGAACAGACATCTACTCACTCTGAATAGGATTCAACAGCATCACCTCTGGTAGAGTAACATATCATTATGGATAGTGTAGTGATCTGAATATGCTTGGCCCATAGGAAGTGACACTATCAGGAGGTATGGCCTTGTCAGAGGAAGTGTGCCAGTGTGGAAGTGGGACCGGGGAGTCTCATATATATGCTCAAGTCTGGACAGTGTGACACAGAGTCTCCTCCTGGCTGCCTTCAGATCAAGATGTAGAACTCTCAGTTCCTCTAGCACTATGTCTACCTGCATACTGCCTTGCTTGCTGTCATGATAATGAACTGTACCTCTGAAACTGTAAGCCAGCTCCAATTAAATGCTTTATTTTGTAAGAGTTGCTTTGGCCATGGTGTCTCTTCACAGCTCAAAACTCTAAGATAGGATAGCACAACCGGCCAAAAAAAGATCATTCCACCCAAGGGTAGTATGGAGAGCCAGTGAATTTACTGTGGTTACTTAGAAGTCCATGAGTAGCCGGGCGTGGGGGCGCACACCTTTAATCCCAGCACTCGGGAGGCAGAGGCAGGCGGATTTCTGAGTTCGAGGCCAGCCTGGTCTACAAAGTGAGTGCCAGGACAGCCAGGGCTACACAGAGAAACCCTGTCTCGAAAAAAACCAAAAAAAAAGAAGTCCATGAGTTACTCAAAGGCTGTTTCATAACCAAAGAATCCGCAATCGAATAGATAAAAAGTGCACTGTGACTGTTCCTTGGGAGGTATGAACAGACAGACATCTACTCACCCTGGCTAGGGTACAACAGTATCACCTCTGGCAGAGTAATGCAATATCATTATAGATATTGTTTGAATATGCTTGGAAAGTCAGTAGAACTGGGGCTGATATGGGAAATAAGGATTGGCCCCTTTAAGAGGCCATGCTCTTTGCTTCCCCACCCAACCTCAGGAAGAGGGTTGTTTCTGGCCCATCCAGAGGACTTACAACCATGACAACTTGATAATGACTGATGAGTGGGACCAATAAGGGAAAAGAGTACCTTCAAGGAGAGGACTCCAAGGACCGAAGTCTCCTTCTGGAAACTCCCACTTCTGAATAGTTTATTGTCTAGGTTCCTTTTGCTCTCTCCATGGTTGTTGCCTTCAGTGATCCCCATGTCAGCAGCCCTCCTCCCTTTACTCTTTCTTTGCTTTTCTTGTGCAGCCTGCTCCCACTTCCCGAAGCCTACTCCCACATTCCTTGCATCACTGACCCAACTCTAAGCCTATCACTCACCTTTTCTATGTAGATCTTCCTTCCAGGACATATCTCTTTGTCCTTCCCACAGAATGAACTCAGTGGTTCCCCTCGACAACTCAACCAAGAGACCTTCCCTTAACATTTTGGGGCTTCATCTGGGATTTAAGACTCAGGTGACACACACAAGCATGGGTGACAACTTGCAAAGCTTCATCCCTGAGGCTCCTTGCCCAGCTTGAAGGCAATTCTTTAGAAGAGTCCCTCTCCCCAGCAACTGTTTACTCTGCTAACCTTAGGGAGGGGCCTTCTAAATCTCCTAAGTTTTTGCCTTTTCAGCCCTTGTGAATTGCATGAGCTTTCTGAGCCTTGTGAATTGTATGAGCTTCATGGGGATTGTAAATTATATGAACGTCACAAAACTAGTAAGTTCCCTTAGCTTCCTTAGAGGCCTTAGCCCAAGAGGGGATGCTTCAAGTTAGAGAAAAGTCATCACACAACAAGAAAGTCTAATACTCCTTGATTTGCCTCAATCATCCACAATTTTAGTGACCTAGCATATTTCTTTTACTGCTTAGCTTTACAAATGTTTTCATGAGGAATTACTGTTTCAGGGAGGTTGACCTCCCAGGTGTTGTCAACATGGTCCTCTTTGTACCACTTGAGTCAGGAAGGATTTGTAAACAAGCACTACTGGAAATCCTTTTTTTTTTTTTTTTTAATCCTGGCATCAGCAGTCTGTACTAAAATAACTCCATTCTTAATGAAAGAAAAGCATTCTGGAGAGAGGTGGAGCCTGTGCACTATGCCAGAGGAGATCTCATTACTGCTGGGAGCTTCTGAGGCAGATCAACTCCAAGAGGCACATGAAAGCCTTCTCCTAGCCCTGTGTGCAACCCTAGGAATACAGACCTTGATGATCAGCTAATAGCTGGTGCCACACCCTTGACAAGGCTTCTGGAATTTCCAGACTCCTTCTCTGCCTGGACGTTGGTTTCTCAGTAACTGAAGGTAAGAAACAGCACAGCCAGGGCTGTGGTGACTCAGAAAGTAGGTCATCAATATCTTTGAATCAAATTACTGAGGCTAATTCCTGGCAGCAGACACTACATCAAGCAGGACTCTGTATTTGTTTTTTCTTTCTTTTCTGGGATTACAAATACAAAGTGTTGAAATGTTCATGTCTCTTTCACCCTGAACAAAGAAAGGGCAGAGAACTTAATATTATTCATCTCTACGAATGTCTTAGTGCATATAAAATTCAAGGCACTTTCTAACGGTAATTTCCATGAAATCAAACTGACAAGGTTGATAGTGAATTATCCTTGCTTTTAGAAACTAGAACAGTCTCAGAAAGAAAGAGTCAGTTCATTTAGATCTCAGCTGAATTTTCCATGTGGCTCACGAACTATATACTAAGCAGAAGTTCTAATAGGATCACGACTCTACAGATGCAGGCCAAATACAGACTCCAAGCAAAACTGTTAAACTGTTCCTGGTCACAAGCCTTTTAAATGGTTGTAATAGGGCTGTGGGTAAAGAGCTTTGAGAAGCCAGGGAAAGCCAGACAAGGAAGCATCCATCTGTAATCCCAAAGCTCTTAGTGTGGGGTGGGAGGTGGGCCTAGGAGAATCCATGAAAGCCCAGAGACCAGCTAACCAGTGTCTACAGCAGTGACCAACAAGAAACACTGTCCCAAAGGTGAGGACCCACCCCCAAGGTTGTCTTCTATTTCTGTGCAGGTGTGTCGGATTGTGCATGCCCACATTATTAAGTAAGAGTGGAAATGGCTGGCTGCAAGAGCTGGTTTTGTGTAGATAGGTACTGGGACATACTTCTGGTGATCAGGTCACTGAATGCCAACAGCCACCATGGCAGGAGAGACTGGGGTAAGAATTCCAACAGCAGTTCACTGAACAAAGGGAAGTCCTTGATGACATAGAAACAATATTCCTCTTACATAAAGAAGAAGGTTAAAATAGCAATGAGGGCCGCTGATATGGCTCCATAGATAAAGACACTTCCCATGAAGCAAGCCTGATGACATAGCTCAAGGCCTGTGACCTACATGATAGAAGACAACTAATTCCTACAAGTTATCCTCTAATACCTATGTGTATGCCATGGTGAGCTCTCTCTCTCTCTCTCACACACACACACACACACACACACACACAGATGATAGGTAGATTGATAGATAGATACATACATACATACATACATACATAGATACATAGATAGATACATAGATAGATACATAGATAGATAGATAGATAGATAGATAGATAGATAGATAGATGCATACATACATACATACATAATAGATAATGGATGGATAGATGGTAGACAGGAGAGCATATAGATGGATGGATAGACAGATGGATGGATGGACAGATGGATAGATGATTAAATAACATAAGAAATCAGCAAACCCCTGTACCTGCCTATAGTAAACAAGGTGGGCCATGACTCTTCTCTGAAGCACACATCCATGCTTCATGTCTTTTCTATAGCCTCGGTCTCCTAACGCTGGTGCTTAACTTACATTTTAAAATGTCTTTTAAAAAATTCCAACTGTGGTTCACACTAAATTCTACTCTGAGGCCTAGCTAGAGATCCAGTTTAATGGAGCTCCTCCAGGTGCCTTGGGTGACAACATGCAGCTATGCCTCTGACATTGGCCCTGCTGACAACTCTTACAGGCACTGTGGTGAGCCCTAGGCCTACCTGCCCTTGATCATGGCCCAAAAAGAAGGAATCTCTCACCATATCTACCTCCTCCCTGTCTCAAACTTCTGACCCTCTTCCTTAGCAAACCAAAACTGCATTGAGGGACTAGAGAGACGACTCAGCTCTTAGCATCCCTCGCTTCTCTTGCTGAAGACCAAGTTCAATTCCAGCAATCATAAAGGGTGCTTTACACTGCTTGTAACTCCAGGGAGTCTGATGCCCTCTTCTGGCCTCTATGGGCACCACACTCACATGCACATACCCACATAAGTAAACAATAAAATGCTTGAAGAAAACAAAGCCCATTGATGGGTTTCTTTAATCTAACAACAAAACCACTCTAGAGTGTTACCATACTCTAGAGAAATCAAATAATATTTGTTCCCATTACATATTTACCCTTAACAGCCATAAAATTATATTGAAAGAAAGTATTTAATGGTATAGAAACAGTACTTATGACATATAAATAAATAAGTGAAAAGTATTAGAAATCATGTGACAAAGAATCCTGATTATGTGGAAATGTGTGTGTCTGATTACAAGAAGTGGGCAGGGATTTTGAAGTATGTTGTTGTGTTGTTGTGTTTCTGTGTTTTCCTTCCTGTGTCCATCTGACTGGGGCAAGGCTTTGTTGTACACACCAAGAGAAAGAAGTGCTGGGGCAAGGCTTTGCTGCACACACCAAGAGAAAGAAGTGCTGGGGCAAGGCTTTGCTGCACACACCAAGAGAAAGAAGTGCTGGGGCAAGGCTTTGCTGCACACACCAAGAGAAAGAAGTGCTGATGGTCAGCTGTATTTTTTTGTGTGTTTGTTTGTTTGTTTGTTTTCGTTTAAGACCGGGTGTCTCTATTTAGCCCTGGGTGTCCTGGAACTCATTGTGTAGACCAAGCAGGACTGGAATTCACAATGATCCTGCTGCCTCTGCTGTTTAGCATTTGATGTTTGTGGTGGTTTGAGTAAGTATGGCCCATGATAGACTCGTGTGCTTGAAAGCTTGGCCCATGGGGAGTGACACTATTAGGAGGTATGGCCTTGTAGGAATAGGTGTAGCCTTGTTGAAGGAAGGGTGTCACTGTGGGGTTGGTTTTGAGGTCTCTGATGTTCAAGCCATGCCCAGTGTGGCACACAGTCTCCTTTTGCTGACTGTGGATCAGGATGTAGAACACTCACCTACCTCCAGCACCATGTCTGCCTGCATGCTACCATGTTTCCTCCCATGACAATAATAGACTAAACCTCTGAACCTATAGGCCAGCTCCAAATTAAATATTTTTATAGGAGTTGCCTTGGTCATGAGTCTCTTCACAGCAATAAAACCCTAAAACAATGTTCAAAAGGGATTTTACCCAGAAGATGAGTTTGAAAGCCACAAATAGATAAAAGAGGACTATTCCTTTCCTAGAAAGGTTATTCCTCTGGCACTGACTAACTTGTGTTTAGAAACAAGTTCTCTCATTGACCTGAAACTCCCTGACTCAGCTAGGCTGGCTGGCCTTTGAGCCCCAGGGATTACCTGCCCCACCTCCACAGCGGTGATATTATAACCACCACGGATCACTCTTTTTTAAAATGTGTGTGTGTGTGTGTTCACATCTGTGCAGATGCTGAGAGAGGCCAGAAGAGGACACCAGAAGCCCTGGAGCTGGAAGTAGTAAGCTGCCCAACATGGCTCCTGGGAACTAGGGCTCCTTGGAAGAGCAGCAAGTGCTCTAAACTGTGGAGTTATTTCTCTTCCACCATGACTCTTCTTATACAGGCTCTGAGGATCATGTTCAAGTTCCCATTTGCAACAAAAGTAACTTTAGAAACTGAGCCATCCTCCTAAGCCATGATAATATTTCTGAGACTACTGTGTTAATCATAATATTGTAAATCACCGGTAAAGTGACCTTTTGCAACCAGAGTATCTTTGTAAAATGAGGTCACAGGTAATTTCCTCTTTTGTAATGTCACCTTGCACAGTTCAGTTAAAAATTTGAATCTTTAATTGAAAATCTTTATCATGGGGGATACTCCAACACTGGGTAGATTCACTAACAAAACACCAAATATTTAAGAAATAAGAAAATCAACCTTATATACTCTGCACCAGATTGAAGAATATAAGGAATTTATTTTATTTTAATAAAATAAGGAATTTAATTTATTTTAAGAATATATGGAATTTATTTTAATTTTTAAAAAATGTATGGGTATGTGTGTATGTGCAGGTGCCTGTGGAGGCCAGAAGACGGTGTCATATCCACCAGAATTGGAGTTACAGGCAGTTGTGAGCTGCCTGAAGTGGGATTGGGAACCAAACTCCCCAGTCCTCTGCAAGAACAGAAAAGTGCTCTTAACCCCTGACCCATCACTCTTGCATACAATTTTAAGGCAAACATTATCCTGATATTGAAAGCTACCAAAGCATTTTGTGAAAGAAAAACTATAAATCGAAATCCCTTATGAACATAGATATGACTCCTTAAATGTTTTAAATTTATTCTTCTCTCACATATTACACCCTGAACACAGTTTCTCCTCCCAGTCCCCTTCTTCACTTCCCCTGTCTGCCCACCCCCCATTCACTTCTTGTCCCTTCAGAAGAGGGCAGGTCTCCCAGGAATGTCAACCAAACACAGCGTCTCAACTTACAGAAAGACTAGGCACCTCCCCTCATTGTAAGGTTGTATGAGGCAAGCCAGGGTCTCAAAGGCTCTCAAAAGCAGGCAAAAGAATCAGAAACACCCTGCTCCCTCTGTTAGGAGTCCTGCAAAAAGACCAAGCTACACACCATAACATATATGCAGAGGGCCTAGGTAAGGCCCAATATAGGCTGCCTGCTTGTCAGTTCAGTCTCTGTGAGCCCCTATGAGCCCAGGTTAACTGATTCTGTGGATTTTCTTGTGGTCTCCTTGACCTCTCTGGCTCTGAGGTGTAAGAGCCTTAATCAGCACACTAGCAAACACAACCAATTTGGCAAAGTATCTTCAAGCTAAAACTTGTTTACCCAGTGGCTTGACAGTAAAGATTCTGGGTCTATTTGACAGGCCTGAGTGCCCTCGTATATAATGACAAGTGTTCACAGTAACAGGGCATGCTCATTACATCACTATTTGTGCTAGAAGATTGGAGACAACCCAAGTCTCCAACAATAAAGGTCTCATTATATAGATTACTCCATAGTGGACAATGGGACACTGTACAACAATAATGACAGTAGTCTGTAATGACATGAGACATCTCTAAGTTATATTTGGTAAGTTCGAAAATCCCAAATACAGAGAAGTGCTTATATTATTCTGACTGTTGTGTTCCAAAGTGTACAAGTAGGAGACTAGGGAGACGGCTCTTTGTGTACGTGTGTACTAGACCGAGGCCTTCTGAGTTCAGATGCCAGGCATCCATGTCAAAAAGCCTGCTGCAGAAGTGCACACACACAAGGCCTCCTCCAGAAAGGCAGATAAAGGAGGATCCCCAGGGATCTCAGTCATCAGTGAGCTCCAGGTTCAGTGAGAGGCACTATCTCAAAAAACTAGATGAAGTTTAATAGAGGAAGACACATACAGTCAAACCCTAGCCCCACCCCAAGTGCACACACACATGTACACACACACACACACACACACACACACACACACACACACCAGACTGATATTTCCATTCAGGGTTTAATATCTTTATTTCCCTATCTACTGCCTCTACTAAAAACAAACCATGAAACAGAAATTGGCAGCAGAGAGTTTTCTTCACGTCCAGGCTCAGGTAAATGGAAGTGAAGAACATGTACCTCAGAGAAAATCTCCCCGGGTTTAAAGGGGAGAAGTGGGCAGGGGGTTATGGAACTCTTAGGTAGAAAATATGGAGTTTTGGACATTTTTGTGCTCCCTTGGAAGTTTAATAAGTAAAGACAAGATGTCTTCCAGAAGGCAGCACAGCAAGTGAGAAGGAACGCTCTTGCAAGTAATTAATGTGGACAGGAGCCCTGGAGGCTTCCTTCACCCTGGGTGTCAGTGCTCAGCTGAGGAAAGCCCTCACTCCAGATACACCATCTCTCCCTCACTCCAGGTACACCATCTCTCCCTCACTCCTGGTACACCATCTCTCCCTCACTTCTGGTACACCATCTCTCCCTCACTCCTGGTACACCATCTCTCCCTCACTCCAGGTACACCATCTCTCCCTCACTCCTGGTACACCATCTCTCCCTCACTCCAGGTACACCATCTCTCCCTCACTCCAGGTACACCATCTCTCCCTCACTCCAGGTACACCATCTCTCCCTCACTCCAGGTACACCATCTCTCCCTCACTCCAGGTACACCATCTCTCCCTCACTTCTGGTACACACCATCTCTCCCTCACTCCTGGTACACCATCTCTCCCTCACTCCAGGTACACCATCTCTCCCTCACTCCAGGTACACCATCTCTCCCTCACTTCTGGTACACACCATCTCTCCCTCACTCCTGGTACACACCATCTCTCCCTCACTCCAGGTACACCATCTCTCCCTCACTTCTGGTACACACCATCTCTCCCTCACTCTGGGACACCATCTCTCCCTTACTCTGAGACACCATCTCTCCCTCACTCTGGGCTTTAGGACAATGAGGGAAGCTGCTTTAAAAAACAAGATCAATTATCCCTGAGGAATGACACTTGAGATGGTCATCTGGACTATACACCCAAGCTGGTATCTTTAACAGCTAAGAGAGCTTGTTGCTTCTACCGAGGACCTAAGTTCAGTTCCTAGAACCCATATAATGTGGCTCATAACTGCCCATAACCCCAGCTCCAGGGGATCTGACACTGTCTTCTGGCCTGCCTCACACACAGGTGCATACCCACACTCAGATGTGCATGCACACACATAAATAATTTTTAAGTTTGTTTTTCACTTCCATCTTTCTACCTGTCTACATTTAATACAATTTCCAAAATGAGGATTCCATCCTTCCCCCCACCCCCTTCATGATACACTATTGTTCCTTTTTCACATTGGTTTTATTTATAGCCTGACTGTTCCAAAATGTATTTAATGTGGTTTTCAGCCAAACAACTATACAACAAAGTTAATGAACTAGAAAATCTGTCTCTACAACAAAGAGAGGAAATGACAGATCTGGGGGCTGGTGGAATTCCAGATAGAGCTTGGTGGCTTGGAGGGTGAGCTCACATACCTGTTCCATCAGCCTGGGTGCCAATGGATTGGATCTGGGTTGTGAGTCACAAGAGGGAGAGAACCGGTGCTTGGATCTACACCTGCTTGGGGGCTGATTGGAGAAAGCACTGCAGATCCCAGCAGGAAGTAGGCTGTGTAGCTAGCTGTGTCATAAATAAAGGAGCCGCTTCAGACACCATAGCCAGCCCAGCCAACGCCATCCAAAAATATCTGCCAGGCTGGGAGATGGCTCAGCAGGGAAAGTGCTCACTGTGCGAGCGTGAGGACCTGTGTTTGGGTCTCAGTGTGGCAGAGCACACCCAGAATCCCAGCACTGAGGAGGCAGAAACAGCCCTATTTCTGGGAGCTCAGTGGCCCACCCAATCTAGCCAAATTGGTGATCTCCAGGTTCAGTGATAGACTGTCTCAAGTAAACAAGTAGGAGGGAGCTGGAGAGATGTCTCAGTGGTTAAGAGCACTTGCTGCTCTGTTCAGGTTCTAGCACTCATCTTGGGCAGCTCACAACTATCTGTAGCTCCAACTCTAGAGGATCAAAAGTGCTTTGTGGGCACCTGGGTCCAACCAAGTACACATACAAAGACAGGCACAAATACACACAATTTAAAAATATAAACAAAGGAAAATTAAAGGTACGGGGTGGAAGAGGAAAATATCCTGATCTGACATTGACTTTAGCCTCTGCGTACACACACCTGAACAAAATACTCTCATACACACACCTGATACACACACACACACACACACAGACTCACAGACACACACACAGAGACTCTCTCACACACACACACAGACTTACAGACACACACACAGAGACTCACAGATATACACACAGAGAGAGAGAGAGAGAATATCATATCTGAATATAGTATTTACTGGTTGGTTTAAACAAACAAGCTTTGGAACATTAAGTCAGATAGTGAAAGCTAGCATGAGGGCAGTTTAGAAAGTAACCGATTGTTCTCCACTTCATGACTGTGGGTAATAGCAGAGGGAGATTGGTATCTGGACCGAGATCTGCCCTTCCTGCCTCCACACACATTTCCACTGTCCTTTCTTCTGATGCTGCGTTTTGTTAAACACAACAGACTCCACTTCTCCACCCATCCGGATGCATCTCATTGTCTACTAGGAAAAAAAATACAAATTCCATAAGCAAATTTAAAGCTCTCAGTAGTGAGGCCACATACTGTGGACATCCATTATTTTCCACCTAAACTAGCAAAGCTGTACTCAGCCTAATGGGGTACACTGAGGCAGAAAATTTCCGCTAAAAGTCAGGCTAATGGAAGAGTTTGGTGGACAGCATCAGGAAGGCAATGCATAGCTAGGTTTATAATGGAGCCCCCAACAGGGTAATATGAATTACTTTACAAAGAATGAGTGGCTGTTAGAAAGACCCAAGCAGTCCAGGGAGATGGCTCAGTGGGTACATGGGCTTGATGGCTAGTCTGGCAGTCTGAGTTTGATCCCCAGAGTCCACATAGTGGAAAGAGAGAACCATTTCTAAGAAACCATCCTCTGACCTCCACATGCACACCGTGGCATGTGTGTGCTTACCTATACCTCATGTACACACTCACAAACACAGACACACAGACACACACAACTACATAAAAGCAAATCCAAGACAGGTAGGATTTGATATGTTATGCTGGGACACAGAGGAACAGGAAGAGGGGCATCTGCCAGTGGGCATGCCAAGGAAGACACACGAGCCAGGATGGAGAATGGAATGGGTTCTTTGATGTAGGATGAGCTGAGTTCTGCTCAGGGCTCGGAGCCTGGCAGGGCTGCTGGAAGACAGCCAAGCTCCTTCCCCGAAGCGCTCCAGCTGTCTGGCAATGCTGCACTGTCTGAGGTCCCAGTGGCATGGCAACAGGATGGGACTAGAACTGTCCCATGGGAAGCTCTGCAGCAGTGAGTGTCAAGCATCAATGAAGACTGATTGGCATGTGACTGGAAGGAGGGGCTTGGATGGACTATGAGAAACTTGGAGAAGGGTTTTCACTTTATTCTGAGGAAGTAAAGCTGGCCATCAGGCATTTTAAACTGTTGTATTTGAGTACTCAGAAAACATCGTTAAGGAGCACTCTTGAAGGAGTCAGGAAGAGAAAGCAGAGAGATGTGGTAGAGAGAAAGAGAAAGGGAGGCTGAAGGCAGAAAGACAAGAATTCAGTGATCAGGCAAGTACGATCCTTTGGCAGCGATCATGATAGAACCTAGTAATGACAGTCAAGCCATTGGTGAGACTCTGTCACAGAGGCCAGTAAAATTAGTGACATGGATACAAGTGGGCGAGCCAACAAGTCTACAGATTCAGGTAGTAACAGGAAGTAAAGAATGGGTTGGGGATGCAGTTCCATTGGTAGAGCACGTGCCTAGAACGCATGAAGCCCCTGGGTTCCGTCCACAGTACAGCCTAAACTGGACGAGGCGGTGAATTCTTAGAATCCCAGCACCTGGTGCAGATCAGGAGTTCAAGGTCATTTTTGTCTACACAGCAAGTTCAAAGCCAACTACATGAGACCTTGTCACGAAACAAGAAAAAATGAAAGACACACAGTGTGCCACTGAATAAGGATGGGGGTAAGGAAAGATACTCTTCAAGGCAAGAAGGAGATGGTTTTGTGATGACTGCCGTTTCAATTATATAAGACACCATGTGTGGACCTTTACATGATCTGGGATTTGTCCACAAGTCTGGTAAAGATGGAGGGACAAGTACATAGGCACTGTCTGGAAGTCACTGACCTAAGTGTCTTAGCTTTCAGCAGTGATAGGTGGTGACTGTCACCACAGCTCATGGAACTCAATATAACAACCAAACATGCAGAAATTAATAAGCTAAAATATTGTACTTTCCGGTGACATCAGAGAGTGGTGGTCACAGGACATAGGATCTAAAGGGACAAAGTGTCCATGAGACATGAGGGAGCCTCTCCATAATAAGATGTGCTCAGGGCTGGCTATCCCTCTCTCTGGATTTATCTCCTGAGCCTTGGAGCTGCTTTGTAAAAGATCTAGTCAGTGGGCCTTCGGAGTTATGAGGAGAGATCACAGAGGTTCTACAAGCCTCGTGGATTAGCCAGAGAGATTGGAAGCTGTAAGAACTTTAAACACACAAATGTTTCTTCATGTCAACAACTTCTCCCTATGTGATGCTTGTTGGGTGTGCATCACAACAAGGGCACCTGACTCGGGCCTGACAGCAGAGAGACAGCCCTCACAGTGGAGTGCAGAGAGTACAGGAGCCAGTTAGAAACAGGACTGCAACTCACATAATATAGGACCTTGACTCACACACATACACACACACACACACACACATTTAGTTAAGATGGATGTGTGAAGTGTGAACACTGCAAGAGTTTTTATTGATAAATTAGGGTCTGCAGAACTGGTTCAAAAGATAAAGAGCTTGCCGTACAAGCATGAAAACCCGACTCTGATCCCCACACATGACCTGTGTAAGAAAAACACTGTGGGGCAGTACATGCCTGTAATCTCAGCACTGAGAGGGGAAGATAAGGAAATGCTGGGCTTGCTGGCCAGCCAGGCCAGATGACTTTCAATGCTCCAGGTTTAATGAGAGATCCTGTCTCAAAAAAATGCAAGGAGAACAATTGAGGTCGATCTATTACCATGGTTTCTGGCCTTCATTTGCACCGGCATGCATGTATATGGACATCCATACACACATGTATACACACATATATGAACATGTGAAGACACGTAGAGATGAAATTAATAAATTAGACTTGATGAGAAATGAAAACCTTGAGCTGGAAAGGTGGCTCAGTGGATAAAGCACTTATCATTGAGCCTGATAGCCTAATTCTAGGTCCCCAGAAAACAGGTAGCATCTGGACACAGTACTCCAAGCGTCTAATCCATGGGGAGGGGAGTGTGCACTCCTACTGGGAGATGAGACAGGAAGACAAGAGAATCTCTGGAAGATTCCAGAAAGCCAGGCTTACGAGGTGGAGAAGAGCCTATGTGGAGAACAGTAGAAAGTACTCAAAGTTTGCCCTCTGACATCTGCACACTTGCTGTGGCATTCACACAACCACACGCATGAACAAGCACATACTCACAGATACACATACAATTCAAACACATATACACACCAAACTGTGTAATAAATGAAAAAGAACTCCTGTTTGTGTATCCAGTGACATTTTACAGGCAGGTAAAAAGGTAAACTGTGGGCTAGGAGATGGTGTTTACCATATGCACATAAAATTTGTATCCAAAATATGTAAAGAACTATAAAAAAAATAGACATTCGGGGTCAGTGAGAGGAAAGGTGCTTGCTGTCAGGCCTGGTCATCTGAATTTAATCCCTGGGACCCACATGGCAGAAGAGGATAGCTGACACCTGAAAGTGGTCCTCTACTTCCACATACACATACTGTGCCATGTATACATGTACACACATGCACACACAAATACATATATTAATTAATTGTTCCCCTCCCCAGCCTAAAACCTGTTTGTTCAGGTTTCAGTGTTAGAGAACATCGGGGCGGAGCTTGCCGCCCTATCATCCTGCCACTCCCACTGCCGCTGCCTGCCAACTAGCTGTTCCGGACCTATCACATGTTCACCTGCAACCTTACTCCAAGATGATTTGTCCGGAATTGGGCCCCTCTCCCTGTTTCATAACTGAGTGTCGAAAATAGTAAAATTGAACCTTGATCAGAATGACTGCCTTGGTTTCATCATTCCCGAGTTCACCTAGTCCCCTCTTCTCTTCCAGGTTTCCAAGATGCCTTTCCAGACTAGAACCCAGACATGTGAGCCGCTGGCCAGACACAACAATTAATTAATTAATAATTAGGAAAAGAAGCAGAAATCATGAAAGCCAAATACTGCTCTGTCATAATAAACCAAAGATTTGAGAAGTCGTTGACAAGTTAAAATACGCAAATGCCTAAACAGCTGATGAAATGGTGCCTACCAGGAACCACGGGGGCTGGAGGATGGTTAAGAGCCCTTGCTGCTCTTACAGAAGACTGAGTTTGGTTCTCAGCACCCACATGACTCTAGAGAATCTGATATTCTCCTCTAGCCTCTGTAGACATCCACACCCATGTATTCAGATAATTTCATATAGACACATGTATGAATACCCCTAATTAAAAATAAGAGTAAATCTTAAACAGAATGACCCACTGGACTGCAGGTGAACACAACAGAGATCCTATCCTGCTGTACAACTACTAGACTGTCCTAAAGTACAGAGACTGGCAGCACATGCCACCACAGCATGGAGAGCCACTGGGGTCCTGAGCAGCTGGTAAGAGCATAAAATGAGAAGCACTGTGGAAAACCCATCAAGCATTTCCTTGAAACATGTAAACACGTGCTCTCTCTATGGCCCAGCCATCCTGCTCCACTCTAACTACGTAAGATGCATAAAGATGAATATATGCAAAGGCTTTACACGCATTTTTTAGTATAAAAATGTTATTCACAAAAACCCTAAACTGAAAACGTTCTCTACTGAAAGGAATAGTGGTAATCAGATTGTGTTGTGTATGTATGGCAGAATACTAAAGAGCACGAAGGAAGAAGAATGGGATTCTGACATATGCAACATCATAAAGAATCTAAAAGATGCTGTGTTAGATGAAAATGCTAAGACCTGTGAGTGTGAAACAATGAAGTGTATATTCCACCTCATGACACTGTAAACAGGAGTGGTGCAATTACAGGCACAGCAGGGATGGCTCCACAGTTACAAATGCATCTTTACCTTTCTCTACACAAAGGATAAACAGGCCAAAAAAGAAATTAGGGAAACAACACCCTTCAAAATAGTCACAAATAATATAAAATACCTTGGTGTGACTCTAACTAAGGAAGTGAAAGATCTGTATGATAAGAACTTCAAGTCTCTGAAGAAAGAAATCGAAGAAAATCTCAGAAGATGGAAAGATCTCCCATGCTCATGGATTGGCAAGATTAATATAGTAAAAATGGCTATCTTGCCAAAAGCAATCTACAGATTCAATGCAACCCCCATCAAAATTCTAACTCAATTCTTCACAGAGTTAGAAAGGGCAATTTGCAAATTCATCTGGAATAACAAAAAACCTAGGATAGCAAAAATATTCTCAACACTAGAAGAAACTCTGGTGGAATCACCATGCCTGACCTCAAGCTGCACTACAGAGCAATTGTGGGGGCGGGGGGAACCCTGCATGGTACTGGTACAGAGACAAACATGTAGATCAATGGAATAGAATTAAAGACCCAGAAATGAACACACACACACACCTAAAGTCACTTGATCTTTGACAAAGGAGCTAAAACCATCCAGTGGAAAAAAAAGACATCATTTTCAACAAATGATGCTGGCTCAACTGGCAGTTATCATGTAGAAGAATGTGAATTGATTCATTCTTATCTCCTTGTACAAAACTCAAGTCTAATTGGATCAAGGAACTCCACATAAAACCAGAGACACTGAAAATTATAAAGGAGAAAGTGGGGAAAAGCCTCAAAGATATGGGCACAGGGGGAAAATTCCTGAACAGAACAACAATGGACTGTGCTGTGAGATCAAGAATCGACAATTGGGATCTCATAAAAATTGCAAAGCTTCTGTAAGGCAAAGGACACTGTCAATAAGACAAAATGGCAACCAAAATTGGGAAAAGATCTTACCAATCCAAAATCCGATAGGGACTAATATCCAATATATATAAAGAACTCAAGAAGTTAGACTACAGAAAACCACATAACCCTGTTAAAAAGTGGGGAACAGAGCTAAACAAAGAATTCCCAACTGAGGAATACCAAATGGCTGAGAAGCACCTGAAAAATGTAAAACATCCTTAATCATCAGGGAAATGCAAATCAAAACAACCCTGAGATTCCACCTCATACCAATCAGAATGGCTAAGATCAAAAATTCAGGTGACAGCAGATGCTGGCAAGGATGTGGAAAAAGGGGAACACTCCTTCAGTGCTGGTGGGATTGCAAGCTTGTACAACCACTCTCACAGTCAGTCTGGTGATTCCTCAGAAAATTGGACATAGTACTACCGGAGGATCCTGCAATACCTCTCCTCGGCATATATCCAGAAGATGTTCCAACTGGTAATAAGGACACATGCTCCACTATGTTCATAACAGCCTTATTTATAATAGCCAGCAGCTGTAAAGAACCCAGATGTCCCTCAACAGAGGAATGGATACAGAAAATGTGGTACATTTACACAATGGAGTACTACTCAGCTATTAAATACAATGAATATATGAAATTCTTTTTTTTTTAATTAGGTATTTTCCTTGTTTACATTTCCAATGCTATCCCAAAAGTCCCCCATACCCACCCACCCCCAGTCCCCTAACAACCGACTCCACCTTTTTGGCCCTGGCGTTCCCCTGTAATGAGGCATATAAAGTTTGTAAGTCCAAAGGGCCTCTCTTTCCAGTGATGGCTGACTAGGCCATCTTTTGATACATATGCAGCTAGAGACAAGAGCTCCGGGGTACTGGCTAGTTCATACCACTGGATAGTTCATACCTGTTGTTCCACATATAGGGTTGCAGTTCCCTTTAGCTCCTTGAGTACTTTCTCTAGCTCCTCCATTGGGGGCCGTGTGACCCATCCAATAGCTGACTGTGAGCATCCACTTCTGTGTTTGCTAGGCCCCGGCATAGTCTCACAAGAGACAGCTATATCTGGGTCCTTACAGCAAAATCTTGCTAGAGTATGCAATGGTGTCAGCGTTTGGAAGCTGACTATGGGATGGATCCCTGGATATGGCAATCACTAGATGGTCCATTCCTTCGTCACAGCTCCAAATTTTGTCTCTGTAACTCCTTCCATGGGTGTTTTGTTCCCGTTTCTAGGAAGGGGCAAAGTGTCAACACTTTGGTCATCATTCTTCCTGAGTTTCATGCGTTTAGCAAATCTTGTGTATCCTAAGTTTCTAAGCTAATATCCACTTATCAGTGAGTACATATTGTGTGAGTTCCTTTGTAATTGGGTTACCTCACTCAGGATGATGCCCTCCAGATCCATCCATTTGCCTAGGAATTTCATAAATTCATTCTTTTTAATAGCTGAATAGTACTCCATTGTGTAAATGTACCACATTTTCTGTATCCATTCCTCTGTTGAGGGACATCTGGGTTCTTTCCAGCTTCTGACTATTATAAATAAGGCTGCTATGAACATAGTGGAGCATGTGTCCTTCTTACCGGTTGGAACATCTTCTGGATATATGCCCAGGAGAGGTATTGCAGGATCCTCCGGTAGTACTATGTCCAATTTTCTGAGGAATCACCAGACTGACTTTGAGAGTGGTTGTACAAGCTTGCAATCCCACCAGCAGTGAAGGAGTGTTTCCCTTTCTCCACATCCTTGCCAGCATCTGCTGTCACCTGAATTTTTGATCTTAGCCATTCTGACTGGTATGAGGTGGAATCTCAGGGTTGTTTTGATTTGCATTTCCCTGATGATTAAGGATGTTGAACATTTTTTCAGGTGCTACTCTGCGATTCGGTATTCCTCAGGTGAGAATTCTTTGTTCAGCTCTGAGCCCTATTTTTTAATGGGGTTATTCGATTTTCTGGAGCACACCTTCTTGAGTTCTTTATATATATTGGATATTAGCCCCCTATCCGATTTGGGATAGGTAAAGATCCTTTCCCAATCTGTTGGTGGTCTTTTTGTCTTATTGACGGTGTCTTTTGCCTTGCAGAAACTTTGCAATTTTATGAGGTCCCATTTATCGATTCTCGATCTTACAACACAAGCGATTGCTGTTCTATTCAGGAATTTTTCCCCTGTACCCATATCTTCGAGGCTTTTCCCTACTTTCTCCTCTATAAGTTTCAGTGTCTCTGGTTTTATGTGGAGTTCCTTAATCCACTTAGATTTGACCTTAGTACAAGGAGATAGGAATGGATCAATTCTCATTCTTCTACGTGATAACCGCTAGTTGTGCCAGCACCATTTGTTGAAAATGCTGTCTTTTTTCCACTGGATGGTTTTGGCTCCTTTGTCAAAGATCAAGTGACCATAGGTGTGTGGGTTCATCTATGGGTCTTCAATTCTGTTCCATTGGTCTACTTGTCTGTCACTATACCAGTACTATGCAGTTTTTATCACAATTGCTCTGTAGTACAGCTTTAGGTCAGGCATGGTGATTCCACCAGAGGTTCTTTTATCCTTGAGAAGAGTTTTTGCTATCCTAGGTTTTTTGTTATTCCAGATGAATTTGCAGATTGCCCTTTCTAATTCGTTGAAGAATTGATTTGGAATTTTGATGGGGATTGCATTGAATCTGTAGATTGCTTTTAGCAAGATAGCCATTTTTACTATATTGATCCTCCCAATCCATGAGCATGGGAGATCTTTCCATCTTCTAAAATCTTCTTTGATTTCTTTCTTCAGAGACTTGAAGTTTTTATTATACAGATCTTTCACTTCCTTAGTTAGAGTCACGCCAAGATATTTTATATTATTTGTGACTATTGAGAAGGGTGTTGTTTCCCTAATTTCTTTCTCAGCCTGTTTATCCTTTGTGTACAGAAAGGCCATTGACTTGATTGAGTAAATTTTATATCCAGCTACTTGATTGAAGCTGTTATCAGGCTTAGGAGTTCTCTGGTGGAATTTTTAGGGTCACTTATATATACTATCATATCATCTGCAAAAAGTGATATTTTGACTTCTTCCTTTCCAATTTGTATCCCCTTGATCTCCTTTTGTTGTCTAATTGCTCTGGCTAGGACTTCAAGTACAATGTTGAATAGGTAGGGAGAGAGTGGACAGCCTTGTCTAGTCCCTGATTTTAGTGGGATTGCTTCCAGCTTCTCACCATTTACTTTGATGTTGGCTACTGGTTTGCTGTAGATTGCTTTTATCATGTTTAGGTATGGGCCTTGAATTTCTGATCTTTCCAAGACTTTTATCATGAATGGGTGTTGGATTTTGTCAAATGTTTTTCTGCATCTAATGAGATGATCATGTGGTTTTTGTCTTTGAGTTTGTTTATATACGGGATTACGTTGATGGATTTCCTTATATTGAACCATCCCTGCATCCCTGGGATGAAACCTACTTGGTCAGGATGGATGATTGTTTTGATGTGTTCTTGGATTCGGTTAGCAAGAACTTTATTGAGGATTTTTGCATCAATATTCATAAGGGATATTGGTCTGAAGTTTTCTATCTTTGTTGGGTCTTTTTGTGGTTTAGGTATCAGAGTAATTGTGGCTTCATAGAATGAGTTGGGTAGAGTACCTTCTGTTTCTATTTTGTGGAATAGTTTGTGAAGAACTGGGATTAGATCTTCTTTGAAGGTCTGATAGAACTCTGCACTAAACCCATCTGGTCCTGGGCTTTTTTTAGTTGGGAGACTATTAATGACTGCTTCTATTTCTTTAGGGGATATAGGACTGTTTAGATTATTAACCTGATCTTGATTTAACTTTGGTACCTGGTATCTGTCTAGAAACTTGTCCATTTCATCCAGGTTTTCCAGTTTTGTCGAGTATAGCCTTTTGTAGAAGGATCTGATGGTGTTTTGGATGTCTTCAGGATCTGTTGTTATGTCTCCTTTTTCATTTCTGATTTTGTTAATTAGGATGCTTTCCCTGTGTCCTCTAGTGAGTCTGGCTAAGGGTTTATCTATCTTGTTGATTTTCTCAAAGAACCAGCTCCTCGATTGGTTGATTCTTTGAATAGTTCTTCTTGTTTCCACTTGGTTGATTTCACCCCTGAGTTTGATTATTTCCTGCCTACTACTCCTCTTGGGTGAATTTGCTTCCTTTCATTCTAGAGCTTTTAGGTGTGTTGTCAAGCTGCTAATGTGTGCTCTCTCTAGTGTCTTTTTGGAGGCACTCAGAGCTATGTGTTTTCCTCTTAGAAATGCTTTCATTGTGTCCCATAAGTTTGGGTATGTTGTGCCTTCATTTTCATTAAACTCCAAAAAGTCCTTAATTTCTTTCTTTATTCCTTCCTTGACCGAGGTATCATTGAGAAGAGTGTTGTTCAGTTTCCACGTGAATGTTGGCTTTCTATTATTTATTTTGTTATTGAAGATCAGCCTTAGTCCATGGTGATCTGATAGGATGCATGGGAATATTTCAATATTTTTGTATATGTTGAGGCTTGTTTTGTGACCAATTATGTGGTCAATTTTGGAGAAGGTACCATGAGGTGCTGAGAAGAAGGTATATCCTTTTGTTTTAGGATAAAATGTTCTGTAGGTATCTGTTAAGTCCATTTGTCTCATAACTTCTGTTAGTTTCACTGTGTCCCTGTTTAGTTTCTGTTTCCACGATCTGTCCATTGGTGAAAGTGGTGTGTTGAAGTCTCCCACTATTATTGTATGAGGTGCAATGTGTGCTTTGAGATTTACTAAAGTATCTATAATGAATGTGGCTGCCCTTGCATTTGGAGCATAGATATTTAGAATTGGGAGTTCCTCTTAGAAGATTTTACCTTTGATGAGTATGAAGTGCGCCTCCTTGTCTTTTTTGATTACTTTGGGTTGGAAGTCGATTTTGTTGGATATTAGAATGGCTACTCCAGCTTGTTTCTTCACACCATTTGCTTGGAAAATTGTTTTCCAGTCTTTTACTGTGAGGTAGTGTCTGTCTTTTTCCCCGAGATGAGTTTCCTGTAGGCAGCAAAGTGTTGGGTCTTGTTTGTGTAGCCAGTCTGTTAGTCTATATCTTTTTATTGGGGAGTTGAGTCCATTGATATTCAGAGATATTAAGGAAAAGTAATTGTTGCTTCCCGTTATTTTTGTTGTTAAAGTTGGCATTCTGTTCTTGTGGCTGTCTTCTTTTAGGTTTGTTGAAGGATTATCTTCTTGCTTTTTCTAGGGCGTGGTTTCCGTCCTTGTACTGTTTTTTGTTTTGTTTTTTTTTTTTTCTGTTATTATCCTCTGAAGGGCTGGATTCATGGAAAGATAATGTGTGAATTTGGTTTTGTCGTGGAATACTTTGGTTTCTCCATCTATGGTTATTGAGAGTTTGGCTGGGTATAGTAGCCTGGGCTAGAATTTGTGTTCTCTTAGTTTCTGTATAACATCTGTCCAGGCTCTTCTGACTTTCATAGTCTCTGGTAAAAAATCTGGTGTAATTCTGATAGGTTTGCCTTTATATGTTACTTGACCTTTTTCCCTTACTGCTTTTAGTATTCTATCTTTATTTAGTGCATTTGTTGTTCTGATTATTATGTGTCGGGAGGAATTTCTTTTCTGGTCCAGTCTATTTGGGGTTCTGTAGGCTTCCTGTATGTTCATGGGCATCTCTTTCTTTAGATTTGGGAAGTTTTCTTCTATAATTTTGTTGAAGATATTTGCTGGTCCTTTGAGTTGAAAATCTTCATTCTCATCCACTCCTATTATTCGTAGGTTTGGTCTTCTCATTGTGTCCTGGATTTCCAAGATGTTTTGAGTTAGGAACTTTTTGCATTTTCCATTTTCTTTGATTGTTGTGCCGATGTTCTCTGTGGAATCTTCTGCACCTGAGATTCTCTCTTCCATCTCTTGTATCCTGTTGCTGATGCTCGCGTCTATGGTTCCAGATTTCTTTCCTAGGGTTTCTATCTCGAGTGTTGCCTCACTTTGGGTTTTCTTTATTGTGTCTACTTCCCTTTTTAGGTCTAGTATGGTTTTGTTCATTTCTATCACCTGTTTGGATGTGTTTTCCTGTTTTTCTATAAGGACTTCTACCTGTTTGGTTGTGTTTTCCTGTTTTTCTTTAAGGACTTGAAACTCTTTAGCAGTCTTCTCCTGTATTTCTTTAAGTGAGTTATTAAAGTCCTTCTTGATGTCCTCTACCATCATCATGAGATATGCTTTTAAATCCAGGTCTAGCTTTTCGGGTGTGTTGGGGTGCCCTGGACTGGGCGAAGTGGGAGTGCTGGGTTCTGATGATGGTGAGTGGTCCTGGTTTCTGTTAGTAAGATTCTTACATTTACCTTTTGCCATCTGGTAATCTCTGACGTTAGTTGTTATAGTTGTCTCTGTTTAAAGATTGTTCCTCTGTGATTTTGTTACCCTCTATCAGCAGACCTGGGAGACTAGCTCTCTCCTCTGAGTTTCAGTGGTCAGAGCAGTCTCTGCAGGCAAGCTCTCCTCTTTCAGGGAAGGTGCACAGTTATCTGGCGTTTGGACCTCCTCCTGGCCGAAGATGAAGGCCCAAAACAGGATATTTCCTAGAAGCTGTGTTGCTTTGGCCTGTCACAGAAGCCGTTGTTTCAGTAGTCCACACTCTCACCTGTGTAGACTACTTTCTGTGGAGTCCTGAAACCAAGATGGCTCCCACGGATCCTGAGGCAAAGGCCTCCCAGGCTGGGTGGACACCTGTCCTCTGGCCAGGAAGGTGGCCGGTTGTCTGGAGCCGAAAAAGGCGTGCCTCAGGAGCTCTGTGGCTCTTACCTGTCCCAGAAGCTGCTATCCTCTATAGTCCACACTCTCACCTGCAGACTGCCCACCTTGGAGTCCCAGAACAAAGGTGGCTCCCACGGAACCTGAGGCAGAAGCCTCTCGGGCCAGGCAGACACCTGTCCTCCGGCCCCGAAGGTGGCCGGTTGTCTGGAGCCAAAAATGGTGCCGCTTCAGAAACGAATATATGAAATTCTTAGGCAAGTGGATGGATCTGGAGGATATCATCCTCAGTGAGGTAACCCAATCACAAAAGAACACACATGATATGCACTCACTGATAAGTGGATATTAGTCCAGAAACTCAGAATACCCAAGATACAATTTGCAAAACACATGAAACTCAAGAAGAAGGAAGACCAAAGTGTGGATACTTCAATTCTTCATAGAACGGGAAACAAAATACTCATGGAAGGATTTAGAGAGACAAAGTTTGGAGCTGAGACAGAAGGAAGGCCCATCCAGAGATTGACCCGCTTGGAGATCTATCCCATAAACAACCACCAAACCCAGACACTTTTACATATGCCAACAAGATTTTACTGACAGGACCCTGGTATAGCTGTCTCCTGTGAGGCTCTGCCAGTGCCTGGCAAATACAGAAGTGGATGCTCACAGTCATCTATCGGCTGGAGCACAGGGTCCCCAATGAAGGAGCTAGAGAAGTACCCAAGGAGCTGAAGGGGTCTGCAGCCCTATAGGAGGAGCAACAATATGAACTAATCAGTACCCCCAGAGCTCCCTGGGACTAAACCACCAATCAAAGAAAACACATGGTGGGACTCGTGTCTCTGGCTGCATGTAACAGAGGATGGCCTAGTTGACCATAAATGGGAAGAGAGGTCCTTGGTCTTGCGAAGATTCTTTGCCCCAGTGTAGGGGAATGCCAGGGCCAGGAAGCAGGATTGGGTGAGTTGGGGAGCAGCGGGGGTGGAGGGGGGATAAGGGATTTTCAGAGAGGAAATTAATAAAGGGGATAGCATTTGAAATGTAAATGAAGAAAGTATCTAATAAAAAATATGCATCTTTAGAGCATCCGATCCCCTCTACTGGCCTGCATACACACGGGGATTCAAACACACCAACACACACACACACACACACACTCCAACATACACAAGCACATTTAATTACAATACATTTGAAAATCTCCTGTTAGCCAGTTCAATGGTTAATCTTGACAACTTGTTGGACTTAAGAGTCACCATGGAGTCCAACCTCTGAGCATGTCTGTGAGGGAATTTCTAGGAGAGGTTAGCTGAGGTGGGAAGCCCTGCCCTGAGTGTGGGCAGCATCATCAGATAGGCTGGAGTCCCAGACTGAATTAAAAGAAGAGTGTAAACTGAGCACCAGCGTCCATCTCTCTCTGCTTCCTGACTACAGATGCCACTTTACCAACTGCCTCAGGCTCGTGATAAAACTCACTGGCAAAGGCAACTTAGAGGAGAAAGGGTTCAGTTATCTTACAGATTCTGGTTACTATCCATCAGATCAGGGGAAGCCAAGGCATTGGGAACTTGAATCACGGTCACACTACAATCACAGTTAAGAGCAGACAAAACTGAATTAATGCTTGCATGCGAGTGCTGGGCTCATTTTTGCTTCTGCAGTTCAGACTGCCCTGTTGAGGATCTGCTGCCACCACCACCTTGGCAAGCCTTCCTTTCTCAATTAACATACTCAAGACATGCCTAATCTTGATAATCCCCACTGAGCGCTCTTCCTGGTTGACTAAGTTGAATTAAAACTAACCACCACAGCTACCAACATCTCTCTAGGGAGGGGTGAGGCACCCCCTCTCACCCGTCATTTCTTCATTGTTTTTGTAAACATTTTTAAGATTGTGTTTTTATGTGCATGTGTGTCTGTGTGTGTTTATGCTATGTGTATGCAGTGCCCTCAGCAGCCAGAAGAGGGTGATGGGTCCCTGGAGCTGTATTGCATGCAATTGTGGGAACTGAACTCAGGATCTCCAGAAGAGCAATACTCTTAACTACTGAACCTTCTCTCCAGCCCCTTTACAATTTTTTAAATTGTATGTTTGCTTATTTATTTGTTTATTTATTTTACGTGTGGGGGGGGGAGAGACAGACAGACAGACAGATAGATCCTGTGTTCCACAGCATGTGTGTGAAGGTCAGCAAACAACCTGAAGTAGCAGTTCCCTCCTTTCACTATATGGGTCCCAGGAATTGAGCTCAGATAGTGAAGCTTGGCAGCAAGCCCTTTTACCCTCTGAGCCATCTTGCCAACCCCTCATTGATGTAACACTGTTGGGGTGGCAGTGTAAAATACTTTTCTTTTAGTTCTTCCATATTGTTTAAAATTAAATTCTTTCTCAATAAGCACTTAGGACTTCCTTCCCCTAAGTTTAGCAGCAAGGACTTAAAAATATATATGAAATATTTCTTATCATTAAAGTTTCAGAAGACAAAATAGTTCTCCAAACTCTCACCGCTCATTTCATTTTGAATTTGTGCTCTGGTTCTGGGACTTTTCTCCTTTAAATACGTACATTTCAGAAGGAGAAACAAAAGAATAATTACTGTGCTGCTACCCCGGAGTGCTGGTGCAAAACAAGTTAGATGATGACTGGGAAATGCCTTAGAAAGTTCAAAGTGCTGCATAGATCTGAAGGGGTGGGAGGGAGCACCGAGCGCACTCATGCTTCCTAATGAAGACTCTTAATGCACCTTCTGGAAATATTTAATCTACCTGTTTCCTGTGCTCGTGTGTGTGTGTGTGTGTGTGTGTGTGTGTGTGTGTGTGTGTGTGTGTGTGTGTGAGAGAGAGAGAGAGAGAGAGAGAGAGAGAGAGAGAGAGAGAGATATGTTTGTGTGTGTGGTGTGTGTTTCTCTTATCCACAGATACTCTTCATGGTTCCTGGAAGCCACTTGAACTGTTTGTGTGCAAGATCACAAGTGGACACCATGATTTTGCCTTCAGTTGGTGCTGTGGCAAAGAGTATACCCTCAGTGGACACCCTGGCTTGCAAGTTGGTGAGGTCTGAGCCCTCGGTCTACCTCCTTATGCTTGTGGTGATTAGGGGATGTTGTGATAATATGGGGGTATTGTGGTGACTTTGAGAATGATGGAGCCTCTCTCAGGTAGCTAGGGTCCTGGAAACTAGAAGGCAACTAAAACCAACCCAAGTCAATGTTTTTATGGTTCTTGTCTCTCAAAAATTTGAAGTTTGAAATTCACAGACCATGGTGGAAGTGTTTAGTGTAGACTAGTACATGGAGCCAGAGAGGGTAGGGGCAGAGCTCCTATACAGCAAAGAGGTCCCAGGAGATAGGAAACTATGGAGCTGATGGGCTGGGGACTTTGAAAAGGATTCATGTCAGAAACTGGGGTGAGGTATAGGGAAGGGGTGAGCTGGTTAGCCCAGTTGACCCAACCAGATGTCAAGTTACCTCCACACAGTGTCAGCTGCCTATAGCTTCTAGGCAGAGGTGCTTATTTAGAGACTGGAAGTCAGAACTTTCTCCTGCCACTCCTGGCCTCCAGCCTCGGACATTTTCAGAATTGCTGCTTTGGGATCCCGGACTAGCTGATCTTCTTCTACCTCCTATTCTCAGCATCAGGCATCCAACCAAAGGATGCAGTGTCATGGAAGCTTTGCATCTGCAGCAATCCTTGCTGGAATATACCAGAGAAAAGCTCCTTGCCTAGTGTTGCACCTTGCTACTAAGGTTGTGGTCTACCCCATGCCCAGACAGCTTTCCTGAGTTTGGTGCAAAATGGAGGAATCCCTTTTCTTAGCCAGACTTCCTCTTCTCCTCTGATCTGGGGAGCCCAACCCCTAGTCTTCTACCTGAGGAATGTCACATAGTCCTTGAAGAGATTACAGGTTCAACTTCTTGGAATGCCTCTCCATTGCAAATGAGGTATTCCCAGAACCAAAAGCCTCTGCCAATGAAACTTCACCTTAAGAAGAACCCCTTCCTATTCTCCAAGGTTCATATATATAGATAGCCCTTGATTCACCTTGAGTAAAGTGTATGTGCACAAGCTGTTGCATTGAATATCGGCTAAGAGAGCCATTTCATTGAATGTTGTCTAAAAGAGCTGTAACACTGAAATCTTTAGAGAACAACATCTGTACCCACTCACCCCATACCCTACGCCACACCCTACACCCCACTCCACACCCCACACCCCACTCCACTCACCCCACACCCCACTCCACACCCCACACTTCACACCCCACACCCCACTCCACTCACCCCACACCACACACCCCATACTTGCCTCTGACATTCACTGCCACACCAGGATCCTGCTGACCCACCCATTGAGGATTCTGCTCAATCCTACCCCAACTGGCATAAAGCAGTGCCCAGACAACCCAGGGGAAGAAGCAGAAAGCAGAACCACACCTAGAGTTTACAACCTTGCTTTCACATATTGTTCTTTGTATTAATGCAGGCAGCAGTGTCAGCTTAACCTGTAGCTGCAAGCTCAACCTATTGCTGCCTCTTTGCCGCTTCAAAATTGGTGGTAGCTGCTGGACCATGGTGAAACCTTAAGTGCAACATTAATAGAGAAGTTTGGTATTATATCTCAAATTGGCTTCTTTCCAAAGCTTAGCGTGTTATTATTAACTGCTTGTATAAGACCTTTAAAGTTTTTTACTACATGTGTTTATAGGTGTGGCGTGTGCATGTGTGGAGTGTGTGTGTGTGTGTTTACATGTCCATGCTAGTGCACATGCCATGGTACACATGTGGCAATGAGAGGATAACCTTTGAGTAGTTAGTCTGCTAGTTCCTGGGGTCAAATTCAGGTCTTCAGGTTTGGCAGCAAGCACCTTTAGTCACTGAACCATCTCCACAGCCCCACATTTCCTGTTTTGTAGATTTTTATTTTTAACATATCTGTAGAACTTGGAATGCAGACCAGTGGTCAACTGTTTCCTCTCACGTGCATGAGGTCCTCACTCAATAAAACTCCCAGAACAAGGTAGATGGCAGAAAGAGAGAGAGAGGAAGAGAGAGGGGGGAGGGAGAGAGAGAAAGAGAGAGAGAGGCAGAGAGAGAGAGAGAGAGAGAGAGAGAGAGAGAGAGAGAGAGAGAGAGAGAGAGAGAGAGAGAATAGATCTTTATGCTTCACCAAACTCCCAATGCAGTGCAAGGTTATATAAAATGTTAAAAACCGTGTGCTAAGATACTAGATACATTTTCTGTTATTTATTTTCATTAGTGTTTTGTTTGTTTGTTTGTCCGTTTAAGACAGGTCTCCATCTATAGCCCAGCAGAACCTCAAAATCAATGATTCTCCTACCTCAAACTTCCAAGCACTGGGATTTTCCATAAAATCCACCAACCAAGCTTCAGTCTGTGTTACTGTGCTTTTCTGCTTCCTGAGAACCTGAGTTCAATCTCAGAATCTCAAGACTCATACCCACTCAGACCTCTCGACCCACCATGTTGGAGGCAGAGCTCAGCAAAGTGAGCACACACTTCACTTTCCCTTGAGGGTGGGTTACAGATGGTGGGGTTTTTCATTGGTTTCTGTTGAGAAATACCTTGGCATCTGAGCCTCCACACTGTAGAATCATTTAACTGTTCTAGTCAACAGTCATTTTGATGTGTTGTAGAATATATGACTTCCAGGAGTTAGGGGGATGACTTAGTGCTTGCCACACACGTAGGGAGACCACAGTCAGCATCCCAGTACTGCCACCACAGTAGGCAGATTCCCAGAAGCCACATGAGTGCTGATGGTTATGGCACTGTGCCTGTTGTCATAGCCTTCTAGGCAGTGGCAGGGGATTCCCCAGAGCAAGCTGGTGGTGGTGGGCAGGAGATATGGAGACAGAGGGAGGAAAACACCAGACTATGGGGGGAAATGTCATTTATTAAAGTCACCACAAAAGAGTGTGAAGCTATTTTAGCACAAAATTTCCACCCCGTGACCAGTTCCTTAGATTATCTTTCTAGACATGCAGTTTCTTTTATTTGTTTGATACTCATCTATATTGTGAAATGAAATTTTATTGTGTAGGCCTCAAATTCCTGGGCTCAAGGGATCTTCCTGCCTCAGCCTTCCAAGTACAGAGTCTACAGGATAGGTTTATCGTTTAAATCTTAAAACAGTGAGTTCTTTGGGACATATTAAATTAAGAAGCTAGATGATCACAACAAAATATTCCAGCTCAGCAAAATAGTCTATGAAACTGTATTAAAACAGTGAGCAATTTCCAAAGAGCCAGTTGTCAAGTACACTTACAGTGAACTTTCCTTCATAGAATCTGCCATGCAGAAACCAAACACAGGTTCTAGGCTGGAAAGATGGCCCACTGGTTAAGAATGGGTCTCTTACACTGCAGAGACCCAAGTTCGGGTCCCAGCACTCACATAAAGTGGTTCAAAACCTTCTGTAACTCCAGCTTCAGGAGATCCAATGCCCTCTTTTTACTTCAACAAGCAAACATGCACATATTCGAGTACACACACACACACAAGCACATATATACATCTTTTAATACTCCATAAGGTTCCTATTTGTTTAGCAAGGCCTCAACCAGCAATCTTTGCAACATACAGGTTTATTATTAAGGAATGAAGAGAAGGGGTATATTTCCTCTACAGAGTGTGGTCTTTCCACCTCCAGTGACTGTCCTGGGTTAGCTGCTGTGATAAAATACCTTGACAGAAAACAACTTGAGAGAGACAAACTTGATTTTAGCTCACAATTCCAGGTTACAGTCTACCAGTGCAGGCAAGTCACAGTGCCAGGAGCTCATCACATCCTCACTGAAGAGCAGAGAGAGAATGAAGGCGTACATGCTTACTGCACAGCTCACTTTCTCTAAATTTGTACATTCCAGGACCCAAATTTGGGGAATTGCATCATCCACAACGGGCAGGGCTTCCCACCTCAATTAAGACAACATACCACAGACCACAGCCCAACTCAATGGAGACAATCACTTGTTGAAACTCTCTTCTCAAGTGATTTCAATTGCCTTATGTTGGTGGTTAAAACAAACCATCACTGTAACCAAGTTCTCTCTCCCTCCTCTACCCCCTCTCCTCCTTCCCTCCCTCCCTCCCTCCCTCTAAATGACATAGATACATGTCTCATGGTAACTATCTAGCGGGCGAAGGAACTGCAAGGTACTATGGGATCTGTGTTTATTAGCAATAACAAGCTTCAAGAGTAAGAAAAGACTGGTGACAATTATGTAGGATATTTTAAAAATCCAGTGGCTTCCTAGGCCATATATGAGACTGACAGTATTTGGCCTGTATCTGTGTTCAGTTCTTTATAGCTTCCTTAGAGTCCAGGACATCCACTGAGGATGCCAGAAGATAGTAGCTCTTGGTCCTGGCCTTACACTAAAAGGCATGTCCACTGAATACTAAACTAATTTGGCAGCTCTTTGCTTCCCTCAATGTGAAGATGAGGAAATGGTCATTCCTTTGAAGATGAGCCATCTCTGCTCGCCTGTTTCTAGGTTACTACCCATTAGCTCTCTGTAAATATGTGTCGCATGGAGCTTTTGCTACCCTGCCTAAGCTCCAGGAACAGGCCATGCTAGCACCCCCCACCCAGCTTCCCTTGAATCCATGGATAAAAGACACAGACACACAGTTGTTTATTTTCAACTTGCCTTCTTGGCACAATTGCTGGGCATTATTAAACTCCAGAGGCTAGCATGCCCTTATCAATACTCTTAACTCTGCACCTTCCACCTGCCCTAAACTTTAGTTCCTGCTAAACACTTCCGCATGTAGGAGAGGCCACAGACCGTCGCTTTGCCCAAGATTTCACATGGCAAACTCTCCTCTCCTTTCCTTGCCTCCAGTGACCTGGAAGTCCCACCTATTACTTCTGTTCAACAATTGCCCCAAGGCTTCTTTATTGACTGATCAAGAACCAATTGGACAACAGGACCTTAGCATCAGAACCACCTACAAATGTGGGTTTGCTGATGCTTCTTCTCCTTCTCCTTCTCCTTCTCCTTCTCCTTCTCCTTCTCCTTCTCCTTCTCCTTCTCCTTCTCCTTCTCCTTCTCCTTCTCCTTCTCCTTCTCCTTCTCCTTCTCCTTCTCCTTCTCCTTCTCCTCCTCCTCCTCCTCCTCCTCCTCCTCCTTCTCCTTCTCCTCCTCCTTCTTTTTCTCCTTCTTTTTCTCCTTCTTCTTCTCCTTCTCCTCCTCCTCCTCCTTCTCCTTCTTTTTCTCCTTCTCCTTCTTTTTCTCCTTCTCCTCCTCCTTCTCCTTCTCCTCCTCCTCCTCCTCCTCCTTCTCTTTCCCCTTCTTCTTAAATACTTCCTGGAATTCCTGTTACTTCTCAGATCTGTGCACTGGCATATATATATTTTAATATATATTATATTATATGTATCACTGTTTTGCTTACATGTCTGTATGTGCACCCTACATTTGTCTGATGACCAAGGAGGTCAGCAGAGGAAGACAGATCCCCTGGAACTGAACTTTTTGGGTGATTGTGAGCCACCATATGAGTGCTGGGAACCAGACCAAGATCCTCTGAAAGAGCCACAGATGGTAGTCCAAGCCAGGGACATCTGCATGGCCTTTGGGGGTTACAGGGGACATGGACACAAACCGCTGCTGCTGCAGGGTCAGTAACCCAGGTATAGACCTTGGCAGCAGCACAGACTGGGACATCACCATGGCCTCAGGTGGCATCACAGGCTACCCACATAGGCTGTTCCTCACAACTCTCTCTTCCCCATTTCCTCTCTCTTCATAGTGCACAAACCATTCTACTCCTCTTTCATATGTCTCCATCATATACCTGCTCATGACAGTGGCAGGGGCCCACAGTTGTTCTTAAATACTTTTTGTATAGCATTTATGGAAGTTATTTTTCCTATCTTGTTAGTTGGTTGGTTGGTTGGTTGATTGGTTTTGAGGCTTAGTTGACCACATTCTTAGGAAACAAGAGGCTGCAGCTGTGACATGTAAGGCTCAGTGTCTTAAGTTTCCTTTCCTATTTGCTATGCCAAAATATGCTGTCAAAAGCAACTTGAGAGAGAATCAAATTTATTTTCTAGCTATAAACTCATGGTTATAAGTTCATCATGGTAGGGAGGTCAAGGCTATAGAAACTTGAAGCAGCTAGTCACCTCACCTCCACAAGTAGGAGAAGTGAGTACACCGCTCACTTCCTCCACTGTTCCAGTCCAGGATCCATTGCTGAATGAATACTGTCACCCATAATCTAGGGTCTGTCAAGTGAATAATTCAAGTGGAAAAAACAACCACAACATCCCTATTTACATGATGGAAAAGTTATATCATTTAATATGGCCCTCAGTCCTATATGAGTTATTAGTTCCTAAAATATGTAAATATCTCTTTGTATAATGCTAAATACTTTTAAACTTGTTTCTTTTCACACCCTCAAAATCTATCATTGTTGGTGACATTTATAGTTCTAACAAGATAAGCTTGGACCATTTTCCACAGCTTTGTTTGGTTGAAAATACAACATATGGTGTCACCCCACCACACCTTTTAATATGATTGTGTGTGTGCATACCAATTCTTTAGTAACCATTTTTCTTATAAAAAAAAAAAACCTTATTCTTACAAATAGTAATTTGTTTGTGCTTTCTGTGGCTATTAGTTTAAAAGGTCAACTTGCCAAAACCTAGAGTCACCTAGGAAGAGAATCTGACTGGAGGACTCAGCTAGATCAGGTTGGCCTGTGGCCATGTCTGCGGAGGATTGTCTTATTTGTTAATTGACCCAGTCCCTAGGATAGGCTCTGAACTGTATCAGAGTGAAGAAAGTTAGCTGACTGGATAAACATAGCGCATTCATTTTTCTCTGCTCTTCACTAGTTCCCTGAGTTCTTGTCTTTCTTGAAATGATGAACTATAATCTATAATTGTGAGCCAAATAAACTTTCTTCCCCCAAGTTGCCTTCGATCAATGTTTTATCATAGCAACAGAAATGAAAATAAGAGAGCAGACAGGTTCCAGAATCACACCACCAGCACTGCCTACAGCAATACTACCCAGTGGCATGCAATAGAACACTGACTGTTCATTTTACTTCAAGAACTACTGACTTAAAATGGAATCAGTTTGTTTTTTATTCCTATATGCCCACAGAATTTTTTTTGAATAGTGCACAGTAGTCCTGGCTTAATAAATATTGTTGAATGAATACTCTTAAAAATCTTTATTCAAGTGCTTATTTGAAATTCAACTTTGTCTCACTATTCTTGATTTTTTTTAATTCAAATGTATTAAGGCGCTCAGATAGAATATTCTGAGTCCTCCCCAAAACTTAGGATACCCAAGATATAAGATACAATTTGCTAAACGCATGAAACTCAAGAAGAATGAAGACCAAAGTGTGGACACTGTGCCCCTTTTTAGAATTGGGAACAAAACACCCAGGGAAGGAGTTACAGAGACAAAGTTCGTAGCTGTGATGAAAGGATGGACCATTTAGAGACTGCCGTATCCAGGGATCCATCCCATAAGCAGCTTCTAAACGCTGACACCATTGCATACACTAGCAAGATTTTGCTGAAAGGACCCAAATATAGCTGTCTCTTGTGAGACGATGCTGGGGCCTAGCAAACACAGGAGTGGATGTTCACAATCAGCTATTGGATGTATCACAGGGCTCCCAATGGAGAAGCTAGAGAAAGTACCCAAGGAGCTAAAGGGATCTGCAACCCTATTGTTGGAACAACATGATGTACTAACCAGAACCCCGGAGCTCTTGTCTCTAGCTGCATATGTATCGAAAGATGGCCTAGTCGGCCATCACTGGAAAGAGAGGCCCATTGGACTTGCAAACTTTATATGCCCCAATATAGGGGAATGCCAGGGCCAAAAGAATGGGAATGGGTGGGTAGGGAAGTGGGGGGTGCTATGGGGGACTTTTGGGATAGCATTGGAAATGTAATTGAGGAAAATATGTAATAAAAATATTAAAAATTAAAAGAAAAAAATAAAAAAATAAAAAATAAAAAAAGAAGGTCTGGAAGCCCTGTGAGGGAGGTGGTGGCAAGCTTGACAGTAAGGTGGAAGAAAGATATCAGAAAGTTTGGTTGCAATGTGAAATGGCCCCCATGGGCTCCTGTGGTTGAACACTTGGTTCCTGGCTTTGGGTGCTATTCAGAGACATTATGAAACCTTTAGGAGATGGTGGAACCCTGCTGGAGGAGGTTGCACCTTGGGAGTGGGCTTTGCTCTTTGACTGCATAGCTCCACTTCCTGCTCCTTCGCTGCTCTCTGACTGCTACGCCATGTAAAGAACTGGTCTCACATGCTCTCTGTCATGCCTTCCCCACGATGGCCAACTCTAACTCTATGGAACTATAAGTCAAATAAAGCTTTTCTTCCTTGTGTTACCTGAAAAAAAAAAAAAGAATATTCTGAGTCCTCAGGAGAGGATAGTTTTACTAATATTATTTTCTTGGTGAACTATTGAGCAAGTAGAGGACTCGTAAACATAAGATCTAGACAGACCAACAAATTGTGCTTTCTCTATAATTCTGAATTGATAGTAACATCAGAATTTTCATGGTTCTACATAGTACATTATTAACAGAATTCTGATCTGGTTTTAGAACTTTGTATTTGTCTGAACTAGAATACTGTGTTCCTTTTACAGTTGTCAGTAAATATTCCTTTACTTGCGAAATTACATCATGTATTACTATACATAAATTTACAATTTATAAATCACAATCATGCTCCTAATTATTTTGGATCTGGATAGTCTTTTTCTTCAAGGTGTTTTAGGAATACCTTGAAAGAACTTCTTGGCGAGAATCTGCCTGGATTGTGTTGGCCAATGGGCATTCACTGTCGGGAATTTTTATAAGTGGGTTAACTGAAATGAGAAGACCTTCCTTGAATGTAAGCAGTACCATTTCATGGTCTGGGCCCTGAACCTAAAGGAGAGAGAGAGAGAGAGAGAGAGAGAGAGAGAGAGAGAGAGAGAGAGAGAGAGAGAGAGAGAGAGAGAGAGAGAGATTCAGAGTGCTGAGCACAGAAAAGTGTTCTCAAATTTATCTTCTCTCTGCTCTTGACTGTGACTGTAATTAGCTACCTCAAGTTCCTGCCCTTTTGACATCCCACTATGCTGGACTAGAATTATAAATTAAAATAAACCCTTCCTTTCTCCTCTGAGTTGCTTGTACCAGCCTATTTTTATCACAACAACAGTAATAAAACTAAGACAGAGGGTTATAGTCCACCTTAGTCCATTGTGACAAGAAAGGCATGGTATCAAAGGCAATACAGGGCTTTGGTTGCCTTATTTATACAGTTGGGAGTTAGAGAGGAGACAAGAATCAGGATCAAGCCATAAAATCTCAGGGTCCACTCCTGGTACCCGCATTCTGCAGCAATGCTCTGCCTCCTAAAGGCTCTATAACCTTTCAAACAGCAAGCAGCATTACCTCAGAACCAAATGTTTGAACTCATGAGCCTGTGGGGGACATTTCACACCTGGACCACAGGAGTTGTGTTGGAATTCTGTGTGATTACCAAGGAAAACTATGTGCAAACACAGTTGTGGCTGTGTGTGTGCCAACTTACTGCAAAATCCTGTATGCTTTTTTTGACCCGTTTGTTTTGGGTATGTAATGTGGGTGCACACATGCCATGGTGCATGTGTAGAGGTCAGAGGGCAATTGGGGGGAGTCAGTTCTCTCCTCCCACTATGTGAACCTCGGAGATCCAATTCAGGTCATCAAGCCTAGCAGCCAGCTCCTTTACCCACTGAGCCACCTCACCAGACTCATTGCTTCATATACTATTTGAGGGATATATTATGTAAGAACTCAAATTAAAATTACGTTAATCCTAACATGGACTGCAATATTCCAAGGTGTTTTCATATGAATATAGTGGCTCATTTTCTTAAGAGCATACAAACCCAAACTTATACCAGTAAATATAAATATTGACACATAGAATCAGATAAAATATTGATTGTACCATCTTAGACAGAAAAATGCTTGGAATTTTGCTTAGAATGAAAGACAAACTTCTCAATACAATTACATGGTAGGGGGAAATATGCAAATCTCATACTGTGTTGGGCAAGGTGGTTTACAGTTGTAATCCCAGCACTGAGACTGAAGCAAGGCAATAGTGAGTTCAAGGCCAGCCTATAATAAACGGTGAAACCTTGTCTTAAATAAACAAGTAAACAAATGGATAAATAAACAAAACATTGAAAGAACATCAAGACTCATTGGTCATCTGGAAACAAATGAGGTTCAGCAATGAAAATGAGCTTGAGTGGCTGGGGAGATGGCTCATGCATTAAAGCATGTACTACTTTCTCAGAGGGCACAAGTTCTGGTCTGAGTACTTACCTTGGATGGCTTATAATAACCTAAAACTTCAGCTCTTGGCGGGTCTGGGACTGCTGGTAGACCCTCCACAGGCACCAGTACTCTGTGTGTGTGTGTGTGTGTGTGTGTGTGTGTATTCACACACACATGACTGTGTGCACACACTCAAACAATGAAAGAATAAAATTCTAAAGAAGTGGCTTGAGTACCAGTCACCTAACACTGTTATAAAACTCAAAGGACCCATAGGCCACATCTGAGTGACTCATAAAAAACTGCTGGCTGCAATACATGAAGACAGCAAAGCAAACCTGCCTGTGTTTAGTCCATTCTCTGTGGGGGGAAAAGGAGAGAGATGGGAACAAACACCCACATTTGCTTACAGGAAACAACAAACTCTGTAATGAAAAGCATGAAATTAACATGAGTGGTTACTTGTGGGAACAAGCTGGCTGTCAGATAGGAACAAAGATAAGCCGAGCCATTTCAGCGAATACCGTGTGCGGTTGGGGGTTGCTTGAATCATGAAGCTATACTACCTACTCAAATTAAATAAAACGTATATGACTGTTCAGACAGAAATATTCCTTTCGATGCATATGCTTTTTAGATTATTGGGGCTTGGCTGACACCAAGTCACAAGGGACAGCATCCCATAGCATCATAGGCAATATAATGCAATTACAACACTCTGAAAACCTGGGCTATGTTTCATTTGCATAAAGCAATTGCTCTTTTCTCCGTGGAGACCGAACTGCAAATCATATTCTTGACATTAAAGTAAAATGTTAAATTCTTCATTTTCATTATGTAAATGTTTTCTTAACTATGTTTTGAAGCTTAGGGGTGGTATTATGCAAAAGCCTCCGCATTTGAAAAACATGTTTCATGAAAACAAGAGTCACAAAAGATTATTTAAATTAACATCTCACACAGTTTTTACTTCTGCTAAAAGAAGGGCTTGTTTTGTTGTACCTTGGAGCATGCTTCCTTATTAACAGATCAAAAAAATTTTTGAACATTAGGATTTAGCTAGAAGAGTAAAATGTTCATTAAAGGTTTGTTTTATTTTTAACTATGTGTATGTGGAGTGACGGGGCAGGCGTGCACATGAATATGTGAGGTCAGAGGCTCCCTTGGAGCTGGAGTTACAGAAAACTGTGAGTTGCCCAAGGTGGGTGCTGGGAACTGAACTCTAGAAGAACAAACAATGAACACTAAACAGCTAAGTCATCTCTATAGTCTACTAGCTTTTTATTTTAAAGCAGTATTATTTGTAAGCATATATGTGTGTGTGTATATATATATATATATATATATATATGTAGAGAGAGAGAATATATATATATATATATATGTATATATATATATATATATATGTAGAGAGAGAGAATCTTATTCAGGGATGGTGGCACATGCCATTAATCCCAGCACTTGAGAGGCAGAGTTAGGTGAGTTCCCAGCCAGCCTGGTCTACAGAGTGAGTTCCAGCCCTGTGTAGACAGGGCTACACAGAGAAACCCTGTCTCAAAAAAACCCAAACCAAACCAAACCAAACCAAAGAATCTTTAGGCTAGAGAAATGGCTCAGTGGTTAAGAGAGCAGCCACAATAGGCAGCTCACAATCACCTGCCACTCCACACCACCTTCTGGCCTGTGGGCACACACATGTACTCATATACACATAGACACACACACACACACACACACACACACACACACAACAATGATAGCAATAAATCTGACACATTTTTATGAGAAGGAGACCACATTTTTCTGTATTAACCCTTTATGATTTTATCAAGAAAACTACCTATTTAAATCAAACTATGTTTTTAATTAGGTGAAAAGTGTTCCACACTGTCGCTCTAGAGACCCAGACAACACAAAATGTCAGGCTTTCACAGTATGTAAATAATTTCTCTTGATTTTTGTGTCTTTGTAGGAGTTTGTCATAATCCAATGTTCACTCCCATCAATGGTGACGCTTGGTGTATATAGGGGGCAAGGGAGTGTTTGAGGCTGCACTTCTGCTATGCAGCTGTTGTTTGGTCATTTGTCACCACTGTAAGCTCAATTGTGACCATACTGAGGGTGGCCCAGCATCTTGCTTGATGTTGCTTTAGCTCAGTTCCTATCTGAGAAACTCTCTGGACCCTCAGAATTGCTCCAAGATGAGTTGTTTACAGCAGAAACATGAAGAAATAATTCATCATCAAAAGGGTGGTTAGGACTAGGGGCAAAAAATGTATTTCAGCTGGAAGAACACTTGCCTAGCACATAGGAAGTCTCAGGTTCAATCACCACTACTACATGCAAAGCCATGTGTGGCAGTGCACACCTGTGATCCCAGCACAAGGAAGTGGAGGGGCAAGAGGATCAGTAACAGAAGGCCATCCTTGGTCACTTACTGAGTTGTAGGCCAGTCTGGGTTACATGAGACAGTGCCTCAAAGAAAAAGCTCCCCAATTCACTCTACACAATTTGGAAGCCACTGATCTATGGGAATGGCTTCATCACTTAGGAAGTGTAGCACAACTACAGTGTGGCATCACCATTGAGTGCGGCAAGGTTGACATAGTCTGTCATTGATGGGTCCCTGGGTAGCTCCTCGACCACTAGCAGTGAGGATGCCCAGTGTGCTGGCCTGCTGTTCTGGGTCATCTGGCCTACCTCAGTTCTGACAGTTCTGATTTCTTCTCTCCTACTCTACTGCCTCAAATGTCTACTCCAACCTGATGGATTGACTTTCAGAGAGGACTTAGGAGCTACAAGATGCCTGTAGAACCATAAACAAGTTGTGAACAGCCTAATATTGTCCCAGTGACCTTTTTATCCTAATCAGAGACCTCATTCTGTAGGCCCTAGGGTTGTTTTATGTTTGGTAAGTGCAAAGAGAAGACAGATGGTCCGTGAGACAAGCAGCTTCAGCAGATGCAATAACTGAAGCCGTTCCCTGATTAGCTCGTTCGTGTGACTGATGTGAGCTATTGGTCATGATGAAAGGAAGTAGAAGTGGAAGGAAAAAAGAATGCCTTAGAGCACGTAAAACTCAGAGCCAGCTGGGATCCTAGGTGTTAGAATTAGAGAGCAGGAGCCGAGCAAAGGTGCTGTCCTCAGTGCAGTAGTGCTGAGGCTGGCTCTGTTCACCAGGCTCCTGCCCTGCAAGCACAAGGTTGGAACCATTTAGAAGTATTAAAGCAGTGAGGACTGAGGTGAGTGAGGTGGCTTAGTAGGTAAAGATGGCTTGCTGTCAAGCCCGAGTTCTACTCCCTGAACCCAAGTGATGAACGGTGAGAACTGAGAACTACAAATTGTCCTCTGATCTCCACATAGGCAGGCCATGTCTCACATGCGAACGTGTGTGTGTGTGTGTGTGTGTGTGTGTGCAAATGCAATATATATGGGGTGAGTATATGTGTGGAAGGTAGCTCAGATTAGTTCCAAAATCAACTGCATAACCCGCTGTGACCTTGAGCTTCCATGAAATCCAAACTAGACACAGGGAGCTTTCACATGCATTCTGAAGATTTGAACTCATGGCCACATGCATGTACAGTATGTGCTTAAGCAATGGAACCCTCTGGAGGAGGTACGTTACATATCTTGCAAGACCTCTTTCTTCTATGACTCAGGTTCTACAGACTTTCTGATCTGTGTGGAAGGCACTCAATTCATTTGTCTCATAGTGTCTCTTGGTGTTTCTACTACCTTCACCCCATCTATTCAAGATGCTACTTCTTCAAGTACCCATACATTGCTGCCCATTAAACATGATATTTAAATACTTCCCTGTTGTTCTTATCTATATCTTAACAACCTTTGCGTGCCATTTAGGCCGATGGTTTAGCACAAAAGCAGAAGGGTTGACAATCCCATTCAGTCCCTATGCCAGGCATGGTCAATGGATTTAGACCAGGACACTCAAACATTTTAAGGATCCTCTACAAATGATACTACAGGTCAAGAACTGGGCAACATGGAGAATGAACAGATAGAGCACACTGTGGATTGGTGGCCTGAACTTGAACTGACTCGGCTCTTCCATAAAACACTTTAGGCCTTCCACAGCTTCATCAGCTACAAACAGCGAAGGAAGCTAGGAAACTGAACTAAGTGTAAGATGGGTGGGGACCTGTGTATACCTGGTCTTCAAGATGTAACTGTCTTTGGAGACCTTTGGAACCACTTAACTATAGATATTGATGATTGTGACAAACCTGTAGAGAAAAATATCAGTGTAAGTTTTTTGGGTTTTGTTTTGTTTTGTTTTGTTTTGGGGTTTTTTTGGGGTTTTTTGTTTTTTTTTTTGGTTTTTTTTTTTTTTTTTTTTGGTAAATGCCACCGTTCACTAAAACCAGAAGGTAGAGAAAGGAAGGAAGACTGCCTATTTCCCAAAGGAAGTAGGACCATCCTTGTTAAGACCTTAAATTGGAACCAACAGACTTTTCACAAAGTACCAGATGAAAGTATGTCTGGCTTTGAGGGCCACCATATTGGTATCCCAACTGCTCAACCCCACCTCAGTAGCCAGAAAGCAGCCATAGAACGAGCAGGGGTCTGTTCCAAAAACACTTTGTAGGAGCTGGAGAAATAGCTTTGCTGGTAAAAATCCTTGCCTTGAAAATATGAGGACATGAGTGTGCTCCCTAGAATCACATTGTAAAGAGGGGTGGCGTGTGGTGGCACAGGCTTGTAATTCCAGTTATGGAGAGTCAGGAAACGGGGATGGGGTGGGGGGTCCTGGGTTTTGCTTGCCAGCCTACTTCAGGTCAACTCCTGGCCGATGAGAGACTCTGTCTTGCAAAACACAGTAAGGCAGAAGACAACCTTAGAACCTTACCTAAGGTTGTCCTTTGTCTACACACACACACACACACACACACACACACACACACACACGAACACATGAACACATACAAAAAACACATACATGGACACACACTGGTATAACTTTCTGGACCAGAGACTCATTAATATTTATAAAAGCTTAGGCCTTCACCTTGAGCTACCGACCAGCTAGCTCATATAATTAACCTGACTAATTCTGGCCCCGTGTCCCTCCGTGATTGTGGTCAGCTCTACTCCTGTGAGCTCATGTTCATGACCATCTACCTCAGCTTCCAGCTGGTGAATCCCTGAGTCTGATCCTTCGCCACACAAACCCTCTCTCAACCTGGAAGTCCTGTCTTTTCTTTCCTGTCTACCTATTGGCCATCGGATCCTTATTAAGCCAATCAACAGGTGAGGAAGGAAGAGGGTTTACAATATACTGAGGCAGGTGATGAATCATAACAATAACAATACCAAAATCCAGCCAGTACTCAGCTCTCTGCTGGTACAGAAATCAACAGTTGCATATACAGAGACAGCCTTCACACAGTACACCCCAACACATGGGCATACACACACACACACAGAGACATCCCCTTACAAAGGTCACTAAAATTTGTTTTTTTGCAGAGTTCTCACATGGAAGAAATATTTTCTTCAACTGCTCAATCCATGGAATCTGCATAAAGATGAAAGAGTTGACTCTACCATGTTGTCCTCTGATGACACACACACACATCCTTATACATGTTGTATATACATCCGTTACAGTCACGAACTCACAGCAGCTGTGGATGCATATACTGGATCTGCAAGACAATGTGTCTATCAATAGTCAGGAGTGGATGGAGGTGGGGCTTATGGGCCCCACCCCTCACTGCTGAACCCTTCGCTACTGATAGTCTCAAGGAGAAGGTAAATCATTGCCTGCAAGCGTGTGCCTGCCAGTGATCATACCAAGCACCAATGGACACTTCCAATAAAATGGTGTCCCAGATGGTGCAGATGGTTAGAAACCCCTTGGAAAGGGGCTGATAGACTGTGGAGGAGTAGATATGGAAATTAGACAAGAGAGGGTACAGGGTAAGAGTAATAAAAATACATTATGGGCAAATATAGCATTTCCAAACAGGGGCCTGGAAAGATGGCTTAATGGTTAAAAGCACTTGCTGCTCTTCCAGAGGACCTGAGTTTGGTTCCCATCACCCACACGGTGGCCCAACATCACCGGTTTCAGGAGATCCAGTACCTTTTTCTGACTTCCTAACACATGTGTGCATACTCTCTAAAACAAAGCATACACAGACACAGAAACAGACACACACGCACACACGCACACACATATGCACAAATACACTGACATTAATAAAAATAAATCTTGAAATCTTAATCTTAAAAAAAAAAGAGAAATGTTCAGACCAAAACAGTAATGACTGAAAAGCAATTAATTAATTTAAAAAAAAAAGGAAGGAGCCATGCCTCTGAAATACTAATTTTATGTTATGGTAATTGTTGATTCAATAAAATTAAATTAGTTAAATTAAAAAAGTTAAAAACACCATTTTAGCTTATGTGCTATACAGAGACAGATGGTGGACCAGATTTGGCTTCTGGGTTGCTGTTTGCTGGCCCCTGCCTTAAAGAAACAGTCCACCCTATTCTGATTTCTGTCCTGTCACTGGAGACCATAGAGTGATTTATGAAGAACTCAGCTTGTGATTTTGAAGGCTTAGGAATTCAAGGTGGGGAAGCTGAATCTAATAGTATTCCTCTTGCTGGGGAGGTCTCCAGGATTCTACAGAGGGACCAGACATCATGTGGCAAGACAGAGCAGGCCTCACTCTTTTTCTTCTTGTTTCTTTTTCTTGTTCAGGGTCTCATGTACCCCAGGCTGGTCTTGAACCCACTGTGCAGCTGAGGATGACCTTGAACTTCTGGTCCTCCTGAGTCTACCTCTAAGGTTCTTGGATTCCATTCGGGTGTCACTCTGCTGGGGATGGAATCCAATGATCCTAGAATCTGTGTTCATCATCAGCCTCTCTCCATCCTTCTTCCTTCCCTGTCCTCTTTCTCTCACCCTCTCTCCACCCATTTTATATCTCTATAAGTTCACCTCAATAAATTCTTTAACAAATAAAAAGTCATCCCTTCCTCAAACTCATTTTCTTCCACTGCAGAGAGAACTATTTTTAAATCTTACCGCACATTCTCCTTTCCCCTCAAACTTGGAACAAAATAATTAAAGTCAAATATTGACTTAGTGCTGCTAAGCACACAGAGGACTTCCATCTGTATTTACTTGTCTTTGCTCGGAGTACAAGGTGGCTGCACCACTGGTATTATGTATTTTGCCCCGATCTGACAAATGGGAAACTGGAGAAGGACAGTGGCTTACCCAAGGGGACGCTGTGAAATGGGGGCATGGAGTCTGACCCTTCTGAACCAGCTTCTATTTCTCCATTCTTATAGGCATGCTGATCCCTCATCTTAAGGTCACAGGATCTTCTTCCTGCCATGTTTAAGCTATGAAGTCATGTGTAGATATTATGTGTTCAAAAGACTCCTTGCAGATATTGTGTGTGTGTGTTATAAGTGCATATCTGTGTACAGATATGCACATGCACTTGGAGGCCAGAGAGGTTGTCAGGTGTTCTGCTCTGACACTCTCTGCCCTCTGGCTTAGTCCCTTAAGACAGGTTCTCTCACTGACACCGCAGCTAGGCTGGCAGCTAGCAAGCCCCAGCAATCCTCTCGTTTCTGTGCTTCAAAGCACTGGGGTTGTGAGTGCATGAAGCCAGACCATACTTTTCATGTAGCTGTGTGGATTTGAAATCAGGTCCTCATGTTCCCGGCATGCTTCACTTTAGCAGCGTTCCCATCACAGTCAACTTCTAATTCCAGAAGCTATGTGGTCTCAGCTAATTCACACCTGTTGGCCTAGGAAGATGCCTGTGTGGAATAGGGCACTGTCTATACAAGCATGAGGGTCTGTGTTTGATCCCAGCACTCACATTACAGAGCAAAGTGTAGTGCAAACACCTGTCACCCAGCTTTGGGAAAGATGGAGACAGAAGGCTCTCTGGGCTTTCTGGTACCAGATTGGCTCTAAGTTCCTCACATCAAGATGATCATAGTACAGGACATCCAATGTCCTCCTCTGGCCTTTGTGCACACATATGCTATACCACACACACAGGCACACAAATAAATCAACCTACTGGGAGAGTTATCGGACTCAGTAGGTGATGGATGACCTGAGGGTAAGCAAGATGATCTTAGCATAAAAAGCACAATTTCTCAAAAAGTCTTTTGTCACCTGTCACAAAGTTGGTAGTGAAGGGTACAACAACTCAGTGATGTACATTAATATCACAAACTTGGTAGAAGTTTCCAGAATGGAAACCAAGAGAGAGTCACCAAACAATATGTGTTTGATGTATTTGGAGGTTTTGAAAAACACGATTGAGCAAGGTCCAGATGTGGGGAATGTTCTGAGCAGGGAGCTAAAGAGACCTAAACTAAAACGTATGATGGGAAATGGCTTCTTGGCCCTCCAGTGATGCCCCTGCATTGCACAATAGTACCATTTCTTCTTTGAGTGGTTATTCTCTCCCTGTTGCCCCAGTCCTGGGAGCAGACTCAGCTGTGTCTCCTGATGAACTTCTTCTCCTAAGGCTGTGCCGTCTCCAAGGAGACTGGGATAGCACTTTCTGTGGTCACAGAGGCACAAAGAAAGCAGGCGCTTTAGTTCTTCCTTTAAGGAGGCCCAACTGACCTTCTTTGTGCAAGACTGATAATGAGCAAGAGACTGGGGTCAGAAGGTACTTGGAAGCTTCTTAGGAACTGGGACCACACACAAAATCAGACAGTGGTGTTGATGAGATGACACAGTCAGGAAAGTGCTTGCTGCACAGGTATAAGGACCTGGGGTCAGTCACCAGGATCTGTATAAAGAAGCCTGTCGTCATGGTATGTGGATATAATCTCAGGGCTGAGGGGGTAGAGACAGGCAAATCTCTAGGCTCTCTACCCAGCCAGCCTAGTCAAATCAGGGAAATATGAGAGACTTCATCTTTAAAAGCAAGATTGTTGTGTGATAGACTTTACACATACATTCACCCAAGACATGAACAAAACAGTCCATAACAGAACCAAAGTACAGATACCACCAAAGTCCAACTTGATGAACCCATAAGTTGTATTGGGATTACTTACAGGAATATGGATGAGGGATTACTTCCAGGAGTATAAATGACTCCAATACAGCATCTTCACCAAAGCCCACCCCAGCATGGGTGACGACTCACAAAAGCTGGAAATCTGGAGCACACAGCACAGCCTGTGGGCAGCTCAACAGGCTGGAGAGTGTCCCTGCCAGGTGGCTAAGCTGTCCTGAGCCCCTTTCAGACAGCAGGGCTGGTCTCTGCTTCTTCCAGACACCTGGGCTAGTCTCTGCCTTTGCAGCTTGTCCTGTCTATCAGTGACTTTCAGTAATCTTTGTTGTTTACCCTAGGGAGGGTGGAGCTTAGTGAATCTGGTCTGTTTCAGGGATTTCCCTGAAGCTATCTGAGTTGTTTACCATTTTGTCTTAAGGAGCATTGCTACAGAAGGAGGTGTTTTGATCCTAGAAGAAAACTGAGCTAGATAGCCCCTGAGGATAACTTTTGGCATGTACATAAATATGCACATACACACACATATCACACACACACACACACACACACACACACACACAAAACAATGAATTCCAGTCCAAGGACTCACTAGCAGAGAAGAGTTCCTTTAGGTATTTTAAAGGAGTGAGGAACACCTGCCCAAGACTGACACCTGAGCTCAGGACCCCGCTAAGATGTTTAAGTGACCCAGTGTCCAGAGTATTCTTTGACCTAGGAGGAGGACTAGGGCAGGAGAGGAATAAGGGAAGGGTTCTGACATCACCATGGATATATTAGAAAAGAATAGTCCTCTTTGTGAGATAGATAATTGCCCTATTTAGGGAGCAATTTTACATCATTAAGATAGGCTAGAAGAACCATGCCATCTGAATGACTTGGCATCTCTGGGATTCCATGCATTTGAGACAATAGTTATGCCAGAATGACAGAAATAATAATCTTTGGATAAACCTGGCAGGTGAACCAGTGATAGAGCTCATGTGAGCAGAAAGAACCCCACATCAGGGCACACTGTGGGCCCTTTCATCCTTTATGTTTAGGTCAGGGGGTGGCTGCCTTCAGAGACAGAGAGGGAGAGCTGAGGGCAGGAAACACAAAGGGAAACTGCTATGACCAGTGTCTGGGGGCCAGGAGGTATGAAGGGGCTTCTCTCTGTGACTGCTACAGTCCACACCAGCAGGAGGCACCCTTCCCAACATGCTCTAAAGAAATGGTCCTCTTAGAGTTGTAGTTCCTGTTTCTCTGTCAAGAAGGACATGAGGTGAGGATCAAAATTAGGAACTGAGGCATGTCACTCCTTTCCGTGAAGGCCTAAGCAGCCTTCTATGTGATCACAGACACACCACAGACCAGATCAAGTACTTGGGGGGTGTAGGGAGCAGGGGTAAGGGTGGCTCAGCCCAAAAAGTCTCTCTTCCTAATCCATCATTTCCTCCCCCACCCCACCCCTGCCCCAACCAGGGAAGGTAGAACCATCCAGGCAGTCCAAAGAGCAGCTATGAGAAATGGCAGGAAGTGGAAGTGCCAAGACGGGGGTCTTCTGCACCCTGCTGCTACTGTCGAATGGAGGCAACATTTACAGGACAGGGGTTCCCAGAGGTGATGTGGGTTAGGAACCGGCCTAGGCTTTCTGCGGACTAAGAGAAGGAGGAAAACATCCATTGTCAGGGAAGAACACATCAGACTTCCTTCTTTTAGAATGTTCCAGTGGGAGAGCTTCTTCGAAAGGAAGCTAACAATTGGGGTACAAACCTTTCAAAACTAGAAGAGGGAAGTGGAATTCTTGTTGTCAACAAGACTTGAGACATCACCTGGTGAATCCTACACCTTATTACTGCTTTAAAGAGAAATCAATTAAGCTGAACCTGGTAGTTCACAAGGGACCTGCTTCTCCCTCTCCCCCTCACCCCCTCCTCCTGCCCCCTGCCCTCTCTCTTCCCCTCTTTACCACTCCCTCTTTCCCTTCTCCATCCCCTCTCCTCCCTCTTCCATCTCTCACTTCCCTCTCTCTTTCCTCCCTCCCCTTTTCCATCTCCATCCTCCCATTTCCCTCTCCCTCTCCTTCTGCCACTGTCCTGCCTAGCCTCCCAAGAGTTTGCCTGAGTCAGCCACCATAGCCTGGACACATTATAGAAACCGGAAGCAGATTAAAGAAGCCACAGCCTTCAAGAGAAATGACGTTATGGCAACCTTCAAAGATTAAGTAGGAATGTACAGGTAGCTAGCTCAGTTGGTAGAGTGCTTGCCTAGCATGAACAGATTTGGGTCCCATCCCCAGCTCCACACAAACCAGGTGTGATCCACCTGTAACCCCAGCATGTGGGAGGTGAAGCAGTAAGAAAAGGCAACTTATAGAAGAAAGAGTTTATTGGGGCTTACAGTTTCAGAGGTGAGTCTATGACGGTCGTGAGAAGAGTGTGGCAGTAGATAGGCAGGCAGTCATGATGCTGAAGCAAAGGCCAAGAGTTTACATCATAATCTACAAGTAGGAGGCAGAGAGAGAGATTTTGAAACCTCAAAACTCACCCTCCAGTGAGTTCCTTAACATGGCCACACCTCTTAATCCTGCCCAAACAGCTCCACCAGCTGGAAACTAAGGATTCAAACACAGAATCTATAAAGGTCATTCTCACTCAAACCACCACACTGGACTATATGAGTCTCTGTCTCAAAAAAACAAACAAACAAAAACAAAAAACAAAAACAAACTCAAGAAGAAGTAAGACCAAAGTGTAGATATTGATCCTTCTTAGAAGGGTGAACAAAATACCTATGGAAGGAGTTACAGAGACAAAGTGTGAAGCAGATACTGAAGGAATAACCATTCAGAGGCTGCCCCACCTGGGGATCCATCCCATAAACAACCACCAAACCCAGACACAATTGTGGATGCCAACAAGAGCTTGCTGACAGCCTGATATAGCTGTATCCTCAGAGGCTCTGCCAGTGCCTGACAAATACAGAAGTGGATGCTCACAGCCATCCATTGGATGGAGGACAGGGTCCCCAATGGAGGAGCTAGAGAAAGTGCCCAAGGAGCTGAAGGGGTCTGCAGCCCCATAGGAGGAACAACAATATGAACTAACCAGTACCCCAGAGCTCCCAGGGACTAAACTACCAATCAAAGAGCATGGTGGAACTCATGGCTCTAGCTGCATATGTAGGAGAGGATAGCCTAGTCGGTCATCAATGGGAGAGGCCCTTGGTCCTGTGAAGGGTCTATGCCCTAGTATGGGGGAATGCCAGGGCCAGGAAGTAGGAATGGGTGGGTTAGTGAGCAGATAGGAGGTTTTACTAGGAAAGGGGATAACATTTGAAATGTAAATAAAGAAAATATCAAATTAAAAAAAGAAAAAAGTCCAATCCAATTGCGCGCGGGACCTGAGACTGCATTAGTTAGGGAAGCAGAAACCGGCCTGAGTAGGGCCACAGGCCTCATCCGGCCGGATCAGCACCGGGGTAGCTAGAGTGTAGGGTCGGCTGACACCCGCCAGCTACCCACGACCCCCGCCACAGGATTTTGAGACTGCTGGTGAGTGGAACACAGCTTCTGCTCCAGTCCAATCACGCGGGACCTGAGACTGCTTTGGTTGGGGAGGGAGAAATCCGGCCTACATAGGGCCACAAGCCTCTTCCGGTCAGAAAAGCACCAGGGTACCTAGGGCTCAGGGTCTGCTGACACTCGCCAGCTACCCCCAACACCCGCCACAGAATCTTAAGACTTCTGGAGAGTGGAACACAGCTTCTGCTCCAATCCAATTGCGCACGGGACCTGAGACTGCATTAGTTAGGGAAGCAGAAAACCGGCCTGAGTAGCACCACAGGCCTCTTCCGGCTGGACCAGCACCGGGGTACTTCCAGCTACCCACGACCCCCGCCACAGGATTTTGAGACTGCTGGTGAGTGGAACACAGCTTCTGCTCCAATCTTTAAACAGTGACAACGACAACAACTAACCCCAGAGATTACCAGATGGTGAAAGGTAAACATAATAATCTTACTAACAGAAACCAAGACCACTCACCATCATCAGAACCCAGTACTCCCACTTCGCCTAGTCCAGAGCACCCCAACACACCGGAAAAGCTAGACACGGATCTAAAAGCATATCTCCTGATGATGGTATAGGACTTCAAGAAGGACTTTAATAACACACTTAAAGAAATACAAAGGAACACTGGTAAACAGGTAGAAGACAATAAAGAGGAAGCACAAAAATCCCTTAAAGAATTGCAGGAGAACACTGCTAAAGAGGTACAAATCCTTAAAGAAAAACAGGATAACCTAATCAAACAGGTAGAAGTCCTTAATGAAAAACAGGAAAACACATCCAAACAGATGATGGAAATGAACAAAACCATACTAGACCTAAAAAGGGAAGTAGACACAATAAAGAAAACCCAAAATGAGGCAACACTGGAGATAGAAACCCTAGGAAAGAAATCTGGAACCATAGATACCAGCATCAGCAACAGAATACAAGAGATGGAAGAGAGAATCTCAGGTGCAGAAGATTCCATAGAGAACATCGGCACAACAATCAAGGAAAATGTAAAATGCAAAAAGATCCTAACTCAAAACATCCAAGAAATACAGGACACAATGAGAAGACCAAACCTACGGATAATAGGAGTGGATGAGAATGAAGATTTTCAACTCAAAGGACCAGCAAACATCTTCAACAAAATTATAAAAGAAAACTTCCCAAATCTAAAGAAAGAGATGCCCATGAACATACAAGAAGCCTACAGAACTCCAAATAGACTGGACCAGAAAAGAAATACCTCCCGACACATAATAATCAGAACAACAAATGCACTAAATAAAGATAGAATACTAAAAGCAGTAAGAGAAAAAGGCCAAGTAACATATAAAGGCAAGCCTATCAGAATTACACCAGATTTTTCACCAGAGGCTATGAAAGCCAGAAGATCCTGGACCAATGTTATACAGAAACTAAAAGAACACAAATTCCAGCCCAGGCTACTATACCCAGACAAACTCTCAATTAACATAGATGGAGAAACCAAAGTATTCCAGGACAAAACCAAATTCACACATTATCTCTCCACGAATCCAGCCCTTCAAAGGATAATAACAGAAAAAAACCAATACAAGGACAGGAACCACGCCCTAGAAACAACAAGAAGGTAATCCCTCAACAAACCTAAAAGAAGACAGCCACAAGAACAGAATGCCAACTTTAACAACAAAAATAACAGGAAACAACAATTACTTTTCCTTAATATCTCTTAATATCAATGGACTCAACTCCCCGATAAAAAGACATAGACTAACAAACTGGCTACACAAACAAGACCCAACATTTTGCTGCTTACAGGAAACTCATCTCAGAGAAAAAGATAGACACTACCTCAGAATGAAAGGCTGGAAAACAATTTTCCAAGCAAATGGTATGAAGAAACAAGCTGGAGTAGCCATTCTAATATCTGATAAGATTGACTTCCAACCCAAAGTCATTAAAAAAGACAGGGAGGGACACTTCATACTCATCAAAGGTAAAATCCTCCAAGAGGAACTATCAATCCTGAATATCTATGCTCCAAATACAAAGGCAGCCACATTCATTAAAGAAACTTTAGTAAATTTCAAAGCACACAATAATAGTGGGAGACTTCAACACACCACTTTCACCAATGGACAGATCATGGAAACAGAAACTAAACAGGGACACAGAGAAACTAAGAGAAATTATGAATCAAATGGATCTGGCAGATATCTACAGAACATTCTATCCTAAAACAAAAGGATATACCTTCTTCTCAGCACCTCATGGTACCTTTTCCAAAATTGACCACATAATTGGTCACAAAACAGGCCTCAACAGATACAAAAATATTGAAATTGTCCCATGCATCCTATCAGATCACCATGGACTAAGGCTGATCTTCAATAACAAAATAAATAATAGAAAGCCAACCTTCACGTGGAAACTGAACAACACTCTTCTCAATGATACCTTGGTCAAGGAAGGAATAAAGAAAGAAATTAAGGACTTTTTAGAGTTCAATGAAAATGAAGCCACAACATACCTAAACTTATGGGACGCAATGAAAGCATTTCTAAGAGGAAAACTCATAGCTCTGAGTGCCTCCAAAAGGAAACTAGAGAGAGCACACATTAGCAGCTTGACAACATACCTAAAAGCACTAGAACAAAAGGAAGCAAATTCACCCAAGAGGAGTAGACGGCAGGAAATAATCAAACTCAGGGGCGAAATCAACCAAGTGGAAACAAGAAAAATTATTCAAAGAATCAAACAATCAAGGAGCTGGTTCTTTGAGAAAATCAACAAGATAGATAAACCCTTAGCCAGACTCACTAGAGGGCACAGGGAAAGCATCCTAATTAACAAAATCAGAAATGAAAAAGGAGACATAACAACAGATCCTGAAGACATCCAAAACACCATCAGATCCTTCTACCAAAGGCTATACTCAACAAAACTGGAGAACCTGGATGAAATGGAGAAGTTCCTAGACAGATACCAGGTACCAAAGTTGAATCAAGATCAGGTTAATGATCTAAACAGCCCTATATCCCCCAAAGAAATAGAAGCAGTCATTAATAGTCTCCCAACTAAAAAAAGCCCAGGACCAGATGGGTTTAGTGCAGAGTTCTATCAGACCTTCAAAGAAGATCTAATCCCAGTTCTTCACAAACTATTCCACAAAATAGAAACAGAAGGTACTCTACCCAACTCATTCTATGAAGCCACAATTACTCTGATACCTAAACCGCAAAAAGACCCAACAAAGATAGAAAACTTCAGACCAATATCCCTTATGAATATGGATGCAAAAATCCTCAATAAAGTTCTTGCTAACCGAATCCAAGAACACATCAAAACAATCATCCATCTTGACCAAGTAGGTTTCATCCCAGGGATGCAGGGATGGTTCAATATACGGAAATCCATCAACGTAATCCAGTATATAAACAAACTCAAAGACAAAAACCACATGGTCATCTCGTTAGATGCAGAAAAAGCATTTGACAAGATCCAAAACCCATTCATGATAAAAGTCTTGGAAAGATCAGGAATTCAAGGCCCATACCTAAACATGATAAAAGCAATCTACAGCAAACCAGTAGCCAACATCAAAGTAAATGGTGAGAAGCTTGAAGCAATCCCTCTAAAATCAGGGACTAGACAAGGCTGTCCACTTTCTCCATACCTATTCAACATTGTACTTGAAGTCCTAGCCAGAGCAATTCGACAACAAAAGGAGATCAAAGGGATACAAATTGGAAAAGATGAAGTCAAAATATCACTCTTTGCAGATGATATGATAGTATATATAAGTGACACTAAAAATTCCACCAGAGAACTCCTAAGCCTGATAAACAGCTTCGGTGAAGTAGCTGGATATAAAATTAACTCAAACAAATCAATGGCCTTTCTCTACACAAAGAATAAACAGGCTGAGAAAGAAATTAGGGAAACAACACCCTTCTCAATAGTCACAAAAAATATTAAATATCTTGGCGTGACTCTAACTAAGGAAGTGAAAGATCTGTATAATAAAAACTTCAAGTCTCTGAAGAAAGAAATTATAGAAGATCTCAGAAGATGGAAAGATCTCCCATGCTCATGGATTGGCAGGATCAACATTGTAAAAATGGCTATCTTGCCAAAAGCAATCTACAGATTCAATGCAATCCCCACCAAAATTCCAAATCAATTCTTCAACGAATTAGAAAGTGCAATCTGCAAATTCATCTGGAATAACAAAAAACCTAGGATAGCAAAAACTCTTCTCAAGGATAAAAGAACCTCTGGTGGAATCACCATGCCGGACCTAAAGCTCTACTACAGAGCAATTGTGATAAAAACTGCATGGTACTGGTATAGTGACAGACAAATAGACCAATGGAATAGAATTGAAGACCCAGAAATGAACCCACACACCTACGGTCACTTGATCTTCGACAAGGGAGCTAAAAACATCCAGTGGAAGAAAGACAGCATTTTCAACAAATGGTGCTGGCACAACTGGTTGTTAACATGTAGAAGAATGCGAATCGATCCATTCCTATCTCCTTGTACTAAGGTTAAGTCTAAGTGGATCAAGGAACTTCACATAAAACCAGAGACACTGAAACTTATAGAGGAGAAAGTGGGGAAAAGCCTTGAAGATATGGGCACAGGGGAAAAATTCCTGAATAGAACAGTAATGGCTTGTGCTGTAAGATCGAGAATTGACAAGTGGGACCTCATGAAACTACAAAGCTTCTGCAAGGCTAAAGACACCATCAATAAGACAAAAAAACCACCAACAGATTGGGAAAGGATCTTCACCTATCCTCAATCAGATAAGGGACTAATAATCAATATATATAAAGAACTCAAGAAGGTGGACTCCAGAAAGTCAAATAACCCCATTAAAAAATGGGGCTCAGAACTGAACAAAGAATTCTCACCTGAGGAATACCGAATGGCAGAGAAGCACCTGAAAAAATGTTCAACATCCTTAATCATCAGGGAAATGCAAATCAAAACAACCCTGAGATTCCACCTCACACCAGTCAGAATGGCTAAGATCAAAAATTCAGGTGACAGCAGATGCTGGCAAGGATGTGGAGAAAGAGGAACACTCCTCCATTGTTGGTGGGATTGCAAGCTTGTACAACCACTCTGGAAATCAGTCTGGCGGTTCCTCAGAAAATTGGACATAGAACTACCAGAGGATCCAGCAATACCTCTCCTGGGCATATATCCAGAAGATGTCCCAACCGGTAAAAAGGACACATGCTCCACTATGTTCATAGCAGCCCTATTTATAATAGCCAGAAGCTGGAAAGAACCCAGATGTCCCTCAACAGAGGAATGGATACAGAAATTATGGTACATTTACACAATGGAGTACTACTCAGCTATTAAAAAGAATGAATTTATGAAATTCCTAGCCAAATGGATGGACCTGGAGGGCATCATCTTGAGTGAAGTAACACAATCACAAAAGAACTCACACAATATGTATTCACTGATAAGTGGATATTAGCCCAAAACTTAGGATACCCAAGATATAAGATACAATTTGCTAAATGCATGAAACTCAAGAAGAATGAAGACCAAAGTGTGGACACTGTGCACCTTCTTAGAATTGGGAACAAAACACCCAGGGAAGGAGTTACAGAGACAAAGTTCGTAGCTGTGATGAAAGGATGGACCATTTAGAGACTGCCGTATCCAGGGATCCATCCCATAAGCAGCTTCTAAACGCTGACACCATTGCATACACTAGTAAGATTTTGCTGAAAGGACCCAAATATAGCTGTCTCTTGTGAGACGATGCCGGGGCCTAGCAAACACAGGAGTGGATGTTCACAGTCAGCTATTGGATGTATCACAGGGCTCCCAATGGAGAAGCTAGAGAAAGTACCCAAGGAGCTAAAGGGATCTGCAACCCTATTGTTGGAACAACAGGATGTACTAACCAGAACCCCGGAGCTCTTGTCTCTAGCTGCATATGTATGGAAAGATGGCCTAGTCGGCCATCAATGGAAAGAGAGGCCCATTGGACTTGCAAACTTTATATGCCCCAATATAGGGGAATGCCAGGACCAAAAGAATGGGAATGGGTGGGTAGGAAGTGGGGGGTGCTATGGGGGACTTTTGGGATAGCATTGGAAATGTAATTGAGGAAAATATGTAATAAAAATATTAAAAATTAAAAAAAAGAAAAAAATCTGAAGTAGATGCTTCTCAGAAGTAGGTGAGACAAAGGAGTCTGTCCACTTTAAGAAACTAAGATTCACTGGGGAAACTTGTAGAAGCCAGTTAGATTATAAACTATGCTGATGGTACACAGGCAAAGGGGATGGGAAGGAAGGCTGAGCTGGTAGGGATGGGTCTCACCCAGGCTCCAAAAGCTCAGGAAACTCTTCTCCAGCTTCAAGACCATTCCTAGGATCTGCAACAAATTAATTGTACCCTGTTTGGATATTATTAAGTACTCAGCTGCCAGAGATGAGGTTGGGAGAACTTCCAATAATGCTAAAAGACCTGTGCCTTGATAAGTTATTTCCCTATCTGATGAGCACAAAATTAATTTCCATATTAACACACTGTGCAGAGATAAGACTTAGAAATACAAATGACAGAAGATTTGAAGCTCTCATTAAACTTCCAAGGAACACAGTGAGCATTAGCCTGAACCACGAAGCCTGATGGGAGGGGACTTTGAGGAGAGCAGTGAATAGAGATGGATTATCAGAGACAGACGTTCAGCTCCTACAGTCATTGTTCCTGTCCTGGGTGTATAGAACAAGATAAGACACAGCTTTTCTTTATTTTATTTATTTATTTTTAGATTTCTCATTCTTTAAAAAAAAAACCTTTCTTTTTGCATATATTGGGGGAGGGGCATGACACATAGAGGTCAGAAGACAACTTGGGGAGTTTGTGGTCTTCCTGCACCACCGCATGGGGCCTGGGGATGGAACTCAGGTTGTCAGGCTTGGTGGCGAGCACCTTTGTTGTGCTTAGCCATCTTGATGATGGTCCAAGAGAAGATGTTTCTAGAACTTTTCTCCCCTATCCATCACAATGTTCCCCTCAAATGCTGCCAAGCACCAAGGCCACCTCTCAGCAAGCCAGAGAGGAAAGGAAGTTTAGTAGCTGGTTGGGTATGGCTCCCCAAGGGGTTTCCCAGTGACCTCTGAAGGTAACTTGTATGATTCCAGGGAAATGGCACTTCCCCATCCTCTCTGGCTTAGTTCCTTGCTCTGTCAATTGGCTTATCGCTGGCGAATTGATGGATTTCCCATGTGGCCAAGGGCATGGAGTCACAGACAGCACTGAATCTAATCCTTACATTTAGTGTTTCCTCTGTTGAACCAGACACTGAAAAGAATTTTTTTCCCCTTGAAGCAAGTTCTCTAGTCAGTCTACAGGCAGCAGAAAAGATGAGTGCTGCTTTGGAAGGCTAAAGGCTCTGGGGAATAAAATTGTCAGAACTGTGAATAAGAATCTGAGTTGGATCTTTATACAGACAAAGCTAGGAGAATTGGTGTTTGCCTGCAACGTCAGTGCTGGTAAGAAAGGTATAAGTGGATCCCTGGGACTTAGTGACAGAGCCTCAGGTTCCAGTGAGAAGCCATATCTCAAAAAACAAGGAGGATGGAGCCTGAGGAAAGACAGCCAAGACTGATCGCTGGCCTCCACATAGATATATGCACACACATGCATACACAGAACAGACATGTGCATACATAAACAGATATGCCAAAATAAATTAAAAATAAATCAATTAAACTCTGTGTGTGTGTGTGTTTTTAAGGCATGGGTTCCAGGCCCCTGTAACAGAGGCTAACATGCGACATCCTCAAGACAGCTTGTAACCACTCTGGTATGTAGCTGGTGAATGGTCCCATCCTGGGAGAATAAAGAGAAGGTCAAGGACCTGTTAGATGTGACTTTATTGTTTGACCTTGAGTGAATGAAGCCCCCCAACTCCTCCTTTTTCTTCTTCTGAGTAATAAAATTTGAGCACCACAATCTTCCACCATCCCCGTGAATGTAATATCCACATTTTTCTTCCCGTTTGCTAATAGCTGCCTCCTGCTTTTGTGTAGTGGGGGACACCGTAACTGGTTTTCCAGGTGAGCCTTATGTGAAGTCATTATTGTTCAGCAGTGAAGAGTCTCATTAAGAAAATGATCCCAGCTACAGAGAGCTGCCATCTCAGGTGCCCGACCACCCTGGCGTAACCACATTGTTGGGTGTGGCCCTTCAATGTTCTTCCCTTACTTGATACTACACAAAAGGGTAAGTTGGAAGTGGATAGGAAGGATAGAGCAGTTACTTCATATTCTGTATTCTAAATATCTATATATACGCCCCCTAGTGAGGAAGGAATCAGCCCCTTCATTCTATATTACCAGCCCAGCACAGGCTCAGAGCTAGTGGTTTTTCTGAGTTAACTCCTCCTGGCCCAGATGTCCATGAAAGAATCCAAGGTTTACACCAGAACATCATGAGTAAACTCAAAGAATGAGGTAAGAGCTTGGGCGGAACTCTAGAGGTACGGATAGACACCAAAACCTCAAGACCATGCTGATTGCCTGACCAGGCTTCGTGCTGAACTTCAGACTTGACAGGATGATTGACAGTCTTTACCCCACCCACTTCTCTCTCTAGGATCTGCCAAGTGAGATGAGTTATAAAACACAGCTCTTGGATGGTAATCTGCTGTCAGCTCGGATTGCCAGCTCTCCAAATAAAGCCCCCATTTAAAGATTCCCAACTCTGCTCCTTGATTTGGCGTCTTTAAGTGACAAGCTGTACAAACTCTGGTATTCTGGATATCTCCATGAGGTTGGCCCAAGCTGTTGCTGGACCTCAATTGCTCCCTTAGCCCAATCCTGCATCTACAACGCTCCTGACTCCGAGTACCTGCCAAGCCTTCTCCTTCCCAAGCAACCTGGTGAAGAGTCACAGTTTCTGAGAGTCAGCTTCTCAGAGCAACCAGATGACTGCAGCCACCTCCATCAACGCTGACTGTTTTTCACCCCTAAGTTTCCCTTCTCCCGTCCTCACCCACCTTCATTTTACCAAAGAGGAAACTCGGACTCTGAGCATGACTTGCCAAGTTCAGCATCCTAAAGGCTGACTGCAGAATAAAGGTGGAATCTGCAAGCCCCTGTGTCTCTGTCACTCCTCGTTGTGTTTTCCTTGTATGGCAGTGACAGGCATGCAAGCAGGGAAATCAATCCGCTCATCTAACCATCTCTGCTGCACGGAAGAATAATGACCAAGTATGTGCATGCACATGCTGTCTGCCATCTCTAAATAGATGAGCGCTCCATTTGACTATGTGGTTATTAGATGTATTTATTTGTTTATTTATATGTATTTGATTTATTTAGATGTATTTGTTTGTTTGTTTGTTTATATTCTCTCTCTCCCTCTCTCTCTCTCTCTCTCTCTCTCTCTCTCTGAGGGGGAGGGGATCACAAATGACACACTGTGTTCAGAAGCCAGAGGACAACTTGAAGAGTCAGACTCAGTTTTATCTTTCCACCATGTGTATTCAAGAGATTGAACTCAGGCCGTGAGCTTGGCAACAAGGAACTTCAGTCGATGCTCCCTGTCACCAGCCTGATATATTTTGTGCCCGCCTGTATCATGTAAAGACTCCAGGGCAGATTAGGAACTAGGGAACTTGAGCATCCATCCCAGCTTCTCACTCTTGTGTTGCAAGGGTGCTGTTCTTTGCTATCAGATGTTTTCAGTTTCTGGGTGGGATCTCTGTAGGGCAGGAGGCAGGAATGGGTTACTCGTGTTGTAAAATAATAGACAGTGCTGGCAGGTCTATAATTTACTGCTATGAAAGTTGAACAAAAAGCTCACAGGAACAGGGCTGGTGGGTGATACAGCTTAGTTGGTAAACTGCTTGCTTTGCAATCACGAGAATCTGAATTTGATTCCCAGAACCAAAAACTAAGTGTGGTGACAGGCTTTCATAATCTTAGTGCTAAGGAGGTAGAGACAGGAGGATTCATCTCAGCTGGATTGGTGAATTCCAAGCCAGTGAGTGATCCTGCCCCCCACCCAAATACAAACAAACAAACAAACAAACAAAAAATCCAAGGCAGATGGTGCCAAGGAACAACAGTGGAGATTGGCTTCTGGCCTCTATATGCAAGCATGCATATATATATATAATATATATATATATATATATACCTTCATACACATATTTTTTAAAGCTCGTGAAACCTCTCTATGTTATTCTGCAACTACACAGTTTAAAAATATTTCCAAAAGAAATTTTTTGAAATAATTGACAGTCATTAATGGTCTCCTGCATTCTAACAAGGAATTAGTATAATGTCTTGGGCTGGGATCATGGGAAGCAATGCACGTGTTCCAGGACACGCACAGATAACCTACATACAAGGCCTGCAGACATGCAGTGAACTGGAAAATGAGGAGGGGACAGCTGAATAGCTTAGCTGAACCAACATGGAGGGGAATGTGTGTAGACTGAACATCCCCCTGTAATCATGGTAGCTGCCATCCCAGTCCCCCATTTTGCATGAGAAAACCCCCAAACCCTCCAGGGGTGAACAGTTTGTTCAGGTTGCCACAGAATGGCTGAAATAATAAAAATAGATAATTTCACGTTGCAGATGCCTGGACTGAAGCATCCTGCTCTGTTTCAGGATACCAGGGTGTAGCATCACCAAGACCCTATATACTTGGGAACAGCCCTGCAGGCACCTCTCCCAGCCACTGGGCTCCAGCCTGGACACAGCATGGTTACCCTGGCTACTCATTGCCTCCTTCAGGGAACTCATACTGTGAGAAAAGTCCTTAAAAGCAGTAACTGGCCACTCAACAAGCGAACATGTCCAGTTTTGAAATAAACACTCTAGGATGCATCCATCTAATAAATCACATGTCACCTTTTAAAAGAAAAAAAGAAAAAAGAAAGGAAAAGAAATTACAGCCACTAAACAGAGCTCAATGCCTCCTACCAGAGATGCCTCGAAATAAAAAGTCCATTTCTTCTCAACGTTCTTCTCTCCTAGGGAAAGCTTGTGTTCTTGCAGTTACAGGAACCAAAATTGCTGCTGGTTAAAAATATATGTTATCTTTTAATGATATTTCATGTTCAATAAAGAAACAATAAACTATAGCTCATGTTTCAAAGGCTGAGGTTATGAGTAGGGTGGTTAGAAACATTAGGCACAACCCTGTGTATGTTGACACTGTGTATATTTTCAAATGCTTTTTTTGTTGAAGAATACTTGTTATGCAATCAGCTCTACAAAACGGAGGGATCTGAGGATATTTTCTACCTTGTAACTGACACTGACAGCATCCCAAAAATCCCTGAAATACATAGATAGCTAAGTAACCTCTCAATCTTAGGCAACTTGAAGCATCCAGCCTTCTCCACCTTAACTACCATTTTTTTTCCAACCTGGGACTGTCCCCTAACTCTCCTAGCACCTGACTGAGTTAGGAGAAAATGAGTATGTATGTTTGTATGTATGTTTGTATGTATGTTTGTATGTATGTATATGTGTATATAGGTTTATATTTATACATGTATACCTATATATTTTTATAAATATATTTATACATAAATATATGCATGAACATATACATATGCTATGCCTACTCCAGTAAAGTCTGCCTGTCGAGGTCAAAAGGCCTGGAGGCAGTCACAAGGCAAAGAATTTCAAGGAAATTCAACCTCCTGGAACCTAAGCATTCTCATAATGCATATACTCAAACCCTATCTCTGCATTAGTATGGTGTATGCTCTCTTTCAGTATTGTTTTATTATAAGTACCTTTAAAGGTTGAATTTTAACATAGGTGAGCCTCCACCAGTGTTCCAAAGTCCTAGAAAATCCTTAAAGCCAAGGAGCTTGGAATTCAGTAGGAATTCAGTGAGAAGTTTACCTATTCAGTAACATTAAAATTTACTTTTAGCAGAAATGGGGAAACTAATTAGGCATTACAAAGAACGGAGCTAGAATAGCTCAGGCCTAGTCTGCAGAGTGATTACTTAGGATTTAGGACAGTAGCTGAGTCTCACCCAAACAAGGGAATACACAATGGCCTAGCAAATAAGTGGGTTTACCAGAAAAGAGTTAGGGAATCCCCAGAGACAGGTTTCTTCACTAGACCCAAAGGAACAGCATAATCAGGCATTTACTAAGAACCCCTGGTGGTGGGCTTAACAATAGACTAGCATTACACCTGGTTCCCTTCTTAGTGGTAAGCAGAGGCCTGGTCCCTGCCATCTTTTGATGTATACATTCCTTTTGTTTTGTGTCACTGTAACTCAGCAGATGTGTCTTGCCTGGTTTCTTGTTATTCTTCTGTGGATGGAACACAGGACCCCCAATGGAGGAGCTAGAGAAAGTACCCAAGGAGCTAAAGGGGTCCACAACCCTATAGGTGGAACAACAATATATGTTGGGAGCTATTAAGACAACTCTATTATCTTGATCTCCGAATTGGGCCTCCCCCCCCCAGAAGAAAAGGGGGTCAAATGGGCCACCAACAACCAACACACCGTTCCGAAAACAACCACAGACTGTTCCAGCCCTAAGTCAACGCCAGATGTCCTGACCACAAGATGTACCCTGATACCACCAGGTTCCTGCTTCCCCGTGTGGTTGCCAAAAGAAAAATTTCCGCTGCCCCATTTTTCCTGCTGAGAAGTACTTCCCCTGTTACTTGTGCATTTAAGCCTTGAGCCTTGCTGAATACAGTGACACCTTGATGCTACTCAGACTGCTTCCGAGTGTTCTTGTACTTGGTGTCCGTCTCTCCCTCCCCCAATTTGGTTCTTAAGAGAAGGTCCCCTCGAGACCCCCGAATAACTGGACCTGCTGGACGGGTCAAATATGAACTAACCAGTACCCCCAGAGCTCATGTCTCTAGCCACATATGTAACAGAAGATGGCCTAGTTGGCCATCATTGGGAAGAGAGGCCTCTTGGTCTTGCAAACTTTATATGCTCCAGTACAGAGGAACACCAGGGCCAAGAAGTAGGAGTGGGTGGGGAGGGGATGGGGGAGGGGATGGGGGACTTTCAGGATAGCATTTGAAATGTAAATGAAGAAAATACCTAATAAAAAATTGGAAAAAAAAGTTTGATGCTCAATTTGACAAATTATACTCAGAGTCAACACACTCTCTCGTGTCGTCTCTGTTTGTCACCCACTTTGCCAACTCCTTTGCCCACCTGCAACCAGAGACCTGTTCCACACAGATAGAAGACCCAAAAAAGGGGTTAGTCTACAGCATACATATAAATATATACCTGCATACACATATACATATATACACATATATATGGAACATCCAATAAAACAGACCACTTTCAGAGCCATTAAGTGCATTCTATAAGTGGAAAAGAATAGAAAACATAGCCTGTTCTCTCAGACTATAATATAATTATATTAAAATCAAAAACAGAAAGATAACTGGTCAGTCACAAAAGACATGGAGGTTGATTGGCAAAATTTGATTGTTTTCCTAGTTACAAGAAGCAAGCATGTAGAATTTTAAATGAAAAATCCAGTTCTATTAATATTAACATTCCAAAAACTGAAGTGCTTAGGTATAAATGGAACATATACATGTATGGAGATAGATAGATAGATAGATTTATATATATTTGTGTGTGAGTTCATGGATGTAGTAAGTGCAAGCATGTGTATGCAGGTGCCACAGAGGCCAGTAGATGGTATCAGGTACCCTGGAGCTGGAATTACAGGCAACTGTGAGCCAATTAATGTGGGTGCTGGCAATCAAGCCTGGATCCTCTAGAAGAGCATCAAGTGTTCTTTTGTAAAGTATTTTGCATGTGTGCCTATGCACTCTGTGCATGCCTGATGCTTTTGAGGGTCAGAACGAGGCATTAGAGCCCCTGGGACTGGTGTTATAGATGGCTATGAGTCATGATGTAAGTGCTGTAAATCCAATCTAAGTTTTCTGTAAGTGCTTTTAATGGCTGAGCCCATTCTCCAGCACTCGAAGGAAAATTTTTTTATCCCAAATATTGATAAACAACAATGAGAAAGAATGGGCAAGGATAGGAATGCCAAGCTAAGAAGATGCTGGAGTCTGGCACAAGGAGAAATAGCAAAAAGAGGTTCAACTTGGAAATCATGGCATTCAATACAGAATTATAATATTTAGACGCATTAGAGCCTGAGCTATACCTTAATTAGTAGGCTGCTTTCATAGCATGCCAGACAACCTGAGTTGAATATCCTGTCCTACATTAACAAGGTGTAGTGGTTCATGTCTGCTAACCCCAGCCTTTAGGAAGTAGAGACAGAAAGATCAGAAGTTCAAGGTCATCCTTAGTTACAAACTAAGTTCAAACATAGCCTGGGCTACATGAGATCCTGTTGATAAATGATTGATTGATTGATTGATTGATAATAGGTAGGTAGATAGATGATAGATAGATAGATATGTAGATAGATATAGAGATAGATGATATATATGTAGATAGATAGATAGATAGATAGATAGATAGATAGATAGATAGATAGATAGATGAAAGATAATAGATAGATAATAGATAGATAGAATGTTTTAATACCCTTTGCTTGTTTAGCCAAGTGTTAAAAACCAGCTCTCATTTATTTTTCCCCAATGGAAAATTTCCTTCAACTCTAAAGTCAGGCTTTAATAACACATGATGCTGCTGTCAGCTCAGGACTTGAATGTGCTTCACCAAACTTTTAGAATACATTTTTCAACCTTTCATGCTTAGAATCTTCTACAAACTTCCACTATGAAAGGAGTGACTTCTCCAAATTAGAAACTTATTATCTATCTTCCAAAATTTAAATCATACTTCAAAGAAACAGGACAGTCTGAAGCTTCCTCCATCTGCAGGGGACATAGCCCCAGGTCCTTCTCTGGGAAGTCTGATTGTCTGATGAGCTGAGCCAAGCTCTACAAGAGACACTTTTAAAAGAGCTGCTTGAACTTTGTGGAGGCTGTTAGGATGAGGTGGGGTCAGTACCCCTGCATGCTGACTCTTTCTTGATCAGTGGGAAAACTGGGCCTGGTGGCAAATACCTGTAATCCTAGCACTAAGAAGGTAGAGGCAGGAGGATCTAGCTGAGCTACAAAAGACCATGTGTGTGTGTGTGTGTGTGTGTGTGTGTGTGTGTGTGTGTGTGTGTAGTAAAATCTGACAGACACTATACAGAGAAGTAAATATATCTACCATGATAGCTTGACATTTCAACATTCCTTTGTCAAAAATGAACAGAAACTAGAAAACTAGTGAAGACACAGTTGAACTCAATAGCAACATCAATCAACAACTATAGATAACTTCATAACAATAACAGAGTATACATTTTTCTTGAGCTCATATGGAACATTCAGTAAAAAGGACAATATTCAGAGCCATTAAATGCACTCTAGAAGTGGAAAAGAATAGAAAACATAACCTGTTCTCTCATGCCTTAACACAGTTATACTGAAATCAATTATGGAAAGGTAACTGGACGATCACAAAAGACATGGACATTAATTGGCAAAAATTGATTGCTTCCCTAGATACAAGTAACAAGCAAGTCAAACTTAAATTAAAAATTCAGTGCTATGTGTATTAACATTCCAAAAAATTGAGTGCTTTGATATAAATCTAACTAAACATTTTCATGATCTATAGAAAGAAACCCACAAACTCTGATCAAAGAACAATAATAACAGAGAAAGGAACACAGGCCTAACATTTAGACATGAAACTGAACTGTTAGGAGACAAAATAAAAGAGACTCCGGGGGCTGGCGAGATGGCTCAGAGGGTAAGAGCACTGATTGCTCTTCCAAAGGTCCTGAGTTCAAATCCCAGCAACCACATGGTAGCTCACAACCATCTGTAATGGGATCTGATGCCCTCTTCTGGTGTGTCTGAAGTCAGTTACAGTGTACTTATGTATAGTAATAAATCAAAAAAAATTAAAAATAAAAAAAAATAAAAGAGACTCGGGATGTTGACTTAGGTGATTATGCTAGTTTCGTTGCTGTTGCTATGATAAAATACAATTACAAAAGCAACTTAAGAGAGAAAGGGTTTAGTTTTTCTAACTAATTTTTAGTTCACAATTTCAAGTTATAGTCTTGTTGCACAGAAACCAAGGCAGCTGGAAGCAGCTGGTGACATCATACAGAGCAGAGAAAGATAGATGTGCACATGTGAGTGCTGTGCCCAGCTTACTCTCTATTCTCATACAGTCCAGGACCACCAACCCCCCAACCTGTGGAATAGTGCCACCCACAAGTAAACAGGAATAAATAAAGTCAACCATAAATCAAGAGACAAAGCAAGCAACTAGTTGATAGGAAGTGAACATAGAATTGTGAAGAAAAAAACAGAGAGAGTAAGAGGGGGTCAGGAGGATGGATAGAGACACACACAGGAAATAGAAAGAAGGGGCATTCCATTTGAAGGAGGATTTTAGAGACAGCAACAGAGAGCGGCATTTCTTCTGAGGACATCAGCTGGCTGCTTTCTCTGTCTCTCTGAGCTAGCAGGCTTTTGCTCCAGCATCTGACTCCCAAGTCTTCATTGGTAATATCGAACAATTGAGATTTTTGTTTAAAAACACCACTATTCAGATTATTCCAGGCTGTGTCAGGTTTACAGTTAAAACTATCTCAGTAATGATAATTTGTATATATTAAAGGATAATACATTAAAGATATGAAGGAAGGAACAGAAGGAGGGAGGGAGGGAGGGAAGGAAGGAGGTAGAGATAGACTAAATTGGACTTTTTTTTAACATTAAATGTTGTAAATCTGTAGTTGTGGCTCAGTTATGCAATACTCACCTAGTATACAAAGTGCTGAGTTCTTTTCCCAGGTCCACATAAGCACTGAGGACGCAGAGACAGGAGGATCCCTGGGTCTCACTGCCACCCAGTCCAGAACAGTTACTGAATTTTGGGTAAGCATGAATGACTCCTCTGAACAAAACAATAACTGAAGAATACCACAGGAACATGCACTCGTGTATGCTCAGCCTCCCACATCCTCACACACACACACACACACACACACACATTAAAAACAAACACAAACAAAAACTAGGCAAGCGGTTACTAGGAGATTAGGATCAGGAAGGATGACCAGGTAGACTAGCAGACTGCATGGGATGATCAGGTAGACTAGCAGACTGCATGGGATGATCAGGTAGACTAGCAGACTGCATGGGATGATCAGGTAGACTAGCAGACTGCATGGGATGATCAGGTAGACTAGCAGACTGCATGGGATGATCAGGTAGACTAGCAGACTGCATGGGATGATCAGGTAGACTAGCAGACTGCATGGGATGATCAGGTAGACTAGCAGACTGCATGGGATGATCAGGTAGACTAGCAGACTGCATGGGATTCTGGGGTTGATACTTCTATAGTACAAGATAATGATAGATACATATTATAACTTCTGCATCTCCATAGGAAGCACAAAACCACGACTAGATGTGAATGTAAGCTATGGACTTTGGGGGACAAGGATGCATGAATGTAGGTTGGCAGTTTTCCCAAGGGGAAAACTTGGGGGGGATCCACTTGGGGGGATCCTCTGGGGGGATCCACTTGGGGATGTGGTTAGTGAGAAAGGCTATGCAGGAAGGATGCAAGGGAAGGTGCTAGATGTTTCTGTATCTTCTTCTCGATGTTACTGTGGCTCGAAAACTGCCCTAAAATAGACAATCTTTTTAAAGTCACTTGGCATTGTGTCTAGAGAAACCCAGATAATCCAGGATAATCTCTTCACTTCAGAATCCTGAATTTAATCCCATCTGCAATTTTGTTTTAATCAAATACATATATTCACATGTTCTGGAGATCTGACGCGCACTTCTTTCAGAGAGTCAGGCTTTTTGTTTGATTCCTTTTCTTCTGAACATAACTCAAGAGTCACATGGAATATGTTTCAACATTACTCACCAGGAAAAAGAGACCATTAATATACCAGTTCCCAAGCTTTTTAGTTCCATATTGGTGTGACAGTGAAAGTCAGGAGGTAGCAGCAACTGCTCCATACAATGGCATCAGACAGTCAGGGGCTAGGGAGGGATTTCAGTCAGTGAAGTAATTGCCTTGTGCATGCAAGTACCTGTGTGGGATCCCGAGAGAGAGAGAGAGAGAGAGAGAGAGAGAGAGAGAGAGAGAGAGAGAGAGAGAGAGAGAGAGAGAGAGAGAGAGAGAGAGAGAAAGAGAGAGAGAGAAAGAGAGAGGACGGAGAGGGAGGACGGAGGAGGGGAGGGGAGGGGAGGGGAGGGGAGGGGAGGGGAGGGGAGGGGAGGGGAGGGGAGGGGAGGGGAGGGGAGGGGAGGGGAGGGGAGGGGAGGGGAGAGGAGAGGAGAGGAGAGGAGAGGAGAGGAGAGGAGAGGAGAGGAGAGGAGAGGAGAGGAGAGGAGAGGAGAGGAGAGGAGAGGAGGAAGGAAGGAGGGAGGGAGAACAGCATGGAATCGCGTGCTTGAAATCTAATTGCTGGAGAGATAGAGACAAGAGCATCCCTGGGATTCCCTGGCCACCCAGTCTTCTGCTGCACTTAGTGGGCTCCAGGCCAGCGAGAGACTCTATGAAAAATAGAGATGAGCAGGTCCTGAGGAACGACAAGAGTTAACATCAGGCCTCCACATGTACCCACACCTCCACACATCTACCAGAGAAAGAGAGAGACAGAGAGAGGCAGAGAGGCAGAGAGACAGACAGAGACAGAGAGACAGAGAGAGAGCTTACTAATCCTTAGAAAAATTAAAATCAGAACCATAGTGAGACACCACCTGAACTGCTCTCTAATGACTTCTATTCAAACAGTAGAAAATAACAAGTGTTAGCCAGATATACATTTTATGGGCAGGAGTGTAAAATAGTGCCAAAATTAAGTAAACCAGTAAAAGTTGTTTTAAATTACAGAATATAAGGAGTCATTGAGATGGGTCAGTGAATAAAGGCATTTGCTGTGCAACTTGGAGACCTGAGTTAGAGCCTTGGAACCCATGTAAATAAAGATCTGAGTCGAATTGTCCTCTGACCTACACACACACACACACACACACACACACACACACACACACACACACACGCGCGCGCGCCTCCAAGTCCCCAGCTCTCTCCTATTCTCTCCTGTCTCCATTATACCTACCTATCTATCTCCTCTCTCTCTAATAATGATTTTAATTAAAATTTAAAAGTTAAGCTGTTCTGAGCCAATTTGAGGAAAAGGCAAAAGGATGTAATACTTTTTTAAACAGTCGGAATTGAATATTTTAATGTTTTTCTTTAACTTGCAAAATCTTGCATAGATGTAAATGTGCCCTAATATACACGCCTACTATGTTGTTAAGGACATTTCATCATTGTCTAAAATGGTATCAAATTATATACCTAGATTTGTGTTTTCTTTTTATTTGCAATCCAATTTTCTTCAAGTTATCCACAATAATTCAAATTCACTTTTTCTAATGTCTGCATGTTATTCCCTAGTTCCTTTGTACCACAATTTGTTCAGCTAATTCCCAACCTTTATAAGAAATCAATTTATTTCTAGCCCTTAAATAATTTAAAAAAAAAAAACCTCACCTACAGCATTGGATTTTATGTAAAAATAGAAAGGTGTTTCCAATCACCGAGTGTTGAACTCTTTGGAAATAGCAAACTGAACAGCACAAGGATTATTTTTTTTTTTAATGTTTGAAATGTTGTACATGCACATAGGTCAAATCCACCCCCATGTCTTCCCTTCCAGTTCCTTCTCTGTCCCACCCACCACTTTCTCCTCTCATTGTCATGTGTTCACTGTATAAACCTGCTGAGTTCCTTTATGTGCCTGTATATGCACAGCTAGGGTCCTGTAGTAGATGATGGATAGCCTCTCAGGGACTGCGTCTCCACTAAAGAAAACTAACTCTCCCTCCTCTTACAGTCACACATTCACCAATCTCCAATAACTCCTCAGTTAGGGGTAGGGTTTGACAAACCCCTTCCCCTTCCATGTTAGGATTTTGTCTGGCTAGATCTTGTTGCAGGTCCTGCGCATACTATCATGGGCTCCATATGAACAACGGCTTCATCCTGTCTGCCTAATATTCTTTTTCTGCAGATGACCACTACCTCAGGCTCCCACAGTCTTTCTGCCTCCTCTTAGGCAATGAATCCTGAGCCTTGTGAGGAGGGTGTGTGCACATGAAACTTCTGAGTCCAGTTATAATCAAGGATGCTTGGGACATTGTTGCTCAGATGCAAAAGCTCACCATAAACTGTGCTGCCACATCGTTCTCTGAAGACAGAGCTGCTCCAGGGGTGGAGGAATATTATGCCAAGTGTAAACATGTACTCTAAGAATCTAGACCAAACTGATGCTCAGGCCACCCACTGTACCTGCAGAAAGTATTCCCATCTCAAGACACCAGGAGGCATCTTACTGAGGCTTCCCTGAGTCTCTAGTTAACAGATCTCCCAGGGTTGGGGTTTCACATCCAAGGGACTGAGTTTACATCAAAGAGGCAGGTGGCCACAAACCCTACTCCCCATTTTTTTCCATGTCTTCCTTCTAAGACCTGGCTAGATCATCCTACTCTGAAACCACCCCTTCTTCAGAGAGCTATGAGAAAAAGCCTTCATTCATGATTTTATGTCCCGATCTCTCTTCAGAGATTACACTGTCTATCTCTGGAACTCAGGCTTAAACTCTTTTAAGAGCCTCTGCAGCACTGTCATCTGTCTGTCTTTCCATGGCATGAACAACTCTTTTGATAAATTCTTCAGACCCAAACAATCTACCTAAAGATCTCCCTTGAGCCTGCACCCAAGACCTTTCCCCAGGCAGTGGGCATTGCCTTGGGTTAGCAGCTGCAGACAGAACAATATGAACACCTGTAAGTATCCTGCAGATTTCCAGGAATCACTGGGGTGTGTGTGTGTGTGTGTGTGTGTGTGTGTGTGGTGTGTGTGTCACCCCACAATTTGTATAACTGGGCTTTTTTGCAGGACGGAGACACTCAGGCTGAATGCAGACGGCCCCTATCTTTTTTTTTTCAATGAAATAACGGTGAGCACGTTTTGCCTGTAGGATTCAGGAATCCGACACCATCCAAATGATCACAGGGGCTCTACATTTAGCAGAGCAGACCAGAGAATTACATAAGCAGCTTTATCCCTCCTCAACAATAAAATAAATCTGGCAAGATAGAACACTGGGGACATAAATGGCAAGTGTGTCAGAGTGATAAAAGAGTCCCCAAACCTTGTGAGCAAGGAGACAACTAGGGGGTTGTACCCTTTCACCGAATCTTAATGTTCCACCTTATTATCATCCAGTTAAAATTAAATTCCCAGGGCCAGAGAGATGATGGTTCTGGGGTTTAAAATGCGTACTTCCTTACCGGAGTGGGTGAGTTCCACCACCCACAGCTATCTGTGGCTCCAGCTCCAGGGACATCAGACAGGCTCTACTCAGGTACACAAACAAACTGTTAAAAATAAAATTAGCCTTAGAACAGTTAAGTTCCACCCCCCAGAGAAGAAGACCCTCTCCACCTGAGTACACCAATCGCCCCTGACTAAGTCTAAAGTTCACAATGGGCTGCGCAGTCAGCAGACTGGGTAAGTGGCTGCTCTGGGAACTGGGTCTGTGGTCCTGCCAAGTAATTTACATAATAATTTCCATAGCTCTGTAGTCTGTTTCCACCTGGTTTGATTCTTCTTATGCATGCAAGCCATAATTACAGCATTTTAGATATCTTTAAAACTGGGAGTCTGGAGGAAAAGGCAGGGCAGAGTGAGAGAAGCCATCAGCTTCTGAAGTGGCCACAGATTCCCCTGCCCTGCCATCTACTCTGCTGTCCTGACAGCTTCCTTCTTTCTATGTGAAGCTTGTTTCACAGGCCTTGGGGCTCCGGGATGCTTACAGATGAGTTCAGAATCACCTCCCTTCAAAATTCCAACCCAATTCTCTCACCCTATCCCCCACAGCCTTCCAAATAATTCCCTGCTCCCCTCCACCACCACATATTTACTCTGTGGTTCCCTGATCTATTTCCCACCATAAACACTTCCCAAATCCCATACTTGCCATTCCAGCTAATCAAGACTCCCATTCCGGGATTGGAAAGACCGCCCAGTGATAAGAGTACTTGCTGCTCTTACAGATGCTGGAGTTCAGTTCCTGAAGCCTATGGCAAGCAGCTCACAGCCCCCTGTAGCTCTAGCTCCGGTGGGCTTCAACAGGCCTTTGACCTCAGCAGGTACGGGCACTCATGTGCATAAACTCACGCACTGATGCATAAAAGTACATACAAAGCAAAGGAAAATCTTAAAACAAAGCAAAACAAAACAAAACAAAAAACCTCTAGGCATGGATGGAGAAGGGGAAGGACTAAGAAGAGAGGAGGGAGGAGAAACTGTGGTCAGGATACAATATATGAGAAAATAAATTAATTAAAAAAATTTAATCTCCGCGGGCGTGGTGGCATACGCCTTTAATCCCAGCACTTGGGAGACAGAGGCAGAGGCAGGCGGGATTTCTGAGTTCGAGGCCAGCCTGGTCTACAAAGTGTGTACCAGAACAGCCAGGGAAACCCTGTCTCAAAAACAAAAACAAAAACAAAAACAAAAAATTGTAATCTCTAATCAGACACCCACATATAGCAAGCCTCCTACAACTACCATATCCAGTCAACACAGGAGTGTTGGATGCAGGGTGCATTTTGGAGCTATAGCGATTATTTTTATATCTTTGTGATGCTTAATGTTCAAGGGCTGTGGGTTGCCTTTAAGTACTGTCCAAGGAATTCTGCCGTGGCTCGGTCAGGTCACCAGTATGTGTTGCAGGAAAAACTATAACAGTTTCCTATCTTAATGGCCTGGTCCCACATTTTCATGTACTCTTGGTATGGTCTTCATTATGCAAAGAGATGCTTCTAAAATACACACATCATTTTTCACTCACTCTTAGAAAGCTCTTTAGTGGCCTCTGTGCAGTGCAGAACAGCTGAAGAGTTCCATTGCCACTGAGAAGCCGTGCCCCACTTTGCTCTCTGAGCTCATCTTTCACTAGCCTTCCCCTTTCCTCCACTACGCTCCTACACACACACACACACACACACACACACACACACACACACACACACATCAAGGCTACTGCTAGATCATAGTCTTGCTCCACCTGCATTTAGTGCACATGGTGGAATGAACCAGGTTTGGGGCTCCAAACAAATGTTTACCTGCAACTGGAGTTTACCTGCATTTGCTAAACGAGGAATGGGATGTTTGTGCATCTTTGAAAGGCAGAAATCCTCACTGCTGAATCTTTGTCAGTGCACCCACTGGAAACTCAATAACTTTCATTTCTTAGCAATCAAAAACCAATGGGTGCAGAGTGCAGCTCAGCTGAGGGCCTCCTTGCACAAACTGCCTGTTTGAGCCTCAGGATCACATGAACCTGGGATGTGTACACCTATAATCCCAGCATCTGAAAGGCAGAGGCAGGAGAACCAGGAGTTCAAAGTCTTCCATGCTACATAGTAAATTCAAGGCCAGCCTGGGCTACACGGAGTCATTCTCTCTCTCTCCATATGTGTGTGTGTGTGTGTGTGTGTGAGAGAGAGAGAGAGAGAGAGAGAGAAAACCTCAATTAAGAAGGTGTCTTCAGGAGCTAGAGAGATGGTTCAGTGGTTAAGAAGCACTGACTGCTCTTCCAGAAGTCCTGAGTTCAATTCCTAGCAAATACACACTGGCTCACAACCATCTGTAATGGGATCTGATGCCTTCTTCTAGTGTGTCTGAAAACAGCTACAGTGTACTCATATAAATAAAAAAAAATCTAAAGAAAAAGAAAAAATAGTATAAGGAAACTTAAAAAGAAATCAGAAAGTGTCTCTATTAGGTTTTCCTGTATAGGGGGCATTTTCTTAATTAATGATTAATGGAGGAGGGCCCAGCTCAGTATGAGTGATGTCACCCTGTGGGCAGGTAGGCCAGAGTTGTATAGGAAAGCAAGCTGAGCAAGCCATGGAGAGCAAGCCAGTAAGCAGCAGTCCTCCATGGTCTCCAAGTCTCTGCTAGAGTTCCTGTCCTGACTTCCTTCAATTATGGACAGTGATGTGGAAGGGTAACACATATAAACCCTTTCCTGCCCAAGCTGCCTTTGGTCATGGTGTTTGTCACAACAACAGAAAGCAAAGTAGGACAAGGGGACCCAAAGTCTTACATGCACACACACACACACACAGAGACAGACAGACAGACAGACAGACACACACACACACACACACACACACACACACACACACACAAATAAAAATAGAAAGTTCAAAAGAAGCTTGGAGGGCTGGAGAGATGGCTCAGTTGTTAAGATCACTGGGTGTTCCTTGGAGTACCCAGGTTCAATTCACAGCACATAACTGCTTAAAACAATCTGTACCTCCAGTCCCTGGGGGATTCAATGTCTTCTTCTGGCTTCCATGGGCACCAGGCATACATGTGTTCCACAGACATTCTTGCAGGCAAAACCCCCATACACATAAGATTAATAAAAACACTAAAAAGAGGCAAGAAGGGGCGAGACTAGCAGGTGGTTGTGAGCCACCTGGCATGAATATTGAGAACTAAAATCCAGTTCTGGGTACATAACCGCTTAAGCCATCTCCAACCCCCTCCCCAAAATATTTAAAACAACAACAAAATCCCCAGAGCCCTAGTCAGCTACTTTGCTTTTTGATCTCCAACCCTAGCCTTAGAAGGATGTTAACAACCAAGGTACTGAGTCTATTTCCCTTCACCTCCCTAGAGGCGAGACTAAGTTCTGGGAAGTCTAAGGAACAGTTAGTGAGGTAGCAGAGATGGGGTGGGAGGGGGCTCAGGCCACACCCTGGGGTTAGCTCCTTCTATCCTTTTAAACTATGAGGATTTTTTTTTTCAGAAACATAACTATGGACTCTCTTTAGTTCCTTCTTATACCTTGACCTCATCAACAAGTGGTGGTGACTGTCCCGGATCGGTTGTTCTTCAGACTACCAAAAGTTTCATGGTATTACAACAAATGTAAATGATATATGTAGTGGGGCTTTGTTCAGATATTTTATACTTTTCATTTGGGGGGCTTTTCCTTGACTCTTTTCCGTTATAATAGTTTTATTATAAGTGCAGGCAGTCATAATGTATGCCGTTAATCCAAGCACTCAAGAGGCAGAGGCAGGCAAATATCTGAGTTCCAGACCAGTCTGGTCTACAGAGAGAGAGGGAGGAGAGGGAGAGAGAGAGGAGAGGGAGAGGGGGAGAGGGAGGGGAGGAGAGGGAGAGAGTTAGTTTCAGGACAGCCAGGGTTACACAAAGAAACTCTCTCTTGAAAAAACAAGAACAAAAAGCTTTATTACATTTTAATTTATTCATTATGTGGTAAAGTGATTGATGCCACATAGCTAAAGGAGAACTTGTAAAAACTGATTCTTTCTTTCCACCATGTAGGGCTTAGGGACTGAACATTTACCCAATGAGCCATGTCAGCAGCCTTTCATTCTCAGTATCTCAAGTCAGCAAGTGTGTGTGTGCATGTTTGTGTGTGTCAGCATGTGTGTGTGTATCAGCATGTGTGGGTGTATGTGTCAGCATGTGCGTGTGCATGTATTTGTATATGTACGTGTGCATGTATGTGTATATGTAAGTGTGCATGCAGAGACCGAAGGACACCTCTCCTGTCATTCTTCAGGCACTGTCCATCTTGCTTCTTTGAGGCAGAGCCTCTTGGTGGCTGAGAACTCACCTCGCAGGCTATTGTGGCTGCCTGTCTCTACCTTCCAAGCTCTGACATTATGAGCATGTTCTTCTTTTTACCATGCCTGCTTTTTTGCATGGGCTCTAGGAATCAAATTCAGGTCCTTATGTTTGCAAGACAAGTATTTTACTTGATCTCCTCAGTCTTAAATATATATATATATATATCTATATCTATAAGTGTGTGTGTGTGTATGTCTATACATATATATTCAGTATATATGTATGTATATACATATTATGTATATGTATATATATATATATATATACCTTTCATATATTGTTGTTTGGATCTACTTTTAAATTTTATTTATTCTTTTACACTTTCACACACACACAATGTATGTTAGTGTATTGCCCTTTACCCTCTGTTATCCTCCTCCCTCTCCCACTGAACCCCTTCTTCCCTACAATCTCCTTCTTTACTACCTCGATTTGTGTGTGCATTTTACACACAAATTAAATGTACTGCATTTTACAGTACATTTAATTAATGTTGCTTGCATGATCATGAGTGGGAGACTTTTTACCCAAGCACGGGCAACTTCCCGGTGGCTACACCACTAAGGAGCATGATGTGTCTTTCCTGAGCTACCCATAGTCCCTCAGGGAGGAATGGGGCCTCAGGAGACCTTCCTTTGTCCACCATGGAATTCACATAATACTTCAATATCTAGCATATTCTATAATACAACATTTCATGTATATATTACTCACCACAGGCTTGTAGACATTTAGGCTAGCTCCATGGCTGCAGGAGTGGGACAATGAATACTCAGGCTCAGGAACATTGCTCTTGGTATTCCAGGATTCCCCCACTTACCTAAGCAACCTACAACTGTCAGCTGTTCCCCAGATGTGTGTAGAGCCTCTGCAGTGTCCTGTCCTTCCAAAGTTTGTTGGTTGTGTTACCCTTTGATGGTAGAAAGGAAAAGAGCCACAGCAGAATATATATGTTGGATTCAGCACAATGTTGGAAGGTAAAACACAAGCCAGAAATCCCCTTCTGCAACAGTGAAAAGAAACCTGGAGGGGGGCTGGGACTATGGCTCAGTTGCTAAAAAGCTTGCATTGTAAGCATGAGGACATGGGTTCAGTCCCCAGAACCCACATAAAAAAAAAGCCAATGATAGACTTTGATATTATTATTTTTATGAAGCATCACCTGTCTCAGTGTTTTGTAAACTTTCTTCTTCATCACCTTCTGATTGGTTTAATAAAGAGCTAAAGGCCTATAGCTGACGCAGGAGAGTAAAGGTAGGACATCTGGGCAGAGATGGGAACTGTGGGAAGAGCTGAGAGGCAGGAGATTAGGTAGCCAGACATATTTGTATAAAATATTTGACTAATGAATGAAAATGAGGACATGACCATTCCTAGATATGATTAAGGGAAAGGCTTGTATGGTAGATATGAAGAAGAGAACAGTCAGAGGCACCTGGAAGAGTCCAGAGCAGATAGAGAAAGTAGTGGATTGAACATGGTCAGCAGAATAGACTGAGCTGTGAGAGGAGAGAGGGAGAGAGGGAGAAAGGGATAAAGGGAGAGAAGAGAGGGAACCAGAAGCCAAGAGGAGAGAGAACAAAGAAGAGAGAGAGAGAGAGAGAGAGAGAGAGAGAGAGAGAGAGAGAGAGAGAGATCAAAAGTAACAGGGAGAAAGGAAATGGTTTATTTCAGCTATATTTGCAAGTCAAAGGATATTACGAAGAGATGTCAAGGCGGGAACTCAAGCAGATAGCTAAAACAAAAATGATGGAAAAATATTGCTTGCTGTGTTGCTCTCAGGCTCATATTTAGCTGGCTTAGGACCACCTGCCCAGGGAATGGTCCTGCCCACACTAGACTGGGCCATAATGCAGCAATTAACAGTCAAGACAATCCCCTAAAGCATGTCCACAAATCAGCCTGATTTGGTAAATCCCTTAATTGAGACTCACTTCTCAAAATGACTCCAGGCTGTCAAGTTGACAGTTAAAATTAATTTTAAAAACAAAAACAAAACAAACAAATAAAAAGAGAGAAATTACCACCTAGGGTAGTATTCCTCTGATGTCTTCCACCTTTGTTTTGTTGTTGTTGTTGTTGTTGTTGTTGTTGTTGTTCTTCTTCTTCTTCTTCTTCTTCTTCTTCTTCTTCTTCTTCTTCTTCTTCTTCTTCTTCTTCTTCTTCTTCTTCTTCTTCTTGTTTTGAGGCAGGGTATTTTATAGGCATGGACTTTGCCATGTAAGCCAAGCTAAGTATCCCTGGACCTTCAAGTGATCTGCCTGCCTCTGCCTCTTCCACCATCACTAAGCTCACCATTGTCACAGCAGTTTTTTACCTGGATGCTGGGGAATCCTAACTCAGGTTGTCACATTTGCAAGGCTAGTACTTTACCAACTGAACTACCTCTTTGGCCCTACTTTTTTTGGGTTGTTTTTTTTTTTTATGAGAATGTTCTAGAAAGCTCTCTGTTAGGTAATATTTTTTTCATTTGAAGTTCAATCTTCCCTTTCTGTTTCTAAGACTCTCAGAGAAAATTAAACATTTATTCTTCTATTAAGCTTGGACAAGTATTAAGATTTAAAAAAAAAAAAGCAAAATTAGCATTGCTTTTTCAAGGCAAAAGCAAAGACAGTTCCTTTATTTAATAACCTTCACTCATACAAGAACCAAGCTCATTAGTCAAGTATTGGCCACAGAAAATGAAACTCTTAAGTCTCCATGAAATAATGTCTTTGGTCCTATTTAGCTGAGTGAAGGATTTAGACACAAAGCAAACAGAAACTTGAAATCTGGTCTTCTCTCCTCTCCAGAATATTTGGTCTAAAGTAGGTCAGACCCTGCTGCAACTAATCTTAACACTTCTCTTTTTAATTCTTTCACTGGCTCCACATAGAGGAGCTTGGAGAGAGGAAAATTCATCCAATTAATTAAAGAAAAACTGAAAATGAGAGAAAAGGCCTCCTGAATTGTGGTGTGGGGTCTCTGTCTCCAGCTCCAATGAGTTCATCAACTTGAAAATGATTTTCAAAAGAATAGCTGTCTGTGAGGTAATCATTAATCCCCCGGATGCTTTAGTGGCTGCCCTGGCTGCCCTCAACCATTCATTCTCTCTCCTGGAGTCTAAGAAGGATGCTGACACAGCTCTGGCTGAAGCCAAGACCATGCCTCAAGAGAAGAAGAGAAACCTAGAATGACCCTCAGTCCTTCAAGACAGCCATCCCTTCCAAAAAAGGCCCAGCAAGGGGCTTCAAAACTCTAGAGTTCAGAAGAAAGTTGCCCAGGAGGGGCCTGGATTTTGAAGGTGTGTAGAGGAAGGGAGTCCACTGAAGGTATTCATAGTCTACATTGGTGTGTGCACATAGCCTCTAAATCCAAGCCGTTGCTTTTCCTTGGCCTCTCCCATGGATTCCCACTCGAACCACAGAGTGGGACCCTTCTTTCCAAGAGTACTTTCGCCAAAAAGTGCACAGCTTTTCACCACTTAAGTGAAATGCTGCCAGCTAAATACCCTTCTGAATTATGTCTTTGAGACTTCCCAGGCACTTAAGCTCCTTTCTAAACCATCACAGGCCAACAAAGTCTGTGAGGTTTTAAGGGATTTTTGCTGGTCCCGTGGCTTATTCTTTGACCACATCAAAATCCAAGGGATTGCTCCAGAAACTGTGAATACAGTTTCTTTTCTTGTTGCTATGACCAAAGCAACTAAAGAAGGATTTGTGTCAGCTCACTGTTTGAGGGTGTGATCCATCGCAAAGCGGGAAGGCGTGGGCACAGGTTCATGAGACAGTTATTCACACTGTATGAGAGGCCCTGAAGCAGAGGAGAAATGCTGGTGCTCACTTTTCTTTTCTTTTTTTTTTTTCCGGTGTTTTGTTTGTTTTAAATCTTTTTTTTTTTTTTTGACATGGTCTTACTATGAAGCTCTGGTTGTCTTCATCCTCCCAGTGTAAACCAGGTTAACCTCAAACGCACTGAGATTAGAAGTATTTAGCACCATGCCTGGTATTGCTTTTTAATTTATATTCAGCTTGTGTTCCCAATCCACAGAATCATTGCCTGTGATTAGGGTGGGCTTTCTCTCTTCAGTTACCCAAATCTAAGAATTCCCTCACAGACACACCCAGAGGTCTCTATGGTGAGTCCAGATGTTGTCAAGTTTCGAAACAATAAAAATCACCACAGGGACTTTTAATTAAGCCACCTAGAAAATGATGTTATCATGGCTAACCAACCAAGGACAGCACAATTATTATCAACAGATCCTTTCTTCCATATGTCTAAAAGATAAAGCCTGTCTTTTGAGTCTTCTTCGAGAGTTGTTCTTTATTGCTGTATTTTATGACTCTAATGTTACTGTCCTCTTCCATTGCCAAAAATATGCCATACACCAAACCATCCCCCAAGTTGATGTGTAATGAAATTAGTCAGGCTATTTGTGGGTTTGGAGGGATTTGAATAACCTATACTGCCCATAGGAAAATTGACTTCCAAGCTGGAGTTTAGAACAAGGTCTATCCTACTATCTTCCATTTTCTAGTTACTAGCATGTTACATTGTGCATTATAAAACATCTCAGTGAACAGGAGCTGATAATGACAGCCATTTAAATAGCATTTAAATGTAGTACATGGAGAATATAGTACATGGTAGGCATTTAAATGTACTACATGGAGAATGTAGTACATGTTAGGCATATCACAAGGTTGTGGGAATAGTAAGAAGAAAGATCTGGTGCATAGAACAGGTGACAGTCACCTGAATACACCAGTGTGGCGTATCAGAAAAAAAGTCCCCCAGGACAAATTATTGAGACAGTCTTAGGAAATGATGGAAATTTTCCAGATAGTCCATGTGACATTAATCTCAAGTAGATCTGGAATTGACTAAGAGGAACAGTGTTGGGTGGGTCTGTGATGGGAGAAGACCCTAGTCCTGAATGGGTGGCCCATTCCTAAGGTAGCCTAGGCAGAACATGTGAGGCATAATGCTATCTGCCTGCCTTCACTTCTCCCTGATAAGTGTGTCCATTCCATTGTCCTTGCTGCTGCCATCCCTCACTGGCATTACACACTGACTTCCTTGCATTTCTAATTGAGACTGAACACCAGTTACTCTCTAGGATACATCCCCTACCTGGGCCTTCAATACCAGACTGAATCTAGTGGGTCTCCAGCTTCGTGGACTGAGTAGTTGTAGTTACTGGTTTCTCTGCATCTTTAGGCATGCCTGGCATGCAGGCAGGGATTGTTGGACTACCCAGTCTAGATCATAGAGGTCAGTCTAATAAATCCCCTTTGTAATATATAGTCATTCTATTGTTTGCTTTCTCCCTGCCCAAAAGAGGTGGGAGTAAGGGTACATGGAAGACATTCAAAGCGAGAATCAGATGTAAAGAATCCGAGATATTCAGAAAACCAGAGAATTCGATGTGTATGTTGAGGAACAGAGGTAAAGTTAGAATGCAGAACATATGCTTGACTGAGGGCTTGGGTTAAACTCTAACTTCGTTAGTGAGAATTTTGGTTTCTTTAAAAACAGAAATGTTATAGGAATATGTTTTTTTGTTTTAATCCCAGGTGTGGGATATGGGGCTGTCCATAGTAGCAAACTGTGATTTGCCTCATGCTCTGGCAGGGATGATTTTGCCAGCTACAGATAGTTCCTGCATATGTATGGTATGACGTTTGAAATTCTGGGGACTCTTGAGAGGGAAGAAAAAAAAAAGCTAGTGTCCTGAGAGGGCTATCTCTGCTCCTCCTCCTCCTCCTCCTCCTCCTGCTGCTGCTGCTGCTGCTGGTTGGTGATATCCTGACAACAAAGATCAAGCTTGCCCCAGCAGGAAGTAGCCTAACAATATTGATGCCCCCTTTCCACTCTAGCCTTCTCTCCTACTAGTGTTGGGGGAGGGGGTTAGAAGGGATAAGGATGGAAAAGGGTGGCAGAAAAAGGAACCCATGAAGTACCCAAAAGTACTTTCTTCTGGACAAAAGTCCAGTCTTCCTTTCTTCTCCTGTTGCTGTGATAAAATACTCTGACAAAAGCAACTTAAAGAAGAAATGGTTTTTTTCTGGCTCATGTCCAAGGTCGAGTTCATCATGGTGGAAAAGTCCAGGCTTGAAGTAGCTGGCTATGTGACATCCACAACCCAGAAATAGAATGCATGCTAGTGTTCAGATAGCGTTCTCCATTGTATACAGTCCAGGATCTCAGCCTAGGCAGTAGTCTCACCCACAATTATAGTAAGTCTTACCACATCAATTATAGTAATCAAGATAACCCCCCAACACTAGTAGGAGAGAAGGCTAGAGTGGAAAGGGGGCATCAATATTGTTAGGCTACTTCCTGCTGGGGCAAGCTTGATCTTTGTTGTCAGGATATCACCAACCACCACCGCTGCCACCACCACCAGCAGCAGCAGAAGGAGGAGAGGAGAGAAATGAGTTAAAGCATGCCCGTAGGTCCTTCTCCCAGATGATTCTAGATTCTGTCAAGTTGATAATTAACACAAAGCCCCACATATTCTAAAGGCAAATGTCCGTCAAATAATATCCAAACTGCAATTGTTCCCTTAATGTCATATACTCTTGACTATGTGGATGCTACTTGGTCCTACTTCAGCTCCAAAAACCTGGTCCTCAGTGAGGTCTGGTGTCAGTGGAAAATGAGCTACCAGGAGAATGGGAAGACCTTAATGTACGTTCAACCCCAATTCATAAAGAGCTTAGCAGATAACTTTCTGTGCTCAACACTCTACCCTATGGTAACTTAGGGAATAAGCCCCGTGACAGTTATTTTCATTGTCAAATTGACACTACCTTAGAATCAGCCGGGATGGGAGGGATGGGCTAGATCAGGTTGGCCTGTGGACATGTCTGCAGGAGATTCTTTTGTTTACATTGAGATAGGAAGAGTCACCCATTGTGGGTAGCACTATTCCCTAGAAAGGGAATTATGAACCCTGTAAAGGCAGAGAAAGAAGCTGAGCATCAGCATGCATGCATTGCTCTCTACTCTTGATTGTGGATGCAATGTGACTAATTCATGCTGCCTTCACTTCCCAGCAGTGACAGACTGAGACCTAGAACTGTGGTCCCAATAAACCCTTTCTCCACTAAGCTGCTTTTCAGGCTATTTTTATCTCAGCAGCAGGAAGAGGAAAATAACACAGACTCCATCTCTAGTTCTAGAATTCCCAACCTAAGGGCTAGGTTCCAACAGCAAAGTGTATCCTGTGGAGTTGCTGCAACTATGACCCTTCATCCTACCTGACCTGCCTCAGGCCACACTGTCTTTAGGGTCCAGATGTCTAGAGTAGTATGCAGGGGTTCCCTCCACAAAGCTGGAAGGGCTTGTCTCATCGCATCCTATGCTGTCCTTTCCTGTCTCCCTGTATACCACAGTCTACCTCTGTAGAAGTGGGTGGAGAGGAAAAATAATCTGAGACTCACTGTGTGTCGCCTTCCCAGTGGGGACAAAAATTCAACAGCTTGAGAAGTCTGATTCTGTAGCTTGTGAGCACCGAGGAGAAGAATTTTAAAAAGCTGATTCTAGGAATGAATTAGTAACGAGTTTCTGTTAAATTTTTAAAGCTGTGCTTGTCATGCCGTTCAGTGGTCATTAGCCTTTTGGAAGAATCTGCAGGGTTTTAGCTTTGTAGTTTACAAGACAGTCAGAGCTTCAGGTGAGACTGTGTGTCAGAGCTCTTAGGGAATGCCCCACCCCCACCCGTGTATAGCAGATGCAGGTGCACATGTGTGCTCCTATAAGGAAAGGCCAGTGTTCAACCTTGTTTGTCATTCCTCAGGTGTTGCCCACCTTATTTTATGAGACGTTGTTTCTCTCTGGCCTGGAGCTCACTTGAGTAGTCTGCCTAGCTAGTGAGCCCTGGGAGTTCACCTGTGAGCGCTGGGGGGTTCACCTGTGTCCACCTCCCCACTGGGATTACAAATGTGACTACCACACCTGGCTTTTAATGTTAGTGTTAGAGATGGAACTTGGATCCTTTAAATTGTGCAGCAAGCAGTTTACAGACTAAACCATCACCCCAGCTATAAAGCCAAGCTAGTTCCTTCTAAGGGATAAACACCTCCCACTCTGGAGCATCCCAAACTCCTGGGATGCTCTGGTGGGGCAACAACCTTCCCTCTAGATTCCCTCTCCCAATCTGCATTCACCCTTCAGGCTCAGATCTTTCTCTTCCCTCAAGGTCCTGAAACTCTTTCCCATAACCAACATTCACACTGAATGCCTCCTCCACACTAAGCCAGTGGTTTTCAGCTTATACGGGTCACCTCTTTGAGGGTCAAATGACTTTTTCACAGGAGTTGTCTAAGATCATCAGAAAACACAGATGTTTACATTGTGATGAACAACAGTGGCAAAATTACAATTATGAAATAGCAATGAAATAACTTTATGGCTGGGGGTGGGGGTCACCACAGCATGAGGAACAGCATTAGGAAAGCTGAGAATCACCGCTAAACCAACACTCCTCTCACTCTCTTATTGGGCTCAGGCTTCATTGCACCTCTCTCTCCAAGACACTGGGACCAAAGACCAGAGCCCTTGTCTCAGATCTCCCTGTTGAGCCATCTCAGAGTCAGGGTGTGCCATTTACCCCCATCTGTGGTTAGTGGTTGGCCGAGTTTCCCTTCTGTTGCTGTAATAAAGCATCCTGGTCCAAATTGACATGGAAAAGAAAGAGATAATTTGCCTTACACTTCCCAGTCATAATCCATCATTGAGAAAACTCGGGACAAAAACTTGAGGCAGGAACTGGGGAGGAAGTTGACTTGCTGTTTAGCTCTCTGCTCATTCATTGACCCGTGTTTTAGCATGCTATTTTATACAGTTAAGGTCCATGTGCCCAAGGAACGGTACCACCCACAGTGGACTGGGCTCTTCTGCATCTATTAATAATGAAGACAATCTCTCAGAGATATGCTCTCAAACTAACCTCATTTGGTCAATTCCTCAGCTGAGACTTTACCTCTCAGATAACTGTGGGCTGTGGATGACCTATAAAAGTTGGGAAAGACCAAGATGAGTCTTGTAGAGTCTCCAGAAAGCCTATTGATAGTACGTAGCAGCAGCAGCCTTATAACTATTATTGTTGTTGTTGTTGTTGTTGTTCATATGGAGACCAGAGATCAGCTTTGGCTGTCATTACTCAGGTACAACTGTAGTAGGCCCCCAGATCTTAGTAGACACCAGGCCTTAGCACAAGCTACTCAATAATGGAAGTTCCATTCAGACTGTAAAATTCAGCCTGTAGTCAGCACCCTGCCAAAACAAAAAACAAAGGCCTAATCCATCACAGTCCATAGTTCTGGGAAAGTCTTTAGATGCACTAACCTTGCTTTTTGGCTTCTGTGGTTCTACTTCTGGCTAATGATTCTTGTTTACTGAGCTATGTCAACCCAGGACATGGGTTTTTGTGCTTAAAAGCTCACCCTGAGAAAGATTCAGGGGCACAGTGAGAACACCCAGTATAATCACCAGCTAGCTAATTTAGACTTTCTCATCTCCTCTGATGGATAACCCCCTTGACTCTGTCTGTCTGTCTGTCTGTCTGTCTGTCTGTCTGTGTGGGGGTGGGGGACCCTTGGGATAGGACTTGGTTGTTGAGTTCTTGAGGCAGGCACTTTTTTGGATGAAACATCTCTCTAGCCCCTACCTTATTTTTTGAGACTGAGTCTCTCACTGGCCTGTAATGGCCCAATCAGGCTAACTGGCTGGTCGGGCAGCTTCAAAGCCCCCCCCCCATCTCTCCCTTCTCAGTGTTAGAATTGACAATATATGCTATTCACAGCCACTGTCCCATGGCTCTCAACTCTCTGAGTTGGCGGTGGCTGACTGAGTCTTTCTCGAAACACATTCTGACGGAGTTCCTCTTCCACATTTAAGAACAAAGTCCCTGGGGCTGGAGAGGCAGCTCCGTGGTTCCTAGTGAATGCTGCTTTTGCAAAGGACCCGAGTTCAGCTACCAGTGCCTACATCAGCTAGCTCACAAGTGCTTATAACTCTAGCTCCAGGAGATCTGACACCCTCTTCTGACCTCTGTAGGCACCTACATTCATGTTTACCTATATGCCACTCACATACACACATAAACATAATTGTAAGAAAATTTTAATAATTCTTAAAGGAACCCTGAGAATACATGGATAACACATGGGTCACATGGATAACACAGAGCCAACACATTTTCTTTGGGTCAGCTCATGAAAAACATTTAATTCCATCTTCTTTGTCCATTCCCCTGACCATGTAAGTTAACATATGCACAGGTAGTTGGGACTAGGGCCATAGTAACCAAGATGAAAGAGAGATTGTGGGGAATATATATCAGAAAGCCAGTTCCCAAGCTTGTTTGATGAGGCAGTCACAACCCAACAGAGCCACTGACCAAATGCTTCCATGCCACAGGAAAACATCTTGCTGCCTTCACCCAACTTCTTTCATCCCCCTGTGGCAGGTGAGTAGACACTGTAGATCTGCATCAAAATGAACTTAAAGAAACTGCCCGTTGGCAGAGAAAGATACTGGAAGCCAGTCCCTTCCTGGGCTTTACACAACAAATAGAGCACACAGGAGAGAGGCCTGTGCCATACAAATATTAAAAAGACCTAAATGACCTACAATGGGTATTGAGACTGCTCAGCCCTTTAGAGCTTTTCCCTCTGCTCACTAGCCCACTCCCCTTCTTGGGAGCACCCTCCCTTTTGTAATAATCTGTCTCTATTTCTGTTTCTAGCCACGTGTCCCTGATCTAATTCTTTGCCGTGAGACACAAGAAGCTGAATACTTTAGCAGGAGCCCTGGGACTCAGATGCACTCCTCTTAGGTTTCCAGTATTTCGAGTTGTCAAAAAGGGGGTGGTTAGAGGGATCGTCCCCCTTTTCTGTGGCTGTTGCTCTGACATGACAGAAAGCTTCTCTGGAGGCACGGGGAAGAGAAACGCCATGGGAAATAACGCTGCCTCTCCTTCCATCTGTCCTGAGCCCCTCTGAGTCCTCAGCAGCCTCCTCGGTAGAGCCTTTCCTCGAATGTTGCATGAGCGTGAGGCCATCTGCTTCCCTGCCTGTAATTAGCTGCATACTCGAGCCGCTGCTGCTGCAGTCCCACGCTGTTATTATGCTTGGCCTTTTTTTTTTTTTTTTAAGTATGATGTGTGTGCATCTCTGGAATCAAGACTTCCTCCTGGAATGGTATTTCCAGTGCCCGGAAAAGAGAGCAGAGATGAGCGGCCCTCTGTGTGGCCTTACTGTTGACAGCAGATGGAAGCTCTGGGAGATGCTTGTGAGACTGAATAATCCAGAGTCACCACCTTTTCTTCGGGTCAGCTTATGAACAACTTTAATACCATCCTGTAAGACAGAATAAAACAAAAACAAAAACACAAAACAACAACGACAAAACCACCACCACCAACAATAACAACAAAAACAGTGAAAAATGTGGGCTCTCAGGAAGGAGAAGAGACGCTCACTTAGGAGTCTGAGTGAAAAGTCAGGCGTGGTGTCGCACGCCTTTAATCCCAGCACTCGAGAGGCAGAGGCAGGCGGATTTCTGAGTTTGAGGCCAGCCTGGTCTACAAAGTGAGTTTCAGGACAGCCAGGGCTATACAGAGAAACCCTGTCTCGAAAGAGTGTGAATGAATCTCTCACCAGCTGAGAATCACGAATTTCAACTGCTTAAGGTCCTTTTTCCTTTCCCTGCTAAAATCCTGCAATTGTCTAAGAGTCTCATGAGGAAACCCCTTGTCCTACCCTCGTCACTCCTGGCATGCCTTATCAAACATCCCACAGAATAATTGTAATGTCCTAAAAGCCCCTCACCAGCTTTACACTCCTCCCTCCCTACCCTTAGTCCTCTCTCTCTCTCTCTCTCTCTCTCTCTCTCTCTCTCTCTCTCTGTGTGTGTGTGTGTGTGTGTGTGTGTGTATTCGTACATGAAGACCAGAGAGATACCTGACCTTGAACTGTAAGTGCTCTTCACTGCTGAGCTATCTCCAACTCCTAGTGACCCCAGTTTGGCCAGCTGGTTTGGTTGGTTTGAGGCTCTAAGGATGGGACCCAGGCTCTGTGTGTGCTTAACAAGTGCTCTGCCCTTGAGCAACCTTCCCAGCTCATAATTTAGAACTTCTGATCCCCCTGCCTCTGCCTCACAAGTGTTCGGGCTGCAGGCCTGCAATTGCAGGTTTATTAAATGCTGAGGACGGCTCCTTGGGCCTCAGATCTGCTAGGCAAGCACTCTACCAACCAAGCCATGGTCTGCAACCACTGATCTTTTTCCTGTCTCTGAGGTTTTGCCTTTTCCAGCTTGTCATAGAGTTGGAGCTGTGTGATGTAACGCCTTTTTACTTGGCAAGATGCATCGGAGGTTTTCCGTATCTTCCTTCTGTCAGCCATACTTGCCAAAACGCCTGCTGTGCACCACAGAGAGTCTCAAAAAGTGAGATTTGGGCACGGAGAAATGACAAATGCCCTCACCCCAACCACAGTCCTAGGCTAATGGTGTGGAAAGAATAAGTAATGAAGTAAGCAGATGAGACATTTTTGAGATGTAGTGCTAAGGGAAATAACAGAGCCATGTGAAAACAGTAATCGGGGCTGCAGAGCTTACAGAAGTCCTGCAAAGCAGCCTGGGTTGTCTGGCACATCAGACTTCCATGGGGTTAGCCACTGGCTGGAATGTTCTGGTGCTCAGGTGACATGATGATATTCTCAAATCATCAAAAGGGTGTCAGTAGTTTATAACACAGCAAGCCAACTGTGTGTGCAGCCATCACGTGTAGCTGCCCTTCATTGTATTTGTATATTCAGTTGTATTTTAGGACCAGAAAAATGACTCAGCAAGTAAAGACATTTGCGACCAAGCCAGATGACCTTGGTTCAATACCCAGAATCTACATGATGGGAAAAAGAAAACTAACTCCCATGGTTAAGTAAATGTTTTAAAAACAAATGGAAATAATTGGGCTTGGCAGAGGGCTCCATGGGCAAAGCGTTGGCTACAAAGGCATAGGACCTGAGTTCAGGTCCCTGGCACCCGGGTAAAACTGACAAGATAGCACATCTGTAATCCCAGCATTCCTACAGCAAGCTGGGAGGCATGGTTAGAAGACGGCAGAGGCTTCCAGGCCAGCTAGCCAGTGTACACATGGCCAAAGAGGAAAGCCTGCCTCACACAGGTGGGAGAGAAGAACACTTAAGCTTGTCTTCTGATGTCCACACATGTAATACAGTCCACACACACCAGAAGGGGAGGGGGCAGGAATGCTTAGGTCCCTGAAGAGCCGGTTCCCACCACATGCAGGGAAGGACTGTGGAGGGGACCTATGACAACTCCCAGCACACACCAGGTACCAATGACAGCTGCTGCATGAGGACCACTGGTCAGCAGAGGCACTGTTTCTCATGTTCGCCCTGAACTTTTCATTGCCATGAGGCTTATCTGAGGCTGATGGCACCAAGCAAAGAGGCTGTGGCTTGAACTCTTCTCTCCCGAGGGATCTATGACAACAGTCAGAAGGGAACCAGAGGCACTAGGAGGTTCCCCAGACTTGACCTTCCATTATTAGCCCCCCCCCCATTGGCAGAACACTTGGTTATGTTGTAGAATCTCTCTCAGTCTCTCCTCTCCTCTCCTCTCCTCTCCTCTCCTCTCCTCTCCTCTCCTCTCCTCTCCTCTCCTCTCCTCTCCTCTCCTCTCCTCTCCTCTCCTCTCCTCTCCTCTCCTCTCCTCTCCTCTCCTCTCCTCTCCTCTCCTCTCCTCTCCTCTCCTCTCCTCTCCTCTCCTCTCCTCTCTCTCTCTCTCTCTCTCTCTCTCTCTCTCCTGTCTTTCTGTTTCTGTCTCCCCTTCCTGGGGTCTTAACTACATCCTATAAGAGACTGCAGACAAGAACTGCCAGCTCTGCCCCTCTGTGGTGGTTTTAATGAGATGTTTGCCCATAGTCTTGGGTGTCTGAGCACTTGGTCACCAGTTGGTGGTCCCGTGTGCGGAGGTTTAGTGTGGGACTGTGAGAAGCAGCCTGGTTTCTGGTTGGGCTAGGTTTAAAACCGGGTGACCCAGCAGGTGACCGTAGCCTGCAAGGGACTATGGGCATTTTGCCATCCTCCTAGACACCAGGCTCCTGACATGAGGCCTCAGATCTCCATAATTTTGTGGCCATCAATCACATAAGGGCAATGCCCCAAGTCCCTCCACAGGTAGAGAATGTGACCACAGATCATGTATCCTCAAGACAGACCCCCACTTTAATGAGGTACCTAAAGGCCTGAAGGGCTTAGCCAATTAAGCTCCCCTTCCCAGACACTCCTCCCTGCAAAAGGTATTTAGCCTCAGGCCCGCCCTGAGAAAGTGGGGTACGGTTTCACTCATCACAACTCTCGGACATGACAATAAATGCCTTAAAACCATGGACTGTCTTTTCTCATCGGGACCCTCAGTGGGGAACAATGGAGCAAGGCTTCATCTAAAGAGCTGCATCTAATCTCCCTCGGGAGGCCTCTCTGCACTCCCAGCTACGGACTCCAACAAGCCAAGCCGCCCACCGACCAAGCTAAGGTCCCCTCATCCCATGAGACCCAGACAGAGCTCTTCTCCTGCCCCTTTCCCTTCAGCCCCCGGGATCGATCCAGCCCTCAGGCCCCCACTCCATTCTCAGCTCTTCCGCATCATCCAGCAACATCCGTGGTGTTCTAAAGTCTGGGAACCTGAGGTCCTTGGCCTCTGTGCGGGCCTGGACTCTGGGACTTCCCTGGGACCTCATACTGCCCTTCCCCACCCCCGGAGTATGGTCCCATAGCTTCACATATCCCTAAGCCTGCCAGGCAGTGGAGTAGGGATCAAACAGTCAAAACTTTCTGCGTCCCTCCTCTCTGGCCCAAGCCCAGAGCAGATGTGGGACCCCCCCCCCACTTAACCCACCGTTTAGGAGGTGTGGAGTTGCTGCAGGTTAGTCTCTGGGGATAAGCTTTGCTCTTCAAAGACTCTCTGCACCCATCATGCTTTCAGTCCCGGCTGTGAACCCTCAGCTCTGCTTACATCTCCTGATGCCATATCTCTCTTCCGCTGCCATTATGGACCCTAAATAAACCCTTAATTCTTTTTTTTTTAATTTTTAATATTTTTTATTACGTATTTTCCTCAATTACATTTCCAATGCTATCCCAAAAGTCCCCCATACCCTCCCCCCCACTTCCCTACCCACCCATTCCCTTTTTTTTGGCCCTGGCGTTCCCCTGTACTGGGGCATATAAAGTTTGTGTGTCCAATGGGTCTCTCTTTCCAGTGATGGCCTACTAGGCCATCTTTTGATACATATGCAGCTAGAGTCAAGAGCTCCGGGGTACTGGTTAGTTCATAATGTTGTTCCACCTATAGGGTTGCAGATCCCTTTAGCTCCTTGAGTACTTTCTCTAGCTCCTCCATTGGGAGCCCTGTGATCCATCCAATAGCTGACTGTGAGCATCCACTTCTGTGTTTGCTAGGCCCCGGCATCGTCTCACAAGAGACAGCTATATCTGGGTCCTTTCAGCAAAATCTTGCTAGTGTATGCAATGGTGTCAGCGTTTGGAAGCTGATTATGGGATGGATCCCTGGATATGGCAGTCTTTGGATGGTCCATCCTTTCGTCACAGCTCCACACTTTGTCTCTGTAACTCCTTCCATGGGTTTTTTGTTCCCAATTCTAAGAAGGGGCACAGTGTCCACACTTTGGTCTTCATTCTTCTTGAGTTTCATGCGTTTAGCAAATTGTATCTTATATCTTGTAAACCCTTAATTCTATAAGTTGTTTCTGTCATGGTGTCTTTATCACAGCCACAAAAAGTAATTAGAACACCTTCCCAAATTCCCAACTCAATACATTTTCATTGTCTTAAGACGCTGAATGTAGGGAGAATCTGGTCGACAGCAATAGGTAGCATTACATTTAGTAGAGCACACTATTAGACAACAATTGATTTTATTTAACTGCCTAACAGTTAACCAAACAGGGCTAAATTTTGGACAAGCTCTGGTAGGTTAATGCCTTATCTTTCTACACTAACATCTTTCTATTTTAACAATGGATCCCTGGAGACACAGGGCTCTGATGGAAGGCACAGGAACAGTGGCAAACCTTGCAGGTGAACTTGGGAGCAGGTCCAGAGGGAGGTTATTTTTGGTCAATGGCTAGAGTTCTGTGGCTTTCTAATCACACCACATACAGCCAGCTGCCTGCACTTCTGAGAGCCAGTCTCTCCCCATTCCTCCCACAGCCCAAAGACACAATTCCTGTCAGAAGCAGGACAATGGGGGGCAATGACCAGATAGTGGTACCACCTTCTGAGTGACAGGAATATGGCCCTTTCTCTCTCCCAGGTTCCCATTCTCCTTTCTTCTCCTGAAATCAGCTCCTTTGTATCCAGTCCTCTTGGTCCTCAGTGACTAAAGGTCGCACACTCACTCTCTCCTCTCTCTTCTTTATCTCTTTCACCCAGGGGGAGCTTTTCATTCCTGGTAATTTATATCTTTGCTACCTGCTTGTGCTCGCTTGCTCTCTCTCTCTCTCTCTCTCTCTCTCTCTCTCTCTCCATTTCTTCTGTCTTTTTTGATATTCGTTGCTGCTGCAGCAATCAGAAAACCCGGAATTTGAAAAAGAATTTACTGGAAGCCAAGGACTGGATTTTGACATTGCTAGAAGGGTGTGAAGAGATGGCTCAGTCAGTAAAAAGCATACCATACAAGCAGGAGCTTTGATTGCCAGGACCCATGTGAAATAACATCTGTACTTTGGATCAGGAGCTTTGGGTTCAGATCCTGCCTCGAACACTAATAGGGTGGATAGTGATTGAGGAGATCAGAAGTTGTCCTCCAATTTCTATATGCACATGCTCCTGTGTGTGTGCACGTGAACACACACATACAGAGACAGACACACACACCACTACCACCATCACTACCACCACAACCTCCACCAAATTAACAAAAGAAATGAACATAATCGTTAACCACATAGTGGCAGGAGAGAACTGACTCCAATGGTTATCCTCTGACCACATACTCAGCATAGCATGCACACCACACACGCATGCACCAACCATGCACTCATGCACTCGCACACATACATACATACACACACACACACACACACATTTTATCTTGGTTTGTTTGTTTCATGGGGTGGGGGGCTGGAAAGATGTCTTAGACTAGATGATGAGCAGTTGATACTCTACCATAGGGCTAAAGCTAGGCTCCTAGCTCCCACATACGGTGTTCACAACTACTTGTAACTCCAGCTCCAGGGAATCAAACTAGCCTTCCTATGGCCTCCACAGGCACCCTCATGTATGTGTATATGCAAGCATGCAGTCAACATACACATATGTGTAAAATAAAAATAAATCTTTTTAAAGGGAAGTTTCAGAATTGGAATTGCAGGGAGAGGTTGTAGGCTCATAGCCCTTAGGCCAGGAGAGTTTGACCCTCTATGGATCGCTTACATACAGCATAGACTTCCCTATCCATAGATAGTTTTTCTCGCACATAATGCTGTCCCTTACATGTAGTCCTTGGTCTGGAGTTTCAATCCTCTGCTGTAAGTTTCTTTTCTATGTTAATCTCAATGACTCCCCTCCCCTCCCCCACTGTCCTGCCACAGGACCATCCCTTCCCCATGGCCTCTGCTACTGGAGTCTTTGATGTTTTTAATTCTCTTTTCCTGAATTTTCCTTTCATGCCTTCTTGCTTTTCTCTCCTGTCTCACAGCTTTTAAGTCATGAATTTGTATAATACTTGCATTTTGTCCAAAGACTGAATCACCTTCTTTAGAACCTCATGCTGGGATGTGAGTTCCAGTGGGGTCCCTGATGCCATTCACCCTGCTTCTCTGAAGACCACATGCTGAGGGTGATTTTTGTGCCACTGTCTTCTGGATATTGGACAATGTCTCGAGGTAGTTTAGGGTTATCACAGTTGTAATAGGGATGAGGTAGGGATGGGTATGTTCGTGGAAGCCAGGAAATAAGGATCAGGGGTTCTGTAAACTGAAAAATTATATATGTATAATTTTTGGTGTCACACATATATATATATCTGACACAATGGTGTCAGATCTCCTGAAGCTGGAGTCATGGATGGCTGGGAACTGCCTGAGATGGATGCTAGAAACCATCCTGGTTCCTGTGGAAGAGCAGCAAGTACTCTTAACCACTGGCTGTCTCTTCAGCCAAAGAAAACACTTTAAAAATATATATGTATTGATTTATTCATCTTATATACAAGGTTGTGTGCTTTAGAGTATGTATGTGCACCATGTCCATGCCCCTCTGAATCTAGAAGAGGGTGTTAAAGTCCACTGGGGCTGGAGGGCAGTAATGAGTCTTCCTATGTAGGTGTGCAAGATCAGTTAGCCCTTTAAGCCCTGAACCAACTCTCCAGCCCTTTGAAGCCTTGCTTAAAAACTCTTGCCTGCACTAGTTCCAATTACCCCTGCCTCTCCATTGCCCTAGTGGATCCCACAGCCTCTGCTGTTTCTCTGTCTTCGCTCCTCTCTCACTGTCCCTCGGGTACCATCTCGTCCATAGGGATTCCTTACTGTCATAGTGTCTGTTTTGGGGGGGGCTGGTCTGGTGCTGCTGTGTATTCAGCTGCTAAATACTGGCCCCCAAGATCTGGTTGCCCACCCCCATGAGCAGATCTTCACATAGACAAAGTGAGTTGTGTAAGCCTTGTTTCCTAATTTAAAATAAAGGAGCTAAGCCGGGCGTGGTGGCGCACGCCTTTAATCCCAGCACTCGGGAGGCAGAGGCAGGCGGATTTCTGAGTTCGAGGCCAGCCTGGTCTACAAAGTGAGTTCCAGGACAGCCAGGGCTATACAGAGAAACCCTGTCTTGAAAAACCGGAAAAAAAAAAAAAAAAAAAATAAAGGAGCTATAGCCAATGACTGAGGAGAACAGAAAAAGTGGAGTTTCAGTTATGTGGCTGGGGGTCACAGGTAGGGACCACAAGGAGGAAAGAGAGCAGAGGAGAGTGAAGGAGGAAGAAGACAGAGAGAACGGGAGGTCTCCATTAGACATGATGGACCAGGAACATACGGCCAAGTGAAATGTTCTCCCTGCTTCAGGATGGACAGCTGGAGCAGAAGGAACCTGGTCGATACTCAAGAAGCAAGTATTTGGGAAGCACAGCCAGCTAATTGATAGTCTAGTGAACAGAAATATAGATTAGGGGTAATCAAGGTGGAAATGCTAGGACCTCAATCACACAGGACAGCCTGGAACTCACCAGACCTGACTCCATAAAGGCTTTATCCTGCCTTGGTTTCCCAAACTCCTAGACTACAGGCATGTGCTAACACACCAGCCTCTCAGGAATGCAAGCAGCTGGACACATCATATCCACAGTCAAGAGCAGAGCGAAACAGATGTGCCCCTGCTTGCTTGTTTACCTCTTCACTCTCACATGGCCTAGCACCTCAGCAAAGGGCTGCCCACAAGCAAGATGGGTCTTCCTACCTCAATTAAGAAAATGAAAATCTGTCACTGGCATGCCCACAGGCAAACTCATCCTAGGTGATCCCTTCTCAAGTGATTCTAGGTTGCGCTGTAGGCTTAGATTTTTTCAAAACCTACTTTTAAAAAGGGTTCTCAAATGCTTCGACGACCCCCCCCCCTTCTAGCCCACCATCCAACGGTAGGGGAGAAAAGATAGTAAATAGGACAAGAGGATGTAGACCTGTTTAGAAGAAGTTTGGGGGGCTATTCTAATCGCCATTGTTATCAGGACACCATCAGTTCAGCTCCGTAGTGTCAGGGTACCAAACACTAATCAGCAGCAGCAACATAATCCAGCAGAAACCCCCAGGCCTCCGCCAAATTGAATCCCAGGAATCAGTGGGAGTGACCAGGATCAGCCAGGTATGCCAGGAGAATTTCTCTGCTGTGCATCTCTTACTGAATTAAAGATGAGAGAATACTCGTGACCAGCAAAAAAAGCGAGCTATGCAAATGTCCTTTCACTGTCCATTGAGTCCTATTTATACTCTCTCCAAACATCATGTGTCCTCCAACACCACATGGGTCTACATCACATGACATACCCAGAAACTTCCACTTCATTACATGGCAAGTTCACATTTAAAAATCTAGGCTGGTGGCACATGCCTATAATCTAGCAACTTGGGAGGCTGGGGGCAGGATGAAGCCTATGAGTTCAGAGCTAGCTTGGGTGAGCTGTTCCATCCTCCCAAGACAGCCTGTCTCTAGTCCACCTGTCCCTACACTCACCATGCCAGTGGGACAGGAGTGCCATGTTCACCACAAAGTCTCTGAACAGAGATTCCTATTCTGATGTGTACAGTGTAACCCTGGCTAACTCATCAGCCATCTGTACCTCAGCTCCTTATTTGTAAACCAGGCTTGAAGTGTGCCTGCCTTGATACATTGTAAAGACAAAGCCATTAATGCTCCCAGTGCTTGGCAAACAGTCAGCCATTATTGTTGTTTACTTGTCTGTACGCAGCTATAAACTCTGCAAGGCTAAAGATATCTGTTTTGCTTAGTCTACAGCAGGCAGGCACTTGATAAATAGCAATCAGGCTATAGACTCCCAGAAATTAGAAACCAAGACAAGACGAATTTACATACTTCTTTTATCCTCACACCTTTTTTCCCTCCCCCCTCCATCTACTCTTATCTCTGTCCCCTAGTTCCCTCTCTCCCCCCTCTTTGATATATCTCCTCCCCTCTCCTCTCTTTCCTCATTCCCTCCTTTCTCTCTCTCCTCCCCTCCCCTCTCCTCCTGTTGGGAGCAGGTTTCCTCTGAGTTTAAAACAGACCTTTTTTCTTGGAGGAGAGTTCACAGAGATGCAGAGGACGTGAAACAAGAGGATATTCTAAGAGGAGGTGAGATCCTTCATTACACTCAACAAACAAGTGTAGCACACCTCTTTCCCTATCCACAATATGTTGTGAAACTATTATGAGAAGATGAATTTGTGGAAAATACTGAAATATCAAGTGTCAATCACTTGCTTTTCTAAGGCACACTTTTGTTTTGTTTTGTTTTGTTTTGTTTTGTTTTGTTTTGGAGATAGGGTCTCAAGTAGACCAGGCTGTCTTTGAACTCCCTCTGTAGCCAGTGATGACCTTGAACTTATGATGTCCTTGCCTCCACCTCCCAAGAGTTGAAATTTCAATCATGTGCCACCAGAGTTCAAGAACAGCTTTAAACATATGATATTTTTGTCTCAAGTAAAATAAAACAGAACTTGGTTCCAAGGAGCAAGGCACTATAAATCACTTAAACCATGTTCTTAATGAACATGGGTTAGTCCTCATCTTATGTTAGCCAAAGTGGATTATTAGGCATTGACTGTGTAAACAAACTTCAAATCTCAGTAATTTAACTTGTGTGTGTTTCCTATCTAACCTGGGTTGACAAAGCCACTGGGGACCCAGGCTTAAGTTGGCTTGGCTGGTGGCCCTGCAGGTGCGAAAGTTAGAGGACTGAATGATGAAGATCAGACCCCTTCGAGTCTTGTGCATAGAAGTGATTGGTACAGGCTACCATGGCTGCAAGCTCATTGGCTAGACCTGGTTATATGGTCCTTTCTCACTATGGGGAAATATTGAAGTCATTTTGTGTGACTAAGAAAAAAAAACAAAACACCATGTGAGTGAACCCTAGACTCCTCCATACTCATAGCCTGGGATGGTTAAAATGACTCTCTCTCTCTCTCTCTCTCTCTCTCTCTCTCTCTCTCTCTCTCTCTCTCTCTCTCTCTCGTGTGTGTTTCTCATGAGGTGATTCACCTTTTTTATTATTATTATTGTTTTGAGACAGTGTCTTTTGATGGCCTGAAACACTCCAATTCAGCTAGCCTATGGCTAACCAGTGAGCCTGTGGATCCACTTGTCTCCCATTTCCACAGCCCTGGAATGCTGGGGAATCAATGTCAAGCCCTTGATCTTTTAAAGAAAGCACTTTGGCAACTGAGACAGCGCTCTAAAATGAGTTATATACACACATCATACCTTATATAGTTGATTTGAATAGCCTTTGGGAAGATCAAAAGTTAGAGCTTTGTCAGAGAATATGGGACGTTGGATAAATGAAGCTCTGTGTCCCAAGTCTAAACAAACCTTGTCCCTACTCTTCCAACCTGAGTGAGCTTTCTCCTCTGCAAAGAAGAGACGAGATGGTAAAAGTGCACTCGCACATTCTCGTCTGTGTGTGTGTGCCTATGTTAATGTCCACCTGTCTGTGTGGATACCAGAGGCCATTACTGAAGATGCTAACCATCTCAGGTTTGTTTGTTTGTTTGTTTGTTTGTTTTGAGACAGGGTTTCTCTGTGTAGCCCTGGCTATCCTGGAACTCACTCTGTAGACCAGGTTGGCCTTGAATTCAGAGATCCACCTGCCTCTACATCCTGAGTGCTGGGATTAAAGGTGTGTGACATCACTACCCAGCTGCACACCTTGGGTTTTTGGTTTTTGGGTTTTTTTTGAGACACTATCTCTACTGGCCTGGGGCCCACAGTCTGGCTAGCCTGGCTGGCAAGCAATTCCCAGGGTTCCAGCTGTCTTCCCTTCCCACTGCCGCAATGACAGGTGCACACCATCACACCACACCGTCACACCAGCTTTTACACGGGTTTTGGGGAACTAACTCAAGTGCAGAGCAAGCACTTAACTGACTGAGTCATCTCCTCAGCCCAGATGGTAAGATTCCTAAGGTCTCTTCTTCCTGAAACACTAGCCCATGGAGAGAAAATTCTGAGGAATTGTCTTCCCTTTCTCTGAGAAAGATCCTATTGACAAATACCCCACCATACTGTGAAAACCTTACCCTTTCCTACCAGCTGAGGGGCTTCGTTCTAAATAAATGGGGAGGTCACAGAGGAGAAGGTGGTGTGGGGAGATGGAGATGGGTCCAGAAATAGCCTTTTATTTTCAGCCAGAGTCAAGCTGGAGCCTTGAGCAGGCTAGATATGTCTATTGCTTTTAGGAGATGCCAAAGATGTCTCTTCAATCAAAGGCGATGTTAAGAGAAGCACATTTTTTGTTGTTGTTACCATTCTTTAATGTGTTCTGAGCTGCCTGCTCTCAGGCCTGGGCCCAAGCCCAGGAAACATTGGGATTGTAACTGAGACATCAGGACACTTGGCAGTGTTATGTTCTTATTTGGCTAGGTACAACTCTTTATTTATTAAAGCCTGGGGCTCTTTAGGCCAAGGCTCTGTGTATTAATTTATGCAGTTTGCTTCCCTAGAGAGAAGACCAATTTGAATACCCCATGCTTCAGGCTGACCCAATTTGCAGCCAAGATACTAACTCTGACGATTTTTTTCTTTATGTGCTCCTATTATGACTGTAAAAGAGATTTGGGGCTTGCGCTGTCAAAAAGGGCAAAAGTGAATACTCTACTCCTTCCCTCTCCTCTTCTCTTTCAGAATCATCACACAAATGGGATTTTCAGTTTCATTCACTCAGCCAATATTGCTCCAGGGTTCATTTTATCCAGGCTACATGCTTACATGAATGGAATAAGACCCCAGTTGCTGTCCACAAAGGGTGGCCAAGCCCTGAGAAGACAGATAAACCATTCCAGAAGAGCACCATGAACTTGAAGTACAAACAAAAGAGGTGTGAGAAAAAGTTGTCCAGCCATTAGAAGTGTTCGCTTCTCTAGCAAAGGACCAGGGTTTGGTTCCATCATCCATGTCAGGATGCTCACAGCCAGTTCTAATCCCAGTTTCAGGGACCCAACATGCCATTCTGTCTTCCTCATGTGCATGCACACACAGACATAAACAGATTTTTTTTAAAAAGTCTAGATAGACTTTTAAAATATCTATGGTGGGCTGGCGAGATGGCTCAACAGGTAAGAGCACTGACTGCTCTTCTGAAGGTCCTGAGTTCAAGTCCCAGCAACCACATGGTGGCTCACAACCCACCCGTAATGAGATCTGACGCCCTCTTCTGGTGCATCTGAAGACAGCTACAGTGTACTTAGATATAATCATAAATAAATCTTAAAAAAATAAAACAAAATAAAAGTATATAAACTAGTAAATAAATAATTTAAAAATATATCTATCTTAAGAGTGTAGAGGAGGTTATGAGAATTGCTCTTCAAAGGCTCTCAGAGATCTTTCTAGAAAAGACCCTTTGTGTTACTTAGCTTTCTGTCACCGAGGCAAACTCCTGGAGTGAGAAACTGTAAGGAAAGAAAGGTTTGTTTTGCCAGGCAGTCTCAGAGGGGTCACTCTGTCTATGGTGGTTCATCTTAGGTCCTGTGGCAGTCCAGCACATCATGGGAAGAGTATATGGCAAAGAATATAACTCAGCTCAGGGTATCCAGGAAGCAAAGACAGGGACAGTAAGGGATCAGGATGTCTTCTTGTTTATATATGCAATGCCCAAGGTTCAGTCCTCATGTGTGTGTGTGTGTGTAAACCAGAGTCATCTTCTCCAATTTGTTTTGTGAGACGGTATCTCACTGTCCTGGAAATCATTGATTTAGTAAGATTCTGGCCAGTGAGCACCTGAGATCAACCTGCTTAAGACTACTCAGTGCTTAGGATTACATGTGTGTGCTACCAAGCATAGATTTAAAAAAAAAAAAAATAAATGCTGTGGGAGATTAAGCTTTGGGTTCTCATGCTTGTATAACAAACACTTTGCTGACTGAGCCATTTCCCCAATCTGAGAAAAGACTTGGATTTGGTAATGCCACCCACAGTAGGGAAATATCAAAAACACACAGACACTTAAACATCTAGATATTAATAGAAATATTTTGAACTTTGATTTTAAAGTTTCAGCTGTGTGTCAAACAGAAACTCAGAAATATAACACTACTTGATCCATACTAAAGATATATTCTCTTACTATCAAGTATAAATGTTTTAATCTATTTGAACTAGAAATAGAAGTATGCAAACAGAAATGAAGCAGATACTTATGGAAAAGGATCATAAATATTCCGCTTTTAGAACCCAAGGAAATTGGAAGTACCGGAAATAAAATAAAATTGTCACCATTCTACCCAGGTCCAAGAGTCTGAAGCATGAGACCAAGAACCAGAGTCACCGTGGCTGTCCCCATGGAGGCTCTCGAGAGTGGAGCCCCAAACTCTGAGACAGAGTCCAAGGGAAAGATCCACTTCTACCTGCATCTTTCCATCAAGTTGGCAGAGACAAAAATGCACTGGGGGAACAAGGAAAGAGAGGCAGCTTAGTGGTCAAGAACATTTACTGATTGTACAGAGGACTGGGTTCAGTTCCCAGCGCCTACATCAGGCAGCTCACAACCAGCCGCACCTCCAGTTCCAGGGAATCTCATGCCTGCTTCTGGCTTCTTCAGATGCCTGTATACAAACAATACACACATATACATAAAATACAATACACACATGTACATAAAAAAATAAGTGGCAGGGATGTGAGGGCGACTTTACTTAAGCTCTTGTTAAAGGGAAATCCGTAAGTGTGCTGTATTCAGGGAAACAGGCACATTGCCAGGGAGAGAGCAGTCAGTCAGGTTTTGTGTACCGGGGAAGATGGTTGTTTTCTGGACAGGAAGTGATGGAATTTTTCATAAAAATAAAAGAAGACTACGAGAAAATACAGGGTTGAGAAGATTTTTTTTTTTTAACAATGTGCTTTTTGTTCCTTCCTTCAGGTAAAACATACGGGAAGCAGTGAGCAACTAAGTGGAAACAACAATTTTCATTGTTATTTCAGTGGCCTTTGACTTCGGCATGATGCCGTAATGACTGTTATAGACCCTTGTAAGATGCAGCCGAAGAAAAATAACTACGTTTAAACTAAGCGACGTTTAAAAGTGGAGTGTCCTTTAAACCATAACTTCAAATGTACAGTGGCATTGCCCCCAAATTGTGGGCCTCACTGAAGAGACCCACTTAAGTAGAAGCAGCTCCAAGTGGCACTGCACTGCCGCTGCAGAGCTTGAAGGCTTCATCAATGTGGAGACAGTGTGGAGTGAGGCGGGCCCAGGGGAAGGTTGGATCACAAACAGCCACAGAAATGTAAGGAGGGGAGTCTCCTCCTTTCTCATGAATGAATGACAACTGTTCATTCACTCTTCAGAGCTTTAGAGCAGAATACTTATTTGTGCTTATACTGAGCCATGGGGTCAAACTCTCTGGGTTCGGTTCCAACCTCAGCCTTTCTTTCCTCCTTTCTTTTCTTTTCTTTGTTTCTTTCTTTGTTTCTTTCTTTGTTTCTTTCTTTCTTTCTTTCTTTCTCTCTCTCTCTCTCTCTCTCTCTCTCTCTCTCTCTCTCTCTCTCTCCCTTCCTTCCTTCCTTCCTTTCTTTCTTTCTTTCTTTCTTTCTTTCTTTCTTTCTTTCTTTCTTTCTTTCTTTCTTTCTTTCGATGAGGTTTCAGCTATGTAACCCTCCCTGGCTGGCCTAGAACTTGCTTTGTAGAGCAGGCTGGCCTCAAGCTCTCAGAGACATGCTTACCTCTGCCTGCCTAGTGCTCGTATTAAAGGCATGCACTGCCACACCCAGATAATAATAATAATAATAAATTTCAAAGTGGCTATTACTGGTTGTCAACTGGACTATATCTGGAATGAACTACAATCCAGAATTGGAAGGCTCACCAGTGACCCTTATCTGGAGGCTGGGAGATACAAGTTTCTGACCTGGATCTTGGCATGGAGATCTTGAGGCATAGTGGCCATGAAATCAAGAAGATTAAGACAGGGAAATCTCTGAATTCAAGATCATCTGGGATTAAAGGCATGGTGGCACACACCTTTAATCTGGACCACATAAGAGACCTTCTGCTGGAGACCTACCTAAGAAATTGGAAGAAGAAAGATTTACTCTCTCTCTCTTCTTCGCCTGCTTGCCGTGTGGGACTGAGCAACTGCTAGATCCTTGGACTTCCATTTACAGCTGCTGCTGACCATTGTTGGGGAGTTGGACTACAGACTGTAAGTCATCAACAAATCCCCTTACTATCTAGAAACTATCCATAAGTTCTGTGACTCTAGAGAACCCTGACTAATACCAATATATAATATATAATAATAATTATTGTTAGTATATGTCTCTGTCTCTCTCTGTGTGTCTCTCTGTCTCTCTGTCCCTCTCTGTCTCTCTCTGTCTCTCTCTGTCTCTCTCTGTCTCTCTCTGTCTCTCTCTCTCTCTCTCTCTCTCTCTCTCTCTCTCTCTCTCTCTCTGTGTGTGTCTGTTGTGTATGTGTCTGTGTGCACATGCTCCACAGCCCACAGCAGAGGACAACTTTTAGAAGTCAGTTCTCACCTCCTTTGCTATTTCTCCGACTCCGTATGCCCCGGGCTAGCTGGCCCACAAGTTTCTGGAAGAGTCTCTTTCCTCTAGAAGAGGCTCCTGTTTCTACTTCCCATCCTGCTGTAGGGATGCTGAGGGTACAGATGTGAGCAGCTTCTGGGGGCAAGGATAGGTCACCAGGTTGTACAGCATTCGCTCTCACCCACTGCATGGTCTCACTGGCCATGGCTCTGTGATCTTTAGCAATGTACTTAATTTCTTCTTCCTTCTGTTGTAAAGTAATGCCAAGGTTATCTGTTTCCAGGGAGCTTCATAGTTTAAATGCCCAGAGCTATGTGTGGCATGTAGAATTAGCTAGAACCACTACTACTAGCAAGTCAGCCATGGTTGTGTGCAGTATGTATGTGTTCATCTGGATGTGTGCAATCTGAGTATTTGCATATAGAAGGCTATCTTTCCTTACTCTCCACACTATTTTTTGAGTCAGTGTCATTCAGTGAATCTGGAGCTCATTGATTTGGCAAGGATGACAGGCTGGACCAGTGAGTTACAAGGATATATCTTTCTCCAGCCCTGAGTCCTAGAGTTACAGATGTGCTGCTGCACCTGGGCTTTTATGTGAGTTTGATGATTTGGGATTCTCATGCTTGCACAACAGTCATCTTGTTAGCCTGGCTGTAATAGTTTTATGTCTTGGGAGGCCCAGCCTTGCTCCTGAGTGCATTGAATAGGCCTCCAGAGTAGCCCAGAGATCAGTGAGGTTGAAGGATGTATATATATATGTGTGTGTGGAGTGGGAGAGGGATTCAATTTGATGTAGCATCTGTCTAGTATTTAAGCAAGTGACTAATGACTGACGGTAATGATAAAATCATGGCGTGAAAGCAGGCAGCTCTGGAGCTGAGAGCGTGAAGGAAGTCTGGCTAGGGCCAACTTTAGCTAGGGCAATGTGAAACTTCAGAGTGACTAAGACTATCCCACCCTGAATCTCTAACATTGTCTGGTTTAGGGCACTAAGCAAGATCAGGCCTGGCTAGTGTTTCAATGGGAGACTTAATGACTATGGAGAATGGGCTGTGGTGACATATACCTTTAATTCCAGCACTAGGGATTTTTGGGAGTTTGAGGCTAGTCTCATATATTGAGTTCCAGGTCTGTTGGAGCTACATAGTGAGGCCCTAACTGGAGAGAGAGAGAGAGAGAGAGAGAGAGAGAGAGAGAGAGAGAGAGAGAGAGAGAGAGAAGGAGAAGGAGAAGGAGGAGGAGGAGGAGGAGGAGGAGGAGGAGAAGAAGAAGAAGAAGAAGAAGAAGAAGAAGAAGAAGAAGAAGAAGAAGAAGAAGAAGAAGAAGAAGAAGAGGCAATTGAAATACTTTGTAGTCTATGGCTTTAGGGAGCTTGTCTGATCTAGGATGCCAGAGTGAGTCAGGCCTGGTTAGTATGTAGATGGGAGAGCTGAGGACTATAGGAATGCCTTGTATGTCCATAGTAATCAGGAAGTTTCCTGGAGACCAGTGTTGATCCAGAGTCCCTGTTTAAACCTGCTACAGTGAAAGCCAGGGACTCAAAATGGGCAATGAAAAGCACCCAAGGTCCAACCATACTCAAGGCAAGATGTGCTGAGAAAACCATAGAGACAGGATGAAGACTGAGGCTATCTGTTAAAATGTATGGGTAGCTCATCAAGAAATCTAGGACTGAAAAAAATGACACAGTTGATGATGCGCATCCTGTATAAGTATGAGGACATGGGTTTCAGTGTCCAGAGTCCAAGTGAAAATGCCAGGCATGGCAGTGCACACCTGCAACCTTTCACAGAGGCGCAAGGATCCCTGGAGCTCACTGGTCAGCTGGTCTATCAGAACTATGAGTTCTAGGTTCAGTGGGAGAGCCTGTCCTGGTGGTTAATCTTGTCAACTTGCCTGGATCTGGATTCAACTAGAACTGAAGCTACTGGGCACTGGCATGAAGGTGTTTTTGGTTTTTTGTTTTGTTTGTGTGTTTGTTTGTTTGTTTGTTTGTTGATCTGATTATTTGAAGCAGGAAGACCCCACCCTTCTGGCAGTTCAAATGAAAAGACGTGGAAGAAGGATTTTGCCTCTTTTGGGGAGTTTGCTTACCCTCACTCTTGTTGGCAGAGTCATCTACCCCATTGCTGCGGCACTCCCTGGCTGATATTAGAATCAGCTTTTTCCAGCTTCTAGAGGGAGAAGCAGGGTCCCCTGAGCCGTCAGCTCCAGATCAGGACCAGTGGGACATGCAGCCTCACGGACTAAGCAGCTCCTGAATTCAGCCCTTTAGACCCTGTCTTATTAGCCAACTTAACGAAGCTCCCAAATATACATATTCTATCAGTTCTGTTCCTTTCGAGAACCCTAACGCTCATGTCTTACATGAGGTGGAGAGTGGAGTGATTGAAGATGCATATCTACACATGTATACCTGCACACACACACACACACACACACGTGGAAAAAAAAAAAACAGACACAAGTTGAAAAATCAAAAAATACAGCATCTTAGCCACCTCATGAAGAGAGACACATGGAAGGGATGTTTAGATCATCGTCTGACTCAAAGATCCTTCCAAACTTTATTAGTAATGGCAGCTTGACTCAATTCCTGCTGCCAACCCAACTGAGCTGGTGAATTTTCTTCAAGCATGCAGCCTCCCTGATTGCTGTGCCAGGGTCTGCTAGCAGCCGATAAGAGCTGCTGGCACGGTTCGAAGCCAGCCTCTGCTCCCACCTCACTCATGAAAGGCGCTACTGGGCTTGTTCATGGTCGGAAAACAGCAGAGGGAACTTCCATGCCCATCTTTTGAAATCATACAAACCAAATACCCCTTCCTTCTCTATCACTGACAGAACGTGCAACTCATAGCCCCAAACATAGGGAAATACTGATCCCTTCTTCACCAAGCTTGACAGAGGTCAAAAGGAACATAGAAACCTGAGATTCCAAGAAGGGAAAAAGAAAAAAAAATCCAGATTCCAAATTAATTTAGGTTAGTCGCCATTTACCTTGCTGCTGTGTCAAGCCTCAATTTCAGGCAGGAAGGTTATCTCCAAAAGACAGTATTGTGGGAACTAAGGAGGCTCTCTAAGGTTCTGAAAATATTTCTGACTTAGTTCAAGAAATACTCTCATGAGCCTGCAAGATGGCTCAGTGGGTAAAGGAGCTTTCCGAAAGGCCTAACAACCTGAATTTGATCTCTGGGACCCACATGGTGAAAAAGAGAACTGGCTCCCATGAGTTGTCGTCCGACCCCTACATGTACACTATAGAACTAGTGTTGCACAACACACACAAATAAACAAACAAAATAAGTGTAACAACAACAACAATACTTTTATCACAACCCATTGCACACATCTTTGACTGGAGCATAAGATCTGTAACACAAAAACTCCCATTGTGGCTTGCCACTAGGCACCCACCTCAAATCACCAAATGGATGGCTGATCGCTAGCTTGGAAGAACTACAAAGCATTAGCTCCTGGTGTACGACGGCTGCACGCACAAGCACACAACAGAAATTAAGAGACAGAAGCAGCATTGCATAGGGCATGCTGTGGGCTCGAGCCTCTTTCCAAGCTGCAAGCTTAACAGACTAGGGCAGTGCCGATGGGCAGTGTCAGAAAATGCCAAGGGGTTTTGCAAGCCTGCTTCAGCAAATATAACCCACCGAAGTTTAATCTTTTGTTATTTATGGTCCAAGATGGCCCCTTTATTTTAAACCACTGCCTTTTCTAACTTTCTGTAGCGCAAAACCAAAGCAAAACAAACAAACAAACAAAAACCCAAAACCCCAAAACACATTTGCTTCTGTTGTAGGGTATCCACCAGAGAAGGTGGCTTGGACATGGGTTTAAGCCAGTAGAAAGTCTTTATTCGGTGACCTGTGACTGCACTGGGTGTTCAGGATCCCTATGTAGCCCTGAGCCTTCTTTCAGGAAGAGTTTTAAGCAGAAAAAAATATTCTGGGTTGGCATTCTTCAGTTAACAAAAACTATTAGCCAGTGCAGAACTACAGAAACCAAAAGGCAAGGTTAGAGGCATTTAGAGATTTCCCAGAACTGTAGACTTTGATGGATTGGGTCTTTGTGTTCATTTTGGCAGGTGGTGCGGTCTGCATGCTGAGTTCTATGGCCTGAATAGTATTTCCATCATGGAGTCAGTTGTGCTAAGGTCTGGGGCCTGTTACACTTTAGTCCAACTGGCATTTGGCTTTGGGAGCAGTCTTCACAAAAACACTAAAATAAAAAATTAAGTCCGATACACTTTAAACTGAAGTGTGTGTGTGTACTAAAGTGTACACAACTATAGGTGTTCTGAACAACTTTCCACCAGCTTTTAAAATTATTGTGTAAATAAGAGAATCATTTTGCATAGCAAATCTTCACAAGAGTCCATGGAATTCCACGGTACGTATTTATTTCTTATAGCCCTCGGTTAGCGTCAAGGAAGATTTCATGCGTTGAATATGAAATGTGCCCCACAGACTCGCGGGTTTGAACAGTTGGTACTGTTTTGAGAGACTGCGGAATCTTTGGGATGTGAGGCCTACCTGGAAGAAGTGAGTTGTGAGAGGTGGAGCTTAAGAGTTTATAGACCATCCTCACTTCCGGTTTTCACTCTGCAGCGAGTTGAGCAAGGGGTCCACATCCTCTGCAGCCCTAGCCTTCAGCCAGTTCAGTCGATATGCCTCCTCTGCCAGACTAGGGGCCCAAACAAACCTCTTCTCCTTAAGTGGCTTGTTGCCAGGTATTTAGTGAGCACACCAACAAAGTAATTAACACAGAGAGTGCGTTTCCCTCTCTTGAAGAGTGGCTGAGCTGGGCCTGCCCTGGGCCGCTTTGCTCTCTGTCCTCTCATCCACTGTATGGGAACCCCTAGACTAGGTTGATGGAGGCCCCGCTTCTTGTGATGGTGCGTGAGAATAAAATGAATTTGTCACTTTGGCCTCTTTCTTTTAGACAAAGCCAACCTAAGGGCTCAAACCAGCGTCTAAGAGTGAAGACGAGAGTCTAAGAGTGCAGCCACAGACTGAGAACAATGGAATATCACATTAGGTAACATTGGCTCCCAGGAACTGGCTCTCTCCTTCCATCACATGGGCCCCAGGATTGAACTCAGGTCCTCAGGCTTGGTGGCATGTACCCACACCCACCAAACTGTCTCTCCAGCCATAGATTTTGAGGTCATACTGCAGCTAATGGGCTAATGTCATAGTCACCATCTGAGTTAGAATAAAAACCAAATGTAATTCTTGTCTTTGTGTGTTTGGTCTTCAGAGCACACCCTGTTAATCAAGGGTAAAGCTTGCCTGGTCCAGATTCTTCAGTTGCAATGATGGGTTCTTTCTTTATGACCTCAAACATATCTAACAAATGGAACCCATGAGAGGATTGACATGAAGAGAGAAAAGGTGGTGTGATGGGAATCCATGGGCTTAGGAATTGGGTCAGTCGCTAGAAACAATCAACTCCGAAGTGTGTATGTTCATACATGTGCATGCACATACATAATTGTGTGTGTTCATATATGTTCATGTGTGTTTGTATGTTCTTGAGTGTTCATATATTTGTGTGCATGATTGTGTGTATGTGTTCACATATGTGAGTTTGTGTGCTTGTGTGTATGTGTGCATGAGTGTGTGTGTGTACACAGGTCAGAGGACGACTTCAGGAGTTGTTCTCTGAATGTCACTCACCTTTATTTTTTTTTTGGTTTTGCATAGGTTCTCTTTTGGCCTGGAACTTGCCCAAGAAGACTGGGCTGCCTGGCCAGAGAATACTAGGAATTCACATGTCTCTGTCTCCCCATGTTATAAGCACATACCATCTCACCTAGATTATTTTAAACACAAGTCTTGGGGATTGAACTCTGCTCTTCAAACTTGCAAGGCAAGCACTTTGCACACCATCCCTCCAGCTAGGATCTTGCTTTCAGACTGATCACCAGCATAGTGATATTATAGATCTGAGCTGTTTTCAGCCACTGTGTTTGTGTCTGTGGCAATTTGCTACTGCTGTGATAGACCACCATGGTAGGTTTGCTATCAGACAGGCGGCCAGGGAATAGGGAGATGGCTCAGCAGTTAAGAGCACTATTGCTGTTGCAGAGGATCAAGGGTTAGTTCCTAGGAGCTCCACTTCCAAAATACACAGTAATGACAATAAGCTCCAAATGGTAACAATACTGATTTAACCAGCGCAGACTGTATACACGTACTGAGACGTCATTGCCAATTGACTATATACACGGTAATGGTTACACGGGAATCATAAATTTTTAAATCCAGGCATGATGGCAGGCACCTATGTTCCCATAATCTCAGCCTTTGGGAGATAGATGTAGGCAAATCATAATTTCATAGTTATTCTCAGACAGATAAGGAGTTTGAGGTCATCCCAGGCTTTTTTTTTTTTTTTTTTTGGTTTTTTGAGACAAGGTTTCTCTGTGTAGCCCTGGCTGTCCTGGAACTCACTTTGTAGACCAGGCTGGCCTCGTGCTCAGAAATCTGCCTGCCTCTGCCTCCCGAGTGCTGGGATTAAAGGCGTGCACCACCACGCCTGGCTAACTGCCCGGCTTTAATATGTTTTTAAATTTTAATATGTTTGAATACGTGATAACTGGTTTCACTTTGACATTCTCATATGTGTAAATAATGTCTTTTATCAGAGTTATACTCATTTTTCTCAGTTCCTCCTCTCCCACTCCTGATGATTCTCTTCTCTCCAAAAAGTCCTGCTTCTGTTTTTATGTCTTTCTGCACACGCGCGCGTGTGTATGTATGTGTGTGTATGTGTGTGTGTGTGTGTGACGCAGCAAATTTGTTAAACTGCTTTGGCTCCCAGCGGGTTGCATGAGCTACACCTACTCAAGAGCTCTCTGGATTTGAGAATCAAAGACAGACAGACAGACAGACAGACAGGCACACACACACACACACACCAGTTAATTTTGATATACCTTGACTAGATCAATGGCTGGGAACCTCTAAACCTCCCCACAGCTAGTACACATCTCTCTCTGGTATTCCTAAGTTAATGTCTTTTAAAATCTATATTTTATCTCTGCTACCCCATTACCTTCTGGGAAGTCCCCCCATAGGACCACATTCTCTTTCCACCTACATTGCTGGATGATTTCTCTCCTGCAGCTCCTAAATCTGATCCTTTGCCCTGAGTCATGGAAATTCCTCTCCTTCTCCCCTCCCCTCCCCTCTCCTTCTCCCCTCCCCTCCCCTCTCCTTCTCCCCTCCCCTCCCCTCCCCTCCCCTCCCCTCCCCTCCCCTCCCCTCCCCTCCCCTCCCGTCCTCTCCCATCCTCTCCCTTCTTTGCCTCTTGTCCGGACAAGCTAAAAGTCCCACCTTTGTTTTTCTGCCCAGCCATTGGCTGTACAGCAATTCTTTATTATCAATCAAAGCCAGCTGGGGGCAGGGACCCTCAGGTCTGGAAGCACAGCTTTGGGAGCTGAATTTGAACCAATCCCCAACATGTGTGTATGTATGCACGTGTGTGTGTGTGTGGGGGGGCACAGTAGTTTCAGTAAAGCTATTCATAGCAGTGTGAGCAACTTACCAACAGTGTGTGTAGATCCTTAAGGAAGAGTGAGCCAAAATGATTATTTTAATCTTTTAAGGAGGTGACTGTTAAGAACCTTAGGTTGTTATACACTGTATAATACATTACCATAATGCGCCCCTTCCATAAATTTGTATGATTAGCAATAGCTCAAAATTAAAATCCATATTAAAACTCCAAGCAAAAAAGTAAATAAAAATAAAAATAAAAAGATGGAAATCATAAAAAAAATAAAAAAATTAAAAAAATAAAATTTTCCCTGTACCGGAAAAACAAAACAAAACAAACAAACAAAAAAACAAAACAAAACTCCAAGCAGCCCATCATCTTTTCTGGAGGAACCAGGAATCGTGCATCACAGGGATATAAACCAAAGGGAAGGAGACCACGTAAAGGTTTAGAGGAACTGGAGACCATGGAACAAAACGCCCAGCGGCAGTTCTGTAATCCAAAGGCTCAGCAGGGCGGGGTATTTCTTTTAAAATGTACTACTATAAATTATGGAACGTATTTAGATTCTCTTCCAAGTTTTCAAGAAGTAGCAGGTAAGAAGACAGGCTATTCTGAGATGTCTCCCTGTGGCTGGAAGAAAGATGCTTACAGTAACGCTATTTTGGGTGTTTTCTCCAGGATTACATTATCCTTTAGAAATGCTTTAGGCCACAGGTGTTAGGTTGGTGTGCTTTTCACTAATCAATAGTCCTGTGCCAAGTTTCAGTTTCTTTCCCTCATAGAACAAGGAGCCCTTATGCGCACTGTTCCTTACAAGGTCTCTTCAAATGTCTGGACCCTTTTCAGCTTTCTAGACTTGATCATCCACTTGGCTTTTCTTTTTTAGGTTTATGCCCTCCGGTTGCATAATAGCTGCCATGGCTTCATCTTTCAGACCTCAGTTCAAGGGTGTGGAGTCCAAAGGTACACGAAGGAAACAGAGGATCTTGGGATATGATTCCATGGTAGGGTACCTGTCTGGCACTCATTAGACCTAGGATGCCTGTTGCTGCTCTCTTACCACTACACAATTTCATCAAAAGGAAACAAAGGGTAGGGGATGCAGCTCAGCTGTAGAGCCCTTGCCTAGGTTCCATCCTTACCCCTACCAATAAAGACAATGGAAACAATGTATCTTGGGCTGGCTGGGACGGTGCACTCCTTTAATCCTAGCACACTGGAGGTAGGGGTAGGAGGATCTCTTGAGCTTAAGGCCAGCCTGGTCTACAGAGTGAGTTCCAGTACTCCGAGGGCTACACAGAGAAACCCTATCTCAAACAATGACGACAACAACAACAACAATGACACAAACAAAATTTCTTAGTAGACACGCCCTTAAATGTCATGTCCAAAACTGGGTCATGTGCTCCTCAATCCCAGTTTCCAGCTGTGTCATAAGAAAATGTGGTGCACTCGCTAAAGTCTTGCATTTCTTCCTCTTTGTGACACTGAAGTCTTTGTGACATCTCACTTTTATAAAAGGACTTAGCATCTACCATAAAAGCTCAGAGAACAGCTAGGGATGTAGTTCAGGTGGTAGAGAGCTTCCATCCTATGCTCCAATCCTGGTTTGATCCCTGACACATAAACCAGCACCTTGACACATTCTTGTAATTCCAGCACTTGGGAGGTGGAGACAGCAGGATCCAAAGTTCAAATCATCTTCAGCTACTTAAAGAGTTTAGTTTGAGAGCAGCCTGAGTTAACTGAGATCCTGTCAGGAAGGGAAGGAGAAAGGGAGGAGGGGGAGAGGGAGGGAGGGAGAAAAGAAAGGAGAAACAAAGAAAGATAGAAGCAAAGAGAAAGAAAGGAAGGAAGGAAGAGAGAGGGGGGAGGGAGGGAGGGAGGGAGGGAGAGAGGGAGGGAGGGAGGGAGGGAGGGGCGGAGGGAGAGAGGGAGGGAGGGAGGGAGGGGCGGAGGGAGAGAGGGAGGGAGGGAGAGAGAGAGAGAGAAAGGAAGGAGGTAGAGCCAGCTAGCAAGATGACCCAACTGGTAAAGGCACCTGCCAGCAAATCTGATGGCCTAAGCTTTGATGTCTGGAACCCATGTCTGACTCCACAAAACTGTTCTTTGACCTCCATAAGTGCTCGTTGGTATGCTCGTCCCCTCCCCCCAACACACACACACACACACACACACAGTAGGTCAGTGTAGAGTGCTCATTATTGTCTTCTTTTGGCCTGGAAAGCCAGGGAGTGACTGAGGTGTGTGACTCAATCGCATCACCTGTTATTCTAACTCTTCTTTCCTTCTGTTCCAACCAGCAGCCTTGTTTTGAAATAAAAGGGCAGATCTCCCATGAGCCCAGGTGACATAAGACAGCAACTCACAAGACCAACAATGGCCTTGTCTCTCATACATCTTAACCTTCAACTGCTAAACAAGTTATGTTGTTTATTTCCGTTTATTTCATTTGTTTGAGATGCCATAGATATCCATTTCATATGTAGCTTGACCCAGGACTTGGAGATCATTAGTATTTTTCTAACTGTTCAACTTTTTTACACTTACTTGGTTTTGTTTTGTGTGTGCGCGTGTGCCACCAAGCCTGTATGGAGGCCAAAGACAACTTGTGGTAGTTAGTTCTCTCCTCACTTGGGGACAGGCTGACTTCGGATTCAGTGATGGCTAGGAATCTTGGCAATAGTGCTTATGGGTTATTTACCTTGTCTAGATCTATAAAATGGCCACAGTAAGCTCTGTCCCATGAACTGGTATAACAATAAACATAATTAGGAAACAATGGACTTGACTATGCAGACAAAGCCTGCTTACTGTGTTCATAACTGAGTCTATGCGATTGAATTTAGGTCGGCAGGTTTGGCTGCAAGATCCATTTCCCACAGTCTCACTGGCCGAATTATTCCTTCTTGAAGCTGTTCAACTCCACACAGCTACCTTCATCCCATAGTCCTCATAGTCCTTAGTCTCTGCTTGGTTTCCCTAAAATTTTAAGCTAGATTAAATCAATTCATAATCTAATGGTTTTTTTATGGTGCTGGGGGTTGAACATAGAACCTTATATTTACTCTACCACCAAGCCATATCCCTGACCGTGAGTTTAATGAAGTTTAGCTACGGCAGGCCAAATGTTACATACAAAATCTTTAATTATGTTTTGATTTCCCTTTTGTTTCTAGGGACTGAACCCAGCACTTCATGCATGCTAGGAAAATGCTGTATCATTGAGCTATACTCCTGCCCCACAAAACCTTTCTACTGTTTCAATGCTCAGCTTTAATCAAACTAGATGACCCTTCCCTGTTTAAATCTGTTTCCCAAGAGCTTGTACCTCTTGATTCAAATGTCTATCATTCAGCTACTTAATTAAAAATAACTAGGACCTCTTTGGACTTATTTAAGGAGGTGAGGGATTTATTCAAAAGAAAGATGGGCATTGCCTCAGTGGCTTGCATCTTTAAACAGCTCCCAAAGCCATTGCACAAGCACTTGTAAGGTCCCACGGCCTCAGCATCCCATCACACACTAGCATGTGCACTTTAGGAAATGGGTATCACTGACTTGTCAAACACAGCCATCTACCTTTCCCAAGCACACAGTAGATAATCCCTTCAGGCAGGAAGGTGGCTCAAGCCCAAGCAGGAAAAAAGCATTGTTGTTGAGATAACAGTGGTAGGTATTTCACAGAGCCCTGGTCTAAGACAGAGGCAGATTTGACATTTTATGACCATTTTATGACATTTTTTGACCATTTTATGACATTTCAAGCATTGTTATTTGCTTGAAATGTCTATAGGCCAGTTTCAATAGTTTTATGTATACCACCTATACTTTAGGATCTCACAAGTTCTTTAGAGTAGTTTCTGTTCCACACTTCATCTCTTCTTGGTTTTCTAATATGGGTAACAGGGCATCAAAGATTCCAGGCCTCAGGGATAAGATGGTTTCAGATTCAGTAATGGCTAGGATCCTTAGCAACAGTGCTTCTGTGAGGGTGTGTCATTTACTTTTTCTAGATCTATAAAATGGACACAGTACGTTCTGTCCCATGAAATGTTACAATAAATAAAATTCACATAGAGAGGCTAGGAGACAATAGAATCGACTATGTGGACAAAGCCTGTTTACTGTGTTGATAACTGAGCAATTATCTACCATATGGTACCTGGAACAAATATACAGGCAGACATGGAACAATATAATTCAAAATGACTCGGCAACAGGCACTGGTAATGACACGGAAAAAAAAATCGGAAGACATCTGATACCCGTAGCACTCTGTTCTCTCAGAGTAACAACCACTGACCTCACTGAGGCAGCTGGGACTCCTAACAAGAGACCCTTGAGAGCAGGCCTTTTGACTGTTGAGGATCTCTCATAGAAAGAGTAGGTGAAGGGGGAGAGGTCACTGGACCCTCACTTGAGATTCCTATCACCCCCTTCTGAATCTTCCAACAGGATGTATTGATGTGTATATGTGTAGTGTGCCAACTGGTTTTTATCGTCAACTTGATGATACATCCTAAGAGTAGGGAACCTCAACTGAGGAATTGCCTGGACTGGGTTGGACGTTGTCACATACTTGAGAGATTGTCTTGATTAATGAATGATATGGGAAAGGCCAAACTCACAGCGGGGCAGCACCAACCCTGGGTAACATGGGCCTATGATCAAGCCAAAGAGCTAGGCAGCAAGCAGTGTTCCTCCATGGTCTTGAGTTCCTACCCTGACTTCCCTTGGTAATAGTTTGCAACCTGGAAGTATAAGCCAAATGAGCTCTTTCCTACAAAGCTGTATTTGGTCATGGCATTAGTCATAGCAATAAGAGGAAACTAGAATTCTGCCCCAATTGCACAGGGCCCTGTGGTCTTGGGAGACACCAGGGTGTGTATATAGATTAGAGAAGATTCACCGAAGGGTTTGTATACGCAGACTAGATAACTTCGAGGAAGTCACCATCCAGGCTGGGGTGTGGCTGATTTGAGATCAACTTTTCTTATTGGTTCTGGGGATGAACTAGCCACCACTAGTTCATTCTGCCACCACTGTCCTCTTTGCAAGGAAGAGTCCCTTTTGCAATTATTCAGATAGTATATTCAGTCCCTCGGTATGCACATGTTCCTGTGGAGGTCAGAGGTCAACCTTAGGTGTTATTTCATAGATACTCACCTTATTTACTGAGGCAGGATCACTTGCTTTTACCTGGTACCCTCCAATTTGGCTATGCTCGCTGGCCAGCAAGCTACAGGGATCCATCTGTCTCCTCGGCCCCCTCGGTGCTGGGATTACAAGCATGCTCCACAAAGCCTGGTTCTTTACATATGGGTTCTAGGGATGAAATTCAGGTCTTCCTGGTCACAGAAGCAAGCACTCTACTGACTGAAGCATCTCCCCAGCTCCAGGAAATTAATGCTTTTACTCTATCGAAAGAACAATTGAAGTAATATTAATTTCTCCCTAAGAACATGCAATACATTTATGTAAATGAAAAGAATAGATAAGAGAGATTATGCATATGTGTACACATGAATTTACTATTTTATTTATATCATATTTTATTTCTTTATATATGTATGTGCTTTGGGTTAAAGAATCTGAAATAACTATATAGAATATCCTCTATAAAGTTTAAGTGATGAATGTCTTTCAGACAACCAGGTTGGTATGGTTAGGAACGGTCTGGTCCATGGGACTTGGCTTTCTAAAGAATCTATTATGATTAGAATCTATACCCAGCACAGAAAGTCCTGGCCACCAGATGTCACCATTTTTCTTGAGACACTTTTTTTGGCTTGCAAGGAAGAATGCCTCAGAATATTCCTGGGGTTTCCAGAAAAGCTCGTCCTGTGCACCCTAATTTCCTGTGTCCTTGAACCCCACTTGGACTGTCTCTGACACCTGGAAGCTCTTCTGATCCAGAAGTAGCCCAGCCTCTTCCTCCAGGTTAAAGAAGGGCTGGTTTCATTTGTGTACATTCCCAGGGTGCTCCAAGCAGGAGACAACACCACAGGTGTGTTCTCTGAAGGACCTGGGTGTCAAGAGCTCTTACTCACTGGCTGTGTGGCTGAGAGAGCTACCTCACAAAACTCAGAAGAGGAACTAAATTGTTTCTAGAGTTTAAAAAAAAAATCCAAAATTCTATAATCCCCAGGTTTAAAATAATTCTGCTGGAGATGTGGAGGAGGGCAAGTTAGGGTGAAATTAGTCCAAGAATGGAGCTGTGAAACAAGGTTGAAGAAATTTTGCAGGATAAACCCTTCTACTGTAACTGGATATAGCGATGGCTCACAGGAGCAGAACTTCCTGTCATTTACATCCCGGGTAATCCATCAGTCCACCCTCCTTCCATTCCAGACAACACTTAACTGGGATCTATAATGCTCCGTGATGTAAATGCACGGCCAGCTCCCTGGAGGGTGGCTGATTGAATATTGCATGCTAGTCAGTGTTTCATTGTGGTGCCCTCAGGGCAGGAGATGTGTTTTAGTTCTGTTTGAATTTACAAGAGTACGGTGTTAAGCTGTCCAGGCTGCTCATAAAACGCAGACTGAGCAGAGAAAAAGACGCACGTTAGAAAAATTGTGTGCCTACTGTGTACCAGTCACTGCCAAACCCTTTACAAATATTTCATTCCATCTTCACAATAATGTCATGGAGCAGCCGTTATTGCCCTCATTAATAGAGCCACTAAGAGGAGCGGGATAAATGGCTTGCTCAGGGTCACCAAAGCCAAGGGTGTGATGCTTGTAATTCCTGTATTCAGGAGATGGAGGCAAGAAGATCCAGAGTTCGAGGGTATGCTCTGTTAAAAGCATCGAGGCCAGTCTGGGTTAGGTAAGACTGCACACACACACACACACACACACACACACACCATCACAAAATAAACAAATACAAATCTGTTCAGTTAAAAAAAAAAGACACGGGACAGAAATTCCTACTGTTTTTGCCAATCTACTCTATAAAGTATAAAATGGAGCTCAGGGCGTTTGTTAAAAGTTGGCAAGACCCCCTAAATAGTTGAGCCCGCCATCTCCTCCCCACTGGCTTCACTCCTGGAAGGTCCCTGTCCTGAGGAGGCCCAGAGACCATCACTCTGGAGAATGCACTGTATGTAACAGTAATTGTACCCTGCCCCTGACCTTGCTAGAGTATTATTTACTCAGCTCTCTCGGTCTAGCTCTCTGCCTGTTTCTCCTTGGGCTGAGGAATGGAGCGGCTTCAAGTCCTCTTGTACAGGGTCTAGAGTTTGCAGACGATCCCCGAGAAGCCGAGGCGTTCCGAATTGGCTGAGCGCTCTGCCGGGGTGGGCGGGGAATTTGCCGAACGTCCGTGGCCCGGAATCCCTTTGCCTTGGAGAGCGGCGCGAGCCTAGAAGCTGAGAGAAGTTGGGTAGGTCGATCCGGGAAGGGTAGCAGAAACCTCGAAAAGATCTCCTAACCATTCTGTCCTGATCGTTTGGACTCAGGAGGAACGTCCCTGCTTGCGTCTAGGGGCGGAAGGTGGACGCGCTGCGCACGGCCCCGCCAGGGCTGGTAGTTTTCAGACCGTCCCTGCCGAGGCCCGCTCGCTCGGCAGCCCTGCGGCTCCCGCGGTGGCGGCGGCGGCCCCAGGCTCGATCTAGCCCAGGTAGCCGCATCTCAGTCTCAGGGGGCGCTCTGACCCCGCTCCTGGCTGTGCCTGGGACCTCTGTTCCCTGGAGCAAGGCTGCTGGAGAGTGACCCCGACTGCTACTGATGGTGCTTCTGCTGCTCCTCTACTAGCAGGTAAGAGCTGCTGCAGGGTCGAGCGATCGATTCAGAAGCTCGCCATCCCCCTTCGGGGAGATGCACGGACTGTGGATCGCGGGGGGACGCGTGGGGGATGTTAGGGGAGATGAGGCAGCCCTTATCCGGCCCAACGCTGACACCGGGGGCTGCGTGGGTGGATGTTCTGGCCGTGTTTGATTTGGGACGGGGGTGGGAACCCCAGAGTCCAACCGAGGGACCCGCTTGGAGGGTCCACCACCTGCTCAGAGGCATCCCCTCTCATGGGACCCCGAAGATCTTCCCTAGCCTCTGAGGCTTTTAGGCTTCCAAGGAACTGTCCAGAAGGGGCTCGGGTGGTGTGGGCTGGAGGCGAGAAGCTGAGATTGGCATTTTGGACACTGGGACCGCGATGAAACCAGAAACCAGGATGCCAGCGTGGGCCGGGCTAGGGTCCTGGGGATCCGAGAGCTCAGCGTGAGATGTGCCTTGAGCCAGTTGGAAGGAAGAATGAAGGAGTTGGGACCACAGGTCCCTGGGGAGAAGGGATATAAAGATCCAAAGCTCCAGGCTGAAAGGTCAAGAAGACCCTTTGTAACCTAGATAGCCTTAGGGACCGCCAGCCCCAGCCGCGATCCTGCCGGCGTGCACCCACGACTGGGAGATGGCAGAGGCTGCGGGATGTAAGGGCGACACCCGCGTACACACTCCCCTAGAGCATGCTCAGTGCGGTCCTGGGAACTTCCTGCCGAGTCGCCAGGCCAGCCTCTTTGGTCCCCTTTGGGGCCTTAGCTCGCTAAATTGGGGGTAGGGGGTGTGCGAGTGGGGAATCTCTGTACCCTCTTGTTCACCCTTTCTCGTCCCTCGGCCTCTGCCTGGCCTGTGACAGGCACCAGGGTTCTGCTTTCCAGACCCACTCTGGCCTTTGGAGACGGGGGCGTGGATGTCATACCCTTGCTCCCTCCGGGTGGAAGACCAGAGGCCTGGTGACGCGTCGGTCTGCCAGGTGGACCCACTCTCAGGGAACGCAGGGCGCTCAGTCGCGCGCATTTACTCTGTGCTGGGAGCAGGTTGGGTGGAAGGGGGTGTGTGAGCCCGACAACATTCGCGCGCTCCCAGTCTAAGTCACACACAAAGCCACCGCAGGGAAGAGGGAAGGGGTGGCGCTTGTATTTTTTTGTTCAGTGGCTTTTGGAGCACTCTTGAGCTGTGTGTGTGTGTGTGTGTGTGTGTGTGTGTGTGTGTAAGTGTAAGACCCAGAGGATGCCTTCTGATTTGCTGAGGTTGCCTGGTCTGGATCTAGAGCTCAGTAATTCCTGGCAGTAGTTTCCAGGCCTCTGCTTGGTGTTTGAATCTGGTCCTGGGTGCCTCTGGGGCTGTGAAGTTGGGAAGCAGCAAACCGAGGTTTGTGTGGGTTTTCCCGTGTAATGGCAAAGTCACATCTGTAACTACACTTGGATATAAGGTTAGATCAAATTAGAATCTACTGAGTTCTAAGTGGAAAGCAAGTTCGTTAACTGACCTATCTCTAGTTTGTTGTCAAGACCGGTGGGATCTTCCACCCTGGACTTGTGGGAGACCCTTTGTCACTGAAACAGCTCTATCTCAGTCAAGAAAGTCAAACCATCTCATACCTGTCTTCTATGAATTTTCCCACCCTCCCTTAGTTCCTCTAAATCATTTTGTGGCTGTCACATTTGTGGCTCAGTGCTGAGATGGGAAGGCTTAAGTCTGATTCTGTTAGGATCAGAACAAAGCTCTCCCCTTTAGAGGACATTTTAGTTTTTCTTCTGTTTACAATTTAATGTCCATATGATAAACTTACTTGATATAGAGCTCTGGAAATAGCGAGAAGGGGTGAATGGGGCTATAGTGACCTGAGTACCCTTTTTAGGGACAGAGAAAAGGAGGAAGTGTCTGTCCCCAGCAACTGCCTGTGGCCCAGTTGAATGTCTGGGCAAAAGGCTTGAGTCATGTCTTTCCTGTGTCTCTCTCCTTCTGCCTGCCTTCCTAGTATGGGACATTTGAGACTAGAGTTAGTGGGATAAGAGTCTACAGGGGCTTGGAGCTTTGTAACTATCAGAATGTGTGTGTGTGTGTGTGTGTGTCCATGCATGTGGAGGTCAGAGAACAACCTCAGCTGTCATTCCTCAGATTCTGTGTATCATGAGTTTTTGAAACAGGGTCTCTCACTGGTCTGGTACTAGGTGGGTAGATTGATCTGACTGGTCTGTGAGCTTCAGGGGTCCATCTGTCTCCACCTCCATAGCGCTGAGATTATAACTCTATGTCATTGTGCCTTGCTTTTTTTAAAAAATATAAAATGTGTGTGTGTGTGTGTGTGTTCGTGTGTATGTGTCAGTGTGTGTGTCCGTGTGTGTTTGTGTGTGTGTGTGTGTACATATAAGTAGGACAGCCTCAAGCATCAGTCCTTGCCTTCAATCTTGTCTGAGACAAGACAAGCTCTTGTTTCTGAGGTGCTTGTTAGCCAAGACCTAGCTGAGTTCTGAAGCTCCTGTCTCTGTCCCTCATCTTTCCACAGGAGTGCTAGGATTATAGACACTGGTGTCCAGCTTTATATGGGTGATGGAGATTGAAACTTGGGTCTTTATGCTTGTCTAGCCGGTGATTTAACCATTGAACTATCTACCTGTACCTGCCTGGCTTCTTAGGAATGTATGTTCCAGTGGTCAAGCTCAGGTCTTAATGCTTGCAAATGTTTTCCTCAATGAGGCCTCTCCTCAGTTTCCCCCATCAGGTGGATTTAAGTAACCTGAGATGGCAGGAGCATTGGTCCTTTCTCTGAGTGTGGTTGTCTCTGTGAGCTCCAGTGGCTGTCACAGCAGAGCTCGCTGGGCCTTTGGATCTTCTCCTGAGCTGCATACACATTTCCAGTGCTTTGTGTGTAGAAGTGTGAACACTGTGCTCATTATATAGTCACACATCCAAATGCATTTTTATACAGAACATGTGCATATGGATGCGCATCCGCAGTGTTCCCAGAGAGGAGCTGGAAGGGACCCCAAGAGATGAGAGCAAGTCAGACTTCCTTTCTTCCCATTCGGCTTCCCTGGTTTCAAAAGAACCCACCAGCCATGTGCTCGGCGGGTCTCCTAAGCATGGAAATGTCACAGTCGTCTGTGATCATAGTTGAGAAGCTTGTCCCAGAAGAGTAGCTGTTCACTATTTCCTTATGTAATTTTGCCATTTCCTCCCCCTTTCTCTTCTCCTTCCCCCTTCCCCTTCTCCCATCCCCCCTCTCCATTTCGTTTGTGTGTATGTGTGTGTGTGTGAGAGAGAGAGAGAGAGAAAGAGAGAGAGACAGACAGACTGACAGACTTAGACACAGAGACAAATGGACAGACAGACAGAGGTGTCTGTGTAGAGGTCAGAAGACAACCTCGGGTGCTGTTCTTCAGGCACCATCCACTTCCTGATTTTATGACTCTCTTACTAGCCTGGAGCCCAATAAGTAGTTTAGGCTGGCCTAGCCAGCGAGCCTTGGGATCTATCCGATTCTTTCTCCCTAGTGCTGGGATTACAAGTGTACACTGTAGTATCATTGTCTCTTTTAACCTGTGTCCTGGAGGCCAAATGTAGGTCACCATGCTTGCATGGGAAATACATCATGATTTGCAGGGGGGGGGGGTGTCTGTGTCACCTCAGAGTCCCATCAGTGGAAGGGGGTAGTTGGTATTTCAGAGATGTCCATAACGTCACTAAGGGCAGTCATCAGGAAAATTTGGTACTCTCTGTCACCATTCTGCATCCTCACAGGCAGCCTCGCTCCCGAGAGACTTAAAGAGCACTGGGGCTGGAGTTATTTCTTACAGCTTGTCCTGGGTGGGGGATGTGGCTGGTCATCAGAGGGACAGGCAAACCTGTGCTGTTAGCCTTGTCTCAGGGGTTGCTATAATGACCATAAGGTTTAGGAAAGGAATTTCTGGTGCTGGGGGAGCAATGTAATGAGCAGCCTTGATGGAAGTGTATAAATGTCAGAATCCAGGCATTAGAAGTGGGAAGAACTCGTTTTTAGAGGGAGAGTGGAATTAGCCATCTGGGTGACAGTTCAGAGGTTTGAGTGGGAGACAAATGTGTGGAACCTGTCAGTGCAGGTTTTACCAGACGACTGCTTTTAGAGTTAATGACTGCTTTGAAGTAGAGTTACTCGGAATAGCCAGAAGAGAGGGCTAAACTCTTAAATTTCTATTTTTGAATAGAGTAAGGATCTGCCCATCCTTTGAAGTTTTGTATAGTTTTGGTTTTCTTGGTCTTATGTAGCCCAGGCTGGCCTGAAGCTCACTGTGTGGTCTAGATGAGAGCTGAGTTCCTGATTTTTATGCCTCCGTATCCCAAGTGTTAGAAATATAGGAATGGGTTTACACTACATTAGGGTTATAAAATGCCTAATCTAGGTCATATCTCTACACTGTTTAATATCATTGTATTCATGTTGATAACCGACCTTTCTCTCTCTCTCTCTCCCCCCACCCCCGCTATCTTCCGGCCCCCCCTCCATACCTCTCTCTCTCTCTCTGTCAGTGTATGTGTGTGGTGTGCGTGGTATGGTGCATGTGTGTTTGTGTGTTTTTGTGTGTGATGTATATGTCTGTGTGTCTGATTGTGTGTAGTATGTGTCTATGTGTGTGTGTCTATGTATGTGTGTGGTGTGTGTGGTATGTATATGTGTGTGCTGTATGTGTGTTTGCATATTTGTGTGTGTGTGTGTGATGTATATGTCTGTGTGTGTGTGGGGGGGTGTATGCGTATGTATGTTTGTGTGTTCTTGTGTGTGTGTGTCCCACTAGAGGCCCCGGGGTTGTTGTCAGTCAAGTGTCTTCCTCAGTTATTCCACACCTTATTTCTGAGACCATCTTTTATTGAACCTGGAGTTCACTGACTGAGCCACGCTGGTTTACCTGTAACTCACATCCCTGTTGCTGTGCACCAGTGGACCTGGCCTTTCATGGGTGCTGGGGATCTGAACTCAGCTCTCATGCCTGTGCAGTAGACAGTCTATTGAGTCATCCCCAATAGGATTAGCATGTATCTAGCATCTTCTGTGAGCCATGGCCAGACCTGATGCTGGGGATGAAGATGCTACTCCTCTGCATGACCTTCTCACAGGTAGTACAGCTGACCGCTTACAGTGCGGATGCGAACCAATAGTTCTTGGAAAGCTGCCAAGACAAGGTCCCAGGAGCCTTGGCATTGTGACCGTGTCCTCAGCCAGGAGAGTGAGGAGTTCTGCTGTGTGTTTGGACATTTAAGCTGCTTGCCTTTCTTTCTTTCTTTCTTTCTTTCTTTCTTTCTTTCTTTCTTTCTTTCTTTCTTTCCTTCTTTTTTCTTTTTAAAGTCAATTCCAGTTTAATTTTTTTAGTCCCTGACTTGGTCCTAAGAAGGCTGTATGCGCTGGGGAGGGTTCATAGGAATTGTTTAATTTCTTAAGAACCTCACAGCACCTTTGTCTAGGTTACAAACTTATGGAGTGAAAACAGTGCCTTCCTTCTGGAACTCTGTAGTCCTCAAAATCTATGTAGTCCCCAAAATCTAGGCAGGCAAAGGCAATCAGGGCAATAAGCCATTTCATCTTGTGTCTGTGTGTGCACATTTACATTTGTCCTGGAACCTGTGCATATGTGGAGGTCAGCAGTCCATGTCAGATGTCTTCTTCAATTGCTCTGCAGTTTTTTGTTTTTTGTTGTTTGGGGTGTTTTTGGTTTTGTTTTTGTTTTGAGACAGGGTATCTTACTGATCATCTACACTGGCTGGCCAGCAGGCCCCAGGGTTCCTTCTGCCTCTGCCTCCCTGGCCCTGGGATTACAGATATGGGTTTCTGGGATTGGCATTTTATGTACTTGCCAACAATTCAAACTCAGGTCTTCGTGTTTTTGTGGCCGACACTTAGGAATTGAGCCATCCCTCCCTGCCTCTTAATCCCTGGGTTTGATGGGTATAGTTACCCTTGTGAACCGGTACTGTCTGTCGCTTTCAATGCCAGGACCGTATTAATGCCTCCTGGATGTCACTGGAGTGGCTACTTACAGGACTGCTAGAGTCTTTTTGTTCTGCTGCCCGTGAGCTCGGGAAAGAGATATGCTCCCACCTGCCTGATTACTAGAGAGAGTTGCTTTACCTGAGCTGTGGGTGGGGCCCATGTTTGTAATCCCAACATTTAGCAGTTACAGGTAGGGAGATTATTGCAAGTCCAAGGCCACCCTGGTCTACACAGCTAGTTAGCTAGTTTGACAGCAGCTAGGGCTATACTGCAAGCTTCTGACTCAATGTTCTAAGGCACTTTTGCATACGAGCAAAAGTTCTCTTGTGCGCCCCGACTCCCCTCACCTCCAATCATTTCTCACCGGTATCAAGCATGTGGCCTATAATGGCTAAGAATATGGCCCAACACAAACCGTTGACTTACTTGGAACTTTTTTTTTTTTTTGTAAATTCAGTTGCCTGACTTTGTAGATGACAACACCATGTTTTGATGTCAGAAGATTGAACATGTCTTCTGGCAAAGCATCTGCCTGGCATACATGTGGCCTAGAGTCTAATTTTTAGCACTGCAGAAAAAGAAAAGTGTTATTACCCCCTCTTCCAACACCCCATCCCGACTCGTGTGTGTGTGTGTGTGTGTGTGTGTGTGTGTGTGAGAGAGAGAGAGAGAGACAGAGACAGAGACAGAGACAGAGACAGAGACAGAGGCACCTGAGCTCCTTAGTTGTAGTTGTGCACACATAGTGAGTGCATGCAGGCCCTGCCGTGCTGTGCTGGTCTAAAATACCTTTTGTGTGGTCTGCCCATTTGGTTCAGTCAATAAAGGTATCTGTTGCTAGACCTGATAACCTGAGTTCAATCCCTGGGCTCCACATAGTGGAGAGAGAAGAATGGTTTGGGTGATTGTCACAGAGATTGTGTGTCTTTGTGGATAGTGTCAGGGATGAATGTGAAGGGTAACAGGGGTCATGGGATCATCAGCTGGGGCTGGGCTCAGTGGACAGAGTGCTCACCTCCATGCAGGAAGCCTTGGGTTCATTTCCTAGCACTGCATAATAACTGGACATGGTGGTGCACACCTTTGATCTCAATGCTCACCTCAGAAGGTGGAGGAGTGAGAATCTCATCTACGTAGTGTGGTTAGGGACAGCCTGAGCAATGTGAGGCCACGTTTCAGAAAAACAGAACAAAACAAAAGTAATAATAAAGCTCAAAGTCGCATTGATGAAAAATTTACCTTCTACAGTTGCCACTATTTCATGTACTTCTTTTGGTTGGAGTCATTTAATTCCTCTTGTAACCCCTAGACAGACTCTAATGTTCTTCCCAGTGTATAATAGACACAGGGAAATTATAATATTGTAAGACCAGACATTCTAGTCAGGAGAACAGATCCAGAGCCCATGTGAGCTGGTGGTTATTCAGGCTAATGAGGCTGTGTTAGTCCTTCTTAATGCATGCCCTGAGGAGACTTAGAGCTTTGGAAGGGGCTGCAGGGAAGACCCCTGTAGGTCCCTTTTCTTTGTAGCTAGTGTCATCAGGCTGAAGGATTTATTGAGATCTCACCAGTGGGTGGCAAGGGCAAGGCCTAACCTGAGCCTGAGTGCTGAGTGTGACTCCCAAGGGAACAGCTGACAACAGACTGGTAACACATATGTGCCTGAGTCATTATTACAGAGAGATTTGAGGGGGAGAACATACTGGCCTCTTGGCCTCTGGGCCTTCTCAGAACCCTCTGTGGGCATAAAACTCCATGTGTGGGGAGCAGGTGGGTGTAGCTTAACGTCGTCCTCCCATTCCCATGGGGAGAATGTAAGCCATCTGTTTTGTTGTCCTCCCCGCATTCCCTCAAGTTAGCTGTTTCCTTAGTTGACATCTTAAGAGTATTCTCTGGAGGCTGTGAGTGTATCTCTATTGGTGGAGCATGCACAGAGGCCTGGGGCTAAATCCCCAGCACTGGGTAAACCAGGCGTGGTAGCACATGACTGTAACCTTATACTCCAAAGGTAGAGATGCAGGAGGATCCAAAGTTCAAAGTTATCCTCAGCTACTTATCCAGAGGTCAACCTGGCTTACTTGAGACTTTGCTTTAAAAACAAACAGATTAACAGTCACACACACACACACACACACACACACCACCACCACCACCACCACCAACACCACCACCACCACCAACAACAAAACCAAGGTATAACCAAAACCAAACAGTCTGGCTGTGGGCTCCAATTGACTCTGGATGCCTCTGGGCTCCTGTTCCCTCTCAGTTGGTTTCCGTTCTTTTTAAGGTGCACCGGTGACAAGGCAGATGTGTTGGGTTACAGTTTAATAGTTCAGTAAAGGATGATTATAAAGCCATTCCCAGATGGTTGAGGCCCTGCATGCCTTTCTTCTGACCCCTGACCCCAGAGATCTCAGCAGGGAGTTTCCCCACAAGGCACCACTGGAGTGTATTGCTTTTCCTTCTGTTCCCTACAGGCACCTCAGGGCTCGCCTGCTCCTTATTCCAAAATGTTTCTCTTCACCAGGAGTCCCAAGCTGTTAGGAGGGTACACAGTGAAGGCTGGCAAGCCTGGCTACCTGAGTTCCATCCCTGGAACCCCATGGGAATCCACTCCCCCAAGATTTTCTTTGACCTCCACATGTTCATGGTGTGCACATCGTAGACACACAAATAAATGATGTAATATAATTTTTAAAACTCCAGTTGTAATAATAAAGGTGGGTAGGGAGATGGCTCAGTCAGTAAAGTGCTTGCTACGTAAGTTCGAGGGCCTGATTTAGAATTCCTAGCCCCCGTGTAAAGAGATGAACATTGCCATGCTATATTGTATGCGTCATCCTTGTAATCCTAGGTCTGGAGAAGTGAACCTAAGAAGCTCCTTGGGGCTTGATGGAGAGCCTGGCTAACTGAGTGAGCACCAGGTTCAGGGAGAGATCTTGTCTCAAACAATACGGGGAACAGAGATTGAGGACGATACCCAATTAACCTATGACCTCTACACTCGTATACATACATACATAATATATACATACGTACGTATGTATGAATACCCACGGACACATGCACACATGCATATTTTCAGATACTAAGACAGATGCCAGTGAGTACACAAGTCAGCCCCACACAACCTCTTTGAGCTTCAGCCTTTGTTGGTTTGAGATGAAGGGGGTCTTACTTTAATGGCCAGGCTGGCCTTGAACTCTTAGGCTCCAGTGATCTGCCTGCCTCAGCTCAGAGACTGGCTGAGCCTTCCATTGTACACCGTGCACCTGGCTGGACTTGCGTTGCTTCTGTTTGTTTAGAAGTAGAGCCTCCTATGTCGTTCCCACTGGTCGCAACCTCGAGACTCTCTGATCTCAACCTCTTAATTACTGGGATTGTAGGTGTGCTCCACCAAGCCCAGCTTGGATCTTGGCTATTAAGTTGGGATGGAGTAAATGAGTTCCCAAGGTTGTCCTGCCCTGAGGTTGTTGGTTTCTATCTGCAAAGAAAGTGTTGATTAAAAGGAAACCCAATAAAATTCTCTCACCCAATAAAACTGATTGAGGAACATTCAAGTTGTTTTTTCCCCCTTGTGTACAGGCCCCCTTCAGTAGACAGCTCAGTGCTTACCTAAGAGCTAAGATGTTATCATCACCACCTGTCCGGATGTTTAGAAATTATATGCTAGAGGCTGGGTGATGGTTCAGTTAGCGCTTACCCTACAAGCACAAAAAACTGACTTGGATCCCCTGAGTCACTGAAACAAACAAACATACAGAAAAGTCAACGTTAGTGGTGTGTGTTTATAATTTCTGGGGAGATAGAGACAGGATACCTGGGGCTCCCTGGTCAACCAGTCTAGCCCTGCTTGGGAAATTTCAAGTCAGTGGGAGGCCCTGTCTTAAAGACAAGAGTGGATGGTGCCTGAGGAACGCTACCAGAGATTGTAAATCCCCATGCACATTCATAGATGTAAAAATACACACATGCTAAACACACACACCACATACACACACACCACACAATACACATACCATACACACACACACACACCACATACACATATACACAAACATACACCACACACTACATACACACACACCTCACCCCCCCACACACTACATGCACCCCACACACCCCACATACATACACACCCCATATATATACACACACCCCACATACATACACACCCCATATATATATACACACACATACATACACACCCCATATATATACACACACCCCACATACATACACACCCCATATATATACACACACACACACACACCACATACATACACACCCCATATATATATATATACACACACAACACATACACACACAACACACATACACCCCCGATATATATATACACACATACCATATACACATACATGTACCACCCTCCCCCCGACACACACACACTCCCTGTTTCTAGAAATCTACTTTCCTATAGTGGAGCTGTTTGGAGTTGTTCTTTGCATGGGATATTAAGATACAGAGAAGAGAAGCTGAACAGGCTCACAGAAGTCTGTGTGTTGTGGCAGAGCAGCCTTGGGGTGTGGGTAGGCTCAAACCTCTCCAGGAGCCAAGCTACATTCTGTTTCCTTCCTGCTTCTCCAAGAAAGGTTTCTGCTGTGTTTAATGGATGCCATGGTCTCATGTGACTCCCCTCGGAGCTTCTTTTTCTTAAAAAAAAATGTTATTTTCAGCTCTGTTTTTTTTTTTTTTTTTTAATTTTTTTATTTACTAGTGTTCACGCTGAGGCGAAGAGTTTTCTAAATGACTATTTTCTTTCTCCCGGGTCTTACTGAGGGAAGATGTGGGTCTTCCTGTTCATCAAAATCTTTCCATTTTTCCTGTTTTTCTTCAGTGCCTTGTATAGTGCTTTTCTTTGCCATGTTCCTCCCATTCTGTCATCTGTAAGAGTGTGTGTTTGTGTGTGTGTGTGTGGTGTGGTTCTGTGTGTGTATGTGTGTGTGGTGTGTATGGTGTGTGTGTGTGATCTGTGTGTATGTGATATTGTGATGTGTGTGTGTGTGTGTGTGGTACCTGTAGAAGCCATCACAGGACTTCAGGTGTCTTCTTTTATTGCTTTCTACTGCATTGCTTTGACAAAGGCTCCTTCACTCAAATCCCATCCCTTTAGCCAGCTGGACAAGGTGTTTGGTGACTTCTCCGCCCTTGGGCTTCCTGTCTCTGTTCCTCAGGGCTGGGTTACAGGCATGCTCAGCCATGCAGTTTTTTGCCTAAGTGTTGACAATTTAAACTGAGGTCCCTACACCCCCTTGGCAAGCACTCTTTCCCTTAAGAGATGCCCCTAGTTCCCTTGCCTGGAGCTAGGAGGGGCAGCATTTGAGTATGGAGAGGAAGGTGGGTTTTCCCCTGTTCCCTGTCAGTAACATACATCAGGAGGTGTGCCAGGCTTGTAGAAGACCTCTGCCGACAGTGCTCTCCTTCCACCTGCATTGCCTTCTTTTATTGAAGTCCCAGAATCTCCACATGGTCCTCCTTTCCCTGTGTTTGATTTGAGTCCCTGCTCCTTTGCAGGTTTGAAGGTGACACTGTCCAGTGGGTAGCGTTCACTGTGTGTTATTTTGCTTATATAAATGTATTTCTCTTGGCTAACTCTCATCATCTTCTCCAGTTTTGCAATTCTGATGTGTAAGAACTTCTGCCAGGGCAGACATTTCCCCTGGATGTTCTAGTTTGCTTTTCTGGTGTTGGGATGAAACAGTCTGACCAAGAGCAACTCTGGGAGGAAAGGGTTTCTTTGCTTTCCACTCTCAGATCACAATCCACCATGGAGGGGAATGGGGGGTGGGGTGGGGCTGGAAGCAAGAACCGTGAAGGAACCTTGCATGTCCCCTGGCTCTCTCCTTCCCTTGTTCAGCCTAGGTCCACCTGCCTAGGGAGGCCACTGGCACAGTGGCTTGGGCCCTCCATTGCGTTCAGGAATCACACTTGGCTACAGGCCAATCTGATTAGGCTAATCTCTCAATTGAGACTCCTTTGTCAGTTGTCAGGTGTCTTGGGCTGGGTCAGGTTGACAGCCAATGGTAACTAGGACACTAGCCCTCTCTCTCGCTCTCTCTCTCAACAGTGTCCCCTGTTGCCCATTCTGTTCTCTAACTTGTGTAGCCAAGCTTTGACGTTGAATGTCCGAGCCTCCTTCCTCCGACCTCTAACGTGCTGGAATCTCAGGCTTGTACCACCACACTTGATGTATGCAGTCTGGGGATCAAACCCAGGGCTGTGCATGCTAGGCAAGCACTCTGTTGATTGTGTTGTGTCTCAAACCCTTGCTTAGTTCTCTGAGGTCTCACTCTGTAGCCGTAGCTGTCCTGGAATTTACTATGTAAACCAGGTTGGCCTAGAAATTGTGGCAATACCTCTGCTTCTTCCTTCCAGATGATAAAGTTGCTATCGTACTTGGCGTTACCAAACTTTTCAGTTCAAATAGTCTGGAAGGGGCAGGGAGCCCTCATATATATAGTAGAAGCTCTGTTTCTGGGCGCAGAGCTGCATGCTGGAGGTTTCTGGGCGCAGAGCTGCATGCTGGAGTCACAAGGCAAGCCAGTGTGGCTGGTAAGTGCACCTCACGCCTGAAGGCCAGGTCTCAGCAGCTGGCTGGCTGTCCCCACATGGGTGGGCCCCTTTCTGATCTGTCACTTGATGCCTCAGTCAGCTTCTCCTGTGTTTATTTGGTGGCTCTGGTGTGTGTGCCTGGCTGGGATCTGTGTGCCCCTGATTGCTTCTTTAGGCAGTCTGTAGGCACATGCTTAAGTGTGTGGCTTATTTTGAGGTTTATTTTATACTTGTGCATTTTTAGAATTGGGAGTTCCACATCAGTCTGAACGTGTGTGTGTGTGTGTGTGTGTGTGTGCGCGCACACACACACGCATGCTCCTTCTCCCCAGCGCTGGATTACAGGTGCACACCATAATGACTTTTTTTTCCTTTTTCCTTTTCTAGAGTGGGTTCTAGGGATCGAAGTGAGGTCTATGCCTGGTTAGTGTGCTCCCAGTTCTAGAAAGTCTTTCCAGTCCAGTAACTTCAAGAGACTTTACTGTTTCTCTGTTGTCAGCCTTTAAGTGGAGCTGTTCGAAGGTCACTGCCATCTCCCTTGTGCTACTGAGACAACAATGAACCCTGTAGCCAGAAGCAATACTTTCCTTTAACTCCCAACACAGAGAGAGGTCTCACTGCTAAGATCAAGGTCCCCATTTTTTCTGGAAGCTTAGGACAGAATCCACATCCTCTCCACGTGTAGCTTCCAGCAGCATTCAGAAGCTTGTGCCTTGACCTCTGGAACCAGGTACTAGAGCTAGATCTTTTCCTCTGCTGCTTCGCCTGCTTCTCAGACCCCTGGCTTCAGACCACAGTATAATCAGCATCATCCTCATTGAGATCCTGATGTTTTCACACCTTCTCTCCCTGTGCGGTAGTCCAACACAGGGCTCAGGGCTGAGAAACTGGATATCCTCAGGGGCCATTTGTTTTTCCTAACCCAATGTTCTCAAAACTCTGGAAAAGAACTATCCTTCTTCATATTGCCACTACAGGAAACTTACCTGTTTCCTTGTTTGTATATGTATGTATATGTATATATATATATATATATATATATATATATATACACACACATATATACATATATATGTATGTATATATATTGTGTGTGCATGCATGTATGATGTGTGGGAGTGTGGGTTGTACCATGGCATGTATGTGGACGTACATTTGAGAGTATTCTCGCCTTCCACCTTGCTGAGCAAGGGCTCTCCCATTGTTTCTTCCCTATTGTGGATTCCAGGTTAGATTGCCTATCTGTGACTGTCTCAAATATTCTACTCTCTTGGCCTCCCGTGCTTATCTAGGAGTGCTGGGATTCTAGATATACATCACCATGTCTGGCTTTTTAATATGTTGGTCTAGGGGCTGGAACTCCGGTCATCAGTGTCTTTGCCTGCTGAGCCACTCACTGGCCCTTCCCTGTCTTTTGAAGCAGACACACATCAGTCTCCTCCAACATACATTGCTATCTAAATAAGGTTTGAGTTCTGCTGAGGCCACAGACAGAGCCAAGAAAAAAAACCGTGTGCATGTTCCTCGTTACACAATGGTTCCGAGCACTGTCATTAAGAAAACAGAGGTTCTGGAGATGTGTGTCTGAGGTCACCTAGTCACGAGGGGCAGAGCCAGGGCACCGAAGCCCATATTCTTAGTCACTTTGCTTTTCTTCCTTACAAGTAGTCGTGCAAGAAATAAAATGAGAACTTGCCATGGAAAAACTTGAGATCATGTAAAATCTCTCCTCCTTTATGAAAATAAATATTGCCTGTAGTAATTGGATTGTACTAATGGCTCTACAGTAATGGCCTCCTGGTAGCTTCTGTTCTTTGTAGAGTGGTGCTGTATGGCTTGCTGTGGTCAGCAGGATCTCTCAAATCCCATGTATAAGCAACTTTAATAGCACCTGTGCATTTCTGGTTGCTTTGTTTATAACTCAGTTTGCTGTCTCAGAGCCCTGGTACAAAGGTGAGAAACATGCCCAGGCTAGCTCCATGGGAGTGAACCAGGATATGTCTCCTGATTTCCCCTAGACCAACCAGCCTTCTTCTGACCCTTCCATTACTCATGATTGCCTGAGTATCACTTAGATCAGTTCAGCCTGGCCTGGGTTACCAGAACCTCCCTGCCCATCTGTACATACTTGCAAATACCATGTGGTTCCAGTCACTGAGTTGCAGGGGAATTGCCTCTGTAGCAGTTGATGGCCTCATCGTAGAGATACTTAAAGGGCAGAGGGACTGATTTTTGTGTCCTGTGGAAGACCATTGTGTATTACTTATGCCTAATTTATAATCTATTCTGATTGCTCTTTAGGTCTAAGAATGTCTCATTGAATATGCCTTTCCCCCCTTTTAATTTTATATTACTTTTTAAGAACTTATATTTATTTTAAATTGTGTGTCCATGTTGTGGCTTTGTGCCCATGCTGTCCAGAAGAGGGTGTTTATGAGCTGCCCAGTGTGGTTCCTCTGCTGAGCCATCTCTCCAACCTTTTATTTATTTTTAAATGTATTTATTTGTGTGTGTGTATCCATGTGTATATTGTGTGTGTGATCCCATGTGCATTGTGTGTTTGTGTGTGTTTGTGTGCGTGTGTGTGTGCGTGCGCTTGAGAGTTCAACAGGGTATGTGGGGATGTCAGAGAATTTGTGGGGAGTCAGCTCTTTACTGTTGGCATGTTCAGACAAGGGTTCTTGTTTCTGTCTGTGCTGAGAACTCCTGGATAGTTGGGCCTGGAGCTTGCAGTTGGTTCCCATCTCTCTGTAGAGGTGCTGGGCTTACAGATTCAGGCTACAGTCTCTGGCCTTTCACTGGGGATCTAGGGACTGAACTGAGATCATGGTGCTTGTATGGCCAGAGCTTCTCCCCACTAAGCAACTCGGCAGCCCTATTTATTTGCTGAGACAGAGTCTCACAGTCTCTGGGGGCTGACCTCAAACTAGGTTTGTTGCCAGTGATGACCTTGAATTTCTGATCCTCCTGTCTCTGTCGCCAGGGTGCTGGATTATGGGTATGTGCCAGCCACTGTACTCAGTTTTTGAGGTGCTGGGTATAGGACCCTGTGCTTGATTGATGTACACTAGGCAAATGGTCCACCAACTGAGCTTCTATAACCCCTTCCCCCAAACCCCGTAATTAATTTACAGTTATGGTTCATGTCCAAGAACTTCTCATTTTATCTGTCCATTCCCACCATTTAACATAACCAAGACAATGTGATGTTTTAAATGCTGAGCAGTTTCCCACAGAAGCACACATTTACCATCCTTCTTATTACCTACTGATAAGGTAGCCTTAAAAATCTACAGTACGGAATACATAGCCTCTGAATCACACTGGTACCAGCAAGTACAGATTTTGTGAATGATACTTGCCTTTACCACCTGTGATCAGCTTTGACTCTGCCTATCATGTTCAGTTTTATTGGCTTAAAACAAAAACTAGTCAGACGTGGTGGTTTGAATATGCTTGACCCAGGGAGTAGCACTATTTAGAGGCATGGCCTTGTTGGAGTAGGTGTGGCCATGTTGAAATAGGCGTGTTACTGTGGGCGTGGGCTTTAAGACCCTCATTTTAGCTGTCTGGAAGCCAATATTCTCCTAGCAGCCTTCAGGTGAAGATGTAGAACTCTTAGCTCCTCCTGCACCATGTCTGCCTGGATGCTGCCATGTTTCCGCCTTGATGATAATGGACTGAACCTCTGAACCTGTAAGCCAGCCCCAATTAAATGCTATCCTTTATAAGACTTGCTTTGGTCATGGTGTCTTTTCACAGCAGTAAAACCCTAAGACAGCCTACTATCACCAGCTGCTCATTTTGTTAATAAAATATTTTAATGAGTTATTTGTCTCTATTTATGTGTGTATGTGTGAGCCTGCGTGTCTGTCTTGTACCATGTGCATGCAGGTGCCTTAGAGGCCAAAAGAAGTTGTTGGACTCCGTGGGACTAGAGTTGTAGGAGTTGCTAGCCACCAGATGTGGGTGCTAGAACCAAATCCAGATCCTATGAAGAGCAATAAACCCTCGTACCCACTGAGCCTTGGACCTAGTCCTACTAACAATGCTTTATTGGAAAATGACTGCACACATTTGTTTATGTGCTGGTCATTTTGTTAATAATGTTTTACTGGAAAGTGGCCAAGTCCACTGGTTCACATGCTGCCCATTTTGTTAAAATTTGTTGGGGGGAATGTAGCTTCTCTCATTTCATTTGTTCATGTGCTATCCATTTTGTTAATAAAGTTTTGTTGTTGTTAATACAGGGTTTTAGTAATGTTGACCAAATCATAGCCTCTCCCATGGGTTCTGTCTGCTGTTTTTACCCAGCAGTGGAGGAGGTCAGCAACCTGATGGAGCTGAACTGGTCTGCAAGGCCTGAATTGTTTGCTTGAGGCCCTTAAAAGAGAAAAATTTCCGACTCTTAGAGATGATTGCATAACCCGCAGTTCTTATTAGGACGGGACACTGCTTAAGTGACCACAAGTTCTCCTGATACTGTTCAGCAAAGAACAGCGTCCAAATTAGGCAGATGTGAGAACCCATCCTTCAGGCTACCTCATTTCAATGTACTTAGACCCAACAGTTAACTTTATCTACTTCCTGATGTGTCTGTTAGGGTGCTGGGGAACTCTCAAATATTTCCAGAAGTGTTTCACCGTAGAACTACCCTAAGCTTCCCCCTTTTAATTTTAGTGGAGACGAATTGGACACAATTCTGTTCAAGTGCTGGTGATTTATTCATTAGATTCCAGCCAAACTCTCTCTCTCTCTCTCTCTCTCTCTCTCTCTCTCTCTCTCTCTCTCTCTCTCTCTCTCTCTCTGTGTGTGTGTGTGTGTCTGTCCGTGTGATGTAATAGAGTCCATTAGCGGAAGAGTTAGAGAAACTGAGATCGGGACATAAGAGTACCTCTCTGGCAACTATGTTTCTAAATGAGGGTGCTATTGTTGCAGAGCATAACACCATCTAGAGACATTAATCAGGCACTTTTGCAGTTAAAATGTTATTTTGGGGCGGCAGGTAACAATCTCCGTTCAGAACTAATTGGGCCCCTAAAGGCCACAATTCTTTGCTGCCTGTCTTTTTCAAGATGATTCTGTTATTTATGTCCCATGGCTAAGGGATGGATGGGCAGAAACTGAGACAGGAAGGACTTAAGAATGCTCTGACCAAGATAGCTCTTTAGAATTTGAAATGCCAGGCAAAACATGGCCGCTGACCTGTCTACTTATTGTTGAAACTGGAGTCAGAAGAAACGAGCTAAAACTACAGCATGAATAGCTGAGAGGGGGGGGGGGGTTGGACTCTTTGACGTTAGAGGACATCTGCCTGAGTATTTTATTTTTTAAATAGTGTGTGTGTGTGTGTGTGTGTGCATGCGTGCATGTGCATGTGTGCATGTATGTGTTCAGCATGTGTTGATAGGTCAGAGAGTCTCATTCCTAATCCTAAGGCAGGGCCTCTCTTGTTTCGGCCATGCTGCTTACTCCAGGAGAGCTAGCCTGAGACCTCCTGGGTGACTTTCCTGCCTCTACCCCCTCTCCCCTCACAGAGAGCTGGGATTACACTACAGACCATCACACCTGGTTCTTCACAAAGGCTCCAAGGACTGAACTGTGGTCACTTTACCTTCGGAGCTAGTTCCCTAGGCCCTCTCTTGAGCATTGCTAAGGCTACATACATAACCAAGTTCATGGCCAGTCTGGACTATATCAGCATGCATCAAAAAATAAATAAATAAAAATAAAGACTGAGATAAGAAAGCCACATTCACACCAATCTGTTCTGTGGGACCTACCCCAGTTCTGTGATGCCTAACCTACTCCCGAGGCACAGCATTAATCTTCCCTGAAGATGGAGCCTCTATGACTCTTATATCTCCAGCTAGACCTTATATTGTGAAGATTCCGTAACTCCCCACCACTGTACCGGGAACCGAGCTTCTAGCACACAGAGCTTTGGGAGCCTGGTAAGGTGAAGCAGATCGGGAGTCAGATGGTCACGTGAGTTGAACGTCAAATGCTGCTGGCCATTCTGCAAGGCCTTTGAAGACGGCGTGGGAAAATGTTCCCATCTTCATGTTCACCAACCTCAGGCTAGAGTTTAGCAATTTCTTCACTTTTGGTTTTGCTTTTTTGAGACAGGGTCTCTTATAGCCCAGGTTTGCCTCCTCGCTACATAGTTAAGGATGACCTTAAACTTCTGATCCTTTTACTCCACAGTAGGGATGGCAGGATAACTGCATGTGCTGCCACACTTGGTGGACAGGTGCTGGGATAGAACCCCAGGGCCTAGTTAGTGCTTGCTAGGTGAGTGTTTTTGCCAGCTGAGCCCCGGTCCACACTTGGATTCCTTCACTCTTTGTCCACTGACCTGCAAAACTACAGTAGTGTAAGTGCCGTTTGCAACTTTGTCAGCCTCAGATAGCCAATATTTTCAGTAAGTAAGCAGCGATCTTAGCATATCAAGACTTATCCTCTCTCTGAGCGATAGTCCTGTTGGGCCTGCTGCTCAACAGTGTGACTGGATGTGTTAATAAACAAGCATGTGTACCTCTTTATCACAATTAAAAGCAGATTTTAGCTGGGGAATACAGCTCAATTGGTAAGAGTGCTTCCCTGGCATGTGTGAGGCTCTGGATTAGATCCCAAATACTGGGGAAGATAAAAAAAGAGATGAAAAATATTTTAGTAACCGAGTGTAATTGATTTACTCTTGCATCCTATAGATTTCATTGTGTTTTGAAAGGTCCTTCTGTGGGGGCTGGGGATGGAACTCAGTACTTGCTAGAGTACTTGCCTAGCATGTGTGCAGAGCTCTGGGCTTGATCCCTAGCACTCTATAGCCTGAGCAGTGCTGGCTGTTCTAGTTTCCTTCTGTGACAAACACAATAACCAATAGGAACTTAGGAGAAGAAAGGGTTAATTTTATCCTAAAAGCTACAGTTCATCCTTGAGAGAAGTCTTGGTAAGAGCTCAAGCAGGAGAAGCTGAAACCATGCAGGAACGTTGCTTCCTTGCTTGTTTAGGCCCATGCTTGGCTGGCTTTCTTATATGGCCTAAGACTTCCTGCCTAGGGAATGGTACCACCCACAGTGAGCTAGGCCCTCCTGTATCAGTTATCAACTATGATGGTCCGCCAGAGACATGTCCACAGATCAATCAGGTTTTGGCAATCCCTCATTTGAGACTCCTTTCTCAGATGAGTTTAGGTACTGTCATGCTCACAGTTAAAGCTAATAGAATACTTGTACACATACATAGTCTCAGCATTTGGGAGGTGGAGACACTAGGATCAGGAGATCTGTGTCTCCCTCAGCTACATAGAGAGTTCAAGGACATTGAGACAGTTTGAGACTCTACCACAGGGGGGAAAATCCTCTACTGAGGGGTCAGTCTACTTTTAAGTCCATCAGAGGCCTCCTGGAGCAATCCTAGAGAATTTTATGGGCATAGACACTGCCCAGCCAACTGTTCCCTGTCAGTGGGATTTGGCCCTCTCAGTCCTACTCAGAGCTATCAGCGAAAGGCTTGGAGTGGGTGTGAGGTCAGTTCCACTTGCTCAAGGAGTTTAACGGAATCCATGCTGCCGGTTCCATCATGTGAGGAGGAAGTTTCCCAGAACATTTCTCCTGCCAGGCTTGAACAACTTGCACAGGATACATGGTGATTTCAAAATGAAAACATGTAGGTTTTCTGACTCCTCAACAGAATTGTGACTGTCTGCTTCTGATTTTAGTGAGGAATACTCAGACTTTGTATAGGGTAAATCCCTATATTCAGGTTAACCCCTTTTCCTCACATCCTTTGTCTCAATGTTAATGGAATTAGCAACACACACACACACACACACACACACACACACACACACACACCCTTTATGAAATAGTTCATTGAGGGAGATTAAAAATGCATTATATACATTAGGAAATGGTTAAAGAATTTAAAAACAAACAAACAAAAAATACATATCCTGTTGCCCAAGACTTGTTTCACAAATGACTATGGAGAACAGAACACTTTCCTTTTAACCACAAGGCTTAGGAGCAAGGCCATATCCCATGAGTGAGAACTTGGGTGTAGGTCCACACCGAGCTCTAGGGAAATGTTTCCTCCTGGTTGCCAGCTAGCCACCAACTGAGTCCAGCCTCTGAGGTGCTGGGTTTTCACGAAAAGTGTATTTCTAGGAGTGTGTCATTTAGAAACTTCTCTTTGCCACAGGAGATCTCCCTGAGCTGTTCTAGAAACTTCTCTCAGTAGGAAGTGACTTTGCTACAGCCCAATGCTATTTGCTGTTCATTAGACACAGAGCCATTGCTGTGACATGAGCATCTTTAACTCCTCAGCCACATTTAATGGTTATAGCAATAGCAGTTTTTTCCTTAATTTTTTCTTTATGACTGAGTGCTGTGGTATGCATACGGAGGTCCAAGAACAACCGCTGAGACTTGGTTCCTGGTACTGATAACTTAATAACTCAGGTTATTAAGCTTGTGCCTTCTCGCCCTGCTCTTGCTCCCCATTGCCTCTGGTCTCATGCTGTGCAGGCTGGCCTTGAACTCACTGCATAAGGGAGGATGACTTTGAACTCCTGATCCTCCTGCTTCTACCTCCTCAGGGCTGCAGTTACAGCTTTGCACCACCATGCCGGGTTTACGCAGTGCTGGAGACTAAACCCAGGACTCTGCATGCAAGGCAAGCACTCTATCAACTGAGCCACATCCCCAGACCCAGTTTCTCAGTATTTCAAAAAATATTGGGGTTGAATAGTCACACATTTCCCCTTTGTAGTCCTATGGATTTAGTTACCAATGGAATTCTCACTGAGTATAAGCTCTCTCTCTTCTGGAAGGAATGGTCGCATTTATTATTATTGTTGTTATTAAATTATTTTTACCGTGTATTTCAGGCATAAAGAGAACATGTGTGTATTTAGCAAGTTTATCTGTTATGTAACAGTGTTACTTAAGTGTTGATGTTAAGGGATGGGAGGATTCTTTTATTGATTGACTGGTTCATGTATGTGCTTGCAAGTCCCCATGAGCCTGATTGTGTGTGTGTGTATGTGTGTGTATGTGTGTGTGTATGCACATCCATTTGTGTATTTGGGTACAGGTATTGTGCAGGTGTGTGCACTTTGTGGGGCTCAGAGTCCGACCTTGATCACCGTTCCTCAGACACTATGCAGTTCATACTTGTGAGACAAGTTCACTCACTGAACCGAGAGCTTACCCAGTTGGCTAGTCTGACTGCTGAGTCCCAAGGATCCCCCTGTCTCTACTTCCCCAGTCCTGGGATTGCAGACCCATGTCATTAGCTCTGGTTTCTTTGGTTGTGGACTCTGAGGCTCCAACTCAGGTTTTTGTGTTTGCATGGCAAGACATTTCCTGGCTGAGCTATCTCCCTACTGTCCCCGTTAGTGTCTCATGTGAGGAGTGTCTAAGGTCCTTTCACGGAGCAGCTCGTGTCTGTCAGGAGCTCTATATACCTAGCCCTCATTGGCTTGAGAAAGCAAGACATTCAGCAGCTACATTGATTAAAGAGTGATGATATTTTTTTCTTAGTCTTGTATGTGTTCATGTGTGTGAAGGCAGGTACACTCCTGAAAGCATGGTAACCCATGGGGAATCAGTCAGCTTGCTCTTTGACCTTTGACCTTGCTTGCAGTATTCTCTCATTCGCCACTCCATTCTCCAGGACAGCTGTCCCACGAGCCTCCAGGCCTTCCTCTGTCCTCTGCCTTCCGTTCTGTCACAGGAGCTGGGATCACAGATTCACACATAGCTCCAGGCTTCATGTTCGTGCTGCTGATTCAAACTCAAGTCCTCACGCCTGTGTGGCAGTGCTTTATTCACTCAACTGTCCTCTCAGGACCAGTGTGATGAATTTACTTCACGGGCTGGTTTGAATGAGAATGGACCCCCTAGCCCCCATTATCTGGGTCATTACCTTAAAAAGCAAGATAAGAATTCAACACAAAACCCAACATTGTATGAGACCCCAAGAGTGGAGTTGATCTCTAGTGTTATGTTCTATAAGTCATGACATGGAGGCAGAAGTTTAAGAAGAGTGGCCTGTTAACACTTGATTCACACCTATAATTGAACATCTAGTGCTGGGACAGAAACTAAAATGTCCCTGCTGGGGACTTAGAGCAAGCAGGTGGACTGGGACAGTTGAGCTGTGTGGACCTTTTTGCCTTTGACTTTGAGGGCTATGGCTTGGCCTTCCACAGCCAGACTCATGGGGGCCTTTTGAGCCTTAGCACTCAAAATACTGAGCCCCCCCCCCAAGTATGCAGAATATAACTTCTGGTCATAGAGGAGTCCTGTCCTGTAAAGGTCCCCAAGTGGGCTGTGGCAAGCTCCAGGATCACCCTTGCTCTGTGAAACTGATTCCAGGCAGAGCACAGCCAGCTCTGGTCCTCTTTGTGGAGGGCCATGTTTTCTCTGTAAACATGGGAGCCACCAATCAGAAGACAGAGAGAAAAGAAAGTGTGGGTAGAGGAGGGGCGGAAGTAGAAATGAGAGAAAAGGGCAGGGTGGTGGCTCACAGTAGCTGTGACCAGGGGCTCCTGGAAGCCACAGAACATCTTTGTGGCCATGGGTAACCCAGGGCTGTCTTGATTAAGTCTTAAGACTTAAGTGAGACATCAGATGACTCCTGGGGCTGCTTTGTTCCCTACCACACTGTTCTGCCACAGTGGGCAAGTTGGGCCACATGATAGTCATACCAGTATGACTTCTTGCTTTGAAAGTCTTGGATGCCAACTGGGGACAGCCTGGGGTGTGTGTGTGGCATCTCTACATTTACAGAGGGGCTTTTGTGGCGGCAGGCCTGGTCACCCTACTCACAGCCAGGGCAGGGCCCATGATAAACAGTCTCCTGACTCTGGGAGCAGAGATGAGATGATTCCAAAGCTGCTAGCCGAAGATACACACCCTTTACACAGACTTTAACTACTAGCTGCCAATCAAAACCGGTTAAAAGTCGAAAGGTATGGCTCTTCTGGTTTTATAGATGCCAAAACGGAGGCTAGAGAAGTATTTTGTCCCTGGTTCGCCAAGGAGCAGGTAGGAGAGCCAGAGGCATCAACCATAGGAGCCCGAGCAGCTTCGGGAGGTAGGTAGGAGTCACAAGTTCTCTTCTGTCTTTATTACTAGATTGTTAAACTGTCTGAGGCTGCAATATGTTGCCTGTGTGTGTGTGTGCTCGTGCATGTGCGAGTGAGAGCTCTTCAACTCATTTAAGATGCACATGTGCAAGTGCACCTGGAGGCCAGAGGCCAGTCTGCAGCGTTGCTCTTCCAGAACTGTCTTACCTACTTAACTTTCTTAATTCAAACTGGAATTTGGGCTGGAGGTGTGTCTCAGTGATAAAGTATTTGCCTAACACATGCAGACAGTACCAGCAAAAAGAAAACAAAGCAAATGTGAACTGGGTCTTGGGTAGCCCAGATGACCTTGAACTCACTGTGTAGTTTGGTCTGCAAGCTGTGGATGACCTTGAACTTCGGACTTCCCTTCTTCCACATCCCAAGGATGGGATGGCATTACTCTACCAGATTTATTTGGTGCTGGCGATTGAAACTCTGGACTTTGTGTGTGCTAGGTATGCATTCTGCCTAGATTTGGGTTTCTGATAGCTGTTCTGGTCACAGGATTAAAAGGGGGCAGAGCAGGAATAAGGTTTGAGGAAGACTGTTGCAGGGGTTTTGAGGAGAAACTGTGGGGTCCTGTAATGGGATGGGAAAATTTGAGGCACTCTATATTCAAATCATCCTAGGAATGCCCTCCTCAGCCCCCATAATCCTGCGTAGTCTTCCAGTAACAGCTTGCAGTCAGAGCTCGAAGGGCCTATGGTACCCTTGGAAAGGTTTTATTAAGAAAGTGTTGGCATTTTGAAAAAGTCTTACACTTACAAATTGAGCCAGAAGGCAGTGCTGTGGGAAGATGCCAGTGTCCAGAGAGGTCTGGGGCTGCCTGAGCAAGCAGGACCAAGGGGTTTGTGGGATTTAATCCCAACGGTGTGCTCATAGTATTGAACCCTTATAGCATGCCTAACATGGACATGTTAGGAACCTAGGATACTTACTTGCTCTTCATGAAAGAGCTATGAGATAAATGGCTTCCAATCCCTGTTACGAGAGAGAGAGAGAGAGAGAGAGAGAGAGAGAGAGAGAGAGACAGGGAGGGGGGAGGGGTACAGGGAGGCCAAGTCACGGAGAGAGAATTTTACTGTTATTATTATTATTATTATTATTATTATTATTGGTTTTGCCCTTAATGTCATATATATGTATTTTGTGCCTATATACAGTTCAGGAACCACATGTTAGAAAAAGCATACTAAATTTGTCATTTTGAAACTTGCTTAATATTGCCTCCAGGTGTATCCATTTTCCCACGAACTTTGCTCTTCTTTATGGGTGAAAATTCCATTGTGTGTGCAAACCACATATTTTTTTATATCTGTTCTTCTGCCGTTAGGCTCCTAGGTTGATTCCATAACTTAGCTATTGTGCACAGTACTGCAGGAAACACTGGTATGTGAGGATATCTGTGATATGTTGGTTGGGAGTCTTAGGGGGAAATACCCAGGAGTGGTACAGCTGGGTCATATAGAAGACATGTTTGTAGACTCAGACGCTGCAAAGGAAGGAAGGTGTTCTTGGCATTAGGAGGAAGAATCAAAGGAAATATGTACTTGTTTATTTTAGAAGATGAGATAGTTTTTCACAGGTCTAAACTAAGCCCAGTTTAGGGAGTGGGCTAGAGGCAGGAAAGAGCCTAGTGGTCTCAGGAATAGATATGGACTGTGATCCAAAAACATGGGAGGGAGGGTGGAGGGGGAAGCATACTCAGGCAGATAGACAGACACACTGACCAACCAGTGAAACATGGCAGGAAGTGCATTTGACTTCACTGGCAGGAAACACCCAAAGAGGTGAATCCACAGAGACAGGAAGCAGATTCCTCCCTCCCAAGGGCAGGGGGAGTAGGTAAGAGGGACTTTTTAATGGCCCAAGTTTTCTTTTGGGGTTTGTATTAATTAAGTTTCCTGTTGTGGTGACCACATGACTTGCAGTTTGAGGGTACATTCTGTTATGGGGAAGTCCTGGCTTTCAGGAGCATAAGGAGCTGGTTTCATTGCTCTGCAGACTGGAAGGAGACGGGCACAGAGGTGGTGGGCTCACCTTTTCCTTTTACCTCAGTTCTGGATCCCAGTCCATGGGATAATTCTATGCCCATTCAGGGATAGGCTTCCCTTTTTAGTTAAACTTTTCTGGAAACAACTCACAGAGACAGGCAGAATTTGTCTGCCTAGTGATTCTCAGTCGAATCAGTTGGTAATGAGGCTTAACTATTACAGGGTAGTGGAAATGTGTGGTAAACATATTATACACCACTGATGCTTAATCTCTTTTTATGATGCTGAGGATTGAGCCCTGGATCCTTTGCAGCTAGGCCAAGTGCTCCAATATGGAGCTTATGTATGCCTCAGCTCTGAACTGTCTCCTTTCAAAGGCTCAATCCATATTATAGGAATTCTACTTCAATAAGACACTTGAAGGATGCACAAGTAGACAAGAGCAAAGTGGGTCATCTCTTTCCTTGTTTGGTTCCTGTTACTTAAGTGGCTTTATTCTGATCATCTTCCAACCACAGATGGATGTGTTCTTGTCTACTGGCATAAATGCTTGGTGAGATTCAGTGGTGCGAGTAAGAACTCCTTGTGCTTATTCAGCAAATGTTACAATAGATGAAAGATTGGTCGAGTCCATGGATGAAGTTTCAAAACGATGGCTGAGGATGATGAGAAATGGAGGTAGCAGAGGACAAGGGGAAAAAAAACAAAAAAAAACAAAACAAACTGTTACTAAGCTGGAAGGCCTGCTGAAGAAGACCAGGGCATGAGGTATCCTGGTAACTGGTGTTTCTATGGCTACCACATGCTCCTTTTCCCCTCACCCATACCCCTCTGGTACTGCTGAGGTGTCTGACTGCAGTAGAGAAGGTAGATTGGCTGTAGAAGATGGGGCATTGTGCTTGACCACAGTGGTGAGACCGGAGATCTGACGGAGTGGAGGGCTTTGGGAAGACTCGGGTCAGAGACTTGATGAATAGAGTAAAGAACCACAGAAAAATTTGGAAGGCAGTGGATGCAGAACTCTATGGATGGAGAATAGCCCAGGAGTCCTGAGAGCCTAGTCCTGGACAGTGAACCAGGAAGTGTGCTAGCCATCTGGCTCAGGTACCGTGAAGGTCAAAGCCATTGGGTTCCAAGCAAGAACAATATTGCAAGTCCAATACAGTGGGTTCTAAAATTTGCCATTCATAAGAACCCTTTTGGATATGGGAAGAAGATAGGGAAGTGTCCATTTATTCCCCACTAAAACTAACACTTTAAGATATAATTTCATAAATTGACAGTAGTATGTGTTTTGTTTTAAATAAATTAATGTACACTAGGTGGGAGCCTGTGCTTATATCTGGCCAGTGGGATGTATGACTCTGTCTAGAAAGCCTCTGGCTGGCTGGCCCAGTCCTTGATGGTGGGAGACCAGACTTAGTGGCTTGTGTAGACAGACACCATGCTTCTCTGTATCTCCCCACGGTTGGCAGCTAAGGCACTCTTAGGGAGAGGCCATGAGGTTACCCTGCTTCTGGCTCTTTCCAAGCCTACTGTGTGGAGACCATCTTATTTACTTACTGACTTCTGCTATGCTGGGCATGGACTCCCCTGTTTCTAGACTGGGATTTCCAGTGATTCTTAGCCTTTTGCGGGTACTCAGTCTCAAGCCTACACACTCAGCATAAGGTTTATAGTTTTAGATTCTAGCCCTCCTGCTGCTGTTTCTCTCCCTCTCTTCCTTCTCCCTTCCCCATTCCTTGCCTTCCTTCTCCTCCCCCCCAACTCCTCTCTCCTCCCCCCTCTTCCTCCCTCCTCCTCCCCAATCCTCCTACTCCTCCTCTCTCCTGCCCCCCTCCTCCCATTCCTCCCTCCCCTCTCCCCTCCATTCTTCTTCCTTTCCTGCCTCCCTCCTTCTTTTCTCTGTCTTTCCCTCCTCTCTCACCTTCATTTCTTCTTCTGTGCCTCCCCTCCTTTCTTTCCCTCTTCCTCTTTTTGTATGTACATTGATTTTTTTTAATCCTTTAAGGATTACCATCCCTTCCCCCAACACACACACACACACACACACACACACACACACACACACACACACACACAATTAGGAACCCAGGGTCCCGTCTTGCTGAATTTTGAAATTTGATCTAGAAGTAAACCTTAAGCTTTGAGGGGTAAGTGGGAGCCAGTTTAAATTCTGGTGTCACCCTTTGCTGCTGAGCAAGTTGCTTAACCGCTGACTTCCAGTTTCATGTTAAAAGTAGAGCAGAGAAAGTCTGGTAAGGATGTGTGTGTGTTCGTGTGTAATCAAAGGTGTGAACAGCACACGTGAAAATAAAGTCCCTTCCCGTCAGTAGACTCAGTAACTCAGGACCTTTGTCATCTTTCAAATATCCCTTCCCTGTGCCATTGCTTCCTGTACACTTGAGAGCCAGAGAGCCTTGCCTAAGCTTTCTCCTAGGCTCTTTCACAGGCTGTGAAGGTGTCTTTGATGTTGGCTCCTTAACCTTTGTCTTCTGAGTTCCTTCCTTGAGTAATGCTTTAAGGGCAGGTTAGTCTGTTCTTAGTCATATCCTGGTGTCTGTTCATGAAACAACTCATTAATGTGTGTGCCTTTCCTGTCCCAGCACACAGTTTGATAAGGAACTGATTACACATCGGTAAGAAATAAAATAATAACCTTTTAGACTAGGCGTAGGGATCAGGTAGGAGGGGGGGGGCATGTTTCTGAGTTATTCCCTTAGCATCATGGCAGGGGGGGAAATAGACAGGCATGGGGCTGGAGCAGTATCTGAGGGCTTTGCATCCTGATCCACAGGCAGCAGCAGGCAGGCAGAGACAGAGACAGAGACAGAGACAGAGACAGAGACAGAGAGACAGGGACAAGGAGACACACACACACACACACAGAGCGCACCACAGGGCCTGGTGTGGGCCCACTCCCAGTGACATACCTCCTTCAGCAACAAGATCACCCAATCCTAACAAACAATTTAGCATCAGTTGGGTACTAAGCATTCAAATACATGAGCCTGTGGTGTGTGTGTGGCAGGGAAGGGGGAACATTCAAACCTCTACAGTGTTTGTGGTGACATAGGCCGAGAGTCCTAGCACTGGGAAGGCAGGAGGAGGGAGGGAGACAGGGAATGCAAGGTCAGCTCATGGTATATTGAAAATCGGTGTCAAAAAAGAACACGTGAATAAATACATAAATGAATGACAAATAAAGTCAACATTTTCATTTATGATTGGAATTTCAACATTGATGTTAATATTTGTACCCTGCCTGCCTTCCCTCCTTTCTTCCATCTTAGTCCCCTCTTTCTTCTCTCCCTTCCTGTATCCTTCCATCCCTCTCTCCCTCTCTTTTCTGTCCCTTTGTTTCTCTTTTGCTCGAGAGAATGGTTTTGTAACATTTGAAATTCTTAATAATTTAATATTTTTACTTTTAAAATGGGATAATGGATGTGAACATCAGAATAATTGAAAACAAGAGCCTAATGCTGTACCTGCAATGTAATAGCTGTGCTATATAAAGTGTGTTGCCATTTTAAATTCGAATAAAGAGAAAAGAGGTGTTCATATTCTCTGCAGGCAGCTCAGCCTTCTGTGAAAAGGACCCTATTGATTAAACCCTTAGAAAGTTTAAAAAGCCCCCCTTTTAGCTCTAAGATATTGGCATACTTATGATGGATGCCTACGAGCAGATAAAAACGGTTGAGCCTTTTTGGTGGACGAAGCCGGGATCTTTTCACAGCAAGAGGCAGTGGAAGAATATTCGCTGCAATTAAAAGCTGCAGTGTGAGTTTCAGGAAATGTACATTTTTCATGCCTGAAGAGTCAGTTAAAAAAAAAAAAAGTAATAGACTGCTAGAAATGAAATGTGATGGGATTGAAGAGTTGTTGGTACCAGTTTCCCCTCCCCTCCTCTCCCTTTCAGTCTTGAACCTGGTAGTGAAATCTCTGGTTGACAAATAAGTCCTGCCAGCCAACCTCTTCCTCAGCCCTTCTTCTTCTTCAATCCTGGAAGTAAACTTGACTGCTGAACTCCAGCTGTGGCTATGGCCATAAGGCCAGCTGGAATGTGCATGCCTTCCGTTTGCAGGGGAACTGGTCCTGAGGCCACTTTGGACACTAATATCTGAGCTGCTCCAGTCCCTTCTGTAAGAACGTATACCCCCTGTGCCTGAAGTTGATTCTCCACTGTTTTTAATACGTAACATAATATAAGTGCTTTTGATACAATGTTGTGTAGGGAGTGGGACAAGAAAAAGAAAGTTCTATGTGTATTCAGGACTAAAGCCAAACAAGTTTCCTTTTCTCTAGGGAAGAGGGTTTTTACATAGTAAAGGCTGTGTAGCCAAAGGTGACCTTGACTATCTATCTCCTCCTCTTGCCTACACCCTCTGGGCTCCCATGGACGGTTTATGCATGCTGGAGCTGGAGCTGGAGCCCAGTGTTTGTGATTGACCTACATCCCCGGTCCCCCAAGGCAGCTCTTTTCTTTTTTTCCTGGATATTTTTCTATCCAGAAAAATATGATTGGTTAAATCTGCGGATGTGTTCCCATGGATACAGGGAGCCTGGTCTGGAAGTACCTTGATGATTGTCCTTCAGTAAATATATAACTCATGTTACATTTTGCTGAAATCTCAAAATACTTTTTGTCTTCATCATGGCCAAGACCAGTTGGTGGGTAGCAGTTACTCTTAGATCTTGTAACTTGGTGTATCAATAAGTAGGCACACATATTACTAGAATACAATTATATCTTTAAAATATTTTGAATTTATTATTGTTGACACAGGGCATGCTCACTGTGGCTGAGGCTAACCTTAAACATCTGATCCTTGTGCCTCCACATCCTGAGGGGAGGGAGGTAGGCTTGGGTTAAGAAGACTTGAAGACTTTGGGTCCTTCTTTTCTTTCAAAGAATGATACACAGGAAGCTGGGGATATAGGTTAGTTGGTAAAGTGCTTACCTGGTATGCAAGAGGCCTGGATTCAATCCCAAGGACCCCCCACATCAGGTGGCAGACTATAATCCCAGTACTCACTGGGGTGGAGACAGCCAAACCAAACCAAACCAAACCAAAGCAGTGGTACCAGGGAAGGGGAACGCTTACCTTTGGGGTCAGGTGGTCTGAGTGACTCTAACCTGGGACTGAGTCTATTTCTGTCAGAGAGTAATAAAACGTTTTTCCTTAAGGACTTCCTTCAGTGTATCCAAGGGTATTTTATTGAGTGTGTGCGTGTATGTGTGTGTGTATGTGTGTATGTGTGTGTGTGTGTGTGTGTGTGTGTGTGATGGAGCACTTGTGCCACCTGCGCTGGTGCATGTGTGGGGATTGAGAAGACGGCTTTCCAGACTTGGCTCACTCCTTTTCACCACATGGGTCCCTGGGCTCCAACTCATGTTATCAGGCTTGGTGGCAAGTGTCATCTCACTGGCCTAAGTGCCTATTTTTATACAGTCCTCCTTGGACTGTAAAAGAGCTTGGACAAGTCTTTGGGCTCCTGGGTGTTTATTAGTAAGCAGGTGGCATGAATGAAAGCTAAGTGGGATAAAAGTTGTGTGTGTAGCTGGAGGAAGAACGGCTGTGAGCCCTTGCCCTCTGGGGATGATTGGAATCATCAGCTTGGCTCTGGAGGTGAGTCCAAAGCCCCACAGATAGAGCATCCTTCTCGGCTCTTTCAGCCTAGTGTTTACAGCATGGAAGGACCGCTTGGGAATGCCCCCATGAGCTTCCAGGCCCACGTGGATGCATTTTCATCACAGCTGTGATAATGCAAGTCAATGCCTGAGCTCCTGGCAGGTAACACATTTTACCTGCAAAACTCCCGAGCAGAGACTAATGGCAGAAATAGTTACAGGGCACCGACAGAATGAGGGATCGCCCCAGGCACCTTGCCTTACAACTGTGGGAAAGCCCTGAGGCCCAGGACAAGGGCAGGAAATGAGACTGCTGGAGCCCAGGGAGGAGGGGATACAGGGTAGTCAGGGAAGCCCAAGGGTACGATTCCTAAGGAGAGAGTGTATTACTGTGACAATATGCCTACCTATGAAACTAGAGGGGAACTTTCAACTCACAGTTTAGTTAAAACACTGCAGCACAGTGGGAAGGCGGGAGGCAGAGCCTAGAAGGCTGTCACTTGGCAAGGTCATGGGGCTGCCGCTCACAGTTAGGGTGTGTCTTCTTTAATCTAGAAATTGCCATAGATGTGCCCAGCGGTTTGTCTCCCAGGTGACAATAGGTGCCATCAAATATGCAACCAGGAACTCAAGAAAGAAAGTCTGGGGAGCCCTGGAAATGCCTGTAACATGATTCACCTTTTTATGGTTCAGCTTAGGGCCTGATGAGATGGTTCAGTGAGTGAAGGCAGGTGCCAGCAGGCCTGAGGTTCTGGGTTTGATGCCCAGTACCCACATAGGGACCACATACACACATAGACACATAGACACACACATACTAAAATAAATGTGAAAAGGTCGGGCGTGGTGGTGCGTACCTTTAATTCCAGCACTTGAGAGGCAGAGGCAGGCGGATTTCTGAGTTCGAGGCCAGCCTGGTCTACAAAGTGAGTTCCAGGACAGCCAGGACTACACAGAGAAACTCTGTCTCGAAAAACCAAAAAAAAAAAAAAAAAAAAAAAAAAAAAAGAAAGAAAGAAAAAAAGACTAGGGTTCAATTGCCAGCACCCACATGGCAGCTCACAGCTCACAGTGATACATGCAGTCAGAACACCAATGTACATAAAGAAAAAAAAATGTGAAAAGACTTTCAAATTTGAAGCTATCCTGACTGTCCGGGAACTAAAGATTCCTGGATCAGCTTCCCGAGTGCTGGGATCATCAGGACATTTTCCTGTGTTTCTATGTGTTTCTTTTCTGATCAGCTAAGCTAAGTCAGAGTTATGAAACTTCCTCTAGGTTTACCTCCTGGTTATTTTGACTCCATCCTTTAGTGCATCAGGACAGATACAGAGGGAGAGAGTGCTTTGGACAGGGTTCCTGGTGTCCCGTGGGCGGAGATGCTAACTTGTTCAAAAAAAAAAAATACTCCAACCCCACCCCTACCCAACACACACTAAGGACCTTTTCAGTTTCCCTGAAAAGGCCGGAGAAGTCTTCTTCTCAGGTGGTGTGTTTCCTTCTAGCCTGGCTTGCTTCATCCATCCATCCACCCATCCACCCATCCACCCATCCATCCATCCACCCATCCACCCATCCACCCATCCACCCATCCATCCATCCATCCATCCATCCATCCATTCATCTACTCCATCCATCCACCCACCTATCCATCCATCCATCCATCCATCCATCCATCCATCCACCCATCCATCCATCCACCCATCCACCCATCCACCCATCCATCCACCCATCCATCCATCCATTCATCCATGTGTGTGTGTAAAATTGCGTTTCTGTGCACCCCGTGCATGCAGGTGCCCGAGGGAGCCAGAAGAGGGCACCAAATCCCCCGTGGAATGGCCTACAAGAGATCGTGAGCTACCTGACCTGGATACGGAGAACCTAAAGGGGTCCTCTGCCAGAGCTGGATATGCTACTGTAACTACTGAGCTGTCTCTGCCGCCTAGACTGGCCTGTTATTAATCCTTTTTTAAATGATAATGTTTTCCATTCAAGGCTGCCTGTCTCCTAGGGGTTTTCTATATTGCCTGCTAGGCCCTGCTGGGTGATTAAGCCGCTCACTCAGCATATTAAATGCCACCAGAGGACTGTTTGCCTACAGCAGCCAGCTGTATTTCTCAAGGCCTTCCCTGAGTGGTGCCGCTAACTGCTTCAGGAGGAAAAGACCTTATGCTATGGGAGTCAAGGATCAGCAGATACAGGATCCACACTGATACCCTCTTCCCTGTCGGCTCCTCCCGTCCCATCCCTTGTGTGATCGTCAACGTTTTGTGGATTTCTGGGAGGTTCTTAGGCCTTCCTCCCAGAACAGTGAGCACAAAGATAATTGGAAGTGAGGAGAGGTGGGAGGGGAGGTTATACTTGCTGCAGCAGGCAGTCATTGGGTTGGCAATCATTTGTACAGCTCTTCTGATGCCCTACTTCTGCTCCTTCCTGTGTAAGCATCTTAATGACTATAGCTTCTGAAGGGTAAATTCTGGTAAATTTGCTGGAACTTTAGAAGCGTCTTTCATGTTCCAGAGTGGCCAGCATTCTAGGCTGTTCTGTGGTGGCTAGCAGCACCACTGGATTAATTCTGGTGAAATTCAGGGCCCTTAGATTTAATGCTTGTAGCCAAGATTTTTGGGAATATCCAGATAGGCTTGGACAAGGAAGAGAAGAGGCCAGTTGTGGGTGGTGGAGCTGGAGGCAGGAGGAGCTTGGACACGGGGCACTTGCTAGGTGGGGGCATTTAGAGCTGTCAGTGGGTTTCCAGCCCTTTGCAACTTAAGGCTTTAATGAAAGGCAGACGTTCATCCTGGATTCCAGCACGCCCCCTTGACTGTCCCTGGAGGGAAGGACCATGTATATCATTATGTTGTGCCTGCCTGGTGGAAGGACCTATTGTACCCAGCCATTTGCTTGCCGAACTCATTGCCTGGGCTGCTGGGCCCCTGCTTTGGGAGCCAGACTGGGTCTGGGAGGAACAGGAAGGAAGTGAGGTAATTTTCTAGTTTTGTGTAATCTGGCTCTGGTCTAGTGAATGCATTTTTTTCTGCTGGGTACACTGTTACCTGGTAACTCACTTAACAGCTGAGTGATGGCCTCTGGCCCTCCAGATCCTGAGGGCAGGATCTGAGTCAGGGATTCCTCCCTCTGGTCTTCAGGCCTTCCTGGTTCCTGAGCTCCCCGAGAGCAGTCAGAAGTCTGGGGCCCCTGCAGCCTCAGGGTTCACCGCTGCTCTGACCTCCCATTGGTTATTAATAACTTGCAAATCAGTTTAATAGAGTAGTAGAATTTAGTTTTCTTCCAATTGAGGATGTGATGAGGGCCAGGGATGGAGCTCAGTTGGCAGAGTGCTCCCCTGGCGTTTACCAAGTCTTGGGATCTATCACCAGAAGCACATAAGCTGGGCTTAGTGTTGAATGTCTGTCCTCTCAGCATTCAGGGCGTGGAGGCAGGAGGCCAGCCTGGGCTAGGGGGGACTGTCTAAAAGAAAAAAATAAGTGTGAGATGGTAGAGGTCTCTTTTAGGGGCCTGCCACATTTGATTATAGTTTGCTTTGATATATTGGGTTTTTTTGTTTGTTTGTTTTTTGTTTTTTTGCTTTTTTTTTTTTGTTTGCTGTGGCAGTGTAACTGACAGAAGCAGCCTAAGGGTTCTTTTGGCTCCCAGGTCAGATGTACATCATCACAGCAGCAGCAGGAGTGGGATGAGCTAGCCACATTGTATCCATAGTCAGGAAGCAGAGAGAGATGGATGCTGGGGCTCAGCTCACTGCCTCCTTTTTCATTTTCTCCTTTTTGTTCCCTAAGATCCCAGCCCATGGGAAAGTCCTGCTCATCTTCAGGGTGGGTTCTCCTTTAGTGAAACTACTTTGGAAACACTCTCAAAGACACACCCTGATGTGTAGTTCCTTGGAGATTCTAACCCCCCCTCAAACTGACAAAAGAGATTAACAATCCTGAAGATCTATTTCAAATCCCTGTTTTTAATTCCTTGTTTAACTCTTTGGGCCTTTGTTGTGGTTGTTAGAATGGTTTTAATCATAGATTGGAGAAAAAGAAACACTTACATAGTCTGTTTAACAGTCTATCTTACTGGAAAGGTCTGATCTCCACAAGTGAACTCGAGTGTGTACACACTGGTGCACGAACACAGGTGGACACACACAGGATCACACACTCACACATAGGCACTCATACACCACACATGGAGAGGGGGGAGGGAAGAAGTGAAGGCAAGAGGGAAATAGAGAGAGATAAAAAAGAACTTCCAACAATTAAATGAAGAAGTAGCAAGCTCTCTGGATGTAGTTGGTCAACTGAGTAAGTAAGTACTCATTACTAAATAGGATTGAACTGAACGGTGGCCATAACAGGATCGAGAGGAGCAGCAGGACCCACATTCCTATGCCACCGCCACCGCAGCTGCCTCCTCCTCCTCCTCATATTCTTCTTGCTTTTTTTTTTTTTCCTTCTTGCAACAGAGTCTCACTATGCTGCCCAGGCTGGCCTTCAACTTCCAGGCTCAAGTGATCATTAGACACCAGCCTCCCATTTCAGTGGTCAACCTTGTCAGCTGTCAGCAAAGATCCCAAGACAAGGAATAACAGAAAATTGGACCCCATTTAAAAAAAAATTTTTTTTAATTACGTATTCTCCTCAATTACATTTCCAATGCTATCCCAAAAGTCCCCCATACCTCCCCCACCCCCACTTCCCTACCCACCCATTCCCATTCTTTTGGCCCTGGCATTCCCCTGTATTGGGGCATATAAAGTTTGCAAGTCCAATGGGCCTCTCTTTCCAGTGATGGCCGACTAGGCCATCTTTCAATACATATGCAGCTAGAGATGAGCTCCGGGGTACTGGTTAGTTCATCATGTTGTTCCAACTATAGGGTTGCAGATCCCTTTAGCTCCTTGGGTACTTTCTCTAGCTTCTCCATTGGGAGCCCTGTGATCCATCCAATAGCTGACTGTGAGCATCCACTTCTGTGTTTGCTAGGCCCCGTTAAAAAATATTTTTAAAATGATTATTTGTGCTTGTGTCTGGATGAGGGGTGGGACACATGAGTGTCATGGCGTGGAGGCAGGAAAATGATGTCAGATCCCTTAGAACTGTAGTTACAGGCTGCCGAAAGCTGCCTGAAACTTGGTATTTCCTCATTTAATTGTTTTTTTTTTTAATATTTAATTGAAAAGAACCATCATATCATCATATATATGTGTGTGTGTGTGTATCCTGTAATAGCAGTGCATCATGCAGGAAAGATTTCTCTGGTGTCACGTGTAAAGTATCTGTCACATGGATATTTGGTGCTCAGAGACAGTAAGGACTCGTGTGTTCTTGGTAGAGCTGGGGATAGCTCAGCAGCAGAGCATGTGAATAGCATGCACAAGGCTTGGGTTCAATCCTTGACAGTGGCAGGCGGAGTAATAATCTTAGGCTTGGAGAGATGGCTCAGCCGTTAAGAGTGCTTCCTGCACGTCCAGAGGATCCAAGCTTGGTGAGGCTGGCTTTCCTTTTCCAGATGAAGTTATAGTGAAATGTCACACATAGCCTCACAGTGACATTATCACCCGTCTGTATCATACATCCTGTACCGTCCCACAAGATAATATCGTCTACTGATGTCACAGCAGTCTCTGATCATGGTGGGAGAAAGTGGCCAGAAAGTGGCTCATTTCTTCAAATGTGCTGCTGTTGGTGAGTGACTTAGATCTGCACAGCAGCTGAGCGGTGGGGTTAAAATTTCCCCAAAGTCCCACAGCCACGATTTGAGGAGTTGAGATTTTAACTCTGCTTCCTACCCTGTGGCATTGCTAAGCATCATCGTCCCCTTATGGGGCCTGATGGTTATTTCTAATTGTGAATTGTGCAGAACCTACAATCACCTGGGGAAGAGAGCCTCAATTGTCTTGTCTAGATCGGGCTCGCTTTTGGGCATGTCTGGGGGTATTGTCTTGCTTGCCTGAATGAACGTGGGCAGACCCAGCCAGCGCACTGTGTCCGAGCACCATTTCCTGGTTTAGACCCTGAACTGTGTAAAACTATAGAAAGCTAGCTGAGCACTATGTGTGCACGCATTCATTTCTCGCTTCTCTCTACTGTGGAGGTGACTAAGTCGATTCAAAGCTCCTGCCATCATGCCTTCCCCCCACAGGGATAGACTGTAACCTGTAGTTGTGACTTAAACTCTTTCTTCCTGGTGTTGTGTTATTTTATCACAGTCACAGAAATGAAACTTGGAGAGAGCTTAGTAATAGGAAGGGTCAGGAGCGCTGAAACCGTTACTGAGTCCCTGCTGGGCAGGAAGCACGGGGTGAGTACAGTTCCTACTGGCTTTCCCAACCTCTACACACCCAGGGATTGGATGCCAATATCACCAATACTTGGCTGGAGATTAAACCAAGCTTTGGAAGTGTTAAACATGGAAAATGTTCATTAAAGTTCATTCAGACATGTCTGAATGCCCACTGTCAGAATAGTAAATAAAATCATAAAAATGTAGATTTGGTGGATTGGCAAATATCTCTGGTGAATTTTGTGTGAGATGCTGTGTCAGAGTTAAGGAGAAATAGAAGATGTCCTCCCGGGTCGCTGAGTCTGCGTAGAGGAGTGTCCACACCAAGTGAGAGAGGTGGAAACAGCACAGAGACATAGAGTTTGGCAAGGATGCAGAGTGAGGAGGGTGGGGCCAGGAAGATAATGTACAAATGATAGGGGGCGTTATGTTAGAACCACTGAGCTAAGCAGACCTTGAATCAGAGGGCCTTAGTGGCCAGCACCTGGCCTTCGAGAGGCGCTATCTAAACGTCTTTATTTAAGTGGAAAGGGATGTGTAGGTGTGTGTGTGTGTGTGTGTGTGTGTGTGTGTGTGTGTGTATAGTGTGTGTGTAGTGTGTGTGTCTGTATTAAAGTTGGAGAGGTGCTATCTAAACCTCTTTATGAAAGTGGAAAGGTTTGTATGTGTCTGTGTGTAATGTGTGTGTGTGTCTGTCTTTATTAAAGTTGGAGAGGTATTATTTAAACGGCATTGTTAAAGTGGAAAGAGGTGTGTCTCTGTGCTGGTCTGCCTTTATTAAAGTTGAAGAGGTGTTATCGAAACCTCTTTATTAAAGTGAAATGGTCTGTCTATCTGTCTGTCTGTCTATTCCTGGGAGTACACCTGGCAGGGATTGAGGAGTATGTTGGGAGGGAGTAGGGTGAGTCTGGAGAAAACCCAGCCACTTAAGGAGCTGTAGTGATCTCCTAGGGAGGAGATGGTTGAGGTGAACATGAGGATCATGGTGGCTCTGTTGGCTGTGGAGTCTGTCAGCAAATGTGAGCTTTTCCAAGAGGCAGGAATCTGAGGGCGGTGATCAAGTTGAATGTTCAGGGAGAAAAAGCAGGGAATATTTCTCTTGGGTTAGCTTATTAGGCTCTGAGAGAAATAGGTGCATTTATGCACCCCCTCCAAGGAGAAATTCATATATGCATGTGGCAGGCAGGTGAGGTGGGTATGTAGGTGGGCGATGTGCATGCTTGTGCATACGTATGTGGAGGCCAGCGGATAGCCCCAGGTTTCTACTGTCCGTCCACCTAGGTTTTATTCCAGAAAGGGCCTCTCACTGGCAGGGAGCTTGCCAGCCTCAGAGCTCTCTGTCTCTTACCGCCCCAGCACCGGGATTACAAGCAAACACCCCCACACCTGGTTTTTCGCTGGGGCTCTGGGGATGAAGCTCAGGTCCTCATGGTTGTGTGGCAAGCGCTTTACTGGCGGAGCTAACTCTCCAGCCCTTTTTGCCCAGAATTGGTTAAAGATAAAGACAGTTTGGTGTAATCCTGCTATATCTCAGGACTGGCTTGATCCTCTGGAACTTTCTTTGATGACAGAGTCATCAGCCTGTATGGCAGCCACTGAGTGTTGCATGGACTTTTGAAACTGAAATTGGGAAAGGAATTTTCTCAGGATACTACCACACCTCTCTTAGGCCTTCTGAACTAGGATCTGGGCTGCTCTGTATGTTCAGTTGGCCACATTCCTAGAGAAACAATGTGGTGTGGAATGTTTCCACATTGAGACCTGGACAGATCCAGGTGAAGGTGTGGAGCAAGTGGTGCCTTCTGCCTTGTTCTGGAAGGACACACCTAGCACCTGTGGGCCCCACCTGCCCTTGGAGGCCATGCCCTGGGGAAGTCACCTGCTCTGCATTTTACTTTTTTTAATGTAAGTCTGAGTCTTTGTAATGAATGAATCCTGAGAACAAATTCAGAACAATAAGGTAGATGTGTCTTTAGATACACTGGGAGGCCCCAGCAAGATCTTTAGCTTTCTGGGTGTGCTTCCTCTTCTGATTGATGAGAACAGCAGTACCTCAAAGAAGTATTTATGTTGGGCCACTTGCACTAAGCTTCTACGGTCTTGGCACATAGAAGGTTCTGGGTGTTTTATTAACACATTAGAAATAGCTATGTGCACAGTGAGATTGGATTCTTCCCCCTCCTCTTCCCTCCCCTTTCCTCCCTTTCTATCCCCTCCCTTCCCTTCCCTTTTCCTTCCCCTTCCCTTCCCTTTTCCTTCCCCTTCCCTTCCCTTTTCTTCCTTTTCCTCTTCCTCTTCCTCTTCCTCTTCCCCTTCCTTCTGTTCTCTCTTTTCTTTCTTTCTTTGACAGGGTCGCAAGTAGCCCAGACTAGATTCATACTCTTTATATAGCCAAGGATGGCCTTGAACTTCTGATTCTCTTGCCTCTACCTCCCAAGTGGAAGGATTCACGTGTATCAAGCAAGCACTGGAATCTTCTTTTCTTCGTGCCTGTTGATGCCTTTTCCTTCCATGTATTTAGCTAGACTTTGTAGCATGGTCATCGAGGAGACTTAAGACACCGAGGGAATATGACTTGTCTGAATGCCATGTCAAGGGGCTCTTATGAAGCGAAGAACTGCAATGCCATCTGATAGTGAGCCCATGGCTTCTGATATCAGGAAATAGTTGAGTAGTACTGGCTTCAGAATTCCACTGTTTTCATCTCTCTGCAGGGAAGAGAAGTAACTAGACCTTCTGTTTAAACTCCCCAGGTTTCTGGGTATTAACATTTTCACATCAGTTTCCTTTATCATTTCCTTATCTGGGTCCTCTGTTTGCTCACACTTGAGGTCGATTTAGCATATTACAAGAACCCAGCCTTGTCTCCCAGACATCATTAATCTCTCCTTTCTTGTGCAGTGTAAGTGTGAAATTCATCAAAAAGCAAAGGGAAATTAATAACATGTTGGTATTCACAACTCATCTGAGACCTCACAGCAGGTCCCTTCTCTGAATTAGCAAACACCTCAACATATTCAAAGGTATAGTGAAGGTATTTGGGACATGTCCCTGTGTTACTTCTGCTTTGACAATTGGTCAGTACATTGTCATGAGGTCACTGAAAGACCCCTAGGAAACATTCAATCAACGAACTTTCTTCTTTCCAATATATTTTTTTGTAGATAAACGAGAGGAGCCACGCCATTGTCGCCAATTTGCTTCTTGTCAATCATGGGAGGTTTGCCCTAGGAGATGCAGTTTCGATCTCTATTTACAGTACACTACACTTGATCTCATACTCGCCCGTTTCTTTCCTGTGACGTGTGGGAAGCTGTGTTTCAAAGGATACAGTATGGTGAGCGCATCATGGAAAAGAATGGGGAGTTAAAATTATAACTCCCCGCTCAGCTTTTACCGAGGGTGACAGAGGACACGCTTTTTCCACCAAAGTGTTCCTGCGATTGCACTAGGGATAACAGGCAGCAGTCACCTTCCATTAAGGGCGTGAGAGAAGCTCCTTACTATTTCAGTGATAGCATAAGGTGTTGAGTGAATCAGCAGCAGCCTCATCGTGAGGAATTAAAAATAGAGAGGAATGGCTGACATCATCCTATAGCGAGTTGTTAAGGAGCAGAAAAAAAGACCAGAGTTGTGTAAGCAAGAGACCTCTCTCAAGTGTCATGGCCCAGCTCCCGTGGTAATTGCTATGCATGCGTGGCAAATCTCAAATTTTGGCATACTCCCAAGTCACTCCTTGCTGGGGTCCACCATAATTCCTGATTTCTAGGTTTATGCTAAAGTCCAAGGTGTGCACCAGTGAGCATGTGTGGGTGGAGGTGCATACATGCCTGTAGGTGGACAAACCTGTGTGTATGCATGTAGAAGCCATAGGAGGACATTGGTTATCTTCCTAGATAGTCTTCACCATACTTTTTTGAGGCCTGAGATTTGTCTTGACTATGTTGCTCACTGCCAAACTCTGAGGTTGCAGCTTCTTCCTCTTCCACAATTAAATCCTGCTCTCGTGGTCTCTGTTGATGCTTTTATCGTTTAGATGTAACTAAGAGGAAAATCTAGGGCTGGGGACATAGCTTGGTTGGTAGAACGCTTGCCTTTCATGCACAAAGCCTTGGGTTTATGCCCAGCCCTGCATAAACCACATGGTGCCTGCCTTCATCTCAGCACTCTGCAGGTGGAGGTAGGAGAATCAGAAGTTCAAGATTGTCCTTGGAGTGTATGGAGTTTGAGGCCAGCCTGGGCTACATGAGAGCCTGTAGGTGTGGGACATCAGTGCAGAAGCCCAGGACAAAGTGGGTGTCAGCTTGATAGAAACTATGACAGCATGGGCAGTTTTGAAATATAGGAAGGGGACATGACCTCCTCTATCATTTTCTTTACAGACAGACCTGGGAATGGCTATAAAATTTCACCAAATGACCCCTGTGAATGCTTTTTATAGTTTAGGGGTAATTAAGAAACAGGAAAATCCAGGACTGGAGACATGGCTCGGTTGGTAGGAGATGGCACCGTCTGGAATGGTTGGGGTTATCATACTTGTTGGCTCTGTGGGAAATGAGATTTAAGATTACTTGACCATTAAAGCATTATCCAGGGTGAAAATATCATCTCTTCAACTTCTCACTGACCACAGACTTTGCGAATGCCCAGAGCCAGGGTTCCTTCCATGATTTGGGAAGTAGCTTGGTTGATATTTTAGGTACTTCTTAACTAGCTGGCTGTTACTTTAGAAAAGTAATCAAGACTTGAAAGCTCTTGGGGAAGCGAAGGTTTAAGAACTGGGGTACAGATACTCAGTGGTTAACAGCACAGAGAACTCTTGTTGAGGACATGAGCTTGATTCCCAGCACCCACATGATTTGGAAGGTCTCATGCCTTCTTCTGATGTCTGTGGGTACCAGCATGCATGTAGAGCACATACCCCCACACACATACATGTAATTAAAAATTAATTAGAAGTGTCCGTGTCACTCACAGTTCTTTGAATGTGACAGTTTTACCAGTGGTGAGATTCATAGTTGACCTACAGGTCTTGCTTCTGTGACATAATTTTTGATGATGTGACAAATTTTTGAGGAATTTTCTCTAGAAAATGTAATTTCTTGAGGCCACTGAGGAAATGGCTCAACCCATTAAAGGGCTTGTCACTTAAACCTGGGAATCCATGCTTGGATCCCCAGCACTCGCATGACAAGCCAGGTGCAGTGCATGCATCTGTCACCCTATCACTGGTGGAGACAGAGACCCGAGGATCCCTGGAGTTCACTGGCTGCCCAGTTTAGTGAAGTTGGTGAGCTCCTAGTTTCATGAGAAACCCTATTTCAGAAAAGTAAGGCAGAGGCTGGAGAGATTGCTCAGTGGTTAAGATCACTTGCTGCTCTCGCAGAGGACCTCAGTTTGATTCCTAGCACCTGCATAGAGGCTTACAACCATCTGTAACTCCAGTTTCAGGCCAGTACGCTCTTTTGGCCTAATCCGGCACCAGGGATGCATGTGACACACACACACACACACACACACACACACACACACACACACACACACACATACTGTGATGGTTTGTATATCCTTGGACCAGGGAGTAGCACCACTGAAGGTGTGGCCTTGTTGGAATAGGTATGACCTAGTTGGAATGGGTGTGTCACTGTGGGTGTGGGTTTAAGATCCTCACCCTAGTTGCCTGGAAGTCAGTCTTCCACTAGCAGCCTTTGGATGAAGACATAGAACTCTCAGCTCCTCCTGCTCCATGCCTGCCTGGATGCTGCTGTGCTCCCACCTTGATGATAATGGACTGAGCCTCTGAACCTGTAAGCCAGCCCCAGTTAAATGTTGTTTTTTATAAGACTTTCCTTGGTCATGGTGTCTGTTCACAGCAGTAAAACCCTAACTAAAACACATACACACGTGCTCAGGACATATGTACAGTCCCACATAAATAGAACCTATGCCCCTCACCTTCCCACACATCCCCAGCATCTCCATTTAACTGGAGTCATGAGAATTAGTAGCCTTGTTCTTTAGTGTCATCTTTTCTCAGCATTCCTTCCTTCGCCTCACTTGGAGCTGTGTCGGAGAGAGGCTCACCTGAAAAGAGTCCACGTAGTTCTTGGCAGGGATTCAGCCCCACCCATCAGTAAACATTTACTGAGTCCTGACTGCTTCCTAGAGACAGTAGATCAGAAACAGTTGAGGTTTCAGCCTGCATCCAAGGTGCCTCTACCCCACCCCACTCTGGTATTGCTTATAGTTTGCTCACAGGGATTAATATGTTGACACTGTAAATCCTTCTATGCCATGGTTTTTAGAAAGAGGAAATTGTCCCCACATGGATTAAAAAAATAAGACATCTATTTTAGAGCACAATTTTTCATGAAGTCTTTAAGAATAAGGATGAGTTGATCAGGTTTAGAAGACGTAACCAGTTGGTTTGAGTGTGTGTGTGTGAAGGAATGAGGTCAGATCTTTTCCTTCCCTCCTACAGAGGCCTTGGCTGTTTAATAATTCTTGTAGGAGACATCTCTTGGCTATCAGAGATGGTTGTTTGTTTGTTGGTTTGTTTGGTGTGTATGTGAGGGGGGAGAGAATGTATATGTGTGTGTGTGTGTGTGTGTGTGTGTGTGTGTGTGAGAGAGAGAGAGAGAGAGAGAGAGAGAGAGAGAGAGAAGGGGGACGGATGGACGGATGGACAGACAGAGGGAGTGTGTTTGAGTCATGTTTTCATCCTTGGAATTGGGTTGTCTTTCTGTCCTCTTGCCAACTCTCATTTTGTAGCAGGGCCGTTGTGAGCTTGTTTCTGTGTGCACTTAGAAACCATGTGTGTTAATGTGTTAATGTGCTCTAGTCAGGGACATGTTGGAGTTGGTAAAAGGCTTTAGTGCCCGCTGAGACCTGGTGTTAAGAGGTCTTAGTTCAGACTTCCTTTCTTAACTAAGAGTAGCTTTGTTTCTACCCAACTCAGGCACCAGCTGCTTTTCTTTGAGGCAGAGTCTTTTATTGGCCTGGAGTCTTTTATTGGCCTGGAACTTCACCCAAAAGGCTGGGCTAGCCATCTGGCAAGCCCCAGGGACCTGTCTGTCTCCATCTCCCATCTTTGCCATAGTTAGGATTAGAAGTGCCCACCACCACTCCTGGTTTTTCCCATGGGTTTTAGATGAAGAAGGGTGGGTTTTCATGATTGTGAGGAATGTTTTTGTGGCCTGCGGAGCTGTCTTCTAATTTCTGTCTTAATGCCTTTGAAGAAGAGAACTTCTCCTTCTTAGGCATCAGAAGCAGAGGTTGGACAAGCCCTTTGACAGCCTCTCCACATGATACCTCAGTCCCTTTAACAGAGGAACTTAAAGCTATCTTTTTTTTTTTTCCTTTCAGGAGTGACTCCTACCTGAAAGTAGACTTTGGAGGAGGGTCCAGTAGGCCATGTAAGTACCATGTCAGCAAATATGCATCCTATCACAGTAGAGAGAGAGGACCAAGAATTTGAGTTAGATCTCATCTTTTAGAAATAACAGCATTTATCGACACTGCATTAGGATGTAGCCAACTTAGTGGAGTGCTTGCCTGGCATTCACAGAGCCTTGGGTTTCATCCCTTGCATTGTATAAAACCATATGTGGTAGTTATAGTGTGCCTGTAAGCCCAGCACTCAGAAGGGGGAGGTAGGCAGATCAGAAGTTCAGTCATTTTGGGCTATATATAGGTTTTGAGGCTAGCCTAAGCTACACGAAATTCTGTCTCAAAAAGAAGTACACATACATGTACATACATCAAACACAAACACACATACACAGAATGGTCAAATAGTCTCTGTGTGAAGTGATTGGTATCAGCTCAGGACCCCCAGACCAAGGGCTCAGCACAAAGGGGATTTATTCCCCTCAGAAGGACAGAGGGCAGGGAATAAGAGACAAAGACAAGAGATGGGGGACAGAGGAGAAGGGGAAAGGAACAAGAAAGAGGAGGCAGGGATATTGGTTCCTGAGTGGGACAAAGGACTGCTTCTGGATAAAGAGGAAACAGATATAGTCTATAGGAAGATGGAGGTGTATCAAGGTAAAGGGTTAAGCCCATGCTAGTATGAGGTATTTAATTTTAACTGAGCATGCTAATTAGGTGAGTCAAAGGGGACTTTTGATTGCTGGACTTCTGTACTTTGATAGCTGGACCTTTGTAGTCAGCCTCAGGGGGAGGAAGTGGCCAAATAAGGGAATAGGCCTTGGTGGCTAGCTCTAGAAATAGGATCTAATGGCTTTTTAATATCATTTAATTAAAAACAAAGCAGAGGGAATTGGGGGAGAAGGGCAAGACATGCCAGAACTGTGTTTGCCATGTTGGGGCTGGCTAGAGTCCCTTCACCCTGATATCTGGGTATATGAGGAACCCTTACTGAAGGAGTTTATTTCCTTGACCCCCATAATGCATCTATTTTGTAGAGAAAACAGTTTGCTGAGTATGTCTTTCAAGTGTCTGGATTGCCTTCATATCCCCCTCCCCTCCCCTAGCATTATCTTGGTAAATTTGGAATGAACGTGTAGGCTTCAAAGGCTGAGATTTTGGGTGTCAAGGTTATGGGGTCAACACAATGAAACATTAAACATTTCTAATTCTTATCCGTTTAATGTATGTGGGTCTTTGAACACATGTAGACTCTAATCATATCATAGTAGCAAAAATACCCAGGGTTACTGTAAATAACAGCATTAAAGTTAGCACTGAAAAGTCACGTGATCATGTGACTTTTATCTGTGGTTTCTCTCTAGCTGTCACCTTGAGAGTCTGTCCCTCTGGGAGAAATCAGGAAAATAGGAAATGTCTCCTTTGGAAACTCAAAGGCATTTTGAATCTCAAAGGACGTAGAATTTTTAATTTTCTTTTTGTCAAAAAGGCAGCGAGCACAATGAATGCCCACAACCTGCTTAATGAGAATCATTGCAGGAACTGGGCAACTGAGCTAGCTCTCTGCAGGGTTCGTTCTCCAGAAAGCTGGTTTAGTGGTATCTGGTAGGCAGTGTTCTCCAGGGGTGGCCAAGGATGGCCGCTCTCTGCAGCAGGCTGGCCTTGGGGAAGTCAGAGCTGTGTGCATATTGTCTCTACCCTCCAATACAAGTTCAAAGTGATTCTTAGCTACTTCGTGAGTTTGAGGAGAGCCTGGGCAACATGAAACTCTGCTTCATATACTGTGTTTTTCTTCTGGCCGTCTCCATACCTCCCTTCTGATCTCTTTTCTACCACTGTGGGGTTTGACAGCCTTCATGAACCAGGCGATGTGCTGGCGTCATGTAGGGCTCCTGGCACACATCTTCCTACCACCTAAAGTTGTCACATACACCCTCCCCTCCCAACTGTGGCATGCCATAGTTAGTCACCTTCTAAGGGCCCTCCTGCCTTTACCAAACAAGACTACTGAAAGAGCAGCTGTCTGTCAGCCTCCCCCAGAGCCGCTGGTTTGGGCTGTTGTCAGCTTGGTGTTGGAGGAGCTCCATAAGCAGCGACTCGGCAGTCAGTGACATTTACAGCTTGAAATCTACATCATAGATGCCTTTACATTTCTTATCGCCCTTTAAATAGCCTTTGGTAGGTATGGCACATGGCCTTTCCACACACGGATAGCCCCAAGTGGCGGAATGACTCACTCTCTTCCTCTCCACCGTGCTACCAAGACCTGTCTGCTGACGTAGGGTGACAGCAATTTGTCAGTGTAAGATATGCCTGTGATGCATCTACTCATGAAGAGAAGATTTATTTGGACAATTGGAGAGGCATTCTCTCACGGTTGGTTGGCCCTGTTGGTTTGGTATATTGGGAGACAGTGTACCATGGTAGCAGATTTTAGGAGCCTACTCATCTCAGTGTCTTAAACCATATTTGGATTAAAAAAAAAAGGATGCAGGTATTTATGAATTGAGAGAGACTGTGGGTCTTTAAAAGTGGGATAGAATGCTAAAAGGGAGAAGTGAGAAATGGTTGTGTACCTAAGATATCTTGAGTCTTCTTTGGGGGCAAATCCTGAGTTACCTGAAGATCTTCAACTAGACCCCATGAGTGTGTGTGTTATGAACCCAACTGTGGGGGGCCAGGGATAACCTGGGTGTTCTTCCTCAGGCGACATCCATCTTATGCTTGGAAACAGGCTGTTCTAGTTTTCTTTACCTGTTAGCTTGGCACAGCCTCATGTAGGGTGAATGAAACTCTTCAGTTGACAAACCTCCTAGATCTAATGTCTGGATTGCTAAGTGATATAGGAAGCCCCATCCCACTGAAGGCAACACCCCTAATCAAGTGGTCCTAGGCTGTCTTTGAAAACTAACTATCAAACCAGGCCTAGTGGTGACATTTTTATTCTCTAAGGTAAGAAAGCAATGGGAATTTGGAAATAAGATGCAAAATTGAAGGCCAGTGTCATGCAGGCCTTGAGTGGCTTGGATGAACTGGTCCAGTGTCTTAAACCATATTTGGATTTAAAAAAAAAAAAAAGGATGCAGGTATTTATGAATTGAGAGAGACTCTGGGTCTTTAAAAGTGGGATAGCACTAAATGGAGGGGCCCTGGCCATCCTGGGAGGGGACCCTACAGTGAGAGGCAGTAGAGGTAACTGGACTTGATAAAAAAGAAATAGCAGTAATAGCCTTATAACGGTGCCTGTTCTTGCCCCATAGAAACAAACAGAACACAGATCAAAGCCTTTCTTTGTGCTTGGTTCAGAGAGACCCGAGAGGCAGAATGAGAGGAATGAGACTAGGTGTGTGTATAACAGTTTTAGGGTGATTCTGAATAAAGCCAGCAATGATGTGGACTTCTGAAAGAGACGATGTGTTTTAGGTCTAAGTGCTCAGTCATTGCTGCTGTGAGTAACTGTCTATGTGGGTACCCTTGGGTAGTACAGAGTCCTGGCTTTAGGGGCTCATCCTAATGATGCTCTGACTTTGGGATGATGGTGTGAAAGCTGTGTGCACTCGGTCGCTGCCATAGCCATGTTTGTGACTTTGACTGGAGATCTTCTCCTACGCTAGTAAGTGTGTAATAGAATATGGTCTGGTGGATGTTGATCAGATGCAACAAACCACATCTCCCGGCCACGTAATCATAATGGGACCAGGTGACACTCACTGGCCTGTATTTCCTTAAGCCTAAGGTCACATGTACCCCAGGATGGATATGTGTGAAGCCTGACATATTTGCAGATGACAACATCATAGTACATGATAAAGATTGAACACCCAGGTTGGGAAGATGACTTAGTGACAACATTGTACCTGCCTTGCAAGCATGAGGGTCTAAGTTGTAGCCCCAGAAACCACATGGGAGTGCAGGAGAAGAAGCTGGTGTGGGACTGGTGAGAGGGCTCCCTGCTTAAGAGGTTAGGAATGCTTACTGTTCTTGTTGAGGGACCCGAGCTTGGCTCCCACATTCAGATCTAGCCGATCTAGTAGCTCACAGCCACCCATACCCAGGGCCAGGGGACCTAACATCCTCTTTTGGCCTCTGTCAGCCACCTGCATTTATTTATACATACGCTCACACAGACACGTGCTATACATATTAAACATAAAAAGATACTCAAAGGCATATTTAAAATCAAATATAGATACTAAAATAAAAATTAATCTTTAAGAGAATTAAGTGTTAAGGAAACTGAGACAGGCAGAACCCTGGGGCTCACTGACACACAGTCCACAGTCTAGCTTACATTGCAAATTCTGGGCTAAGGAGACAGCCCTGCCTTATGTTTAAATAGAGACTTGCAAAATAAGCAGAATCTGAGACGTTAAAGGCAAAGGTGCAGAACCGGAGGCTTTCCCCTTCTGTGTTTCTGTGTGAGCAGTCGAGGCCTAATTTTTAAATTACATTTTAGGTATTAGATGTGTGTGAACACTTGCCTACTAAGGTATGCACAGGGTCTCACTTCATAGGCCAGGCTGGCCTTGAAACTCTATGTAGGTAGGTGGAGATGGTTTTAGGTGGTTCAGATGATATAACTCAGAGCTTTGTCCACACTAGGTGAGTGCTCTACCAATGGAGATGCATCCCTAGCTCCAAGCATATAATTTTTATTTGAAAAATTACCACCTCGACTGTCTGAGGCCTTAATTGCTGCACTTAACACAGCAAAAACACAGAACTGTGATACCAGGGCAATGAAAGCAAAGGACTGCCGGAGGCCTTGGGCTTTAAATAACAGAATTGAGGAGAGGGGAGAGTCAGTTACGGAGAGGTTCCACATACAGTGAGTGAGGTGTCACTGGAGAGAGAAGGGGTGGCCCAGGACCTGTGTGTCACTTCCTTTTACATCCTGTTGTTAATTTATATTTTTGTTGGAAAAGATTTTCAGAGAAACAGTTGGCCTCTCCCAGTGTCCTGTTCCCAGAATTGATTTTCCTGAGCGGTAGTTCGAGCAGGGTAATTTTATCATCACAACACAGACATTCTTCCTCTGGGACACAGCAGTGTGTGGTCATGTTGGGAATGGTGAGCAGAGGTGGGGTGGGGGTGGGGGAGAGCAGGGGCCTGAGGGTGCACAGCCAGAAGTCACAGCCTGTCCACCACCACAGGAGACAGACATAGCCAGTAGTCGAAGCCTGTCTACCTCCAGAGGAGACAGACACAGCCAGAAGTCACAGCCTATCCACTACCACAGGACACAGAAAAGCTTTTGAATTCTGTCACCTTCACTGTGTATCCATGGGCAAGTCCTTTTGCTTCTCTGTGCTTTACTCCTTCCATTTGTGAGACCTGGGTAGCATCCCTCCATTGAAATTGCTGTGATGATTTTATATAAAGAATGTTCTGTACCTATCTCTCAGACAAGATGTTGATATTTCTGCTCTCCAGTTAAAAATATCATGAAAAAAAAGCAACTTAGGAAGGGCTTATTTTGACTCACAGTTTGAAGGTACAGTCCATCAAGGTACAGCGGCAAGAATCGGAGGCAGATGGTGACATTTTATCCATACCCAGGAAACAAAATGCTGTTGTTCAAGTCACTCTCTTCTATTTATTCAGTTCAGGCTCCTAGCCTAGGGAATGGTGCTGCCCATTGTGGGTAAGTCTTTGCACCTCCCCTAACCTAACCAGTATAGTCCCCCACAGACACACCCAAAGGCCCATCTTTCTTTTTTTTTTTTTTTTTTTTTTGGTTTTTCGAGACAGGGTTTCTCTGTGTAGCCCTGGATGTCCTGGCACTCACTTTGTAGACCAGGCTGGCCTCGAACTCAGAAATCCGCCTGCCTCTGCCTCCCAAGTGCTGGGATTAAAGGCGTGCGCCACCACGCCCGGCCCCATCTTTCTTTTAACTCTAAATCTCATTACATTGATAATTGAGTTTAAGTTCTGCAATTGTTTCCCAATATTTTAGCTCTTTCTACTAAGAGGGGAAAGATTTCTGGTCACAAATGGGTGGCTGTAACCTTTTACAAATGAAAACAGTGTTCTTGAACCTGGGTATTACACCAGTGTGCAGTATCTATATACTGACTGAATGTGGAGAGAGGTGCTCTTATTGCTGCTGAAATACTGAGTTTAATCTAGCATCCCCTGGAAACTCTCACAGAGCCCATTAACCAAAAGGACTTGTCTCTAACAAATGCCTGCTATGGTGGGATTCTGGATCATTTACACTTCAGTCTGATGTACTACAAATCCAGAGTTGCCAAGAACACCTGTGTATGCATATGCTTAAGTGTGTGTGGGCTTCTGCACACTGTGGTGTGGTTGTGGAGGTCAGAGGACAATCCTGGAAGCCAGTCTTCATCTCTGAACCAACCATCTTTGAGACAGAGTCTCTTGTTCTCCACTGCGTAGGCCAGGCTAGCTAGCCCCCACTTCTGGGGGATTCCCCCTCACTTTGCCTGGCATCTTAGGGCATTTTAGGGCAGTAAGAGTATTGCTGTGTCCAACTTCAAGTGGGTTCTAGGGACTTGAGTAATTTTGAAGTAAAACATTTGACGCACTGAAATATCTCCCCAGCTTGCTTACTATTAATTTAATCATAAAGAATCTTAATCAAGTCAATAAAGAGACACATAGGCTAAAGTCTTGGAGGGTTTCAAACTCAGTTCCTCTGCTCCGTTCTTGTGGAATTAAGGAGCGTTGCTTTCTGGTCTTATGCACAGGTTCTCCCACCGGATGCGCCATCCGGATGCACCATCCAACAGTGTCCAGAGTCTTTCCTGAGGCATCGTTAACGTGGCCTGTTGCAACTTACAGCTTCCTATCCCCACTGTTGCCTGACTCATGATCCTGTTCCCATGGTCACGTGGCTGTTCTTTCTGGCGGTCAGCCCCTACTTGAGTCATGTGACCCTTTAGTACACTTATATCTGTGATCCAAGGAGCTCATGAGTCACAAAGACTCCTTTTAGTCAGGAAGTTCTAAGGCCTGGAGTTTGCCCTACACCAGGAAGCAGAGACAAAATCCAGGTATATGCTTAATGTATAGGAGGCATATGCAGGCTAAGAAGGTGGCTGGCATGACGCTTCCTACCTCTCTCTGGTCTTGGTGCTGTTGTTCTAACTCAGGGTCCACTAGTGTATTTACTTGATTGGCCTAAGTGGCTCTAGCTTTTCTTTAGAATATTGGTTCTCAATCTTCCTAAGGCTGTGACCCCCTTATTATAATTCCTTACGTTGCGGTGACACCGACCATCAAATGATTTTTGTTGCTACTTCATAACTGGAATTTTGCTACTATTAAGAATAAAATGTGAATATGTGATATGCAAGTGGTCATAGGGAATCCCTGTGAAAGAGTCGTTCAACCGCCAAAGTGGTCGGAACCCACAGGTTGAGGACCTCTGCTTTAGAGTAACTTGGTTTAGGTGTATAGTAAGTAAGCCAGTCAGAGGAATTTTATAGTCACCTAGTGGCATATGGGTTACAGAGAGCCCCTGAGCTTGCTTACTTCACAGATGTGGTTTAGTGACTTTCTTGGATACTCTTGTGCATACAGGAAACTGTGGGAAGCCCATCTCTCTGGCTGCTAGAAGGTCCTCTTCCTAGGAAGGTCAGGGAAACATGGGAGGACACTGGGTGTGGCTTTGGGATAAGCAGACATACCCTTGGAATTTAGATCTGCCAGGAGTACTCTCATTTGCATGACCCTGTCTTGTACTTTGCTTGGCCTGCCCTGCTTTGCATGGCAGAAATGGTACAACTGGAAATGAAGCTGCACAGTGGCTCGTGGTAACCTCCCGGAACTGTGCTTGGTTAATCTGGAAGACTCTCCTTCCTATAGCACGAATTACATGACTGGAGACTGCAAGCAGAGAAACTCTAGTAAAAGTCCTTCTCCCTGATAGAGCCCCACCATGTCCATTGCCCCACACTGCAGGCTTATTCTGATCAGTTTAGCCCACTGCCCTCCTGTTGCCTGCTCAATAAACGATTCTTCCTCTTCTGTTCTAGAGGGTGAATTCTTTTACCGCCTGCTGATTCTCTTCCCCACAATATCAGTGCCCGCTACCAAGTACGCTGCATTTTCTGCACCTTGTTTTTCTGTACCTACAAGATCTGAGGTCAGGGGATTCTGCAGCCTGGAACCTCACACCAGCAGCAGTCCTTCTGGAATGTTCATTCTGGTGTGATTTGACTTCTGGATTAAGCATAGTTGTTACCTTCCATCATGTTACGTGGATGTTTGTGGTTGTACAGGTGCACATGTGTATGTGAGTATGTGCACGTGTGTGCATGTGCGTGTGGAAGCCAGAAAACAGTGTTGATTCTCCTTCTTGAGACCCTGTCTATTTTTTTGGGGGTGGGAAAAGTTCTCTCATTGGCCTGCAGTCTGCATTTCCAGCACTGGGTTTACAAGCATAGATCACTGTGTTCAGCTAGCTGAGTTTTTTTGTTTTTTGTTTTTTTTTTTTGTTTGTTTGTTTTAAATTTTGCTTCTGGAAATCAAACTCAGGGACTCATGCCTATGGAACAAGGGTTCTTACCCAGGAACAGCATCTCCCCCGGGTATAGTGTCTCATCTGTTTATCCATGTTACTGAGGCTGAATAATATATCCCACTGTATGCTCCCCTGGCTTTTGTCTCTTCATTTGTAGATGGACACTGGTTACGGCCACCTTTGGGGGGTTAGTGCCTAGTGCTGCTATGGATATTAGTTTGTAAGTTTTTGTTTGTTTGCTTTGTTTTGAGACAGGGTCTCTCTATGTAGCCATGACTATCCTGGAACTCACTATCCATTAGACCGACCTTACAGAGATCCTCCTGCTGCTGCCTCCCAAGTGCTAAGGTAGCAGTTACGGACCGCCACGCCCAGTTGGATGCAAGTAGCTTTTTAAGTCTCTATTTTTGGTTATTTGGTAGTATATACCCAGAAGTAGGTTTCAAAACTTAAAATTAATTTTTCTATTTATTATTGTGTGTGTGTGTGTGTTGTGGGTAGAGATGTGTATGCCACTGTGCACACACAGAAGTCAAAAGACAACTAGAAGAACTCAGTTCTCTCCTGCCTCCCAATCTAGTGGGTCTCAAGTTACCAGGCTTTGTACTAAGGGTCTTACCTTCTTAACCATAGTTCCAACCCCCTCTGTAATATTTTTTACATCCCGTGTATGTGTCTGTATATGTGTATGTGTGAGTGTGTGTGTGTGTGTGTGTGTATGAGTGTGTGTGTATGAGTGTGTGTGTCTTCATATGTATGTCCAGGGTCCCATGGAGGCTAGAATAAGGCGGTAGATCCACTGGAATTGAGGTTATAGGCAGCCATGAGCTGCCTGATGTGGGTGCTCTCAGGTCAACTCTGCTAGAACAGCATATTCTCTTAATGGCTGAGCCATCTCTCTGCTCCCATATTACTTTGTAGCTGTGGGAAATTCTCAGTGTGAGTTTTTGAAAAAGAGAACTGTGTTTATCATGCAGGGGACTGCCCCAGGAGCAGTGCAGCTGAACAAGTAGATAAAGCCAGGTCTTGGTGCTCAATTGCTGGGAAGAGACACCATGGCCAAGGCAACTCTTATCAAAGAAAGTATTTAATTGGTGGTTTGCTTGCCATTTCAGAGGGCTAGTCCATTATCATCATGGCGGGGAGCATGGCGGCGCTAAGGTAGGCCTGGTGCTGGAGAAGGAGCTGAGAGGTTTACATCCTGATCCACAGGCAGCATGCAGAGAGAGGGGGTGGGGGAGGGGATGGAAGGAGGGAGGGAGAGGAGGAGAGAGAGACAGAGAGGGAGGGGGTAGGAGAGACATAGATACACAGAGGCAGAGAGGGAGAGAGCAAGTCAGAGCTCCAGCCCCACTTAGTGTGATGTGGGCTTTTGAAACCTCAGGGTCCACCTAGAAAAACACACATCTACTCTGACAAGGCCACACCTCCTAATCCTTCCAAACAGTTCACCAACTGGGGACTGAGCATTCAAGTACATGAGCCTACGGGGCCCCACAACCACAGGAAGCTTGCTGGATACACTTCCAGTGGTCTCTGCTGGTCACTAAAATGATATCCTCATTGATTGAGTTAGACAGCTCACAGTACAGGTGGATGGTAGCCAAAAGCTTGACTCTGGAACCATTCCCACAGGCTTAAACTCAAGTTCTTCCAGTTACCAGCTGGAGAAAATACTTTACCTTCTGTGCCTCAGTTTCCCCATCTGTCCATTAGAGTTTAGATACAGCTCTACTTTAAACAAGGAAGTCAGTTGGCACAGTGGCTGGTACACAGTAATGTTGTGGCAGCTGTTTATGTGTGGGGGTGTGTAGAGGTAGAGGTGGGGGTTGCATGTGTCCTGGTGTGGGTATTGTGTGTGACAGCAGCAACTTTCAAGAGTTTGTTCTCTCCTTCTACCATGTGGGTCCTGGCCGTTGAACTTAGGTCATCAAGCTTGGTGGCACGTCATCTCAGCTTGTATATAGTAGTAAGATATGGATAATGGAAACTTGGTTGAAAGCATAGGGGAATGCCTATACTCTTAAACCGTATTACTGGGGACTCCACAGTGGTACCACCTTTCTGAATAAATATGCAATTCCACTGCTCTTAAAAACCTAAGCATTCCTGTATTGTCTCAGGCAATTCTTTTAAGAAAAGAGCAGGAACGTGGAGCTGGGATGAAGCGCCGAATGGCAGGGCCTGGCCTGCTAATTTCTGGGGATTTTCCTGTTCCTGCCTCCTGTTTTCCCATTGCAGTGCATACCACTGTGAAGGGACTCTGGCCAGCCTGAGCTTGGAGAGCATGGCTCTGGCAGGCCGTGCCTTACCTCCTGCCTCCCCCATTCCCTCTGCTTTGTTTTTCATTAAGAGTCATTAAAAGTTAGACTACATTCCTAGAGCTAGCCACCCAGGTCTGTTCCCTTATATGGCTACTTCCTCCTCCTGAGGCTGACTACCAAGGTCCAGTTATCAAGCTATTGAAGTCGAGCAATCAAAAGCCTCCTTTGGCTCACCTAATTAACATGCCTAATAAAAATTAAACACCTCATCCCAACATAGGGTTTCCTCTTGTACCTTTATAAACTGTCATTTTCCTATGTGCCAGTCTGTCTCCTCTCTATCCAGAGGCTGGGACAAATCTGTCCCACTCTGGGACAAATCTCCTTTCTCCCTCTCCCTGTTCCCTTCCCCACTCCCTCATCCTCTCTTTCTTGTCTGTGTCTGTTATCCCCTGCCCTGTGTCCTTCTAGGGCAAATGTGTCTCCTTTATGCTGAGAACTTGCTCTTTTCCTTTCACACTGTGCCGTGCTTTTAAGAGGAGTCTGGGGACTGAATTCAGATCCTACTTAGACTTAGGCAATAAACATTTTGTTTGCTGAGTCTTCTCCCCAGCCCCATCATATCAAAATCTCTGTTACATACTTGCAGTCCATGGAACAAAATAGTGATATTTGAATTTTCTTTGTTCTTTTCTAGCATTGACCAGTCTTCTCCTCTTCCTCCTCCTCCTCCTCCTCCTCCTCCTCCTTCTTCTTCTTCTTCTTATTATTATTATTATTATAATACAGTATTAAATGACTATCCTGGGCGTCAGTAGGAAGAAAGCAATAATTTCACTTGGAAAAAGAAAATGCTAGAATCCAAACTTTTAAAAGAAACAATTTCCCAAGGTGAACCAAGCAGAGGGGCCTGTCTCATAGTTGTTCCCATCAGCTAGATGTGTTGGGTGGCCTTACACTTGCCCTGAAGCCCGTTTGCCTGGTGTCCATGGATCCCAGGCAGTTTTCTCTGCTTGCATTCCTCAAGTCTTTGTAGCTTATTAAAGAGTTGCTAACCTGGCTCTGTGGGGTTTGCTGGGAGATTGTTTAATCAATTGCAATGAAACCCCGGCTTCTCTTGGATCCTGGTGTTGGATCCTGCTTTCCAGTCCTGTTAATGTCCCTGGCGTGGCTAATGCAGGCGCATATACAGTTCTTGTAGTTTGTGCATAGATTTTCTGTTTTAAGAGTAAAAGTAACCATGCTTGCCTTTCAGGTTCAAACTTGATCCTGAAGCAGCCTGTCTTCCTCTGGACAGGGATGCCAGATGGCGGCGCGCCTCCTGCCGGGTTAATGAATATGCCTTAGCAGAAAACCTTGATTTGTTCTTGAGTCAATTTCTCCACCTTGAGAGGAAGCCTCTGCTCTGCTGAATTACATGCCTTTCCTTTTCTCTCTGTCAGTTGATTTTAGGCAGGAAAAAGAAATGACACCTTGAGGAGTAATTGCCTGTGAATTGAATGAGTTTGATTAGCGTTGTTATCAATTTGTATCCCAAAATAACAATGTGCGTATGGGTGTGCATACGACAGCTTTAAAATGCCTCTCTGGAGGCTGGAGAGATGGCTCAGCAGTTATGAGTGAGTGCTTGCTGCTTTTCCAGAAGATCTGGGTTCGGTTCCCAGTACCCACATCAGCATTAAACAGACAGCCTAGCCTAGTTGGTGAGTTCCATGTAAAGTGAGAGATTCTGTCTCTAAAATCAAGATGAGCAGCCCCTGAGAAATGACACCTGAAGTTGGCCTCTAGCCTCTACATGCATGTACACATACATGCACACAGACAAACACGTACTCACACCCATGTATACAGTTTGTGGATGCCTATGATCCACTGTAGGAGATGAAGCAAAGCTGTATCTGGAAAGGAGCCAGGAACAGGCAAATGTGTGGTTTTAAAGGATGGGCTGGGACTGGGAGTCTCCGTCTTGAGCTCCCCTTTCTGTGTAAACTCTTTCTTTAAAAAAGACTTTTTAAAATATGTATACATGTGTGCATGCAGGTGCTCACGGAAGCCAGTAGAGGATATTGGATCTCCTAGAGCTGGAGTTAGAGGTGGGTGTGAGCTGCCTCATGTGGTTGCTGGGAACCAAACTGAGGTCCTCTGGAAGAACAAGCAGCAAACATTCCTAAGCCCTGAGCATCCCTCCCATCGCTCTTGCTCTTCTTATACTCTTAATGGCTGCACTCCAGCCTTCGTTCCCACTGAGGGGATTACATTACAACCTAACAAGTAATTGTTGGTTGCTGGGCTGCTTTTGACAATGAGCAAGTATAAAAGAGACAGAAATGTATTTTGTGAATGAATGGTGTGTGTGTGTGTGTGTGCGCGCGTGCAGCTCCGCAGCTACCTCAGAATGTTTTTTTTGTGTGAGTGTGTGTGTGTGGCATATTAAAGTTGTCTTCAAACCTTTTGGTTAACAGAAGGTAAAAATTAGCACGCCAGGAAACTTACTCGCCTACCATTTCTGAGGAATTAATACTTTTCGTCTCTTCCAAAATTGGTGATAGATTTGAAAGTAAACATTACACTCCACTCTGAAGCTCTTAATGCTAAGCTATTATTTTTTTTTAAATTTAACTCCATTCCTAAGAATTCTGTTGTTGTAGAGCTGGGACCAGCTGCTAGAGTGTTTGCCTAGCATGCCTGAGCCCTGGGTTCCATTCCTAGCACCACAGAAACCGGACCACAGGCACTGTTGGTGCCTGCCCGTTATCCCAGAGAAGGAGACAGGAGGAGCCGAAGTCCTCAGCCATCATCAGCTGTCTACAGCGAGTTTAGGATCGGCGGGACTGCTTGGGAGCCCCATCTCTAAAGAGAAAAGAGCACCACCTTCCTTCAATGTCTCCCGTGCACATTGAGCCTTGCTTTGTTGCTCTCTCATCTGAGGCCACCAAGCTGTCATGTGTGGATCTGACTCAATCCCCAACTCCTGTGATGCAACGAGAGCCTTTGGGGAATCAGGGCAGACTGGTAAAGGTTTGGGCCTGGTGTTCACTGAAAGCTACTTTGCCTCTGCATTCTACCCATGTGGACTACTGATAACTTCGTGGGGGGGGGGGCGACTGGTGTATCCATTCTGGCTAGGTGTGGCCATGTCTTGTTTACCCCACCCACTCCCTTTCCCCTTTCTCTAAGTGATAGTAGCTAACTTGTTTTCTCCATTGATTCTGAGGATTGAACAAATTTATTCCTTGTTCAGGAAAATATTTGCTCCCCGTTCCATAAGCTTCTCTAGTTATGTTTCCTGTTAATGTTACAGGTGTCTTCCTTCCCACTCCTGTCTCAACTGCAACATCATTTAATTTTGTTCTGTGTGTTTAGTAAATATGTTTTAATTGAAAATAGATTCTTCTCATATAATATTCCTGACCATAGTTTCTACTTCCCCTCTGCCTCCCAACTTCCCCCCATCTCCCCTCTCCCCCAGATCCTCTTTCCCCTCCATTTCTAATTACAAGTGAATACAACCCATGTTTGTCTCTCTGGGTCTGGGTTACCTTGTTCAAGATGATATTTTTTTTCTAGTTCCATCCATTTGCCTGGAAATTTCATGGTGCCATCTTTTAAAAATAGATGAGAAATATTCCATTTTAACCAAATTATCCTTATCCATTCTTGAGTTGAGGGATATTATCTAGATTGTTTGCAGTGTCTGGCTATTACGAACCGTGTCAGTGAACATAGTTGAGCAGGAGTTCTTGTGGTAGAATGAAGTGCCCTTTGGGTATATGCCCCAGAGTGGTACGGTTGGGTCTTGAGGTAGATCAATTCTCAATTTTCTGAGAAATCACCATTTGATTTCCATAGTGGCTGTACAAGTTTGCACTTCCACCAGCAATGGATAAGTGTTCCCTTGGTTCCACATCCATGACAGCACGAGCTGTCACCTGTGTTACTGATCTTAGCCATTTTGACAGGTGTAAGACAGAATCTCAAAGTCGTTTTGATCTACATTTCCCTGATGACTAAGGCTGTTGAACATTTCTTTAAGTGTTTCTCAGCCATTTGAGATTCCTCTATTGAAAATCCCGTTTAAGTCTGTACCCCATTTTTATTTTTATTTGATATCTAGTTCCTTGAGTTCTTTATATATTTTGGATATTAGTTCCCTATTGGATGTGGAGTTGGTAAAATCTTTTCCCATTCTGTAGGCTGCTGTTTTGTCCTATTGATGGAGTCTCTTGCCTTCCAGAAGATTTTTAGTTTCCGAATGTCCCATTTATTAATTGTTGATCTTAATGCCTGTGCTATTGTGTTCTGTTCAGGAAGTTGTATCCTATGGTTTCAAGGCTAAGTCCCCATTTTCTCTTCTGTCAGGTTCAGTGTATCTGGTTTTATGTGGAGGTCTTTGATACACTTGGACTTGAGTTTTGTGCAGGGTGGGTGATAGACATGGATCTGTTTGCATTTGTCTACATGCTGATATCCAGTCAGACAAGCACCATTTGTTGAAGATGCTGTGTTATTTCCAGTTTGTATTCATGGCTTCTTTATCAAAAGTCAGGTGTCTATAAGTGTGTGAATTTATGCCTGGGTCTTCAATTCAATTCCACTGATCAATTTTTATCACAATACCTCTCTGTAGTACAACTTGAAATCAGGGCTGGTGATATCTGTAGCAGATCTTTCATTGCTCAAGATTGTTTCAGCTATTCTGGGTATTTTTGTATGAAGTTGAGAAATGACCTTTCAAGGTCTGTAAAGAATTATGTTGGAGTCTAGATAGGGATTTCATTGAATCTATACTATAGATTGCTTTTGGTAGGGTGGACATTATTGCTATGTTTTGTGTTCTTTATGCCTTTAATTGTTGGTACTTTCTGGGAAGTCTCTGGGTTTTCTTCTTCTCCCTGATTATTTGGGAGTTCAGCTCTGGAATGGTTCCCTAGAAACTTTGACTGGAGGAATTCCAGTACATCCTGGGTGGTTTCCATTGCTGTTTGCATAAGGAGTGCATGTGTCCAGGGGCCGTCAGATGAATGCTCTGGGTGTGCAGTTACTGCACCTCATAGACACCAGAGAGGTCTTTCTTTCCCGTGAGGAGCACTCGTGAACCACGGAAGCAGCAGGTATGAATGTTGAGAGTCTTCGTTTGTATTTTTGAGTCAGGATCTCAGGTTTGTCTAGCCTGGCTTTGAGTTTACTGTGTAGCCGAGGATGACTTTGAGTTTCAGTTTTCTGAGTGCTAGGATTACATGGAGGCATCACCATGTCTAGTGCTAGGCATTGGTCCCAGGGCATTGTGCTTGCTAAGCACTCTACCCCTCGACCCTACTGAGCTGCATCCCCAGCCCAGTAAGGCATGTCTTAAAGCCATTCACTAGAAGCAGGTTTTTGGAATATCTGACAATCATTTGTCCCTCATGTCAGTGTATTTGTAATTAAGAATTACTTAGGACATCACAAGTAGTCTTACATTGGGAACTGGTTACTGTGCTTATTGAGACAGGGTCTTCCACTATAACCCCCGCTTGCCTTGCACTTGCAGAAGTCAGAAGCCACTGACTTCGGAGAGCTGGGATTACAGGTGTACACCACTATAGGTGATTGCTTTAGCCTGTGCATTCCCACTACCCATAAAGCCTAAGCAAGTAAAAGGCCTGGGGGTATTACAGAAGTAATGCGATGGTTTTCCTAGAGGCTGAATCTCGTGGGAAGTCCAGGTTGGTTCCAAAGGTTTTATAGAGCCCAGGGGTCTAGAAGTTAGAGTTCCCTGTCTTAACATCCCAGGTGCTGGGATTCTAGGCATATGCCACCACATCCAGCTGAGACCTGCGTGGTTGGCTGGACTTGGGAAGGATGCTGTAATTATCATGCTATCAGGGCTTAGGAAGATTTTCTTCCAAGGAGATTTATCCTGCAGTTTCAGAGCTTCTGCCAAGCCTGTCTAGTAACCTCCAAAACTTCATTCTTTGTGACTTTTTTTTAATAGAAATTTTTGTTGTCTCTGCAAGGACATCATGTTTGCTCCAATACAGCCATTCTTCCTGGATGATGGCAGCTACTGTTTTTTTTTTTTTTTTTCTGTCTCCTTTTTGTCCTTGTGTCATCAAATAACCTGACTTGATACAGGGTTCTTAACTTCTGAAAATAAGGACTTTCCCCCCACCTGTTGCCTTCACCAGGGCCAATGTGACAAAGAAGTCTGTGGCGTTCTCAGCCTGCATAGTGCTTCTATTTCAGTGAACAAATAAGGGTGATTTTCAGTAGGTACTAGGTGGGTAAAAAGAGAGAAGGGGGAGAGGGAGAGGGAGCAAGAGAGGGAGGAGAGAGAGGAAGGGGAGAGGGTCCATTTCAGCCCTCATGATTTGGGTTGTGATTTGGGCAGGAGGAGTCATAGTAGAAAAATCCTGCCAGGCCTGGGAGATGGCTCAGCTGGTAAAGTATTTATTATGCAAAATGATGACAAAAACTCTGTCTCCAGGACCTAAGTAAAAACACCAGGTGTGGTGGAACATACCTGTGATTCTACCACCGGAAAGAAAAGAGACAGACAGATTCCTGGGGCTCCGTGGCCAGCCAGCGAAGCCTAGTCAACAAGCTCCAGGTTGGTGTGAGACCCTGTTTCAAAGGAGATGGGGCAGTGCTCTTGACATTCAATCTTGTCGTTGTCTCTTGGCTTCTATTTCCACATGTGTGTGCACATACATGCACATCCAACCACGAGTGGGTTTACATACTTAAAGACATGCTCCCATGCATATACTATACACATTCATATGCTACACACACACACACACACACACACACACACACACACACACACCCGAAAGGACAGGAGACCCAGGACAATGGATGTGGTGAAACAGGATGAGCTTAGTTAGCATTGTGAGTGTGGAGAAGGCAGCACAACGGAGAAAGGCTGTATTACCATGGTACGTTTCCACTTTCTCTTGAGTAGGCTGGGAGTCATCAGCCTAAAGAACAAAGCCTAGTGAGGCTGTATAAATGGCGTGAATCTCTGCCAGTTGCATCATTCTGAGTTACCTCCTTGTCCGTGGAGAGTGGAGTTCCAGATGCTGGGTTATAAATCTTGTTTCCTTCCTACAAGTGACAGGCTATGTCATAGTCTTTGTCTGAATAGATTTGTCCCATACCATCAAGGCCTGTACCTGCCAGGGCTGATGGATAGTAAGCACTGTGGGAGGAACGCTTGGCCACAGTGACTGCTGTCCTCTGTCCCCCTGATGTTGTTAATGAGTGTGTGTCTGTGTGTGAGCGTTTGTGCACATGTTTGGGAAGACCATAAGGCAACCTCAGATACTCTCCAGGATCCATCTATTTCATTTTTTTTCATGTGTGTGACATGCATGTATAAATGCACGTGTGTGTGTGTGTGTGTGTGTGTGTGTGTGTGTGTGTAGAATGAGGTGGATACTGAGAACTGTCCTCTCTCAATCGAACCCAGAGCTCCATGATAGGGCAGTCTCACTAGCCAGCTTACTCTGGGGAGTCCCTTGGCTTTGATTTCCAAGCCTGGAATAATAGGTGGACCACCATGCTCACCTAGCATCTACTTGAGTTCCTGGGAGTCTGAACTCCTATTCCCATGCTTACACCCCAAGTAACCATCCCTGAATACGCACAGTTTTATTTTTGGACAAAGTCTTTCTCTGGAATTCTGGGACTCACCAAGTATGCTAGACTGGTTGTCTAGTGAGCCCCTGTGCCTACCCAGCACTGTGGATAAAAGCATGTATCCCATGGCCATCTTTACTTACATGCTTTTAGGTACTTCACCGTCTCCCTAACCATGCTGGACATTCTGCCTCCATCCTTCCTGGTATAAAGATGCAGGCCAATGGAATGAAGATGCCTGAAGAGTCATTGCTCTCATTTCCCTGGGCCTCTGGGCCCGTTCCCAGGGCTCCTTGCTTCCTCTCTCCTACCCCATTTGGGAACATGTCTGCATCTTCTCTCTCGTCCTCTGTGATTCTTATGAATCCTTCTCAGAGTTCATAAATAGGCAGGTCCTGTGCTCATAAAATACATGTCTGTGAACCTGACATTAAGACAATGCCTGGCTCCTCCGGAAAGTAGTTTTGATTTCAAACCCAAATTTTAAAAATCTTGAGTAAATCAGATTTTCATTTCTATGTTGGGAACTTACAACTTCTGTGTTTTTAAGCCTTGTTATGGGGCTGCCTTCATTCATTTTTATTGGGGTGGGGTGGGGGTGGGGGTGGGGCAGTACATGTAGGTGTGCATGCCAAGGCACATGTGTGGGCGTCAGAGGCTAGCTTTGCAGAGTTGGTTCTCTCTACTGGGGACCTGGGGATTGAACTTAGGTCCTCAGGCTTGCATGGCAAGTTCCTTTGCCTCTAAGGCCACATCATGGACACCACAACTGCTCTTAATAAGGAGCCTTTGTGAGCTGTGAGCTTGTTCTTGTCCAGAGATCTGTGTACACACCATGGGGAGGTTTGTGGTCTTTGCCCTCTGTACGGCTCTTTGGTCTGGTTGAGACAAATTGTTTGAATCAGTGCATACAAACGTGTGTTAAATGAAAGCATAAAAGACCAGGATCGGGCTGGCGAGATGGCTCAGTGGTTAAGAGCGCCGACTGCTCTTCCGAAGGTCCTGAGTTCAAGTCCCAGCAACCACGTGGTGGCTCACAACCATCCGTAACGAAATCTAATGCCCTCTTCTGGAGTGTCTGAAGACAGCTACAGTGTACTTATATATAATAAAAATAAATAAATCTTAAAAAAAAAAAGCCCAGGGTCCAGCAGGTGCACAAGGAAATGTTGGCTGTCATTAGGGAGGGCCACTTTCTTGACTGTGGGGTTGCAGGCAGGACACTAGAATGTTTCAGCTGTAATAAACCAATTATTTTGTCTTTGTCTTCTGTTTAAAATTTTGTAGTACATATTTGTGTGTGCATGTGTGTGTATGTGTATGTGTGTGTAAGTGTGTCAGTGTGTTAAGTCAAAGGCTCCTTCGCCATACATGATTGTGAGTGCCATTTCCAGCTCAGCCATCTTGTAGGATTGGAATCTCTGTTCTTAAAAACCCCAGGTCATTCCATTGTTAGGGCTAAACTCTGCCATTTGGAACCAGGTTTGTACAGGCTGGATTCTCCTGCAATATTCTTAGCAGGTGGGAAATACTCAGAGCTTGCTTATTCCAGTGTTTAAACACTTGGCTTTCTTAAGCTGAAGATCTGTGATGAGGAAAAGAAAAAAAAAAGTCATATTCCCCAGAGACTGCTCTGTAAGGTTGTTGAGGCCATGTTGAATTGAAATTCCTAGAAAAAAATGCTGTTCAAGGCCGATGCCTAATTCTGACTCCAATTTTGAAGAGTTGGAATGTTGCAGGTCTAGCGCCAAATCATCCTAGGCTATTTTTATTCATTCTTTGCCCATTTCTGGGGTCTGACCTGACATCCTCGTGAGTGTTATGTAACGTTAGGAATAGTTGACTATCAGACCTCTTCCTTCCCCAGCCGGAATCTAAGGATGTCACCGGGTGGCATCCGGGGCCTATAGTAGAGATTTCCGACTGTTACTGTAACTGTTTACCCAGTGCTGCAGCAGTGTATTTACAAAGTGCAGGCTTATGCCTTTCTCTGTTTAGCCACTATAAAAAACTTATACAGCTGTTTCCTCATGGGAACGTGGTATCTATGGTGACTGACCCTATGATTCTGGGTGGTGCTCACGCACACTTGGCTCCAGAGCAAATCATTGTGTGTGCCCTTTGACGTGAGAGCTGTGTCAACCTCCTGCTTCCTTCTCTCTCTTCTTCGCTCTTCCCTGCCCTCTCACCCACCTTTTTTTTCTCATTTCTCATGTGAAGTAGCAACCACTCCAATACAGAGAGATGGCTCAGCAACAACATTCATTTTTGCATTAAAAAGAAGAAGAAACATTTTGGCTGCGGGGTAAGTACCGGCAGTATGAAGCCTGGGAACCCACGTTAAAGCCACAGACAGCAGCAAACTGTCACCTCAGCACTTTTGAGGCCAGACGGGAAGCAGTAAAAAGAGAAGCCTGGAAACTGGGGGCCAGATAGCCTGGTGCACAAGGCAATAAAGAACTAGAAACTGTCTCAGACAAGGTGGGTTGGACATATTATACTGGAGGTGACCTCTGACCTCCACATGCTTTCTGTGTCTGTCTGTCTGTCGGTCTGTCTCTCTCTCTCTCTCATGCCCTTATACATATATTCATGCATCATATATAAACGAATACTTTTCCAAAACTAGACGTTGTGGTTTATTCTTACAACCCCGTCACTCAGGAGATGGAGGCCAGAGGATTATATCCATCCTCCAATATAGACCAGCCTGGGATACATGAGATCTTGTCTCCAAAAAAAAAAAAAAAAGAAAAGAAAAGAAAAGATTTTTTTTTTAAATTGTTTTCTCCCCACTGAAGACTAGAATGTGTTTTTACAGAGACCCTAAAGCTGCCTGTTGCAGCAAGGGTGTGTGGAAGCTCCAGAGGAGGGCAGGAACTTGAGGGGACTTCTGCACTGTCAACAGTTCTCTCCTGCTTGTGGCTCTGGACAAGTCACAGCTCTTCTTCTGACTCTTGAGGGTGGAAGATGGAGCTCCTTAGACCTGACCTCCGTTGAAGTGTCTCTGTGTGCTGCTGGAGGTTTCCAGGGCCAGTAGACACATGTACAAATGTATCTTGCACCTATCTGAACCTCTGTCGCTTCATCTGAGAAATGTGTAACTTTGCTGGGGTGGGGGGTACCTTAGAACACAAACTCAGGCCCTATACCCAAGCATGCTCGGTGTGCCTGCACCCATCCATGAAAGACCAGGACCCTCTTCTTGCAGGACTTTTCTTAATGATGTCTGCAGTCTCTATGGAGATTTTCTGTCTCCTGACCTCTCATTCAGTTCTCTTGATTCTTGCCATCTGTTGGGCTGGACAGCCCCCACCCTCACCCTTTGAGAGGGTCTTGCTATCATGAAATTATTTCTAAAAAGAAGAGTGAATGCAGGCACTCTGGATGCATGACTGTGGGAGAGGATTTCCTTAGCGAGTGTGTGTGTGTGTGTGTGTGTGTGTGTGTGTGTGTGTGCCTGCATATGGAGGCCAGAGGTTGATGTTGGATGTCTTTAGCTATTGTGCTCTCCCCTACCCCCTCTCTCTCTGCTTTAGTTTTTGAGACATGGTCTCTCACCAAGCTAGAGCTATGTTCAGCTCCACTCAGTGAGGCTGCCTGCGCAGAGAGCCCTCAGGATCTTCTTCTCTCCTTTGCCCATGAAACACTGGTGCTCTTGACACTCAAGCCTTCCTGCTTGCCAGGCAGGCACTTTGCCCCCCTCCTGCCCCCCCCCCCCAAGGCCATCCTCTCAGCCTCTGCTTTTTCATTTTTATTTTTAAAGTGTTTCTTGAAGCCTAGGCTGACCTGGAACTTGAACTCACTGTGTAGCCGAGGATGGCCTTGACCTCCTGATCTTCCTCTTCCCATCACCCCAGTGCTGTCATTACGGCTATGAACCACCATGCTTGGTTTACATGAGTCTGGGGAGCTGACCCAGGGCTTCATATCTGCGAGGAAAGCACTCTGACTGAGCTAGATCCCTAAGCTCACACACTTACCTTTTAATTTTCACTATTCTAGTTTTATATTGTGGGTGTGTGTGTGCATATGGAGGTCAGAAGGCAACTGGTGAAGTCTCTCTTCTTCCTCTGTGTCTCAGAGAACAAACTCTTAAAGGAGCTTTGATAGCAAGCTCCTTTACCCACTGAGCCAGGCCTTTTTTTTTTTTTTTTTAATTTGGGAGTGAATGCCACTGGTGTCTATCTAGCCTTCACTATTGTTGAGAGAATTTCCTCTTATTTCTATGATCCCTACTGGAGATGCTAATTTGTGCCTTTATGCCTTTGTATCCTTGTTTTCTGGACCTCTGAGATTATATTTCAGGAAGCTGGGTGAGGAGACTCAAAAGAAAACTCTGTGGTAAGCAAGTAGCATGAAGCCCCAAGGCTACAGGGGAGCAGAGACAATGGAAGGTGAAAAGGGAAGCCAGCAGGGGAGAAGGGAACCCTGCACATCCTAAAGGAGAAAGAGAAGATATCAGTAGAGACTAAGAGTTAGAGCCAGGTGGAACCAGGAAGCTGCTCCAAGAAGCTGAAGGCAGGGTCTCAAATAGAACTCTTTAAGATGACCTGACGTTGAGTTATAAAAACTGCCCAGTCAATGAATATGAAGGTATTGAACTCCTGTGTTTCAGGTCCCAGGGACACTGCCCTTAGTAAGTATGTCCCCAGAGCTGAGCTGTCAGGGTCAGGGCCTGGACTCTGGCAGCCCCAACCCAAGCCTGGGTTTAGCCACCATCCTCCATAGGTCAGTTAAACAAGTCACTATGGGAAGCAGAGAAGAAAGTCACTGACCCCACGAGTCTAACTTCAGGGTCCCAACATGAGGTTTAGGTTTAAATAGAGAGCAAAAGGCACACAGGGCTACGTGTTCCTAGTCTTGATACCATCCCTCTGGTTATGACCTTCTAGCATTTTCTGGGCTTCTGTCTCTCCTGCAAGGTGGACTGGTGAGTTGCTCACACTGTGTGAAAGGGAGAAGCAGATTGAAAATCAGGACTTAGCACAGAGCCCAACATTCCGAATAAGGCAAGTTCTAGAAGAAGGCTGCAGCCCTGGAGTCGCCAAGGTGTCCTACAGACTGATGAGTGCTATAAATAGAAGCCCTAAGGAATGACAGGAAGCCAGTAGCCAAACACACCCAAAGAGAAAAACTGGCTGGGATATGTTCAGGTGTCTGTGTGCCACTGGAATGCTAGGAGAGCTATCTGAAGACCCCTTCTCTAGTTCCTGGTAGTATACGGGACACTAAGCTTTTATATGGACTTATATTTGTGCTGGACCCTATCAGCTTGGTGAGTAAACCTTTGCATAGATGCATGTGAGTGTCATTAAGGTTAGTTCTCGGAAATGAATGGCAATCTTTCCTCTTCCTTCTCCTCTTAGATTTGCTTTAGGAATTACTATACAGTTTACTTAAGATACCTCCTGCTACATCTTAGCCAAGAGAAGGGTCCCCTTAGATAAAGAAGACCCCAGATGTTGGCATGACTCACTAGGAGTAGGCTAGCTCTACCTTTCTTCTTCCTCTTTTTGTCTCTCCCTTCCTTCCACGGGACTCCCTGACCATTGTAGGGTCAAGTCTACAATGATAGGTATTATCAATTGTTGTTGGTTCCATATGGCCCACTCCTGCCTGCTACCCTGCCAACCCCCAGGAGGTCGGTGCTTGGCAACTTCTTGCATGGCTCAGAGTTTAGTTACTGCCTTAGAGTCTTGAGTGTCCTCATTCAACAAAAGTCCATGAATCTCAGCTGGTCAGGGGCATCTCTTATTTTAAGGCAAAAGGACTTGTGGTATATTTTGAGAAGGTTTCTTGCTTTTCCTACTAGTGTTGCTGCTGGCTTCCTAGTAATTTCTTCTTGGGACGATAGGTCAAGAGACTCAAGGACTCATTAAAAGAGCAGTTTGTTCTAGAGCTTTCAGAATCTTGGTTCAATTTTTTTTTTCTTTTCTTAAATTTTTTTATTTTATGGGTATGGGTGTTTTGTTGCATGCATATACAGGTATGCATGCCTGGTACCTGCTGAAGACAGAGGAGGGTATTGGGTCCCCTGGAACTGGAGTTCTAGATGGTTGTGAACCACCATATGGGAACTGAACCAGGTCCTTTCCACGAACATCAAGTGCTCTTAACTGTCAAGTAACTCCCTAGCCTGCCTTGGGTCAATTTTAAGAATGTCTCTTTAAAACATATTTTAACCTATGTATGCACATGTACATATGTGGATGAGTACATGTATGTTTACATGTGCACCATAGGGTACTTATGGATGTCAGAGGACAACGACGTGCAGTGAACAGGAGCTAGTACTCTCCCACCGTATGGGTCCTGAAGTTGGTCAGCAGATGGTCATCCACTGAGCCATCTCCTTGCTCCCCAGTTGCAAACAAACAAACAAACAAACAAACAAACAAGCAAATCCCCAAAACAGACTAGTATTCTCTAAGGTGACATGCATTTGCAAAACTCCAGTCATATTATTAGCAATGCCATGCAATTTATCAGTTGTATGTATGGTTACTCTTCATCATCAACTTGAATGGATCTCTAGGAGACACAAGTCTGGACATAGCTGTGAGGACATCTTCAGAGAAGATTTAACTGAACAGGGAAGACCCACACTGAATCTGGGTGGCACTACCCCTAGACTGAATAAGATATTCAAGGAAAGAAAGAAAGAAGGAAAAGAATGAGCTGGGCACCATCATTCATTGCTCCTAACTTTCTGACTGGGGTTGCATTGTGTCCAGATGCCTCAACATGCCTACCCTGGAGACTTCCCCTCCATGGCTGGCTGTGTTCTAAAACTGTGAGCCAAAATACTTAAGTTACCTTTGTTGGGTCTTGGTCCCAGCAAGGAAAAAGCAGTCAATACACCTGTCTTTGGATTTATCTTGAAATAAACTCATTTGATTTGGTCTCATAGCGTATAGAAATGAATGAATTCAAAATGTTTGGGAATGACCAGATATGTACTTAATGAGAGCAATAAAGAAAGTTTGTATATTGCATTCCACTGCCATGCCAATGCACCATGCATCATGCAAAAATAAACTAAGCTGGCTGTTCAAAGCATATTGGTTCCTAAGGAATGGGATTTATGAGACCTTTAAAAAAAAAAAACCGGGGCTTGGAGAGCTGGCTTAGCAATTAAGAACACATACTACTCTTGCAGAGGACCTGGGTTCAGTTCCCAGCACCCATGTGGTAGTTTACAGCCACCTGTAACTCTCTCTCTAGGAGATTGAATGCCCTCTTCTGACTTCTGCAGGCACCAAGCATACATGTGATATGCATACACACATGCAGGCAAAACACTCAGACACATAAATCTAAAAAACTTTTGACTTCTACCAGTTCAATTGATAGTAGCTTAATTTATGTATATTAAAGATGGCGTTTGTTTTATGAAGGGTAGTCAACAGATGGAAGATGGCTGTTTCCATTGTGCTCTGGTGAAATCAAGCCAGATTTTCAGTTTCTGGATGGGGAAGTCTCATGTTGCAATCTGTATTCATGAAGGGCACAGAGATCATTAAAAAGAGAAAAGTAATCTCTCAGCCATTGGCCAAACCAAACAACAACCATAATGTTATATTAACCTTTCTTACTAAGAACTCTGGGTCTTTAGTTGAGGCAGTGTCATGACTGGAAGTGCTTTCTGGGAAAGTACTGAAGGAACATCAAAACTTGACCAGGAAATAAATACTGCTGGCCTGAAAAATTAGCTCAGGGCCTCCAGATCTCCTTCACCCAATGGGGATGTGATTCATCTTCGGCTGTTTCTGGGGATAGTTCATTCCCAATGCGGGAAGTGGTCAATAGAGGTGAGATGGCTACTCTCTTTTATGTGTTCTAGTCAGCATTTCATCTCTGCATCTAGGGCATGAACCTTGTAGTTTCCCAGGGGGGTTGTGGGGGGAAGGAGGGAGGGAGGGAGAGAAAGATGGGAGAGAGAGGAAGAAATGGGGGGGGGGGAGAGATAGATAGAGAGGTGTAGGAATGTTTGAGTAGAGAAAGAGAAAGATATGGAGACATGAGGCAGAGTATGCTCAGTGGTCTCTGCATGACACTGGAGTCTGCTTTTCTTGTAGAGTAGAGAGCATTGAATTAATTCCTACCAGCTGGTGCTAAGCTCACTTCCTCCACCCTCTTACAGTTCAGAATCCCCTTCTTAGGGAATAGTGCCACCCACAATGGGCAGGGCCTTCCCACCTCAATTAATAGGCTGGAGATAATCCCCTACAAACATGTTCAACGGCCAGCCTGAGCTAGACAAGCCTCTATTGAGACTTCTTTTCCAGGTAATTCTAGATTGCGTCAGGTTGACAATTCAAACCAACCATAACTCTCCTTTCATGCTGTGTATATAAGCTCTATATGGAACAAAAGAATTTTGTGTATAGACTTGGGTCTCATTTCTGGAATATGCCATATATATGTATATACATATGTATATATGAGAATATGTTTTTATATGTTTATATATGCATTTATTCACTATATGAAAATAACTATGAAACTATATGTATAGTTTATTATATATGAATATATAAATATATATGAAAGTATTCTAAAATCTGTACAAAAATCATTAGCTGGTTCTGAGCACTTCTGATAAGGATGAGGGATTGAGTCTGTAGTAGAACAAGAATGCCTGTACTTTCTTTGATCTTGGGCTCCAAGCATGGAGAAGGCACAGCTACTAGGAGGAACTCTGTGGCTGAGACGACATTGAAACATGTTGCAGGGAGCTGGGAAGGTGGCTTAGGTAGCAAAGTAGTAGCAAGGCAAGGACCTGAGGCCAGTGACCCTTGCAATGCATGTAAGAACCAGGCATGGTGATGTGTGCTTGGAATTCCAGCACTGCGGAGGACTAGTAGACAGGCCCCTGGGGCTCTGGGGCCAGCTGTTCCAGGCTACTCAGCAAGCCCCAGGCCTGAGAGAATATGTGTTTTACAAAATGGTGGATGATATGTAAAAAATTATAGCAGAGACTGTCTTTCAGCTTCCACACACATGTACATGTACACCGATACACAGAGAGAAACACACACACACATACACACACACACACACACACACACAGAGAGAGAGAGAGAGAGAGAGAGAGAGAGAGAGAGAGAGAGAGAGAGAGAGAGAAGTTCCATTCTAAGAGCATTCGATGCTCTTCCAAAGGACTCAAGTTCAGTTCCCAGCATTCATGGTGGGCAGCTCACAACCATCTGTAACTTCAGCTCCAGTGGATTCAGCTTCTTATTCTGGCTTCATGGAAACTTGCACACATGTGCACATAGACACAAAATACCTCTCCAAAAGCATTTGGAGAGTCTTTGTTGGTGGGTCGTTATTATGAGCTAGCTGGACTTGATGGCACACATGCTCTCTACCTCCTCTGGTCACCTTAGAAAGAGAAGCTCCCCTCCCCCATTCTGCTCTCGTGTTTCATCTTAAATAGTTCTGTTCATGGTGGGTAAGAACTATTTGTCTTCAATTCCTTGGGGTTGGAACTGCCACTGCCGGTGGTAAGCAAAAACAGGAGGGAATTAGCAGTGTTTCCTTTACCCAGCCTGGCACTCATTTGAAGAGCTTTTCTCCATCCTTTCAGGAAAGCAGACAAAGCAAGATCCGACTTGAAAGCTTGAGTCAGGAAAGAATTGGATGCCCACAATGCCAGACTCACAGAGGGGACTGCTGAGCAAGAACCCATTAACACATGATGGAATGGCTTATAGAGAAGCATTCCTTCTGTTAAAAGGGAGAAAGACTGGGAGCTTGGGGTACAACTCAGTGGTGAACTGCTTACATAGCATGCATGGTGCCCTGGGTTCCATCCCCAGCATCACAAAAGTGTGTGGGGGCGGGCAGGGGGCAGGCGGGGGGAGACTGGGATCTCTTTAGTGCATTTAAGGCATAGTTAACAGAAGGCCACAGCGTTTGTGGGGCTCTGTCCGAATACTGTTTCAGGTTCCACTGCAGTGTGCATTGCTGATAGGGTAGGCATGTGTGCATGTTCATGTGTGAGTGCTGGAGCATAGGTGTATAGTACAGAAGCCTATGTATGCACTCCCAGCCAGGCATCCATCTTCATGCTCTGCATGTTTGAGACAGGTCTGTCGTTTGCTCCTGCATATCCTGGGCTAGCTGGTTTACCAGACTCCAGAGATTTCCTAATCTCTGCCTCCCAAACTTACCATAGAGCCACTGTGACTACAGATGTGAGTTGCTGAACCTGGCTCTTAAAATGGGGTTTGTGGAGATCCAAACTCAGGTCTTGACCCTTGCATATCAAGAGCCTTATCTATTGAGCCATTTCCCTACCACAGTCTTTGTCAAATTCAGGATAGGAAAAATCCTAAGTAGATTAATTGTTTTCATTGTTGGTGTTCAAGTTGTCTGAGGCCCTTTGGCAACAAGATTCTACGCAGATGTGCAGATGTTTTCCTCCAGAGATTAATTTGAGGGAAAATGTCCAACCCTCTGACTTGGCTTGTGCCACGTGCTGATTGACAACCTGTCAACTATGCCCCTTTTTGAATCTGGGTCCCTTTTACGTTTTATTTTCACAGTGTTAAACTTTGTCCATAGAATATGCAAGAGGTATATTGTAGAAGCGAAGGCTTTTGTTTCTGGTCTCAAAGGTAGGAAGGCTCTACAAGATGCTCTGTTTGGTCCAGTGTCCTTCTCTTACGGTATTTGGTATACTGCCATCAGCAGCTCTGTGTGTCTGTGTGTGTGTGTGTGTGTGTGTGTGTGTGTGTGTGTGTGTGTTAGACCCTTCATTACCAGGTTATCAGGGTCAGAGCCCTGGTTCTGGCAGCCACAACAAGCTACACTTAGCCATTCATACTCAATAGACCAATTAAGCAAGTAGTAGTGACAAGCAGAGAAGATTGTATTCAGTGTGCTCGAACTGGGGAAAAGAACAAAGAAGTCCAATCAATGACTTCTGCTAAGTTCATCCTCATGGTCTGCACATGAAGTTTGGGTTTAATGGAGAGCAAGTGTGCATAGCTAGGCAGTCCTGGCCATGGTGTGCCCATCACTGACGTGGTCCCACCCATCACTGACCCACCATCTTCTCAGCTCCAGTCTCTCCTGTAAGTTCTCTGACAGGTTGTCAGAACTGTGTGAAGTCTTGTCTCCAGGAGACAAACCCTCCACTCAGGCTGCTGCTAGGGTTCATCCATTTCCTTTCCAGTGCTAGGGGAGATTCCAATGTCTTGGAATCCATTTTTCCCTAGTTGGATAGCCAAAGGCAAGGGCACAGTGTCTCTTCAGAGCATCACCTCCATTCCTTTTGGAATGGTTCTACCTTGAGTATCCTGGTGCCCAAGTGCCTAGAGCCTGGAGACCCGTGAACTGATTTCCGGAGGCACTGCAGTGACCTGTGGTTATGTCACGATTCAGGATCTCTTGCCTGGGATAGGTGCCTGACCCCACACTTGCTTTCCAGGCCTAGGGACCCTGGCAGCCACGTGCAGCTGGGCGTTCGTCTTCAAGGCCTCAAGCACACTGTATTACTTCTCTCTAGCTAGTGCCTCGTCAGTAAAGTTCTGGGCTGTAGTTAATAGGTATTTATATTAAGATTTCCTTATTCACGAGCTGGAGAGATGAGTCAGTTGTTAGGAGCACTGGCTGCTCTTTAGTGGACCTGGGTTCAATTCTCAGCACCCACATGGAGGCTGACAACTGTTTGTAACTCCAATCCTAGGGAATCTGAGACTTTTGTCTAGCTCTGTGGTCACTGTAGGCACATACTACACATTTACACACATATCCATACATATATACATACATGTAACATACATACATACATATACACACACATACATGCATGTAGGCCAAATACTTATACAAATAAAAAGTTAAAAATATAAAAAGTAAAGATTTTCTTTTCTTTTTTTTTTTTTTTTTGGTTTTTCGAGACAGGGTCTCTGTTTAGCCCTGGCTGTCCTGGAACTCACTTTGTAGACCAGGCTGGCCTCAAACTCAGAAATCCGCCTGCCTCCTGAGTGCTGGGATTAAGGCGTGTGCCACCATGCCCAGCTGTAAAGATTTTCTTATTCAAATTACTGTGCACTTTCTATCTTTATTTTATTTTGGCTGATAGAAACTCAGTCAAAGGGCTAGAGAGATAACTTAGTGGTTAAGAGCACATAACTGCTCTTGCAAGAGGACTTGAGTTCAGTCTCTATGTCCCTGTCAGGCAGTTTACAAACTGCCTGTGACTAGCTCCTGGCCACTGATGGCTCTGTGTGCACCTGTACTCTTGCGCGCAAGCATAGACTAGACGTAATTCAAAGTAAAATAAAATCTTAAAACAAAGCAAGAACTTAGAATAGATAATGTTAGGGAAATGCAGAAGACTCTCAAATGGGCAAAAAGAATCCTGACAGTGTTGAGTCTTGCCCTGTGGGGTGCGGCCCCTGGGGATTAAATGACCCTTTCACAGGGGTCACCTAAGAACGTCGGAAAACACAGAGATTTACATTATGATTCATAACAGTAGCAAGATTACAGTTATGAAGTAGCAATGAAAATGATTTTGGGGGTCACGACAGCATGAGGACCTATGTTAAAGGGTCACAGCATTGGGGAGATTGCGAACCACCTAGTCTTGTGCACACTCTGGGCTATCTTTCAGTCTGTGGCCTCTTACAATTTGGCAGCTATAGAAAACGTCATCTTAATAGAGAAAAGTGATTGTTCACAGAAGCACAAGTGGGCTCAAGGAGAGCTTCTGTTTGTGGGTCTCTCCCAGAACCTCGCAATGGGCAGTAATGAATGCCTCAATGACCTGTGACGTGTCCACACTGCTACCTACAGTAGCCTGAGACCTGTGACACGTGTCCACACTGCTACCTACAGCAGCCCAAGGCCTGTGACGTGTCCACACTGCTACCTACAGCAGCCCGAGACCTGTGAGACGTGTCCACACTGCTGCCTACAGCAGCCCGAGGCCTGTGACACAGGTCTACACTGCTGCCTACAACAACCTGAGGCCTGTGACGTGTCCACTCTGCTACCTACAGCAGCCTGAGACCTGTGACACGTGTCCACTCTGCTACCTACAACAGCCTGAGACCTGTGACACAGGTCTACACTGCTGCCTACAACAACCTGAGACCTGTGACACGTGTCCACTCTGCTACCTACAGCAGCCTGAGACCTGTGACATGTGTCCACTCTGCTACCTACAACAGCCTGAGACCTGTGACATGTGTCCACACTGCCACCTACAGCAGCCTGAGGCCTGTGACGTGTCCACACTGCTACCTACAGCAGCCCGAGACCTGTGAGACGTGTCCACACTGCTGCCTACAGCAGCCTGAGACCTGTGATACAGGTCTATACTGCTACCTACAAGCAGCCTGAGACCTGTGACACAGGTCTACACTGCCTGAGACATGTGACACGTGTCCACACTGCTGCCTACAGCAGCCTGAGACCTGTGACACAGGTCTACACTGCTGCCTACAGCAGCCTGAGACCTGTGACACGTGTCCACACTGCTACCTACAGCAGCCTGAGACCTGTGACACGTGTCCACACTGCTGCCTACAGCAGCCTGGGCTGTTCTTTTCAGAGATCCACTCAGGAACACAGGATTCTTGACTTCAGCGCAGAGATTTATAGGATATAGCCAGTATGTAGCAGAGTTGAGTTAATTAAGGAGCAGTTTTAAAATGGATTTAAACGCATGTGTTAATAGAAAGAGCAGTGCCTAGGGAAAGGATATTCTACCCTCCTGTATTTGTGGGCTCCTCCAGAGAAAATTGCTCCTAAGTTTCTAAGCAGTGTCCATGTATAGGATTTTAGTGGTTCCTGAAGTTAGTAGGCTCAAAGTTTTTCTTTTTTTTTTTTTAATTTATTTTTAGGTGCACTGGTGTTCAGCCTGTGTGTCTGTGCATGGGTGGCAGAGCCTCTGGGATTGGGGTTATAGACACCTGTGAGCTGCCATGTGGGTGCTAGGAATTGAACTTGGGTCCTTTGGAAGAGCAGTCAGTGCTTTTAACCACCAAGCCATCTCTCTAGTCCCACTCAGGATTTCTTCTAATGGACTTTTATTTTCTTCTTGTACCACTTATCTGTAAATAAGATCAGAGGGTCGTTCCTGGGGTGCCTTGGATAAGATTGTGTGGTTCACAAAGATTGTGTGTGTGTGTGTGTGTGTGTGTGTGTGTGTGTGTGTGTAAGGGGATGCTCACATATGGCATTGTAACAGAGTTTATAGTCTTCCTGGTGAGATTATTAGAAAACCAGAAAAGGGGAAAAAACATGCTTAGGCCATAGGCAGGGTTTGTCCCTTTTTTTACCAATCTTACTGAAATGTTTTTATATAGTGTGATTTCAGCTTCTACAGTGGTGCCTTTAAACACAGTAAGCTTCTATATGCTGAGGGATATGTCTCAAGAGTAGTCGCCTAAAACCTCGAATGCTACTGAACACCCAGTATACTGTTTCCTATACCTATATACATATATATGATAGTTTACTTTCTAAAGTAGATATACCAAAAGAGTCCCAACGCTTGTTCTACCTCTCTGTAAAGTGGCTTGCTGGGGGCTGCAGAGGCCACCCTGCATGCAGTTAAGAGCACTTCCTCCTCTTGCAGAGCTCAGTTCCCAGGACTCTGTGGAGCAGCTCCCAAGGGCCTGTAACTTCAGCTGCAAAGAATCTGTCGCCCCCTTCTAGCCCCCGACAGCACCTGCATCCAGGTGCATATGCCATCACACAAACACACATATGGCATACATGTGAATCAAATAGAAATGAATCTATAATAGATTATTGGACATGGACTTTTTCACTTAAAGGAAATACACTGTAGCTTCTTTTTGGCATATCTGAGTTGCCAGTGTCTCTATTCTTGAATTCGGGGCTATTGTTAAAGTGAAATAAGTTATTGGAACATAAGCACTGGCTGTCTGAGAGAATTTATCTGAGGACTAAGATGGCCACAGAATGACCACTGGGCAGGTAGCACATACGTTATGGATGTAGGATATGTAAATGTGGAGCTGGGAGAGTTCCTCACATTATTTGGACTGACTCACAATTTGCAACGTACTGGCTGGTTCTGGCAATGTAGCTTTAATACACTCAGACCGTGGTTGGGGCACAACAAATGGTGGAAAGGGGACATGATGGCAGTGGGCCTATGTGTGCTCAGGTAATACTAAACCAAGACCTGAGCACTGGTAGGTCATTGTAAGGGGTATGACATAGCTGAAAATCATTTTGTGATGATTATTACTCTTGGCTGCTTGGAATATTCCCTGAGAACTAATCGACACTCTCACACACTCTCACACTCTCTCTCTCTCTCTCTCTCTCTCTCTCTCTCTCTCTCTCTCTCTGTGCATGTGTTCTTGTGTGCCTACATGCACGTATATATGTTTTTTGTATGTGTATGTATGTGTGCATGTATGCTTTTGTGTGTGTGTGTGTGTGTGTGAATGTGTCGGTGTATGCTTGAGTACATACGTGCATGTGGAGGGGTAGATAGAGGTCAGCACTGGGTGATTTCCTCTGTCAAGCCCCATCTTCCTTTCTAAGACACAGTCTCAGTAAACCTGTGGCTTGTTGATTCTGCTAGGCTGGCTGGTCAATGGGTTCCAGAGAGCCACTGGTCTCTCCCTTCCCAGGAAGAGAGTTACAGGTGTACACCATGTTGCCCCCAGCTTACATGCACACTGAGGATTTGAACTCTACCCCTCACGTTTATACCACAAGCACTTTACACACTGACACTGAGCCACACACTCCCACCCCTGGGGACACATTTCAGTTTAAGAATGTCTCTGTCTCAGAGACCGTTGATGCTACGGTGGTCGTGATGAGTGTAGAAGATTTTGCTAGCCACTACTTATTTATTCTTATAAAGTGGATTCTACCCCCAGGGGCTTGCCGAGTAGAAATCTAAGCCTCATAATTCTGTCTTGCGATCTAAGGTCAGCGCATTCTTATGTAAAAAGTCCACACTGTCACAACGGGTTTGATGATGGAGAACACTACAGATGTTTATGCGTTTTGAGTCTGGGATGATGTCATGGTGAGCTGTTCTTCCTGGCCTGTCTGTGTACCGTGTTGCTGTATCCTTGTTCATTTGCATTGTGAAATTTAAGGGCACAAAGGCAGGCTTTGTTAGTTTCTTGGTTTTGTTTTGGCCACGGTTCTTAAATATGGCGTCTTCCAGAGAATGACTTGCTTCAGTGACTCTGAGGAGTGTGTATTTACTTTTGAAAAGTCAATATTGTGACAGGGATCCTTCCGTCTTCTAGGTACCGACCCAGGGAATTTGTTCTGTGGGTGCGCACTGTATGCTTGTGTGTGCTCTGAGCTTGCCTCCAATATATTTATGGAACTCAAATTCAAGATAGGCTCCTTTGCTTTCCTTCCCTCCGTACCTGGGTCTCAGGGAACCTGGAGCTTGCTTATGTAACTAAGCTGGCCAGCAAGGGACCCTCGGGGAGCCTCAGGGAGCCTCAGGGAGTTTCCTGCCTCCACTTCCCTGAGGCTAGGATCACAGGGATGCACCACTATACTTCTCTTTATTTGGATGCTGGGCATCTGAACTCAGGTCCTCCTGCTTGAACAGAAATTACTTTAGTCACCAAGCCATCTCCCCAGCTCCAGGAACTACCCCAAAGTAACAGTCACAATCATTCCTGGAAACAGGGTTTGGCCACCTACGACTGCAGGGCTTCTTCACCAAAGGTAAGGGACAAGATAAATTCGGTGTCAGTTACCGTGGCATTTGGCTGGCGCTTGCCTGGGTTGTCTATGCTTCACATGGGCGTGTGTGCATCCTGGGAGACGGGAACTGAAGAGCACAGGGTAAACCAGAGCCTTCCTGGGAATAACATGCGGTTAGCCAAGGCGGGCGGTGTGGTTTTAGGTTAAACAGGAACTCCGGGAGGTGTCTGGGGCTCCTCTGATTGTCAGGAGACTTCTTCAGTCATCCAGTTCTCACCAAAGGCCCAGTGCCAGAAGCAGCAATTTGCAAATTACAACTCTGTGTAGTAGTAGACATTCTTTCACAATTGGAAATTTCTAGAACTTTCCAAAGCAGGTTGGGGCCTCCTTGGGGCTGAGACTTGAATTTGATTACCAAATAAATGTCCCTCTGCCATACCATCTTGCCTCACCACTCACACCGGCGCTTGACTTCTGGGCTTCCTGAGCGATTTTAGAGCAGGCTCACAAGACTGGCTTCAGTTCTGGCTGAGGAGCTGCCCCTTGAGATGTGTCTCCAAGTGAAGATGTTCAGACCACATGTGTTGTGGGTCTCTTGCTGGGTGCTAGCCTCACCTGAGCAGGAAGGGTACTGTGGTCTGAGGAGAGCAGGAGACAGCCTGGTGGAGGCTGCTTACGTGTGTTCATTCTATGCCACTCTCCTCTCCTAAGTTTGTGAAGCATGACAGTTATTGGGAGCTGTTTGTGTTGGTTAGAGATCTTATATGATGACAGAGACATCTGTGTCATCCTGGTAATTAACTACGGTCACTTTGTTCCTTATATAGAGTGATTAAGATGAGTGCCATGAGTTTGAGGTTAGCCTGGGGTATAGAGCAAAAACTAACTAACTAGCTAATTAGCTAGCTAACTAACTAGCTAGCTAGCTAACTAACTAACTAACTAGTGCTAACATTTTAAAGTATAGAAATTTAACAAAACTGTGTTTTTCTGGTGGTGATGGTAGTGTTTGTGACGAGAGGGTGATTATCTGTGTTTTTCTCAATTTTAATTTTTGAGGCCATGTTTGTTACTACACCCAGTGTTTACAGATTTGGCCAGACAAGCTAACGAGTGAACTTTAGGGGCCCTTCTGTCTCTAGGGTCACAGCTTTTCTATGTGAATACCAAGAATCTGAACTCAGGGTCTCCTGTTTGTGTAGGCAAGGACATTGAGAGTTGAACCATTTCTTCAGCCCTGAGTTTTCTGGGAAGTTCATGAAGTCTTACTCCAGTTATTCAGTGCCTGGAGCTGACAAGAGGCTGCCCTTTTACATAGATCAGATCACATTGTCTGTGTTTGACAAAGCTCTTCTCTTCCTTCTTAGACCTCTTTCCTGTCCGTTCACTAAGGTGGATATCTTAGCTTAATAGGTTCTCTAGTTATGATCAAGGCTGCCTTTCTTACCTGGCCCTAGATGAATAGGTTAGTAAACTCAAAGAGAAAGCGAGCTATTCTTGTATCAAACACATATTCCAAGGTGATTTGATGCACACTTAGAGTACCCCAATGTGACCACCACACCAGAAGGAAATGAATTGGGATGAGAGCTAATCTGACCCAATTGATGGAGGATGTCACAAAAGAAGTTCGGTGTTAATTAAGCTCCTAGGTAGAGTCAGGCCCCTCTAATAAAGCACACATGCAAGGGCATATTCACAGCACGTTTGCCAAGGTATTGATAAAGTCCTCCAGGTCCTACTGTGCTGGTAGCAACATCTCGGTCAGTGTGCTACTGAGTGTGGTCATTTTTCTTCCCTTGTATGTGGTGATTATAAAAATTGTTTAAAATGGGATCTAAATCTAGTGGTCATAAGGCGTGAGTGACACAGATTTAGTTTATTTGAAGGAAGGGAAAAAAAGGGGAGAGAGAGAGAGAGTGCAGTTAAAATTAACTCTGGTGGTTTTCTGTCTGTCATTATGACTTCATCCAGCTGCAATCGTCTCTCTATAAATCAACCGTCTTTGCTGCCCACTCCCTGGCTCCCTCCTGCCAGGATCGTATTCTAGGCTATACATACCATCCTCCTGGATTGTTATAAAACCCAACTAGCTAGTAAATCCAAACCTGATCTTTTCAATGGGAAGCTGAGGAAAAAGAGACTCCTTTTCACTGTGTACAAAGAGGTGTTGGAGATGGGTAGTATTTATTCTTTTCATCATGATAACCAGAATTGCTGACCGGAAGCAACATAGGAAGGGTTTCTTTTCACCTTACATTCTGGGAGGGCTACCGTCCATCATGGTGGGTAGGCACCACAGCAGGAGTGTGAGGTGGCCAGTCCCATTGTATCCCCAGTCAGGAAGCAGAGTGTGCACATGAACTTGGGTGGGGTTATAAAAATCTCAAGGCTCACACCCATGTATTTTCTTGTATTTCCTCCAGAGAGGTTCTACCTCCTAAACCTACATAGACTTCCACGACAACACCACCAGCTCTCTTGATATCTGAGCCTAGTCATATGAGGCAGTATTGTTTGTTTGTTTGTTTGTTTAGTTGGTTGGTTGGTTTTGAGGTGCCCTGAGTTTGCCTTTTGAATGACAGTGTTGCTTTTAACATTTCTTTTACCATATTGTTTGTTTGCATTTCTTTATTTTGTATGATGTATGTGTATGCATGCACGTGTGTTCCTGTGTGTGTCTCACTTACTGCCTGCTGTGTGGGTTCCAGGGATCAAGGTCAGGCTGTCAGGTTTGGTGGCAGCTCTGTTTGTTTATTGAGACAGGGTCTCGTGTATTTCAGGTTAGTCTTGAACTTCCTTATGTAGCCTGAATACGGCTATGAATTGCCAATCATCCTGCCTTTCCCTCCCTCCACATTCTGGAAGTCCAGGTGTGTACCACCACACCCAGTTTATATGATGCTGGAGCCTGGATACAGGACTTTGCGGATGCTATGTAAATGCTCTTAACAGAGCTCTATGCACAGCGCTTACCGTTTCTGTTTTTAAGGGAATTAAATAAACTGTGTATTTACATGTATGATCACCCATCACCCTTTGAGCCAGAAGAATCTGAAAGAGGAGCATTAGCCGAGAGCTAGATAGAGCTGGGAGGCACATGACATTCAGAAGTGAACTAGGCACTGGCCGTCAGGAGGGTTTTGACTGTTACATGTTGTATACCAATGAAAACCATTTCTGTTCTTAATGGTCTGCTGGTTAAAGGCAGGATGCATTAGGGAAATGGGTCAGAGTAAAAAGGATTGAGGGCTCTGTCAGTTTCTCTTGAGATTATCTTCCATTTAGCAGAAAGTTGCATTATCACAGCAGAATTCTTTGGGCATGCATTATAGCCTCTTTAAAGAACCAAGTATTTTTTTTTTTAAAGAAATAGAAAGTATTTGTTTTTAATAATGTTATCTCTTCATTTATCTGAATCAAAAGCTTTACACTTGCAGGGAGTTCCTTCTAGACACGTGCTTTAAGCAACAGCTGGAGCCCTCCTGTCTACTCCTGGCATTCGGAATCAAAGCAGGAAAAAAAAAACGCACAAAATTAAAGTACACGAAGGGAGTTGGCAATATGAGTTAATCTTATACTTCCCTGTGAACTAAAGGCACACTACAGCATATGCCTTTAATCCTGGTGCTTGGAAGAGAGAGACAGGAAGAGCTCTGGGATTTGCTTGTTAGGTGGTCTCACCTACAGGTTGAGTTCGAGGCTAATGAGAAACCTGTTTAGATGGATGGATGGATGGGTGGGTGGGTGGGTGGGTGGATGGATTGGTGGATGGATAGATAGATAAACAGACAGATAGATAGATGATTGATAGATAGACAGACAGACAGACAGACATGTACTGTGCCTGAGGAGCAACAGCCAAGGCTGACCACCACCCCTCCTAACTTTCTTGCATACACATGCACACATCCTCACGAACACATATATATCCTCAAAATATAGTAATATTTTTGTATCATTATATAAATACAGTAATTTAAGGCCAGTCAGCAGCAAATAAATATGAAAGTACACTGTGGTTTTACTCTTGTAGATGAGAATTGGAAGGTGTCATGTGGCTATGACTCCCTGACCCTCGCCGACTCAGCCCTTTACACACCTGAGTGATGGAGACAGTCATGCATAGGCTTCACATTGGGATGCAGACACCCTGCTCACTTTTAATACAGGAGAACTGCAGTCTCCCTGCACTGAGTTACAGCCCTCCCCCAGAGACCTCCTCTTGGCCACTCTTTGCGTCCTCCTGAGAAATAGATTATATGTCTGGCTCAGCAGTAAGTCCAGTAGAGTCTGCATTTTATAAACCACTCAATCTGTTTTGAAATCCAGGTACATGAAATCCAAACGGTGGGCAGTTTGTGTGTGTATGTGTGTGTGTGTGTGTGTGTGTGTGTGTGTGTAGGTTTAGCTTTAGACCAGTAATCGAGTCTGGCTTTGGATCTGCCTTTGGTTTCTACACTGGATGCATTCTAATGTTGAGTATGTATACTTGGAGCCGACTTTGTGGCCAGAACTTAGACAATTAAATGCTGACTGTTGTGCTTTAAATGAGCAAACCGTAACTTACCCTTAGTCACTTGGAATATTAGCAGATTGGCTGTCAAGATGAATGAAACGGGACTGGTAAAGTGTTTGGTGCCCAGGTCTCATTGAAGGTCTCAATTCAGATTCTTAGCATCCATATAAAAAGCCATGCATTCCAGTTTGATGTTGTAATTCCACTTCTGGGAAAGCAGAGACAGGAGAATCCTTGGGACATGCTGTCAACTCTGTATAGGGGAATCAGAAAACTCAAGGTTCAGTGAGAGACTCTGTCTCAAAAAATTAAGGATAGAGAGCAATTGAAGAAGACATCTGGCTCACCTCTGGCCTCTACGCTTATATGTGCATGCACACCTACCACACGTATCTATCACATATACAATCATCACATGCAAAAAAATTGGGTGTGCTTTATAAGCTTTGATATCTTGTGTTTATTACAATTTTTAATGCCTGCCATACGCTAATAGAAACTATAGGAGATGATTATGTTGCTGAGAAATGCAGGAGTGTGGTCACTTGTGTGGGGAAAGAAGTGAGTGTATTACTGAGACAGGAGCTCATTTGTCACAAGAGCCCAGACGATGCTGGTGTCGATGAATGAATGCACTATGTACCCTGGGAGTCTCTGTCCTGCAGCAAAACTTTGAAAGGGTGTTAGTGGCCATGAAGATACTCCCATGTACCCTGGAAAGTATCAAAGCATCCTCAGAAACTATTGGTTGACATCTCTTGCACTAAGAAGGCTCCTGACAGTTGTGCTCACCCAAGGCCCGATGGCTGTTCTACTTTTGAAATCAGCCCAGGAAATATTTGTGGTTACTGGTCAGTTCTAAAGTGAGTACTTCCAAAATGATAAAAAATCCCCACAGGCTCAGAGCTTCCTCTCTACCCAGTGTTGACAAGTGCAGAGATCATGACGGGTATTGAAGCTAGGGCTCTTTGTATGATCAGAATTAGAAGTTGGAAGGTTTGTATCCAAGTTTTATCTTTGACTTCAATCTAACAAACCAAAAGTCCTCATATATGTGTGTGTGTGTGTTTATATGTGTTCATGCACACACATGTATATGCACCTTGTAGAGATTCAACGTTGACCTTAGTTGTCTTCTCAGTCATTCATCTCCATATTTTTTGAGGCCGGATCTCTTATTCAACCCAGAGCTCACTCATTTTGTTAGACAGATTGTCTAGCCACCAAGCCCCAGGGGTCCTCCTGTCTGCCACCCTAGTGCTGGAATTACAAGTGCTCATGCCTACACCTGGATTTTAATGTAGGCTCTAGGAATCAAACTTGGTCCTTATACTTGCACAGCAAGCACTGACTGACTGAGCAGTCTCCCTAGCCCCCAACTTCTGATTCTGTAAGGCAGTGGTTCTCAACCTGTTGGTTGTGGTCCCTTTGGGAGTTGAACAACCCTGTCACAGAGGTCACCTTAGACCATCAGAAAACACGGATATTTATGTTATTGAATCATAACATTAGCAAAATTTACAAGTTATGATGTAGCAATGAAAATAATTTTATGGTTGGGGGTTGTCTTAGTCAGGGTTTCTATTCCTGCACAAACATCATGACCAAGAAGCAGTTGGGGAGGAAAAGGTTTATTTGGCTTACACTTCCATGCTGCTGTTGATCACCAAAGGAAGTCAGGACTGGAACTCAGACAGGTCAGGGAGCAGGAGCTGATGCAGAGGCCATGGAGGGATGTTCTTTACTGGCTTGCTTCCCCTGGCTTGCTCAGCCTACTCTCTTATTGAACCCAAGACTACCAGCCCAGGGATGGCCCCACCCACAAGGGGCCTTTCCCTCTTGGTCACTAATTGAGAAAATGCCTTAAAGCTGGATCTCATGGAGGCATTTCCTCAACTGAAGCTCCTTTCTCTGTGATAACTCCAGCTGTGTCAAGTTGACACAAAAATAGCCAGTACAGGGGTCAACACAATATGAGGAACTGTGTTAAAGGGTCCTAGCTTTAGGAAGGTGGAGGACCTAGTCAGTCTTAGAGACAAATTATCCTATAAGCCAGTGGGCACATTCTTATGGGGAATAGAGAGATTGCCTCTTAAAACATTGGAATAGGTCTCATTTTGTGTCTCCTTAGATAGAATGGTAAATGGATGGTAAAAGGATCATTTAATAGCTCTCAGTATTATGACTATATATTATACTTTATTAGGGAGATTATATACATAACACCTCTGTTTGGGCTACATCCCAGATGAACTGAATCAAGATCTTTGGTATAGCTGAACCTCTACCTTTTAGAAAGCAGCCAGGTGAATCTCTAAGTAAGGTTGGCTATACAAACTTGAGCTCGTTTATCATTTGTGTGTTCTGAGGGCTTGAGTGCCCTAAGACTGCAAGTGGGAGACTTGACCTTGGCTTTAGAAATTGCAGAACAAATGGAAAAAGAATAGCAACTTGGGTGTTATCACTTAGTTTTCCTCCAAACGGAATTCAGAGATGGAGTGTTTGGGATCCTGGGTCTGTTGAAACTGTGTATTGCATGTGAGTTGATTGTGTCCTTATTTAAGAAACTCATTCTAAGGTTTAAGTCTGATCAGCCTGCCATGGCCATGTCAGTTGTGTGTGCATGTGAGTGTCATGGGCGTGTGCCTATTTCCTTTCACATCTAGATTTTAACCTGGTAATCTTAATCTAGTCTGCTTTTTTGGAAGTCTGTCCTATTTCTGCTGATAGCACCCAGCCTGGCTCGTCCCAGAGTAAGGCAGAGGGCCCTCTTGTAGGACATCAGGCATTGAACAATCATTCATTGATGGCTTTTCTCTTGATACTTGCTACTGCACCCTATATTTAAGATAATCTTAGTGCTTTTTGTGATGGTTTTCTTTACTCTGGAGCCATTTAAGCTGTGACATTTATGTGTCTTTCTAGAGATAGTTGACAGAAGTCAGGACACTCCATGCTGATTATAAAATCCTTTTCTGCCATCCCTGTCCTTTGGCCCTGAGTGGGAGTCTTTTGATTAGCATCATTCTACACGGAGGAGATCTGCCTCACAAGTCTCTGCGGATTTCTTCACATACTACCCAACTTCTCTTCTTCAAAAGGCTTTGCTTACCTCTCCTGGTGTCAGTTCCTGAACTGCAAGGAGGCCAGATGACAACCCTGCTTTTGAACTGTCTGGTGAAGCTTCATCCAGATGGGATCTTTAAACAGACTCTTGCCTGTTCCTTAGGAGCCAGGATCTTTTATTTTTTTTCCATATACAAATTTTCCAACTATATTTGAGTCTTTTTATTAAAATGTATCAATTATACATAATTTCAATATCTTTTCATTTATGCATATATACATTCAATATATATATAATGAATTTTGACCATAACTCCTCACTATTCCTCCTATTTTCTCAACTAGACTCCTTTTTACTTTGCCTTGTATGTGTGTGTGTGTGTGTGTGTGAACCAGAGTTTACTTAGGGTTGCTTACAGAAACACCGGTGAGGTGTTATTTACAGGAGCACAGACACCTTACCAATGGCTACACCATTGAGGAAACGGTCTCTTCCTTCCCTATCAACTGTTAATTTCCTGTTTGTCTTCTGGGAAAGATGGAGCTTTATGGGCCCCTCCCCCTGTAAATCTTTAACTGTTTATCAGTACTTAGTGCTCATGAACCCTACCATTAACTCCCATAATCCCCGGGAATGGGGGCTGGAGAATTGGCTGATCAGTTGAGATTGTTTGCTGCAGCTGGACATCTTTAGCTCCAAGGTTTTGGGAAGCAGGAACAGGCCATCTCTGTGAGTTCCAGGCCAGTCATATGTGGCAGGTGACGCACAGCTGTGTGTAAGTCCAGCTCCAGGCTATCAAGTGGCCACCTCTGGCCTCAGTGGACCCTTACATACTCATGGAGCATGGGCCTGCCTGCATACACACACAATTCAAAATAAATCTTCACAAGCCTCAGGGAGGAGAGAGGCCTTACGAACCATCATCTCCCCAGCAAACATGAGTTATCCAAGCCCCTTCCCCATAGCCATTTGTTAATCTTTAGGAAGGGGTGGGGCTTAGGGGGGAATAAGCTCCTCCCCCCAGCAACTGTTAGCTGCCTATCATTTCTCATACATGGGTGGGGCTTCATAAGCCCTTCTACAGTAGTCATTCCCTGCCTGTCAATCCTTAGAAAGGGGTGGTGCCTTGTGAGCTCCTCCCCCAAGCAACTGTTAACTGCTTATCATTTCTCAAGGATGAGCAGTGTCTTCTGAGCTCCTTTCTCTTTGTGATGGAATGTTGCCCAGCTTCATCTAGCCCCGGTGACTCTTAGATCTAAGAGTGATCTAAGACAGTGACAGACTGTGTATCAGTAAGTGTTATAATGCTGGGGCTCCACTCTCTCATCCCTCTGGGATCTCCATTGGCTTAGCATAGCCCTACCAGTTAACAGGGCTGGGCTGGTCGCCAGCTCCAGATGTCTTCTCTTTTCTCCTGTTCTGCTCTGAAACCTGTAGTAGCTGACTAGGTAAAGGTAAAGGAGGACCTGTCCCTGGTTAAGGTGGTACCTTTCAACTGAGGTCACTGAAAGCCATCATTTGGCCCCATGGGTAGACATTTCCCATTGTTTGTCATAGCTCTCCAGTTGTGACAGTCCTGGTGGAAACTTTTGCTGGAGGGGAGGCTGGAGCTGCTAACCACTAACCTGATAGTGAGCATGGCACCCTCCCCAACCCAAGTGATCCAGCCTGCAGCTCTTTCCAAGTCTGGGCCCCCTTGGATTAAATGTCTTTATTTCAGGCTGAGGGGTTGCAGGGCAGGGCTCGGTAGGTACCGCTTTGCACACGTGTGAGGACCTGAGTGTGAGTGAATCTCACATACACATCTGGTAAGGATCTCCACATCTGGGAGGTGGGAAGCACTAGGCTCTAGGAGACTTGCCAGATTGCCAGGTGGGTCTGGAGAAAGTGCCTGGCCTCAACCTGGGGCCTCCACAGGCACACGTGTCCACACTCGTGTTTCTTGTCTTGGTTCAGGTGTGTATAGCCTGTGGCCTGCAGGCCCTGTGCATCCCAGGATAAGCATGAATGCAACCTAAATACAAAATTGGATACTTTTTACATTTCAGGGGTGGGGGTGTGGTAGGGGTTGGGGGTTGAGACAGGGTTTTATTTGTGTAGTCCTGGCTGTCCTGGCACATACTCTGTAGACCAGGCTGGCCTCAAATTCACAGAGAACTAACTACTTGCCTCTGTTGGGATTAAAGGCATATTCTACCACTACCCAGCCAAAACTTACTTAAAATATTATGAGATTTGTGTGTGTGTGTGTATTCCGGTTTATTTTGTAACTTATTTTGTTACAGTGTCTAAACTTTGTAGATGATGCGGTCAGTTGATGTGTCAGAAGGTTGGGAACGTTTTCAGAATTCTTGAGGCTGCTGTGGTTTCACTTAGTGTGGGTGGGAAGTCCTGTCAAGTGTGAATAATTTATGGTTCTTGTGAGTGGAACTCATGGAACATGGAGCAGTTATAGATGACAAGGTGGTGACAGCTTCGTGCTCACCCTTGTCCCTTTTCTCTTGTCTACCTTCTGGGAAAATGTGTACCTAGGAGGCTAGCTACATCAGAGAGATGAGACGTTCACTCCAAAGTCGCCCTTCCCTGTCCCTCCCCTTTGTAAGTGGAGGTCCACAATGTGAATGGCTAGGCAGAGTCAGAGAGTCAGAGAAAGCAGGGGAGACAGAAAAGTGTCAGGATATTTGGAAATGTTGTATTTTATTTTTAAGTTACGTGGGGGGATGGGGGAGTGGGGGTGGGGGATGTGGCAGTCAGAGGAAAACTTGTTGGAGCTGGGTCTCTTATTCCACTCTGTGGATGGAGATCAAACTCAGGTTACCAGCCTTGGTAAGCCCCTTTTCCACTGAGCCATCTCTAGCCCTGAAAATCGATATTAAACAAAAATATGAAACATTTGTGGATGCTCCAGAACCTTTGAAATCTCGTTTGGAACATAGTGTAAAAAGCAGGAGTTTGGCTCTCTTGACTCAGCCCTAGTAGACCAAGTTTTACGGTGTTGTGTGGTTTTAGAATGTTCTGCATTTTAACCATAGGTCAGCCTTAGATGTTGTTTCTTGGTTCTGTCCATCTTGTTAAAACTTCTTTATTACTATGTGTGCACACACATGCACCCCAGCACACAAGTGGAGGTCAAAAGATAACTTCATAGAGTTGAATCTTTGCTTCCACCATTACATGCATTCTGGAGAATCAAGTCCAGGTTGACATGATTGCAAATCAAGCATCTTTACTGCTTGACCATCTATCTCCTTGGCTTCCTATGGCTTTGAGATAGGATCCCTCACGTTCCCCGAGCTTAGCCATTTGGCTAGGCTGGCTAGGGAGTGAGCCCTAAGGGTCACTTATCTCCACTTTTCTGTGCTGGAATCATCATGTGTATCACTGCTCCCCGCTTTTTACTGTGGGTTCTGGGGAATCCAGTATAGATCCTAATGCTTGCAAAACCGTCTGAGCCATCTCCCCTGCATCAGAATCCCTTATCTTTGGAACCTCACAGAGCCTATAGGAAAGTTGAAGCAAGACTGTGTTACCCTTCTCAATAGTCACAAATAATATAAAATATCTTGGCGTGACTCTAACTAAGGAAGTGAAAGATCTGTATAATAAAAACTTCAAGTCTCTGAAGAAAGAAATTATAGAAGATCTCAGAAGATGGAAAGATCTCCCATGCTCATGGATTGGCAGGATCAACATTGTAAAAATGGCTATCTTGCCAAAAGCAATCTACAGATTCAATGCAATCCCCATCAAAATTCCAAATCAATTCTTCAACGAATTAGAAAGTGCAATCTGCAAATTCATCTGGAATAACAAAAAACCTAGGATAGCAAAAACTCTTCTCAAGGATAAAAGAACCTCTGGTGGAATCACCATGCCGGACCTAAAGCTCTACTACAGAGCAATTGTGATAAAAACTGCATGGTACTGGTATAGTGACAGACAAATAGACCAATGGAATAGAATTGAAGACCCAGAAATGAACCCACACACCTATGGTCACTTGATCTTCGACAAGGGAGCTAAAAACATCCAGTGGAAGAAAGACAGCATTTTCAACAAATGGTGCTGGCACAACTGGTTGTTAACATGTAGAAGAATGCGAATCGATCCATTCCTATCTCCTTGTACTAAGGTCAAGTCTAAGTGGATCAAGGAACTTCACATAAAACCAGAGACACTGAAACTTATAGAGGAGAAAGTGGGGAAAAGCCTTGAAGATATGGGCACAGGGGAAAAATTCCTGAATAGAACAGTAATGGCTTGTGCTGTAAGATCGAGAATTGACAAGTGGGACCTCATGAAACTACAAAGCTTCTGCAAGGCTAAAGACACCATCAATAAGACAAAAAAAACACCAACAGATTGGGAAAGGATCTTCACCTATCCTAAATCAGATAAGGGACTAATATCCAATATATATAAAGAACTCAAGAAGGTGGACTCCAGAAAGTCAAATAACCCCATTAAAAAATGGGGCTCAGAACTGAACAAAGAATTCTCACCTGAGGAATACCGAATGGCAGAGAAACACCTGAAAAAATGTTCAACATCCTTAATCATCAGGGAAATGCAAATCAAAACAACCCTGAGATTCCACCTCACACCAGTCAGAATGGCTAAGATCAAAAATTCAGGTGACAGCAGATGCTGGCAAGGATGTGGAGAAAGAGGAACACTCCTTCACTGCTGGTGGGATTGCAAGCTTGTACAACCACTCTGGAAATCAGTCTGGCGGTTCCTCAGAAAATTGGACATAGTACTACCGGAGGATCCAGCAATACCTCTCCTGGGCATATATCCAGAAGATGTCCCAACCGGTAAAAAGGACACATGCTCCACTATGTTCATAGCAGCCCTATTTATAATAGCCAGAAGCTGGAAAGAACCCAGATGTCCCTCAACAGAGGAATGGATACAGAAATTATGGTACATTTACACAATGGAGTACTACTCAGCTATTAAAAAGAATGAATTTATGAAATTCCTAGCCAAATGGATGGACCTGGAGGGCATCATCTTGAGTGAGGTAACACAATCACAAAGGAACTCACACAATATGTATTCACTGATAAGTGGATATTAGCCCAAAACTTAGGATACCCAAGATATAAGATACAATTTGCTAAACGAATGAAACTCAAGACGAATGAAGACCAAAGTGTGGACACTGTGCCCCTTCTTAGAATTGGGAACAAAACACCCATGGAAGGAGTTACAGAGACAAAGTTCATAGCTGTGATGAAAGGATGGACCATCTAGAGACTGCCGTATCCAGGGATCCATCCCATAATCAGCTTCTAAACGCTGACACCATTGCATACACTAGCAAGATTTTGCTGAAAGGACCCAAATATAGCTGTCTCTTGTGAGACGATGCTGGGGCCTAGCAAACACAGGAGTGGATGTTCACAGTCAGCTATTGGATGTATCACAGGGCTCCCAATGGAGAAGCTAGAGAAAGTACCCAAGGAGCTAAAGGGATCTGCAACCCTATTGTTGGAACAACATGATGTACTAACCAGAACCCCGGAGCTCTTGTCTCTAGCTGCATATGTATGGAAAGATGGCCTAGTCGGCCATCACTGGAAAGAGAGGCCCATTGGACTTGCAAACTTTATATTCCCCAATATAGGGGAATGCCAGGGCCAAAAGAATGGGAATGGGTGGGTAGGGAGGTGGGGGGCGCTATGGGGGACTTTTGGGATAGCATTGGAAATGTAATTGAGGAAAATATGTAATAAAAATATTAAAAATCAAAAAAAAAAAAGACTGTGTTAATGAACAATAGATAAGGACCGCCCCCCCAAGATTCATTCCCCTTTGCTACTCTGGGGACCTGGGAGGATTTATGCAGGAGGTGAGGTCAAGTCAAGACACTGGAGATGAGGGTGTGGGTTTCAAAGCTAACACAGACAAGCACAGATGGTTTCAGAAATTCTGAATGTTATTGGAGAGAATGAAGATAAAGGCAGGTCTCTTAGCCAAGGTTAAAGATAGATAGGAAGAGGTTGAGATAGTAACACAGTGGTGAAAGAAGCATGAACTTGCCTGGGTTAGAGCAGGTGGTCGCATGCAAACTGTATGATGTCTGCAGTGTGCAGTGTTGACTGGTAGGGCTCTGGACTGGTGCTGACTTCACAGCTGAGTGAATGAGTATCTCTAGCTTTAACCATGCTCTCTAGGGCCAGGGGCTGATATAAGAGATGGGACCTTCAGAGACATTAGGCAGCTGTTTGGAGGACTTGCTTGATTAGTGTGGTTCTCACTGCTAGGGGCTGGGCAGTTTCTGAAATGTCCTCACCCTACACCCTAATAGCCTCTGCCAGGCAAGGTATGCTAGGAGCCACCAGGATCAAGGCTATGGGGTTGATGCTGAGGGGCTAAGAGTGGCCACATCTGGGAAACCGGAGACCAATGGCAGCATGAACGTTCTGTTGCTAAGCCTATGGTCAGCCCTTCATGATGATACAATGTGGTCATTTCTGGACCATGGAAGATGGGAGCAGAGGCTGCTGTAGACCCAAGAGGCCTATTTGCTGCAGTAAATAGAGCTCCACACCCACCTTAGGATGGGGGGGGGGGCTCTAATTTTCTGATCACTGTTGGTCTGAGTTCTTTCTATTGCATGTCAGTTACTGCTGATCATCAAGTCCTTCCCTGAGACCAAGACTGAGGGTGCTCTTCTAAGGCCTCTCTTTATCCCACGAATACTTTGAGATATGAGAGTGTATCCTAGATGAGACCCCTGAAATCAGAACTTCTGCCTTCCTAATGGGAATCATGGTAGTGAATTCTAACATGATTCTCTTTGTGTTTTGACAGAGTTTCTGTTATTGCATATTTTTGCCTTCTATGAGAGCAAAGACTGTTCCTGGAAATCCTATAGTTGCTTATGATTAGAGCCATCAGGTGCTCTGAATTTCCTTTAACTAAGGCTTTGGACTCCAAATGTGTACCTCTCTAGGCGTCTTGATTCTTTTCCTGGACAAAGTCTGTCATGTTCAGGAGGTCAGGGTGTCAGAAACCTAAAGCAGCCAGTCACAGTCCCACCCACAGTTAGGGGCAGAGAGCAATGGAAGCCAGCTCATTTCCTCCATTTCTTTACAGTTGAGGCTTCACCCGTAATTAAGAAGAGTCTTCTCACGTTGATCACTGTGTGAGATAATCCTCCGGAGGCCCAGCTCCAGGGTGATTGCACATCTTGCACTCTGTGGTGTGCAGTGTTGACCGTGGGACTCTGGGCTGGTGCCGACTTCACTGCGGGATGAATGAATATCTCTAGCTTTAACCATGCCCTCAAGAGCCAGGGGCCAGTGTGTTGACAGTGAAAAGAAGCCTCTCACTGAGCCAGAATAATTTCAACTAGGCTGTCGTAGTCTTTTCTTCTGTCTCTTTTTGTTTCTTTCTTTCTTTGTTTCTACTTCTTATGTATGTGTGTGTCATGTGCATGTAGGGCTTACGTGTTCATTTAACCCCTAGAACATAACATCCTGGTGGTTCTGATCTTTCCAAAGCAAAAGGTCAGAAGCCTTCGTTCCACCTTCTGTCAGAGCCCTAGGCTTTGCTGTACTTCTTGCTCTTCCTTTCCTGTGACTTAAACCCTGTTAAGGCCTTCATCAACCTCTCCAATAGGCTCAAGTGAGAAAGGAGAGTGGGTGGGACTTCCTGTCTGCAAGGTTAGAGGTAACTGTGTCATCAGTTCAAGATTTGTCCTAAAATAGTCAAAGAAAATTACCAGAAGGCCCCCTCTTGGGTATGGCACCCAGATAACATGGCCTGGAAAAGTCCCCTCAGATCTGAGGTGAATATAAGGGTAGGTTATCTAGAAGAAAATATTCTTTCATATACTGGGGAAGTGGTTTTCAAAGTATTAGCCTCATGAGGCAGGGAGCTCCATTTTGTTCACACTTGGTCCTCAGGGCCTGGGGGGTGGGGGTGGGGCAGCAAGTACTAAGAATGTGTGTGTACTTTCAAACCACATGGAGAAAGGAATGATGGAGGATCCCATTCTGTCGGCCACCATTTGGAAGGCCTCAATACAGAGGCCATTCCTCTAAGACATGGCCATGTAGCCATCAGAGTTTTTAATGGGTATGGGTGTTGTGCCTGTGTGTTTGTCTGTGTATCGTATGTGTATACCTGGTACCCTTGGAGGTCAGAAGAGGCTATCAGACGAGTTTTTGTCACTGTCTGCCTGTTTTACTTAATTTCCTTAGTTTATTTCTTTGTTTCTTTCTTTTTTTTTTCTTTCTACTTATTTTCTATGTGTGTGTCCTGTGCATGTAGGGCATACGGGTTTAAATGTGTACGGGCACACAGTATGCATGTGAAGACCCAAGCTTGCTGTCATCCTACACTAGATTTATTGTGGCAGAGTCTCTCAGTTGAACTCAGAGCCTGCCAATTTGTTTAGTCTTCGCTAACCAGTGTGCTCAGGGATCGCCTTTCTCGGTCTCCAAAGTGCTGGAGTATAGGTGGTTTGCCTACCCAGCTGTACATGTCTGGTCCTATGTATTCTTGCACAGAACATAAAGTCATTACCCACTGAGGCATCTGGCAGATTTCCCTTTGGGGGGGCGGGGGTATGGGGGAGGGGGCAGGGAGCAGGGACAGGATCACTTGTAAGCCAGAATAGGCTGAACTCCCCATGTAACCAAGGATAACCTTGAATTCCTGATCCTCCTGCCTCCACCTACTAATGGGCATTCCAGGCCTTTATGCCTGCTAGGAAGTATTATACTGACTGAGCTATATCCCCAGGCCTGGTCATTGAGTTGCAGATTCATCAGCCCATCTGCAACTTCTCCTCAGGCCCTCCTTGCTAAGAAGCCCCAATATAGGGAACACTGGGTCTGTCTGCTGCTATCAGGTGTGAGGTGAGCACCTTCATATTGAAACTCTGCCCTAGAACTTTTCATTTTTCCTCTCTCAGTGAAAGTGAGCACCACAGAGAAGCAGGCACTCGGTGCCTTGGGCTCCCTGTGCAACAGGCAGGCGAGCCTGTGGGTGCAGTTTTTACTCCAGATAGCTAAGGCAAGGAGCTGAGGGGGTGAAGCTTGGTGGTAGAACAGATACTGAAAGTGCGCTCTGGCTTTGAGCTCAGACACCTCCAACAAAAAGCTAGGATGAAAGGATACCAGCTGTGCCTCTGGCATGTTTCTATCTCGGTGCTTGGGAATGACCTGCCAGAGTCATTTCCCCTGAAACAAGGACGGGGAAGTCCAGCCGTGCTTAAATAACACAGGACCATCCCCTATATCCTTAACACTCTCTGACGGCACATCCTACTTCTTGAACACCTCTGAAGCTGCACATACAAACTTTGCTCCAAGCACGTAATAATGACTTCCTAAGCTCAAGTTACACAAGCATTAAGTACCAAGTTGTTACAGGACTCTGCCCACCACCCACCCCACCACCCACCCCACCCCACCACACACACACACACACACACACACACACACACACACACACACACGGTATTTTTTGCTGACATTTGGTGACACATCCTTCTACCTCCTCTGTACCTTGCAAAAACAAGCTTCTTGTTTTGAACTAGGTCTAGAAGGGGAACAGCCCTCGTACACCTGTGTCCACACGCTCAGATGCGTGCTTCCCTCAGTGGATTTGTACAGCTTTCTGTTGCTGTACCAGACTTCTCATCTGGGCTCCCAGGTCCTGACCCTCAGCCAAAAAAAAAAAAAAAAAAAAAGTGTTGACTCAGCACATTAAGCCAAGACGTGAGCTTGGGGAGCTACCTCAGTACAATTACAGATCCTGATGGTTGTGTTTTGTTTCGACCCACATTGCTAACTGTCATCCTCCCCCTCCTCCTCCTCCACAGCAGAATGGAAGCCCAGCAAGGAAACCAGCTGACTCAGGAGCCGGAGTGAGAGCCACGCACTCTCCACCCCAACCTGCACCATGAACTTGCCTTGCCCTTCTGCTTGTTGAGAGCCAAGGGAATGGTACATTGCTAGAGAGAGATGGCTTTCTTTTCTCCCTGGAAGTTGTCCTCTCAGAAGCTGGGCTTTTTCCTGGTGACTTTCGGCTTCATCTGGGGGATGATGCTTCTGCACTTCACCATCCAGCAGCGGACTCAGCCCGAGAGCAGCTCCATGTTACGGGAGCAGATCCTTGACCTCAGCAAGAGGTACATTAAGGCACTGGCAGAGGAGAACAGGGATGTGGTGGATGGCCCCTACGCTGGTGTCATGACAGCTTACGGTGAGTGAGGGGGCGTGGAGGGATGAGTTGCCCCCACTGAGCATGCCTAAGCTTTCGAGGGACCCCACAAGGTCCCACATGTGGGCTTTGCTATGTTTTCCTGGGCAGTGGTTGCAGTTCGTTTTGTATGTTAACATTTTCATATGTGTATTTCTATATGTGACTGTGGGTGAGCCTGGGCCAGAAATCAGTGGATAACCTCAGCTGTGAGTCCTTACATTTTTACCTTGCCTGCAGGGAAGGTAAAATCTCTTGTTGCACAATCTCTTGTTGGCAGCTGCGTGCCAGGATAGCTGCCTCCTCAACTTCTGAGGGATTATCTTGTCCCTGCCTTCCATCTCTGTACAGGCACATGGGGATTCTATATGCAGGCTGCCGTGTTTGGCTTGATGTGGATTCAGTGGATCTGAACTCAGGTCCTTACACCTTGTTGGCTTGTCCAACAAGCCCTTTTACTCACAGAGCCAACTCCCCAGCCCAAAGCTGTATTTTTAGAAAGGTAAAGCTGTACCCTTGGTGGGACTCCTGTATACACAGACACCCCAGACCTGCCACTCAGAGCACCAGAGCTCTCTCTGGCTTGCATTTATAGCCAGTCCCCACTCTGTCAACTTATTTCTAGGTTCTGCTCACAGGAGTGTGTTCAGAGAGTGCAAACAAACATTTTCATTATCTGTCCTTAAAATGTAATTAGCTCCAGTGGGGAGGAGGATGTCTCGGATGCCGTTAAGGTCAGTGTTGAGCTAATGAACTGCCCCGAACCATTAATGTTTGATTTCCCAGACTTTATTGCTTTTGTCTTTAACTGTGCTCAACTCATTGCTCATTTCAGGAACCTCATGCTTTTGAAAATAACACAAGAGGGCTGGGACTATCGCTTAGCTTACCTAGCATGCATGGTTGGATCTGGGCATGGCGGCACATGCCTGAAACCCCAGCATGGTGGTGCTATTGGCAGGAAGATCAGATGTTCAGGGCCATCCTCATCTACCTAGGATGTTTGAGGTTGGCCTGGCTACCTGAGGCACTACACACACACACACACACACACACACATATAACTTTAGATATATATAAAATGATGTATGTGAAATTTATCTTCCTTTTTTAGTAAGAGCTATGCTTAATTTAGAAAAAAATTGAAGGCAGGAAAACAAAAGAGAAAAATCCCATAAAAGTGTCCTCTGAGCAATATACACAATTAGCATTTAGTGTATAACTTTGCAATAGATTTTTTTCTGTCGTATTCATTATTATTATTATTATTATTATTATCATCTGTGCATTTCCATTCATGTTTCTGTGTGCATGCACCACTGCACACAGTGGAGCCCAGAGCCTTTAGGAGCTGGTTCCCTCTTTCCACCACACAGGGATGGAACTCTGGTCTGGCTTGCATGGCAAGTGCCTGTACTCACTGAGCCATCTCGAATGACCCAGACGGTGCCAGAGTGCACATACTGACACTTAAAATAAACATTGCAAGTGGAATTCAGGCCATAGCGTCGTAGAGATTCTGCCTTCCAGGATGTGCCGTGGTCACTGAGGATTCAGAATGACCTGGTTTTCTAGGGGGGTGAGCTCTTGTTAGTTGTCAAAGGGGAAATGGAGCCATCAAACCCAGTCTTCAGTGGGTCTAGTGTTTGCTGTAGATGGCATGCTGGGATGGTGTAGGAGAGCTAGCGCTCTGCTTTGCAGCCTAGTCAAAGATATGCCCTCAGTTAGAACACAGGAAGCTGTAGGCGTCGTTTGGGCAGTTGGAATCATATGCGCCGCAGAAACGTGGCTCTAAAGTGTATGTGTCTATGAAGAGACGGGCGCTACTACAGCTCAGGGTCTCCCATGTTCTTTCTCAGTTCTTAGGATCAGAATGGTCACACTGTCTGCTTTTGATGTATCTCTTCAAGATTTATCAGCAGTAATTGTGGGGGGATGGCTCAGTTGGTAAAGGGCTTGCCAAGCAACCCTGAGGACCTGAGTTTGATTCCCCAGCAGCCGTGTAAAAAGTCAGTGTTACTAGGCACTGGCTTTTCACACGTCTGAATAAAATGCCTTTTTAAATGTAATATATTAAAGCCATGAAGCTCTGTTTTATCTGCCACTGTCCAACCACCAACACTAGGTACCCAACACTAGGTACACAAGACAAATGACTCATTGACTTGACCTATATATTGTCTATCGGTCTCAGAGATCAGTTACCACCAGAGAGAACAGAATAGCACGGAATGTTAGTGTTGAATAAGTGTGATGTGACCCGTGGTAGATGCTGTCTTAAAGGTTTTAATTCTACATTAATTACATTCGTCAGGAAGGACAGCAACTTAGCAGGTGTTTCCTCTAAATACAGTTTATCAAACTTTTTTCATAGGCAAGACCAACACATGTTATGTATTTATAGACTTGTGGTTTTACCAGTTATCTTTATCATGTGTTGCTAAATAACATATTCCAGAGAAAATATACCTGGTCTTAGCCTTTTAGCCGAGTACACGACGAGTGTGTGCGCGCGCGCGCGCGTGTGTGTGTGTATGTGTGTGTGTGGTGGTGGGGGTATGTAATATAAAGGGAAACCAGGAAATTGATTACAAGAGGGCCTGAGGACCTGTATTCAATCCCCAGAAACCATGTTTAAAAAATCCAAGCATAGTTGGTGTGCTTGTTATAATCCCAGCACTCGGGAGGCACTGGCTGGCTGACTAAGCCTACTTGCTGAGCTCTAGATCAGTGGGCGACCCTTTGTCAAACAAAAACAAGCAAGGTGGATGGTGTTTGAAGAATGACAGTTGAGGGTATTCTCTGGCTTTCTCCACATGCACATAGGTGTGCACATGCAGGTACACACACACACACACACACACACACCTGTCTCAGTCTTGTGTTGGAATTCCCACCGTGTGCTTGTCATCACAGGACATTGCATTTCTAAGAGCCAAGCCGAGTGGTTTTTGGAGCTGAGTTTCTGGAACTTACTAGAATGTGTGCGTTTGAGGTATTTGGGACCATCCTATGGTGAGGTCTACTGAGACAGGGTTTCCTGGTTCTGTTGCTATTTAGGTTAGATAAATCTACTTCGGTATAATTTTACTTACATGGTATTTTAATTTTCTTCTGTTGCTGTTTTGGTCATAAGTTGCACTCTGACCAAAGGCAACTTAGGGAAGGGAAGAATTTATTTGACTTACACTTCTAGCTCAGAGTCCAATCTATCTTTGAGGAAAGTGGAGGCAGGAACCTGGGTGAAGGAACCATGAAAGAACACTGCTTGCTTGGTCACTCCCTGACTTGATGTGGTTCCCTCGTGGACTTCTGCTTAGGTGGCTTAATTATACAGCTTAGAACCACCTGCTAGATAAAAGCAGGAGGGGAGAAGGGAGAGGAATGGGCTGTTTCCCATTAACCCTTAAAGATTACACATAGTACACATAGTATAAGCTTTTAACAGAAGATACCAGTAACCTCTCCCTAGTTTTGACAAATACGATGATGATAAATATATTCTAAAGTAGATAACTGGTATGTTTGTTTGGCTTTTGAGTCTTGAGTTTAGCAACCTCACTGTTTCTTTGGCTTGGGATTTTACACACTGGCACCTAAGTGGCAGGGTGGTGTTAGCAAGGTGTGATCTAGTGCTAGTCCTGAGAAATCTAGAGAGACATCCAAGTGACCCCAACCTCTCCTTGAATTTGCCACCACTGGTGACATTGACAGGTAGGCAGCTCTGGTGGGTGGAGACAGGAAGATCAGGAATCCAGAGTCACTTTTGGCTACACGGGAATTTGGGGGGTCAGCCTGAGCTACCTGAGATCCTGTCTCGGGTAAGATACTGAAACTCTGGGATGTTGGGTGGCTTAGCTGGGCTGTGTGGCTCATCTATTTGCAGACCCTTCATTATCTGCCACAGACACAGACCATGTTTGGTGGGCTGCCAAGACATTTGCCCTGAAAGAATGAACAATCAGTCCTACGTGTTCAGGATCTGTGTTTAGCTTAAAAGGACCCTATTAGTTGTCTGAAATAAAAATTTCAAGAATGAAGGGATTTGGTAGGAGTGGAGGGGAAATAGGGGGCGGGGGGAGATGGGGTATGTGTCAAAATGACCAAAATATATTATGTACATGTATGAAATTGTCAGAGTATAGAAAAGTGACAGGCCTCTCCTCCCATTCCCACATGGGAAGGGTCAGAGGATCTTGGTATGCTATAAGTAGAACTTTGGTGTTTGACGAATTTTAATAGTTGATTTTTTAAAGTGATTGCTACTTCATTATAATCCCATTTGTAGACCTTAGAACAGTGTTGAGCAAGGTTTGGCCTATGGGCTAAATTCAGACTGCTGCTTATTGGTATAAATGAAGTTTTGTTGGAACATGGCCACTCTCAATTGTTTAATAACTTATTCAATTGCTTAGAAACATGGTGACACCAACAGTCATTTCACACAACTGAAACTTCTGAAACCTTCCAAATTGTTCCTTCTCCAGTCACCATAGCCCAATCTCTGGTCACTCCCACTAGGGATTCAGCAACTACCCAGGATTCTTTTGATGCGAGGAAGTCAGTGACTTACGGCTCGTGGTTGAATCCTCCTTGCTGCCCAATTTTGTAAATAAAACTTATGAGAATACAAGTGTCCTAGTCACTGGAGGAGATGGATGGAGCTGTATCCAAGGACAAACCTTCAGGCCTCAGCCTAGTCCATTGTTAGTTTAACACAAAATATGTATGTGACAGAAATATTATCCCCATGTCAGCAACCTTGGCAGTACAGGTTAATTGTTCTGGAATTCTTGACTTGCGCATGACAGTTTTTCCTGTTTTTCTATCTTGCTTCGGTTTTTAAGGAATAAGGAACAGAAAGCAGAATGAAGAGAGACTTCTGAACTCCTTTTGGGACTTGGTCATTCAAATGTGTTGCTGGAAAGTCCCCAGTAGCCTGTGTGGAACAGTGGGGCATTCATCCTTGGGGTGCAGGGGTGTGGGCTCCTACCTTCCAGCCACACCTGCTTACCTCAGGCCAGCACAGCATGGGCTGGGCCTGTCTGGGCTCATAGCTGCTGTCATTCACATCAGTCAATGCTGTTCTTGTTTCTGAGGTGACCCAATCTTTCTTGGGCTGCTTGACCCACATTCCTAACCCCGGTGGTTCTCTCTTACTGAAGGCCAGACCTGGGCCACTTCCGTGCTCTCATTTTGATAAATTAAGAACAGTGATATCCTCTCTGCAGTCCAGCTACACCTTAGTGACCCTGTCTTGTCCTCCTGCCTCACTGGACACTGGCGTACTTTACTCCGGAGACATTCCTAGTTCAGACTAACATAGCCATGAGCCTCTCCTAGCTCACTCCCACCCACAGACCACTTTCCTGGTCTCTCTTGGCCTCTAGGTTCTGTCGCCTGTTATGTCTTGGATTCTGCTGGCTTCTGTCTGCTGTGCTTTGTTAAAGGCCCAAACTGTTTCGTGTTTATGGTGGAAGAAGGATTCTTCTACTCCTGTGGATTCCCTGCCCTTCATAAAAGCGGGGGGAATGTCAGGGAGTAATCACTTCTTCCATGAAGAAAAATGGCAAAGAGAGGATTTGGTTTATAAAAAAAAATAAAAAAATAAAAGTCCAGGAGGGGCCAGAGAGATGGCTCGGCAATTACGTTTTCTGTTCTTCCAACATCCTCACTTGGTGGCTTAGAACCATCTGTCACCCCAGCTCCAGAGGGTCCAGGGTCTCACTCTGGCCTCTGAAGACAACTGCACTCAAGTGTACATACCTACACCTACACACCTACACACACACACACACACACACACACACACACACACATATGCATGCACACGCGCGTGCACACACACAGGCACCTTTAAAATAAAAATCCCCAAGGGACTTCTTTGCCTTGAGTGGTGAGAGAAGCCACCTCTCCTGGTGTATCTCTTAATTAATGTATTTGAATTATCATACAGACTATTAGGTTTCATTATGATAGTTTCAAAGTTTGGTTTTGATGGTTCTCCTCCCCCTCTTTTCTTCCTCATGCGTCTGTTTCCCTTTGTCCCTCCCATCCCCCACCCCACAGCTTCCTTTCTGCCTTCAGGTCCCCTGTGTCTCTTGCCCTTCCCCACCCTTAACACCTTCTTCCCTTCCACGATCCTCTTCCCAGTTTCATAGCCTACACTCATATGCACACATTCTCTCTCTGTCTCTCTCTCTCTCTCTCTTCACACATACGTATACATTAATACATACACACACAGGCACTCACACATATACATTAAAAGTTAGGCTCTGTATTTGGGGGCAGGCGTAGTATTTGTCTTTCTGAGTCTGCATCACCTCACTTAATACAGTAATATCCAGATCCACTTACTGTCCCACGATTTCCACGTTTCTTTATAGCTTAATGAATGAAATCTCTTTGTGTATGTATGCCTTGTTTTCATTATCTATTTATGGGTTGGTGGGCATCTAATAAACAGGGCCATACAAGTGTCTCTGTGGTCCTGGGATCGAGTCCTGGGAGTGTTTGTGTAGCTGAAGGACAAAGGGGAGAAGTTTGGGCAGAGCATGCACTGCAGGAGACAGATGTCCACTGGGGATACTGGAGGGCTCACGTGCTGTGAGGTACAAAACCCAGTGCGAATGTTTGGAGGAGAGGGTGCTGTGGAAATGAATGCTGGAGGTTCCCCTGGCACCCCTTGGAGGGCTGCATGGTGGTGACAGTGAGGTGAGGGAGTCAGCTCTGGGATTTGGTCAGCAGTCTGCACGGAGCAGCCCTGAGTGCTTTGGGCTGGTGCTGCCTCTTCAGCCTGGATATATATGTCTAGGATGTTGGCTCCACCCTGCACTGCACAGCCCCAGATGACTTCTGAGCTGCACATAAGAGCTCTTACAAGGCTTCTCTTTCCATTGTCCTAGGAGGAAAAAAAAAAGGTGAAACAAAGTTGCAAGTCTTGAAAAGTGCCCCCTCCCTTTTGTCTTCTTGCCTCTGTTGTTACAAATAGGACCCAGGAAACTGTTAGTGAGGGCTAGGACTTTTGTGGACTCTCCTGGGAAACCACCATGCTACAAGCAGATAGTCCCTGCCCTTGCAGGAAAAATACATTGTTACTGCAGCAAGACCAGGAGGAGGAGGATAGGCTCCAGGACTTGTCTCAGGAGACCTTGTTCTTTCTCCAAGGATGCAGTTTAAGGAAGGACTGCTTGGCACCCTGGGACCTCTTTGGAGGCTTGGGGGCGTTTCCTGCTGTGCTGTGCTGGACATTCAGCGGCACAGTTGGAGCCTTTTCTCCCACACTGGGCTTAAGGAAGGGATGCATCTCAGGGCCCCTCTCCTTAGCTGGTGTTGAGAGCCTGCCACGGTCCTGTCTCTTTTCACTCTTCTCAGAACAAGCCTGACAGACCTCATACCACAGTGATCCAGGCCTCAGGAGTTCCCGGCTCATCTCACTCTTGTTCTGGGTTTTGGATGAGTGATTTCCAATGATCTGGCTTCTGTATCTTCTTTCCTCCCTCCTTGCTCATTCTCAGTTTGAGAAGTCTGCCAGACGTCCTCACAGGAGGGCCTCACCACCTTGGCTCTCCTCCTTCCTAACTTCAGGCCACCTAACAGCAGGAATTCACTGTTCTCATGGGCCATCCTCCTCCCCCGTGTGGACAGACAGCAAACATGGTCTCTGTTTCCAGGCTTTGCCAGCACATAGTAGGAGTTAGAGATGAAGAGTGGCATCCCACCCCTCCTCACCACAGGTTCTGTGTCTGTGTGGTGTTCCGGCAGCTGGGATGACTTAGAGAATCACAGTCCTGTTTTTAGCAAGGCAGGAAGTGGAAGGGATTCCATGTAGACTCCACATCCAGGATGCTCCAAGTAGTTATTATGGGTGATCTTGATACGGCAACTGTTTACTGTCAAAAGCCCATAGAGACCGTTTCCATGTGGGTTGGGAGATGAGCCTGCTCCATGCCAGATGTGTGACTTTGGGCAAGCGACGAGCCTCAGGATGTAGTGGGTGTGGACTTCTCTCAGCTCATGGCACAGCTACAGGGATCAGAGGGGACAGCATTTATCCCTACACCAAACTGGGTGGGAAACATTTATTAGTGTTACTCAATTGGTTACCTAGTGGCCAGGGCTCGGATGTTCAACCTTTGGATTCTGTGTGTGCCCTAGTTTCTGTTGCTGTGAAAAAACACTGAGACCAAAAGCAACTTAGGGGAGGAAAGGATTTATTTCAAGTACAGGTTACAGTTCATCATTGAAGGAACTGGACTTGAAAACTAAGAGGCTGCCTAGCGTAGCATTCAGAGAGCTTTCGGTTTAAGCACTGCCACATGCAGAAACAAAACAAAACAAAACAAAACAAAGCAAACAACTCCCCGAAAAAAACCAAAACAAGACCAAAGCAGAAACACCCCAAATTAAAACACCAAACAGATATGGTGGTGCTCATCTGCCACCCCAGCACTAGAAGGCAGAGGCAGGAGGATAAGGAGTCCAACGCCATCCTTGGTGCTATAGGCTGCGGAGAGAGTTGAGGGCAACGTGGACTACATGAGACCCTGTGTTGGGAAAAATCGAACGAGCAGAGCAGTGTGTGCCACTGAGACGCTCTTGAGAGGTTCCTCTCCCTTGATATTAAAGCCGTCTTCTGAGGGTAGAGAGCACTTTACTGCCTGCAAATTTAAAATGGCATCATTTTATGCTTATGTGACCTGAAGATGGCGTGAAGTTTTGTAGAAAATTGAGAGCACATGAGGAAATATAGAGAACGAAAGCTTTGGTTCCAGATTCAGATCTTACCAGTGATAACAGAGTTTACTTCTTGCCCGACTTTCTTTCCTTTCCTCTAAGGGCCCTCGTGTCTCAAGCAGGCCTAGAATTCACTGTGGAGCCAAGGATGACTTGTGCTTCTGATTCTCTTGCCTCTGTGTCCTGGATGCTGGCATTACAGGCGTACACTGATGAACCTAGGTCCTATGGTGCTGGGGCCCAGCCCAGGGCTTTGTGCATATAGGCAAGCTGTCTACCAACTCAGCCACATTCACAGCCCTCCTCCAGTCTTTTATAAATGCTGGTGTGTGTGTGTGTGTAGACAAATGTATACATGTGCATGTTCCTTTTTAGAAATCGGGGTGGTATTTATATACAACAGAAAGCTTGCCTTTGTGGTGTTTTTTTCATGCTGTTAAGTCATTTGGTAGCCACATCGTTATCAACCTCATATGAATTGCCATTGGCAGTAAACACAGATGATGCGGCAAAGCCAGTATCTGCCTAGTGGTCTAGCTTACAGATTGGATAAAGTAACCCAGTCTTTCTCCTGCAGTGTTTGACTCTTTCCCAGCTCTCCTCTGATATAAATAACAACTATTCACACACACACACACACACACACACACATACACACACACACACACACACGAGACTATAGTGTCTTTCCATGGAAAGGTCATTTTAAAATTAATTTTAAGACATGTAAGTGATGGGACTTGACATTCCCAGCAGCCAATGGCTATAGGGGGCCGAAGTTAATTCTCTTTTCATTAACACCTTCCTTACTCATTAGTGCCCCGTCTTTGCCTATTCTCTGCTGCTGTGAGCGAGGCTGCTCAGCAGCTCTCGTCCATGTTCTATCTCTGGGGCAGCCTTGGCAGAAAGGGATTTGAGATCGGAGCCAAGCAGAGAAGGAAATTATCTTTGGCAGTTTGGATGTCAATCCTTGGCTCATTGCATATGCACTTCTGTGTGGTTGAAACATGGTCACTGTCCCTCGCAGGTGAACTGCAAGCCTTGGCCTTGCCCAGAACTTTTGGCTGACTTTTACAGATCCTTCTTAAAATGGGGCCTGGTAATGCTACAGAAGAGTATGTTGAGTACCGGCTGCCTGGGTCTTAACTCTGCTCGTGTTTTGTTGCTCCTGCCCCCCTCCCACTCCGTGTGTGTGTGTGTGTGTGTGTGTGTGTGTGCGTGCTTTTGTAAGTACATACCATGGCATACATGTAGAAATCAGAGGACAGCCTTGGGGGATGTTTTCTTCGTCCTTGTTTGAGGCAGCATGTCTTTCTCGCCAGGCCAATCAGTTGGGTTTCCCAGGATTCTCTTGTCTCTCCCTCCTGTCCTGAAGCAGTAAGTGGACCCCAAGGAGTGCTTGGCCCAGGGCAGATGGGGTCAGGGGAAGGAGAGCTCCCATATACAGCCTTTCTTGGTAATTTCTCAAATAATGATTAGTTTGATGAAGGAAATCATGGGTTGCCAATCTCTCCTGAGGATCTAGGTCATGCGCCTGAGAACCCCAATCTACCAGCAGAGCCACTGTGTCTTCTGAGGGCCCTTCCTGGACACCAGGTTGACCTCAGTTGACCTAATGTACAACCCCTGCTCACAGAGGTACAGAGATGTGCCTTTTTAGTACCAGGGATCCTGGTAGCCAACATTAACCCACACAAAGAAACAGCTCTGCTAACTCCTTCACCATCCTGATCTTGGTTGAGCCTTCTCGTCCTTTCTACTGTGTGCTGTCATGGCTTCCTGGAAATGACAACTTCCAGATGCTCTGAGGGCACCTGTTCCGCTGCAGTCTAATTGATCTCAGCACTAACCCAAGAGTTCTTGGCTTGAAAAGCAGCACTCCCTTCCCCAGAGGGGTGTTCTAAATATTCTCGACCACCCGTTCTCTTCCTTATTGTGTACGGTGAATTGTAGGAACATGGGAAATTTGGGTAGTAATGTTGGGCTTCAGTTTTTACCACCAAGACTTTGGAAGTACGAAGAGAAAATTTAAAGTTCATTAGTAATTAGAAACTGTAATCCTGCTGAGGGCACATCTTACTGCTACTATAACCGTAAAACACCATGATAAATATAAAAATATGCTAGAAATTGGAAGGAATATTTGTGTCCTAATTTTCTTATTAAACTCCATCAGAACTACCCTGCATCACATAGTATCCTTAAATAAATGGGGCTTACCATTAAATGTAACATAGCCTAATATTCCACCGTTCTTAAAATCCGCAATAAAGCTGTTAGCACCTTTTTAAAAAGGTGAGAAATGCTTTTATCACCTGGGAAGCTATAATTTATGTGAGGACAATTGTTTGTTCTTGTAGGTGATAGTTGATCTGTTTTGTTAATTTGCTCATATAAAGCATATTCATTGAGTGCCGCAGTGTGCTGGGCACTGTGTGTATTTGTAAAAATAGAGGCCAGGCTTTGCATCCTCTTTGTGTATTCTGTCCCCACCCCTACCCAATCTGTCTGTCTGTCTCCCCCTCTTCCTCTTCCCTTCTTTCCCCTCCTCTTCCTCTTTCCCATCTCTCTCGTTTCTTGTTGTTTGTTTAGTATTTCTTCACGTGTGTGTGTGCTACATGAGCGTACGTGCCTGTGGGGTTCAGAAAAGGATGTCAGACCTTTTGGAGCTAAAGGTTCCGGTGGTTGTGAGCTGCCCAGTGTGGGTGCGGACAACCAAACTAGGCTTCCTCTGCAAGAGCAGAATGTGCCCTTAACCACTGAACAATCTCTCCAGCTCCATCTCCTCAGTGCTTGCGTTTCTTCTTTGTATGTTGTTGCTTTAGGGCCTCCTCACTGCCTTGTATCCCGTAATGCAGGGTGGTTCCCACACTGAGTGTTCTCACAGACTGTCCATGCTCATTACAGGCTCATGTGTGTCCCAAGGAGCTTGTTTCTTGACCCAGGTGAAGCTTGGTGGAAATGTCTGACAGTACAACATCTAAGAGAGGGACTCCACTCTTTCAATGTAAGCGCCACAAGGGAATGTCCTTAGCCTTTAGAATACAACCTCATCCTTACTAGTTTAATAAATATTTTCGAACAGTGGTGACTCTAGTTGTTTTCCCAAATCTGATTATAGTTAAGGTCAGGTTCTCCAGCATGGCTCCGAACATAGAATTATCCCTGTCAATAGCCAATAGAAATACATCCCTTTTTTAAAAATTAAATTGTCCAGGAATATATGAGAGAAGTGTTCTGCCTCCCCATGGCTTACAGAGGAGCCGGTGGCTAGCTGCTGGGAGAGGGACATCATACTCCTTTGAGAATATGCGTGCCCATTGTAGCTAGGCAACCCCACACCCATGCACATATAAAGAGGGGGGAGGGAGGGAGGGAGAGAAAGAGAGAAAGAGAGGAGGAGACATGAAGTTATGTTGTGTTGGGGGATACAACCTAAAGAGTTGGAGGGGGGCAAGTGTGTGTGGATATGGTCATATGTCATTGCATACATGAGTGAAATCCTAAAAGAATAATAAAAATGTTGAGGCCCAATGGTGTGATTCATTTGGTAGGAGGCTTGCCTAGCCACATACAACCCCAGTTCCACATAAAGAGATAGCACACACCTGTAATCTCAGCCCTCAGGTGGTAGAGGCAGGAGGATCAGGAGTTTGAGGCCATTATTAACTATGTAGTAAGTGCAAAACCAGCCTGGAGTTCCATAGACCCTATATCAAATATGAAAAAAAATCTAAATAGAATATGCTAGAGAGTAAAAATAACAGTGAACTTCATTCTGAAGCTGCCGTGAGGCCCGGCTACACCTTCAGATCATCTCTGTGTGTCCTTAGCCACAGCACCCTGTGGAAGAGAAATCCCTGCAGGGCTGAGGTGGGATGGGCCATGGCAAAAAGGTTCCTCCCTCTGGACCTGTCTGGAAATAATCTCACAGCCTCACTCCTTCTCAGACTCGCTTTCACACAGACTGGCTAGTTTGCTGGAGTCTGGCCTGACAGAAGGCGGTTCCTGCTATCGCCGAGATGTGCTCATTTTAGGGGAGGTCAGCCACTTCAGAAACATTTAAGACTTTTGTGGCTTGTTTGTGGTACTGAGGAGGTACCTGTCACGTGTGTGAGTGGGCAAATCAGAGGGCGATGCTGGGTGTCCTGTTCTCTCCTTTCTTTATCTTACACTCTTGGGGCAAGGTAACAAGGGAACCCAAAGCCATGCTGACAGCCAGCAAGCTCAACAGTCCTTTCCCTTTCCTCCCAGCCCCTCTACTCCTAACTCAGGGGGGCACAGGCCTGTGTGGCCACGCACGGCTTTTTATGTGAGTGTTAGGGATCTGAACTCAGGCCCTCCCTCTTACTCAGGAAGTGGTATTAGCTATTGGGCGATCTCACCTGCCTCTGTCCAATTTTTTTACTTTGTGGTTCAAAACGTTCTCATCTGCAGAGTTCATGCTCAGACGCCATACGATAAAGTTACCAAAGAAAATGCTGCAATATATATATATATCTCCCAATGTTTTATGTTTATGAGTTCATGTTGGGCTATGTTGGAACGTATCCAGGGTGCACGCAGGCCATAGGTTGGCCATGCATGGCAGAGCCTGCAGCAGTTTTCAGTTTTCTCTTTTCTCCTTTCCCAGATCTGAAGAAAACGCTCGCCGTCTTGCTGGATAACATCCTGCAGCGCATTGGCAAGCTCGAGTCAAAGGTGGACAATCTGGTCAACGGCACAGGAGCGAACTCCACCAACTCCACCACGGCTGTCCCCAGCTTGGTATCGCTTGAGAAAATTAATGTGGCAGGTAAGGATGGCGGTTCCATGCCCAGCCATGGGAATGAACCCTTCGGAAAACCACAGCACCAAGGTTCTTACTGGTGCAATAAAAATTCCATGAACTTGACATGACTGTCATGAAGGCAGGTTTTACATATATTTTTTAATAACAGATATTGGGAGACCTCTATGGTTGTCTCCGAATAACTGGTGAATTCTCCGACACCCAGGCAGATAAAGAGCTCCCAGTATTGTGCTGATAAGATTCAGAATGTAGATGAAAGGAAGCATAGAGGTTATCAGAACAACTCCCACCAGATGAGTACTCTCCCTTCCCAACTCCTGTCAGATGCAAAAGCCTGCTCGCTGTTAGTAAACCTAGTGTGGACATGGACTCCTGCGATCCCAGCCTGTGAGAGTGGAGGTCACCGAGCAGCTCAAGGTCATCTTCAGCTACTCACTGAGTCTGAGCCCCTCCCAGGCTGTAAGAGGGAGAATTTTAACAGATGATGAGGTAGCGCTGTTTTGTAACAGAGCATGAAAGAAATTCTCTGCGGCAGCGGACAGACACAAATGGTTAAACTCACAGGAAAAAAAGGGGAAAAAGATGGAAGAATGTAAAAAAATTTCTCATTCCACAGAGGAGGGTCACACAGCCGCGGCACAGCCTGGGCTGTGTGAGAGTCTGTCTCAAGAAATAAAAATAAATGCTAGGTAGCCAGCATGATAGATGGAAACCCCAAGATCCTGGAAGTTAAGGCGACTTGCTGTTCATTGCCTGTGGTAGCTTCTCTCCCCACCTTGCTAAGATACCGTTGCCACTGCACAGAATGCTTGTGTACATGTGGAGCACCAGACGAGGTGGAAAAGCCTTCCAGCCAGGTGCCATGAACACTGTACTCATGTGATATCCACAGGGATGTATCCTACCTGCCCTGCCCCGTTTTAACAATGGGATCTCAGACAAGAGAAGGAAATGGTTACCAGCACAACCTGAGTCTTGAACCAAAGGCTCGTCCACAGCTGCATTGGGTCCACCTTCAGATTACAACACCTTGGAGTCCACTCCTGGCCTGTTTGTGTGTGAGCCCTAATTCCTCAAAGGGATGACTGTAGTATATCCACTGTAGGGGTGGGGCACTTTGGATAAGTGCTTGTGAACAAGCTGTCTGGACTTTTCATATGTGACATTCCCTGACTGTGATTAGAAGATAAACTAAAGGGCTGGAGAGACAGATGGCTCAGTCCTCTTCCAGAGGACTTGGGTTTAATTCCCAGCACCCACATGATGGCTCACAACTGTCTATAACTCCAGTTCTGGGGGCATTTGATGCCCTCTTATGGCCTCTTGAGGCATTAGGCAAGCACATGGTATACATACATACATGCAGGCAAAATGCCCCCTATCCCCCATGCGCATGTGCAGCACACGCGCACACATACATACATATATGCACGTGTGTGCACACACACATATGTGTTTATATGCATTTATTTATTTATTTATTTATTTACTAGGTGAAGTAGCTATTTTACTTCTAGGGGTTTTTTTTGTTTTTTGTTTTTTCATTTATTTTTTATTAGATATTTTCTTTATATACATTTCAAATGCTATCCCGAAAGTTCCCTATACCCTCTCTCCGCCCTGCTCCCCTACCCACCCACTCCCACTTCTTGGCCCTGACATTCCCCTGTACTGGGCATATAAAGTTTGCAATACCAAGGGGCCTCTCTCCCAATGATGGCCGACTAGGCCATCTTCTGCTACATATGCAGCTAGAGACACGAGCTCTGGGGATACTGGTTAGTTCATATTGTTGTTCCACCTATAGGGTTGCAGACCCCTTTAGCTCCTTGGGTACTTTCTCTAGCTTCTCCATTGGGGGCCCTGTATTCCATCCAATAGATGACTGTGAGCATCCATTTCTGTATTTGCCATGCACTGGCATAGCCTCATATGAGACAGCTATAACAGGGTCCCTTCAGCAAAATCTTTCTGGCATATGCAACAGTGTCTGGGTTAGGGGGCTGGGATGGAGTTCAGCTGACAGAGTGATTGCTTGTCATCCAGGAAGCCCTGGGTCCTATCCCCAGCAATGCCTAAAACAGGGAGTGGCAGTGCACACCACCCTCTCTGCACTTGTATTTAGGTTGGGGAGGAAGTTGTGTGATCAGAAACTCAAGGTTACTCACAGCCACAGGGCCAGTTCCAGGCCACACTGGGGTATAATCAACAAACAAAGTGATACATAAAGGCTGTTTCCTCTCCCTTCTTTTCCTGTGACCTGAACCTCTTTTCTCATGGACCTAAAAGTGGGAGAGATTTTTCTCTCCCCTTTCCTACCTTTCCCGGTGTCAAAACAGTGAATGCTTCGCATTAGGCAAGCTGGGTGGATTACCTTTTTCTCTGGCTTTTTGCCATTGTGAAAGTTTTAATTCACAAACTATATTTCAAATAATCCCAGCATCTCACCAAAGTGTGAAAAATAACTTTTAATTACAACACAGAGACAGTGTCATCTAGGCCATAAATCCTGTCTTCCCTGCCATTTCCATCAGTTTCTGTAATTAGACAAGGAAACCTCCCACTGTGTTGAGCTGCTTATTAATAAGTGGGCGCTGTGCCTCTCCAGGCTCTGCTCTCAACGCCCACTCCCACGGGGTGGGGGGTTGGGGGAGTTTGTGGAGAGCTCCTGCCTGACGTCATCATGGTTATGTGGTATCTGATTTGAAAGATGGAATGGTGTCTCTTCCTCTTCCCCTCCCATTGTGTATGTGTGTGTGTATAGATATGTGCTACTTATTCTTCTGCATGTGTGTGGAGGTTAGGAGCCAACATTGGATGCCTTCCTCAATTGCTTTCAGTTTTATTTGAGGCAGGGTCTCTAATTGGCCAGATCGCTGATTAGGCTGTCCTGATTGGCCCCAAGGTTCCCCCTGTCCCTACCTACCCAGCTCTGAGACTGCAGGTGCTTTTATGTGTATATGAAGTCCTTGTGGGCTTGAGACAAGCACTTTACCTCCTGAGCCATTTTCTAAGCCCGCAGGATGGTTTTCTTCCTGTTTTTAGGTTTGTTCTTCTATGATGAGCCCATGATCTAGTTAGATTTTATGCCATCACTCTCTCCCTGCTGTGTGACCCTGTGGCCTTTAGCTGTCCAAGTCTGCAACCAGGATATAGAGAGAGGCTGCTTTTCCTGAGTGTCAGATCCTAGGGCACGGCATCGTGGGTGAACTCAGGAATGCCATGGTGTAAATGCTTTCAAGTGGGATACTTGCTGGACCTGGGTCCTGTGCTACTTTAAGTCAGCTAACAAGGGTCTGAGGGGCTCGTTCTGGAAGCTAGTGACTCAGATTGAAGCATCTTTATAGGGGCCACCACGGATGTGCTTCCAATATTTAGTGAATTTAATATAATGCAAACCGCAGAATGAAGAGCTGGCAGGGTGGCTCGCTGATTGGATGTATGCACTGCTCTTGTGAAGGACCCAAGTTCAGCTCCCAGTTCCTTCCCATGGTGGGTCACTCATAATCACCTGTAACGCCAGTTCTAGGGCCCCTGGTGCCCTCTTCTTGTCTCTGTGAGCATCTGCACCCACGTGTACATACTCACTCACATATACATAGTTTTAAAAAAGAAAAAAAATTAGTATGATGTTGAGTTTTTTAAATTTAAGAAATAGTGAATTCAGGATCACAATTATTTTGTTTTGAGACAAGCTGTATATTAGTTGCTTTCCTGGTACTTTGATAAGACACCATAACCAAGACAACTTAGAGAAGGCAGGGAAGAGTGACAGCCAGCATGGGAGTGGAACAGAAACTGAGGGTTCAGATCTTGAATTAGAGCAAGAAATAGAGTGAGTTTCCTAGAAATAGCTCTAGTCCTTAAACACTCAAGGCCTGCTCCCAGTGATACACTTCCTCCAGCAAGACCACACCTTCTCAACCTCCCCAAACAGTGCCATCAACTGGAGACAGATTATCCTAATGCCAAAGACTATTAGGGACAAACTACCACCTGGTCTCACGTTTCCTAGGCTGGTCTTATTCAGCCAAGACTCTCATCTATCTAGGTTTTCAAGATAGGGTTTCTTTCTGTAGCTCTGGCTGTCCTAGAACTCACTCTGTAGACCAGACTGGTCTTGAACTCTCAGGATCTACCTGTCAATACCTCCCAAGTGTTGGGATTAAAGATGTGTGGCACCAAACTGGCAATTCCAAACTTCTTATCCTTATTCCTCTACTTCCCAGTGGATTATAGACCTGAGATACCACACCAAGTTTATGGGATGCTGGGGGATGCAGCCCAGGGTTTTGTACACACTGGGCAAACACTCCACTAACTGAGCCACATCCCTAGCCCACAAATTAAATGTGTAATAATCAACCCCATGCTCCCGCCTTTGTATCCATATGTTTAGGTACACTCCATACCTTCAGTACACTGGATAATTAGGGCAAGGTTATACACACATAAAATAGCAATGGAGCAATGTGATATTGTTGTGAGGTAGGATGACTGAGCAGGGCTTCTCCAGGAAGCTACGTTCTGGAGCTGGTAAGGATTGGGGCCTAGGAACCGTGTTGAAAAGAAGCTTCCTCTAGGATGGATGTGACCTCAGAAAATGTGGAGAGGAAGAGAGGAAGCTAAGAGCAACTGTGCAACTGGTGCCTGTCCTGCTCCTGTTGTTGCAGGGTCCATACACTGTCTTCATCAGTTTTGTATTTGAGGACTTGAGAAGCAAGTACTTGAACATGTTTTATTGAGTTTAAGTATTTGGGAACGGGAAGAGCCCTTGATGTCACAGTGTCTGCAAGGCCACGTATGCCCTCCATGTCAAATACTTACTTACTGCTGTGTCGAAGTACTTGCAAAACAAAACAAACAAACAAAAACTTAAGTGGGGAGGGCATCTTCTGGCTCACAGTTTGAGGGTCCAGTCCATCATGGCAGAGAAGGACAGCAGCTGAGCGTGAAGCAGCTGGTCACATGGCATCCACAGTCAGGAAGCAGAGGGAGATGGATGCTGGTGCTCAGCCTGACTTTTTCTTTTTGTGCACTCTGGGAGCCTGGTCAGTGGATGGTACTACTGTGTGGGTAGGCCTCAGTTAACCCAGTCTAGAAACTCCCTTGTGGACATGCTCAGAAACTTGCCTTCTGGAAATTCCAGAGCCTGTCAAGTTAAAAGTTCATACCCTTCTAATAGCCATAGGAAAGAGATTATTTATGCTTTAGTCGCCACCCCCCCCCTGCATTGCTATCTGTAATTCATCATATTGGGCCAAGTCAGTGGCTTAATTACTTTTGTATTATTATAATAAGACACTTTGACCAAGGCAAGTTAAAAAGTTAAGTACTTAATTTGGGACTAACAATTTCAGAGCATTGGGGTTCATGAGTATCTTGAAGGGGGAGCATGGCAATCGGCAGGGAGGCCTAGTGCTGGTGTTTGCTAAGAGCTTACATTGCAATCCACAAACAAAAGGTAGTGAGAGCTAACTGAGAATCTCCCGACAGAGAATGGCATGAACTTTTGAAACCTCAAAGCTTGTGCCCAGTGACACACTTCCTCCACCAGGCCACATCCTTAATCCTTCCAAAACAGTTCCACCAACTGGGACCAAGTATTCAAACATACATCACCTTTGGGGCCATTCTTACTCACACCACCACAGTCTACAACACAGTTGTTACCATTTTCTGAAAGGTCTTGGAAAAAGCCAGCTGAGCTTCCTAGACTATTAGCCTTTCGGATAGAGAGGCTCCCTCTGTATTGGCGTCTGCTGCTTTAGCTGCCGTGATGTGGTCCCTCTGTGCCCAGATGCATCTTTTCTTTTGCATGCACATGGATTTGCTAGATGTTCTTCTTCCTTTCCCCTGATGCTGGAGGCTCCTTTGTGACTTGTCAGTTAACCAGTACATGGGTTTTTATCTGTTTGTTTTGTAACTGCCTCCCCTGTCTACAGACAGGTTGCTCTAGAGGATGAGAGTCCCGCATTAATAACTCTCCACCATGAGCAGTCTGCCATTGCTTTTGCTGCTTCATGACTGCTGTTGGTCCTCAGAGCCCTTTTGTCATCTCAGCAATGGCTTGAGAGCCGAAAGAGAGTTCATTTTTATGGGTTCCAGCCCTACTTAAGTGAGGTTTTTCTTTCTTCCTTCCAGCATGAAGACATGTGGTAATTGCTCAGAAACGCTCTCCCTGGCGTGTCTTTACAGCTTACTCTGGCGATGCTCAGCTCACTGATGTTTCTGATTGCTTACTGTTGTGTCTTATTGCTTGCTGATCTATCTTCTGGTTGACTGTAAACTGCTTCTAAATTGGGCACCATAGCAGTTGAAAGAGTGTTCACTGAATTTATTTATTTTTAAAGAAGGAACAGCCTTGTGTGTGTGTGTCTGTGTGTGTGTGTGTCTGTGTGTGTGTGGTGTTATCCCTTCCTTGGTCTGTTTAGTTGTCTTCTCTGTGACTTTTTCTAAAGTGACTTTTTCCCCCAAATTTATCACCCTTGGGTTTGTTGTTGTTGTTCTGTCAGAGTTAATGTGCCCTTAGGGAAATTTAGGTAGAAAATGAACTTTGTTAAAATAAAAAAAAAATCACATTTGCAAACCCTGTTTATTTTGTTGGAGAAGAAGTAAATGAAAGAACAGATCACAAAAGTCCTGCCCTTCCTCTCAATCACAAAGTAAGGTAATTTACCCAGACTACCTCTGCAAGAGCTTGGATGCCCCCTTGTCATGGTTCTGCGTTCCTGGGATCAGGGGAGTGTGGCTAGGTGGTCCGGCACTGCCCCAGCCAGTTCAGCTTCCTCCCACTAGAAACAAATGATGCTTTGGTTCTTAGACATATATTGGGGGTGGGAAAAATGGCTCAATTGGAAAAGGGCTTGCCTTGCAAACCTAAGGCCCTGAATCTGACCCCCAAATCCCACTCTACAAAAGCCCAGGTGTGGTGCTTCATGTTCCAAGGAGGCGGAAGCATGCAGGTCCTTGGGGCTTGCTAGACACCCAACCTTGTCTGTTTGACAAGTTCCAGGCCAGTGAGATATCTTGTCTTGAAAACAGAAAGGTGGAAGGAACTGAGAAGCAATAGCCAAAGTTGTCTTCACACACAAACACATACATGTGTACACCACATATACATAACAGGCACACACACACACACACATATATACATACACACACAGATACACCTGTGTGTATTCCACACACATACACATGCTCACACACATGTATATACACACACAAACACATGCATATGCATATACAAATATACATTCACACATGCATGCATATCATGCCTCAAAAAAAAAAAAAAAGAACAAAGAAAAAAGAAAAGAAAAAATTCTTTCTCTAGTTTTGTTTTTTTAATTTTTAGGGTCATGTACCAGGTGCTGGGTTTCACCCAGGCATCTTCATACACATGCCTGCTCTGTCATACTTATTTGGATGTTTCACTTTTTGTATGTATTTTGACTTTCTCTAGCTTTGGAAGTGATGTAGGTGATGGAGCACTGGCTGGGTAGGTCTTTCCAGGACAGGCTGAGGGTGGGCAGTAAGTATAGATACATGACTGTGTGTGTGCCTCCTCCTGGGGACAGGAGCTCTTCACTCTCTCTGTGCAGCCATGGTCCAAGCCTGACCCGCTGCTCACAGCGCCTGGGTTCTATAAGAACAACTCCTCACCGTGTCTGTTCTCCATTTCAGCTGATGGCAGGTTGCTTGGAGGCAGAACTTGACATCTTCTTTTCCTTTCTCAGCCTGTAGTAGATGCAACTCACGGGCACTAGCTCCTCTCTGATTGCTTGTGACTGAGCTTGGTATCTCGAGGTTTCAATGCTGGGGCCCCTCCACCAAGCACGGTAGTTGTACCTCTAGACCGTAACCTCCTAGAAGAGAGGACACCACAGAGCACTCTATAACATGCATACATTTGTGTACATAACTGTATTAGTTACTTTTCTCATTTTGGCAAAATAACAAAAACAACTTAGGAAGAGAGAGGGGAGGGGTCGGGGTCTATTTTGGCCCACTGCTTGGGTGTTCCTGGTGGGGAAATCATGTAGCAAGAACAGGAGGAGGCTGCTCCCATTGCATCCAGTCAGGCAATGAATGGACTCTGGTGCTCAGCTCACCAGAGTCTCCTTTATATTCAGTCCAGAATCCTAGCCCGTGAATGGTGCTGCCCACCCCACGTTTAGCCTGGCTCTTCCCACTTCAGTTAACTCAATGTAGAAACTTCCTCATAGATATGCCCAGGAGCTTATCTTCTAGATGGTTCTAGATCCCATCAAGTTGGCAGTGAATTTTAATCACAATGCTTACATTAACAGTAACCATTCGCTCCCATGCAGAAGATGAGTGCGTGGCTGCTGTTGACTGACTGGCCCATACAAGCAAAATATGTAACAGTAGCATGCATGTTGTATTACATTCACTACAGCTTCAGGGACAGTTGGGAAATATAGTCACAAAATCCATTGTTCAGGTGCAGCTCACTGGCTTTTTCGGTATTTAATCCAGCTTGATTCTTAGGCAGCTCTCCATTTCTCAGATCACATTTGTGGCAAACATTTGGGGTTTCCAGTCCTTGGGAAGGACAGTGCGTTTGGACCTAGATGTTGTTCTGAAAAACAATCACCATAATTATTGCTCTTACCATTTGAAAATTGGAAAAGGTCCCCGCTGAGTTCTAGGACTTGCCTTTAGCAGTGTAATTCCCTGCTCTGTGCTGCTAATGGACCTTGAAATTAAGTCACACCTGTGCTCCCTTCTTGTTTGTGAGCCCAGAGCAGTGCTTGTGTTAAAGTAGCACGGGAAGTGTCCCAGCTCCCTGCCCAGGCTGTGGCTCACCAAGTCACTTTCTCAGGGTCAGGGATTAGCCAGCAGAGTGCTCCTCCCTCCATGCTGTGTCTGGCCAGGCCAGGTAGGATTACAGGGTGTTTTCTTTTTAATTTGAGCACAGCAGGAGCATGGCCCATTGTGGCTCTCTGTTCTGTCCTTTGCAGGGCAGCAGTGGGGGCTTGAAGACAGGTCAGTATGTCATCAGTGTGGACGGTGCATGATGTTGGTGTGGTTTTAACTTTACAAGGATGTTATGATTTTAATCATAAAGAACTGAAACACACACGGCTGGACCATAGCTCAATAGATAAAGTGCTGCATGAAGCCTTGAATTTGATCCCCAGAACTTATGTTAAGGAAAAGAATGAATGAGAGGAAAGGAAGGAGGGAGGGAGGGAGGGAGAGAGGAAGGGAGAGAGAGAGAGAGAGAGAGAGAGAGAGAGAGAGAGAGAGAGAGAGAGAGAGAATGAAAACACAAATCAGGCATAGTTGTGCACACTTGTGAGTTCTATTTCTGGAGAATGAGAATCAGACCGGAGGGGAGATAGATACCCGGGCTTTCTAGTTAGCCAGCCTACTCTACTTGGCCAACTCAGGGTCAGTCTAAAAAGCAAGATGGGCTAGGGAGATGGCTCAGTGGCTAAGAATGATTGCTGCACAAACACAAAGACTCACGTTCAGATCTCCAGTGTTCATGTAGTAAGCTGGCCATAGTGTGCCCGTGCCTGTCACTACTGTGACAGTAGTAGTAGTTCAGGTTCACTGAGAGACCCTGTCTCAAGAGAATAAGCTGGATAGTGATAGAACACTACTGTCCTCAACCACACACATATACTACACACGTGTTCATGGCCATGCACATCCTCACACACATACCACTCATGTTCATGGCCATACACATCCTCACACATATGCCACATATGTGTACATGGCCACACACATATGGCACACGTGTTCCTGGCCATACACATCCATACACATATTCCACACACATGTTCATGGCCACACACACACGCCACTGCCACCACCACCACCCCAATAGATAGCACCTACAGAAAATAAACTTCCAGGTGAAGTCTTTCTTTGAGGTCCACATACATGTGAGGAAGAAAAAAAAAAGGCCTGAATACTTGTTAGCATCTTTGTCAGTGCCACAGGAATCAGATGCTATTGTTGGTGAGATTCTCACTTTGTGTTGGTCAATGGTGTTTTGATTTTTGTCATTCAAATGAGGGCTGCAGTTCAAGTGAAGCAAGCAACGCTGACCCTCGGGGCCATGTGTCTGCAGCAGTGACTCTCAGCTCTGGGCAGCGTCACACCCCTAGGGAACACTTGGCTCTAGCTGGAGTCGCTGTGGTTGTCACAGCTGGGAGGTCCTATTTATATCTTACGGAAAGAGATAGAGACACTGCCTAACAGGCTCTGCTATCCACAGCAGCCCACACAACAGAGGATTCTCCAACCTCAAATGTCAGCCATGCTGTGCCAAGCAACCCCAGTCTCCCAAGGTTTCGCTGCATTCTGATGGTAGATGTTAGTCCCAGGGATGGGCCGGGAAGACAGATGTCCAGAGCTGACAAGATGGCTCAGTAGTGACCACATGATCTGGTGACCTAGCATTCAGTCCCTGAAACCCAAACAAAAGTGATAAGAGAGAACCAACTCCACACACTTGAACATGCCATACAGGTATGTACACATACAATGTTTTACATACACATACACATCTCTCCCTCATATCATCACCACCACCGCCACTGCCACCATCATCAATAAGGGCTGGAAAGATGACTCAGTGGTTCACAGCACCTACTGCCTGAATTTGGTTCCTGACACCCACATTAGGTGGCTCACAGTCAGTTACCTATAGGTCCAGAGGATCCAGCATCCTCTTCTGGCCTCTGCAAGTACCTGTACTCATTTGCACACCCTTACTCCCCATGTATGCATAATTCAAAAGTAAGCTGGTTTTTTAACCTAACACTAGTGATAGATTAACAGTATAGGTAGGTGCCTGGTGTCATTGTGGCTTGCACCAAAAAGACAGAACTGTCTTCCCCCTGCAAACCAGCTTGTTTGTGATGCCTCCCTCACCCCTTCCCCTGTTTAGCTTCACAACTGGTCTTTGAGACCTACAGCAAAACAGATTACATTCTAAACTCCAATGCTTATTTTGGAAGCCTGACCTTAACGCCTTCCCTGGCCCACAACCAGTGCAGTTTTGGCAGTGAACATTGTGCTTTCTGCTTATATGAAAGGTAATTATTTCTTTTCATAAAAGAACCACTGATTCGGAATAACGATGGCACAAAGTACTGTGAAACAATGGATTTAAATTGCAGAATGTTGGATAGAAGAAAACCCGTTTTATTAATTTGAAGCAGAGTGTATATATAATTATCAAGATATGAGAGGGTACATTTAATGACTCAGGGAAAACAAATTATGCCCCCAAAGATCGACTTTACAGCATGAGGTACCCTCGCCAGCATACTTAGGGCACCTGGAGAAGAAGACAAACCAGAAAGAGATTGGAGTTGCCCACGAGGAGCGTCTGAATGGAACCGTAAAGTTTCTGCTTTGTTCTGCTAGTAGTGGCTGAAGAGGAAGGTTTCAGGCTCCAGGGTGAAGAGATGAGCTCTTGTTTTCAAGCAGTAGTGAACACACAGGTGGCAGGGGGTCCATTCCAAACTCAGGTGGGAAAAACTAGGCTGGGGAGGCAGCTCAGGTAGTGGAGAGTTTGCCTTTCACACCAGAAGCCTGCGGTTCTGTCCTCTGTACTTGGTAAGCCTTGTGTGGTGCTGCCAGCCTGTTAGGGTCCCTCAGACTCAGAAGGTAGAAGCAAGAGAGTCAGGAGTTCAAAGTCATCCTCTGCTATAAAGTGGGAGTTCCAGGATAGCTCCTGTACATTCATTTGCTTTCTATTGATGTGATAAAATGCTGACCCCAAACCAACTTTGGGGAGGAAAGGGTTTATTTCAGCTTATAGCTTATAGTACATCATGGAAGAAAGATCAGGCAGGATATGAAGCAGAGACCACAGATGAACACTGCTTACTGGCTTGACGTCAATGATTCTCTTAGCTTGTTTTGTTTAAGTGCAGTCCAGAACTATATGCCTAGGGGTGGCGCCACCCACAGTAGGCTGAGCCCTCCCACCTCAATCATGGATCCAGAAAATGCTGCCCTGGAGGATCAAGAAGGCTGAGTCTGATGAAGCAAGACTTTGCTGATACGCTCCTCCTAGACAAAAAGGGGTGGAGAGAGCAGCCCTTAGTGAAGAAAACCACAGGGCTCACTGTACTACCCAACATTTTCCCTAAAAAAAGAAAGAAAGAAAAAATGCTGCCATAGATTTGCCTACAGGCCAATCTGTTGGGAGCATTTCTTTCTCTTTCTCTTCCTTCCTTCCTTCCTTCCTTCCTTCCTTCCTTCCTTCCTTCCTTCCTTCCTTCTTTCCTTTCTCTCTCTCTCTCTCTCTCTCTCTCTCTCTCTTTCTCTCTCTCTCTCTCTCTCTCTCTCTCTCTCTCTCTCTCTCTCTCTCTCTCTCTTTCTTTCTTTCTTTCCCCCAAAGGAATCAGGAAGAGGACTCTCCACAAATTCTTTCTGCTGAATTGGGGCAACAATTTTTTAAAGGGGTGGGGAGGGGGGTAGTAAAGTATGCAAAACTGGTTAGACTTAAGAAAGCTAGCTTTAGCATCTCTTATCCATTCTGTATTCTTAGAAGTCTCAGGGCTTAACTCAAGTTGTGACTGGTTCCCTCTGAAAAGCTGGGTGAACTGAGTCCATCAGGAATCAGAAGTTATTCTTGAAGCCATTCTGGAAGCAAGTCTCTGGAAACAAAATTAGGAGGAAGGTGCCTGGAACAGCTAGTCTTTTCAATGTCTCCACAGACGAATCTTGTCAGAGCTACACATTCTGCAATATATGAATCTTATCACCAAAATATTAGTACTATTAAGTTATTCATATGGATTATACAGGGTTCACAGATCAGTTAAGGATGATGTTTTTGCCAATTGTTTGAGCAGGTGAAAGATAGCTATACTTTTTGAGTTAATTTTATCAATAACCACTTGTAATAAATCTTCATTCTTGCCATGTGAAGGGTGGCATGATGAATCTTAAGGATTCCACAGTCAACAAGATGTTTTGCCTAATTTTAGCTGAAGTTTGGGCTAGAGACATTTTGTTTTAAATTGAAATAGAAGTTTACAACAGAATGTTTACATGAATAACCATTAGGAGTAATTATCTGGCTACCTGTCTTAGCTCCACAAGTTCATTGTTGAAAACCATAACTAAGTTATTAGTGAAATTTCGTGTAGATATACCCAGTCAATATTTTATCTTCCGTCTTAACACCTGTAATAAATTGTTAGCTCCCTTTTTATGACCTTTGGTTAATTGTTTTACAACCTCTTGGAATGTGCTCTGAGTAGGAGAAACTCCTGTTACTATCTAAGAGCAATTAACTGGTGACACTTGGGAGACTGGCAGAATTCTCATTGTAGTTTTGACCATCAGAAAAGGACCTAATAGCAGTCCCACTATATAAAAGCTTAACAATCACTGATATTATTTTAGAAATTCTTATAGGATCATCATTAAGACTTACAAAGCCATCTATTTGTCTGTATAGTAACACTACTAGATAGTACATCTTTATGGATCTGCAGAGATCTGCTCCAAAGGGGTGGGCTATACTTAGTGATTGTTATATATGTTTAATAGTAACAGGAAATGCATATTAATAGCAGGAATCTTTCCTGAAAGAATCCCTTACAGCCTTGCTTAATAAGGGTGAGCTTATTGCAGATTATATAATAATCTGAAGCAGGCCATCTCAGGAAGATCACCAGCTAGTTATTAGCTTTTCCCATTATGGCTCCTGACAGAGTGGGGTGGTGAAGTCTCCCACTATTATCATGTAAGGTGCAATGTATGCTTGTGAATGTGGGTGCCCTTGCATTTGGAGCATAGATGTTCAGAATTGAGAGTTTCTCTTGGTATATTTCTTCTTTGATCAGTATGAAGTGTCCTTCCTTATCCTTTTTGATAACTTTTGGTTAAAAGTGCCTTTTATTTGATATTGGAATGGCTATTCAAGCTTGTTTCTTGGGACCATCTGCTTGGAAAATTGTTTTCCAGCCCTTTACTCTGAGGTGGGGTCTGTCTTTGTCACTGCGGTAGATTTCCTGTATGCAGTAAAATGCTGGGTCATGTTTACATATCTAGTTTGTTAGTCTGTGTCTTTTTATTGGGGAATTAAGTCCATTGATGTTAAGAGATATTAAGGAATAGTGATCGCTGCTTCCTGTTATTTTTTTATGTTATTTTTATATTTGTGTGGCTATCTTCTTTTGGGTTTGTTGAAAGATGATTATTTTCTTGCTTTTTCTAGGGCATACTTTCCCTCCTTGTGTTGGCATTTTTCATCTATTATCTTTTGTAGGGCTGGATTTGTGGAAAGATATTGTGTAAATTTGGTTTTGTCATGGAATATATTGTTTTCTCCATCTATGGTAAGTGAGGGTTTTGCTGGATATAGTAGCCTTGCCTGGCATTTGAGTTCTCTTACCATCTGTATGACATCTGCCCAGGACCTTCTAGCTTTTTAGTCTCTGGTGAGAAGTCTGGTGTAATTCTGATAGATCTACCTTTATGTTACTTGACCTTTTTCCCTTACTGCTTTTAATATTCTTTCTTTGTTTTGTGCATTTGGTGTTTTGACTATTGTGTGACGGGAGAAATTTCTTTTCTGGTCCAATCTATTTGGAGTTCTGTAGGCTTCTTGTATATTCATGGACATCTCTTTCTTTAGATTAGGGAATTTTTCTTCTATAATTTTGCTGAAGATATTTGCTGAGTTCTGTAGGCTTCTTGTATATTCATGGACATCTCTTTCTTTAGATTAGGGAATTTTTCTTCTATAATTTTGCTGAAGATATTTACTGACCCTTTGAGTTAGGAATCCTCACTCTCTTCTATATCTATCATCCTTAGGTTTGGTCTTCTCATTGTGGTCCTGGATTTCCTGGATGTTTTGGGTTAGAAGCTTTTTGCATTTTGCATTTTCTTTGACAGTTGTGTCAATGTTTTCTGTGGTATCTTCTGCACCTGAGATTCTCTCCTCTATCTCTTGTATTCTGTTGGTGATGCTTTCATCTATGATGCTTAGGAACATTTTTCCTAGGTTTTCTATCTCCAGGGTTCTCTCTCTTTGTGATTTCTTTATTGTTTCTACTTCTATTTTTAGATCCTGGATGGTTTTGTTCAATTCCTTCACTTGTTTGTTTGTGTTTTCCTACAATTCTATAAGGGACTTTTGTGTTTTCTCTTTAAGGGTTTCTACCTGTTTACCTGTGTTCTCCTGTATTTCTTTAAGGGAGTTATTTATGTCCTTTTTAAAGTCCTCCATCATCATCATCATGAGATGTGATTTTAAATCAGAGTCTTGCTTTTCTGGTGTGTTGGGGTATCCCAGGACTCACTGTGGTGGGAGAACTGGGTTCTGATGATGCCAAGTAGCCTTGGTTTCTGTTGCTTGTGTCCTTGCTCTTGCCTCTCACCATCTGGTTATCTTTGGTGTTAGCTGTCCTTGCTGTCTATGACTGTGGCTTGTCCCTCCTACAAGCCTGTGTGTCAGTACTCCTGAGAGATCAGTTCTCTCCAGGAGCAGTTTGGGTATGGAGAGCTGTGGCACAGGATCAGCTCTGGGATGCAGTAGGAAACTGGAAGGATCCTGTCCTTGGCTGTTCCTTAGTTCCTGTGTCCTGAGGGTTCTGTACAGGTCCCTCTGAACAGAAGTGGTGTTCTTATCTGTGCTCACAGGTGTGTCCACACTCCTGGGAGACCAGCTCTCTCCCAGTGGTATTTGGGTCTAGAGCACTGTGGCACAGGATCAGCTCCGGGAGCAGATCAGATCCCGGGAGGATCCTTGGGAGCATTTCTTAATTTCTTAATCTCGGGAGATTTTCCTCTTTCTTTCCAGATGATCTTAGCTTGTGTCATTTGACAAAAAACTAATCTGAATAGCTTGCTTGTTTGAGATTCTGTCTCGAAATGAGGTCATGGGAGTTGAAGAGTTACCTCAGTGCTTATGAGCACCTGCTGAGCTTCAAGAGGACTAGAGTTCAGTTCCTCCCATCCTAGTTAAGCAACTCACAACTACCTGTAACTACAGCTCCAGGGGATTGATTGGCCATCTTTTTCTGACCTGTACAGGCAGCTAAAAGAATGCAAGTGCACATCACACACACACACACACACACACACACACACACACACACACACACACATAAATTAAAACAAGTCTTTAAAGAATGGTAGAGTTTGTGGCTCATGAGGTCCTGTCTCTCTCTGAGGAGCTACAGACAGTTAATGGTTGCTGAGGGAGGGCGTAATATTTCCTTGTGTGGCACGGCCACTGGTAAGGTGTGTGTACCCTATTCATACTCCTGTGAGCAACCTGGATTAAACTCAATAGATACATTAATAAAAACAATGAAAATAGAAGTGGGAGCTAGTTGAGAAGAAAGGAATCAATAGGATTGGGGGAAAGGGAGAGGGTAATGAGGGGATTGTGAATATATATATATATATATATATATATATATATATATATATATATATATGTGTGTGTGTGTGTGTGTGTGTATGCATATAAATGTCTTGAAGCCCATTAATTACAGTGATTTCATGTTAATAAAGAGCTTCCGGTTGAGACTACTGATGATGTAAGTAGGAGGCAAACATCTGAAATTAGAGAAAAGAATGAGGCCTGAGGGGAGAGATTTGAGAGCTGCATCACTCTGAAGCTAGAACTGTGGGGCCACGATGAGCCATGGGAGGAAGTGAGATACCATCTTGATTCCCAAAGGTAGAACTTCATGAATGCCCTGGTGACTTACTTCCTGAGGAGACAACCCAGTGAAGGTTTGTGATCCCTGGGGAACTGGGGATCTGGCAGAATGTAAAATACTTTACCCCAAGCCATTAGTTTGGGCATATTCATTTAAAGGCAGTTGACTCTTTGCTTCTAGTGCTGTGGGAAAGGAAAGACTGTGAAAAGTATATCTTGAGACCCAGAAGGCCCAGGTTCAAACCCAGGCTCTGCCATTCATGCCTTGGCAGAGTGGGCAGGTTAGTTAACGTTTCACCTGAGTTTCCTCTTCTGTGACATGGGGAAATAGTACCCTTTTTTCAGGATGATGTAGGAAACTGGACTCGTCATAATTACTTTCCTCTTGCTGTGACTAAATGTCTGGCAAAAACACATCATGGAGAGGAAGGCTTTATTTTGGCTCACAGTTTAAGAGTGCAGTCTATCATGGCAGGACAGTCATGGCAGCAAGAGCTTGACTTGACTGCTCACATGGCATCCTGGAGGCAGGAAGCAGGAAGATGGGTGTGGCGCTTGGTTCACTTTTTCCATTTTTATTGAGTTCAGGACTCCTGCCCATGGGATGGTACTGCCCATATTCAGGGTGAGTTTTCACTCTGGAGATGTCCTCACAGACATGCCTAGAGGTGTGTCTCCTGGGTGACCCTAAATCCAGATCGTGTAGAGACTAACCATGGAAGCAGCAGGTAAATCAAACAGTGTATGAATAGCAGCGTGTTGCTGCGAGTCAGTGTGAGCGGAGATACCCAGCAAATGTTTGTCCAACTGAGCACCCTCCACTGACACACACTGCACACAGCAGGCCACTCACTGTACAGAGGACAGCGTGGGTGGCCCTACCTTCTTTCACTTCTGGAATATCCCATCTGCCATTAGCCTGGTATGGGAATTCCTAAAAGCCCCTGGAAATCTGATCGCTGTGTTATCACAAGGGGAAGGGCCTCTCCCATTTTGAAGGCTGAGATAACACTCTAAGATCATCTATTCTGTTATCTGTTAGTGGCTTGTTATAAAAACTGTAAGATTTTTGTGAAATTCTATCCTCTCACATGATTTAGAGGTATTAACATTTATGTATTTGCTTATTTATTTGAACAGGTAAAATAACAGGTAGTTAAGGATTACCTTCAACTCCTGATGCTCCTGCCTCCGCCTCTGGAGTGCTGGGTTATAAGTGTGCACCACCACACCTTTTTGTGCAGTGGTAAGCATCTATCCGGGGCTTCTCACAGGCCAGACAAGCACTCTAGCGCTGTGATGTGTCCTCAGCACTAGAGGTGGTCTCCCTGCCCTGGGGACTGAAGCTTCTGCATTGGGTTGCACTTCATATCAGAGACAGGATTTGGGCAAGATGAAATTAGGCTTGTTTGTTTTGATCAGAAGATGACAGCCATCGCTTGCTCTAATTTGTCTTAATGAGGTACGTGCAGACAGTGATGACTTGGGCTCACATATGGTGTCGGTTCCGCAGACGGTTCAGTCACCGACACATCTGCTTTCTCCCACGTGCTCCCTTGTCTTTTGCTGTTTTCTTCTTCACCTGTTTGTGTTTGACGCCTAGTTCCACAGACGCATTCTGGACCTCAAGGCTTAAAAATAGAGAAGCCACTCTGGAGTAAAGCTGTTTTCGTAGGAATGAAGAGATATGACGGATGGGGTTTTAAGAGGTTTTTCTGTTAGGCTGTGCTCTTGACTTTGCACAGCCAGGATTTCTACAATCAGGTTATCCCCGGGAGGGTCAGATGCTAGCTGCTGGTGGTTTTATAGTGGTGCTGGCAGTGTACCTCTGGGTCTCAGACATAGTAGGCAAGTGCTCTACCACTAATTTGTAACCTCAGCTACTTTGTAGGGTGTGTGTGTGTGTGTGTGTGTGTGTTACCAACTGATCCATTTCCCCAGCCCCTTGTCCTGTGTTTCTTAATTCTCAGTCCTTAGATGCTTTTTCCTTTGCCTGAAAGACCCTTTGGATCCCTGTGCCTTTTAGCCTTATGAATGGCCTTCAACCTCTGCAGCCACTTGGGGGTGGGAATGCCTTCTAGGACTCTTTCTTCATCCACGCATAAAGGGTATACAATTCCTACACCTCCTGCCCCGTCAAACTCAGGCAGACCCAAAGCAGTGCTTAACCCTTCCCTGTGTCTTCTCATTGCATGTGAGGAGGGGACTGCCTACTGGGGAGTATTTTGTTCTCAAGGGAAGACAGTCATTAACCTGTCTAAACTCTATACTAATAGAACCTTCTGGGTAATTGCTTTCATTAACAATGGTTAAGGCAAGCATTACAAGTTATAGCAAGATTTTCAGAGAACAAAGTAAATATTTAAAACTTCATTTCAGGGTACAGTTAGGCTAGGGCAGAGAAAAGATTAGTATGTGCTGGGTCTGATCTTATCTGTCACCGAAGCGAGGCACTTGGCTGAAGTTGTCCTCATTTCTCTTCAGTGGCTTTCTGAAGCCTAGCTCTGGGGAGACAGATGTGTGTTCCAGAAGATAGGGGCAAGGTCGATTTTCTTCTTACATTTCTGTCAGAACCGAGTGACATGGTGACAAAGATTAACTGCCTTCCCTGTCCTACCGAGGAATGCTGTGAGGATTAAGAAGGTGGCCTCTGGCTTGCAGCTCTGCCGTGCCAGGAGGACAGTTGTTTCTTTAGGGCACAGGGCCATTAGCAGCAGCTGAGTTGGCTAAGAATGCCCACTGCCCGAGTGTGCCAGGGCCAAGCAGTGCTCAGGGCTCCTGAGCTGTCATCCAGGACACCTGGGAATTCACTGAGCTGTGATTTTCATGCCCGCGGGCTCCAAGTGTCCAGAACAAGCCAAGTTCCTGCTTATGTGTGTAAGTGAATTACTGGGTTGTGTTTTCAAGTGGAAGCTCAGACAAAAACCTGTTTTCCCTGTCAGGAAGAGGGATGCAATTGGACTGTTCAAATGTTACAAATTATAGCTGAGCCACAAGATGTAATAGAAAATAGCCATTCTCCTCCAACCCAGGGACTGACTGAGTTGGATCATCTGCTGGATACTCTATGTCCTGCCAGATTGGAGACAGGGAGATGAGTAAACCCACTGTATAAATACATAAATGTGCAGTTGGTCCAGCAGCGACGCAAGGGGGTGGTGTTGTCAGTTGGGTGTTAAAGAAGACCCTCTCAAGAAGAGAGATTGGGCCAACACCTCTGAAAGGGAGAAGGGAACCCAAGGACTATCTAGCGAAGGTTCCAGAGAGAAGAACCAGCCTTCTCAAAGCTCCAGGCCACATTCTGGTGGGGTGTATTTAAGACACACAGGTATGACATCTACTGTGGAAAGTGAGTTATTAGCCAAACTGAAAATGGAAATGGATATGGATGCTAATCTTCACTGTCCGACTGACTGGCTTTAGCAGTATCTTGGACACACACCTCCGAACGTATGCCTAAGGATGTTTCCAGAAAGTTGTAGCTGAGGTATGAAGGTCCCGTCTGAGTGTGGATGGCACCACTTCATAGCTGGAGTCTAGGACTGAATAACAAGGCAAAGCGAGCCGAGCACCAAAGTCCATCTCTCTGCTTCCTGACTGGGAGAAAGGGGACCAGCTACCCCATGCTCTTGTCGCTGTGATTTTCATGTCACTAGACTCTGCTTGCTCAGTCCCTGAGCCAAAGCCAACCTTCCTTCCTCAGTTTTCTTTTGTCAGGTATTTTGTAACAATAAAAACCATGTCTAATACAGACATCATTTTCTAAACTGTATCATCTCCCACTTATATTTTGTTGGCTGACGCAGGGCACCTGTGTGAGTGGTGTTGGTATTGTGGGGTTGTGGCTGTGTTCACAAGGTGGCTCTGACTAGTGAGGGTGCAGCGTGTGCAGCAATGTGAGTACAAGTCTCTGAGTGGGATCCAAAATAGCCATCAGGAAGACTCAGGCCAAGTCATTTTAGAAAGCACCCGTCTCAGCTCTGCCATCTGCCCAGATACTAGCAGAACCATGACCCCGGGGGCCAGAGATTTGCACACATGGCTGCCCTGGCCTACATTGGGATTTCTGGAAAAGTTACTTGATCTTTGTTTCTTCTATAACTAGACTTTCATGGCATTTTAGAAGGCAATGAGATTGAGACATTCGAACATTTCCCTCAAATCAAGGAAGCACGACTTTCCAAGGTCTTTAGTGTATACTTCTAGCCTTATCTGAACAGTGATGGGGTGTGAAGTTTTAATTGAATGTATAGCCATGCCTATTTGAGGGTTTATTGCCTGTGGCTGCATTTGTGCTACAGAACCAGAATTGAATAGTTACAAAGGGAACTGTATTGTTCACCATGCCAAAATGTTTATTCTCTAGCTCTTCCCAGAAAAAAAGCCAGCCGCCCTCTGGTTTACATGAATAGGACTACTTCAGATGCCTGTGTTGTCTCTGATACCACGCATACCACCCACCACATTTGTGGGATGTTAATAAATTGATTTAAAGGAATAATTTTATTTTGGAGAGCTTAATATCCTTAAGCACAAATTATCTTAAAACACTTTACTAATTCCTCTAAGCGGATGTGTAGAACATTTATCCTGTTTTCCCAGACAAGGTGGGCAAGGATGCATAATCTGCCCAGTGTAGAGGAAGCATAGGCTAGGACTCCGGGCTCATTTAGGATATCCTGGGTCTCGTGATGTCCACAGATGCTAAGACAGTTGGGTACTTTTCTTAAATATCAACTTGTTATTGATATTTAAAGTCACCCGGGGGACATCTGATGATGAAAAAGCTTAAGGCTCAGGAACAGAAGGTTGGACAAGAGTCTGAACAATTTGATGGCTTGGATATAATCTTAAGTGTCAGATGTTGGGGCTGGGTATGCAGCTCAGTAGGTAGGATACGTGCCTTGCGTGCACCAAGCTGCTAGGCTCCATCCCCAGCACTGTATAAACTGGCCATGGTGGGGCACACCTGTGATCCCAGCTCTCAGGAGATGGAGGGAGAAGGACCAGAGGCTCAGGGCCATCCTTGTCTGTATAGTGAGCTTGAAGCCATCCTGACACAACTGGGACCCTTCCTCCAAAACAAAACCTCCTCAAATGTACAGGACGCTGGCTTTTGTAAGCTTGGATATTTTGGATTATTTTACCAGTGAACAAATACCCTTTGCTTTTCCTATTAGGCAACATAGATGCCCTTGAACTTTCAAGTAGGATTACATCTTCATGCACCTATCACAAGTCCAAGGTATCAGTAAGCTGAAGATGTGTGGGGAAACCTAGCCTGTGAACATCCCGCCATAGCAACACAGCATTCATCTGCATGTTATTGGTTGTTTGCCCTACTGCTCATGGGACTGGGAGCTGTGGCTTTTCTCCATCCCCACCATAAGACAGAACCAGACTGTGCATCAGTAGCTTGGGGAAAGATACAAATTCAAAACATTTTCAAATGTGGCTTCTGATGCATGGCTGTTGCTTTTGGACCATCAAAAAATGAAAAAAAAAAATTTGCAGGTGAGAATATAGCTTAGTGGTAGAGTGGGCTTGCCTAGCATGCATGGTGATGGAGCATTAAATATGAGATTTGATAGCACTTGTATCTCCCAAAGTCATTACAAGGGGGAATCTTCATAAAGTTGAATGTGCCTCTGTGTGTGTGTGTCTCTGTGTGTGTGCATGTACGTGTGTGTGTGTGTGTGTAAATAGACAATAGAGAAGAGAAAGATTCAACAAGGAGGCCATTTTCTTTAGAGAAGAAGTAAGAATTATTTTTCACTTGGGTTCTTTTGTTTTACAAATTATGTAAATATATCTGAAAGAGTAACAGATTTGCTGTAGGAAATTTAGCAAATATAGAAAAGAATAAGAAATAAAATGACCTATGACCCTGTCATCTGGATCCCATGACATTTCGCACAGTCATTTCCTCCAGGAATTTGCTGTGGGCACATACAGGATGCATATAATTGTGTTCTTCATAGTTTTAAAACATGGTATTCGTGGAGTTGTTGCTTCTGTTTTTATTATTCATCAAAAGCTTTATTTAAAACTAAGCACTTGGCTTTTTTTTTTTTTAATTAGCGAGGTCTCTTTATTTTTTCCCTAGGTCTCTTTATTTTTTCCCTTTTTCTCCTTCAAAAGGTCATTTTAGTGCACAGAAAGCGTGCACCTCAGCTCATTCTCCTGGGAGAATCTTCAAGGTTCTAAATGACTCGGTCAAGGAGTGTTTGCAATTTTGAAGTTTACTGTTTACATTTATCAAATTATTATATGTATATAATTTCCAAAATCAAATGTACAAGGCTAATCACAGATTCCCAGTCTCTTCCATGGAACTTAGCCAACCCTTCCGACTTCTGACTTAACTTTCCTCATCTGCAAAGGCTGTTAGCTCTTTGGTTATTTCTTCCCGCGTCCATCTTCATGCTTACCCAGACCATGTGTGAGACGCTGCCTTGCCTTACTCTGTGCTTTAGAGCTCCCTTCTGGTTTTCTGTGATAGAACTTGCATGCCAAACCCCGGATACCCTGCACTCTCAGCCCCTCACATTCCCGTTCAGCCAGCAGTGCTTAGCACTTAGAAAAGATAACCACTTAGCCACTGTGTAAGATGAGATAATACTAAATCGATTCCCTCTGTATTCACAAGCAACCACTCCTGGTTTTATATAGTACTGGGGTAAAACCCAGGGCCTCCTGCATACAAGGCAATTACTTTGCCCTTGTTTCCAGCCCAGGCCTTTCATTTTCTCTCTTTCCTCTGAAGTCAGATCTTTTTTTTTTTTTTCTCTCTGTTTCTGAGTTGGTTTGATTTCTTTCATGGCATGTTATCCCCCTGATTTCTACTGATCTGTCCATGCAGTTTCAGAGTTAAGGGTGTGATTAGTGAGGGCTGACAGCTGTTGTGCTCCTTCGTGTGAAATAGGAACCAAGGACCTAGGTCAGTGGGTTCTCAGCCTTCCTAATGCTGCAACCCTGTAATACAGTTTCTGGTATTGTGGTGACTCCCCCAGCCATAAAATTAGTTCATTGGTTCTTCATAACTGCAGTCTTGTTCCTGTTATGCTATGAATTGTAAATATCTGACGCGTGGAATATCTGACATGTAACCTCCGGGGGCGGTCTCGACCCACAGGTTGAGAACCACGGCTGTAAGTTATCTGTCGCACCTCCCCTCCCCCCAGTTACCTTAGAGGTGGAACCTTTAGCTTGTTGCGTAGGAGCCAGAGCCTTGTGCCTAAACCTTTTCCAGAGTAAAGCTCGAGCTTGGGTCTTTTAAATCAGAGTCAGGGCCTCCTCCTCTGGTTCTGTGCTTCCCCTGCCTGGTCCTTTTCCTTTGCTCTGTATGCATTCATGTGAATTCTTTCTAGGAATCTTGCTTTGTAGCCACCGTCTGCCCTGGAAGCCACTGGACCCCACATCAGATTCTTACAACTTCTGGAAAGGCCATGTACACAGAATGAGCTTTAAGCACTAAACCTTTCATCCATTCCCCCCCACCCCCACGCCCCCGTGTTCATAACTTTGCAAAACAAGTTCCATTAAAAGAAAGCAAAACCAAGTGAGCAGGTCAGAGTCAGGGAGAGCGGGGACCACATCTCAGTTGATGGTCTTTTCTGGGCATCCTTTGTCCCACTTGTTAGTTCAAGGACCTCTGTCCTCTTCCCATGGCTTTATCACACCCCTCCCCTACCCGTGGTGGTTTCTTGTCTCCTTGCTGTGACAAAACACCTAAGGGAAGCAACCTAAGCAAGAAGGGGTTTTTTTTAGCTCACAGTGGAGGATACAGTCCATCACGGAGCAGGAGTGTGGGGCCACTCATATTGTGTCCACAGCCAGGACGCAGAGATGAACGCTGGTGCTCAGCTCAGTGTTTCATTTGTATTCAGTTTGAGACACACACATACACACACACACACTCACACGACCACTTATGATACTGCCCGTATTCAGTGTGGGGGGGGGGGTTAGGGGGTCACCTTCCTAGCTCTATTACCTGATCTAGAAAGTCTCTCATACGCAGGCCACTGCGTATGGCTGTCAACTAGGTGACTGTCACGTTGACACGTGCTTCCTGCTCTGTGCTTATTCTGGAACTAATAGGCCATTCCTCTGTCCTCCTTGCCTGGTCTTCCTTAATGGGGCAGTGCCCACTCTGTGCACGTGTCCTACATTCTCTGCTAGCACAGTGACTGCTCTAGAGGCCACCACTGTCTTCTTGCATGCTGATCTCCCTTTCCTAAGCCTCCAGCAACACGATGCCCAGTCACAAAGTAACTGGCTGCTTACTTTCTACCAGTCCTGAAATGCTACCTGAGGTGGAGGCCATCCTGAGGTGGAGCCGGTCCCACCAGCTTCATCCGGCCAGTGGATGCTTTGCTGTGTCGTCCTGTGTGCTAAGCACTAGCTTTTTCTACCATTTCTGGCCAGAGCTGCCTCTGTTTTTTTTCTGGTGAGAGGGATAAGTCAGAACAAAACCCTGGGGTTTTGTGGGGAGTCAAAGTAGGTGACAGGCCAAGAGTAGCTGAACTTTGAGGACATTGCTCATCCCTTCTGCACACTTCCTTCCTGAGTCGTAGACCCGTAGACCCCAGACACTGCTTCCTGCCTCTAGTCATTTGAGACAGTCTGGCTCATTCCAATCTTTGCTTATAGAAACCATTCTTCTGAAATCTCTGCTTCATCTCTCAGTTGTTGGTTGAGATGTGGCCTTCATGCCTGGGTCTGCAGGAGTAGGGTATCACCTTCGGTAAATAAACACCACCAGGATGGTGTAGGAGAACTATGTGACAGGGGCTGGCTGCTTATACTGCAGCTTCTCTGCTTGGTGTGTACTATCAGAAAAAAAAAGATGCTAGAAGACCTGGTGACAGAATGAAACCAGTTTCTTCATCATTACAGTTGTGACACAAAGGCAGGGCAGGGAAGACGCCTCTCAGCGGAGCCTCAGACACTTGAGGACTAGATTGGACATGTGGAGTCTGGGGATTACAGAGCTCTCAAGTCCTGAGCCCATGCCGGGGAGGTTGTACAAAACAGGACAGGCAAGAGCCTGGCCTGAGTGTGCTCATAGTCCAGACAGAGAGACTGGCAGTATATTGGCAGATAATACGATGTGAAGTAGTGAGCAGTAGGTTTGATTTGAAAATAAAGCAAGTTTGGGCTAGTGAGAAGGTTCTGTTTCTTCTTGCTCATTGATTACTCTGTAGAGAACTGGAGTTGAGAAATGAGAGATAGCCCCAGCGTCACTACATTTTGTTCAATTCAAAACTCTCTGTGTGTGTGTGTGTGTGTGTGCGCGTGCAAATGTGCCCATGTGCTAATGCATGATAGTGTATGTATGTGTATGCATGTGTGCATGTGCATACACACATCTGGCATACATGCATATATGTGTGCACACATGCCCGTGGAAGCCAGAGACTGATATCTTTTCCTCTCCACCTTAGTTCTTAAGACAGTCTGTCACTGAACTTGGATCTGCTGGTTCAGCTGGGCTGCCTGGCCAGTGAGCCCTGGGGGTCTTCAGTCTCTGCCTCCTGGGCACTGGTGTTGCAAGTATGCACTGCCATACTCAGTCCTACATGGGGGCTAGGCATTCAAACTCTGGGCTTCATGCTTAAACAGCGAGCACTTTACCCACTTACCTAACTCCCAAGCATGCAGAGTTGTTTCTTGCTCGTTTAGGCACGGAGAGCTCTCTCCTCTACCAGAGGAGAACTACAACAGAGGAAGGCCCTTGGCTTCCTGTGACCCCAACCTTTAAGCATAGCCACACATTCTTCAGTTCAACAGGCTCTGCTGGGCAGCAAGAGATCTAGATTCTATTGTCGACTTTCCTACTAAGTAGGATTGATAATTAATAAAACCAGAGTGTGTGTGTGTGTGTGTGTGTGTGTGTGTGTGTGTGTGTCAGGGGGGATGCATGCACATGTGTACACAACTATGTGAAGACCAGAGGTCAACATCAAATTTCTTCAGTTGCTTTGTACCTTATGTTTTTGAGGCAAGATCTGTCCCTGGGATGTCTAATTTGGCTATATTTTCTGGTCATTGACCACCTCCCCCCAGGGGTCCTCCCCCAGCACTGGGATTACAAGCATGTTCTACTGAACTCTGCTTTTTATATGAATTCTGGGAGATCAAACTCAATTCAGGTAAGCATCTTACCAACGGAATCTTCCTCACAATCCCTCCTGTGTGTGTGTGTCTCTGTGTGTGTGTGTGTGTGTGTGTCTGTGTCTGTGTGTCTGTGTGTGTGTGTGTCTGTGTGTGTGTCTGTATGTGTGTGTCTGTGTGTGTGTGTCTGGGTGTCTGGGTGTGTGTGTGTGTCTGTGTGTGTGTGCACATGCATGCACATGTGTATTTTGTTGTAGTAGTTTGATTTGTTTTTTTGGTAGGGTGTGTCTCTAAGGCTTTCCAATTTTATCTCCTATGATTTTAATAGAATTCAGGGTCACCCTCTCACCTCTGCTCCCATAGTTCAGGCCTTAGCCATCACTATCATCTTTTGTTCACCATCAGTATAGATCTTAGTCTACACATACTGGCTTGGGACACAGCTAACGGCTGGAGCTCCGTGTCTGGGAGAAATGGGATCCCTGCCAAGCTCTCATAGCCAGAGGATGAGCTGTAGGCTTTCCCTGACCTCCACGAGGTCATTATCAAAGCCAGTTCCATGCCTTGCTGCTCTTGCAGCCTTTTGAAACTTCTGGTGGTTGAGTCAGACACCAGAGTTGCTAGGAGCAGTCAGGGGCCTGGGCAACCATTCTTCATGTTGAAGTCTCTAAATAGCTTTCAGAAGAAGGAGGTACAGGACCTTGCCCAGATGTGTGCCTGCCATAGGGCTTTATCTGTTGTCTGTGTAAAAATAGCAACCAGGCAGGCATGCCTCCAAGCGAGTGAAGTCCTTTAGCCATGAAAGGGAGCCTGCTTGGGTTTCATTATGAATCACTGAGGTACCACTGCGTACCCTCGTCTCTCTCACCTGTTTTCATAACATGCATATTCTAAGGGTTACTGTTCACTGAGTGGAAAATAGGAAAATTGAAATGTCCGAGGATTCGATAAATTGCAAATGGATGCATTATCAGTGGGTACCCGATGTCCAGCACTGGGCTGGTTACTTGTGCTGTGGTGCCGGCTTAAGGATGACAAGGAAAATAACGAGGGCCTGCGGGCATTAGCAGTAGCATCTGCCTTCTGTCGGGTGCCCATCTGCTCTCATTTCTAGGATTGGCTGACAGCTAGTACACTCACTGTCCTCTGTAAACCCTCATCCTGAGTGTGTGTGTACAGGTGTATATGTCTGCATGTGAGTATGTAGATCAGGAGACCATCCCAAGCATCGTTCTTAGGAAGGCTATCTGATTCCTTGGGGATGGAGCTCACCGATTAGGATGGCCTGGCTGGCCGGTGAGCTTTAGGTATCCTGGCTCTGCCTCCCCAGAACTAGGATTGTAAGCACATGATGTCACACCCTGGATGTTCATGTGGTTTCTAGGGATCAAACTCAGGTGCCACATGCTTTCATGACAGGCACTTTACCAGCTAAACTATCTCCTCAGTCCCAGAGTTTTCATTTAATATTTTTTTTTATCTCATTTTCCAAGTTTTGGTATAAAAACATCAACTTTGGAATTTTGTTTGCCTCAGAAACTGCTAAGTGGAAGTACTCAGCATATGATATGCCTGTTTCTGGGGACAGAATTACGTACACAAACACACACACACACACACACACACACACACACGAATTAGTTACTTTTCTCCTTCCTGTGACCAAGATACTTGACAAGCAGCAACATAAGGATGGAAGAACTTATTTTGCTTACAGTTTGAGGATGCTGCTTATCATGGCAGGAGAGACATGATATCAGGAGACAACCGTTCATAGTGCATCTGCGGTCAGGAAGCAGAGAAATGGATGCTGGTGCTCAACTCACTGTCTCCTTTTTATTTAGTTCAGAAGCCCAGACCATAGGATTGTTCTGCCCACATTCAGGGTGGGTCTTCCTTCCTCAGTTAAACCTCTGTGGAAACACCCACATAGATAAAACCAGAGGCATGTCTCCATGCTGATTCTAAATCCAGCCAGGCTAACCAGTAAGGACTAACCACCATAATGACCTACAGTAACCTTTATCTGCACTGTGTGCCACTGTTGGTCAAGGACTCTTGTGGGGATTTAGGCTGCAGGCTGTGGTTTTATAAGAGGCAGATCCAAGAAATATACTTCTGGATGCCCCAGATGTTCACTGACATTTTGAGGCTGTTTATTAGTTCACAGATACTGGAAATGAACAGGGAAAGAGCCAAAAATATCTAGCATCTGTGGTTAAAGTTCCCATGAGTTGGCTATTGCTGGATTATGTTAGAAGTGTCTGCTATAGTTGGCAGTGGAGTTGGGAGTGTGGTAGCCCAACCAGCTACATGGCTCTCTCAACTCAGGCAGAGGAAACGAGATATTTTGGAATCCTGATATAGCCACAGCTAAGAAGTAGAGATAGGAAATAAGTTATAATTGGAAAAGTCTCGATGGTGTTGACAGTGTATCCCTGTCATCAGCTCTCCTCTTTAGTCCTGCTTGTCTCTGTTGTAATGTTAATAGGTACTTTTATTACCACTCTACTAAAGATTCATTCCATCTTGATTTATTATCTAGACTTTCCCAGGGGATTGCAAAGAACAACGGCACAGGCTGCCTCCTGGCTTGTTGCCTCTTGGCGTGAGCCAACCAGAAAAAGAACTGCTCAGAGTTTCACTTGAAGCCATCAACGGTTCTGTTTGGGCAGCCCCAGATACCCAACAACAGTTGTTTCAGGAAGCTCAGACAGTGCCAAGTTCAAGACTCTGTTTTGGTTCAGCTGCTTAATCTTAGCCCAACAAGTGCTCCCCTGTCTTGATGTTAATTTCGCTTCAGGGTGGGATGGATGGCTTGCATAGTTTCACAGCATAGTTTCCAAGCTCGAAAGTCTTTGATGAGTTGTACTGGGAACCAAAACCAGCTCTGTGGGCTTTTATGTGGGAGGTGGAACCAGAGAGGTGAGAGTCTTATCTACTAACATTGACTGTCCCCCCCACACACAGACAGAGCAGGTTGGTTCTGACCAGAATTTTAACTCTTGTGAAAGGTACACTGCCCGGTTGGCCACTGAGGCCAAGAGGTAGGGTGGAGAGGGGAGGGTGGGACCAGAAAAAAATCATTACATTGCACCACGCTGGGGAGCCATTTCGGTTGCTGTTTCTAGGTGGCTATATTTCAGAGACCTGAGGATGGCCTCCTGATAAAAAGGCACAGAATTTAGAAAGGTACTATGAGTAAAATATATTTCGGAATTAGGAGACAAATCCTGGAATCGTGGACACTAAATAAGCACTAAGTATCAATGACTTGGTTTGGTGTTGAGGGAGTGGCTGCCTGGCTCACTTGGTTAGTCCTTGTGTGTTTCCTGTTCTTAATGTCTTAGGCTCTCATTTTTTATTGGTAGAAGATTAAGTACTGGTCTTTTTCCCCTCTCCTTGTAGTTTATGACTAAAGCTTAAGGTTTCATTTCTCCCTTTCTTTTTGTCTCTGCTGTGCTCTTCCGTTACACTCTAGGAAGTTCCTTCTTTTAATCACCTGGAAGAAAAATAGCTTTCTTTATTCGTCCAGAGTACACGAGAGTGGAAATTGAATTATATGACAGATCTTAGTCTGCAGATGTTAATCTGTTCTATTTAACTTTACCTTCTCTGGCGTCTGTTTTTTTATTTTTCTTCACTTTCCTTTTCTATCTATTTTAGATTTCATATTTGATTAGAATGAGGAAAAAAAATATTCCCACAGTAATAGAAGCCAGTCAAGGCAAGTTAGATAATAATTGTGATCATAGGCTTTATTAATCAGTATTGTTCCTTCTGTAGTCTTAGTATTTGGATGCAGGACTTTAAAATATCGTGAAAGGAAAAGCTTGGATAATCCTCAGGAAAAAATAAAAACTAACGACTGGCAAGATGACCCAGCTGTCAAACCTAATGACCTGAATTCAATCCCTGGGATCTACATGATGGAAGGAGAGAATCAACTCTCACAGCTTGTCCTCTGACCTCTCCACACACTCCCTGTGTTGTCCTCACGCACGTGCAGGTACACACACACACACACACACATGCATCAGAAGCAATATGTAATTAAGTTAGACAAAATTCCCAAATGAAACCATTTTAGGGCTTTGGCAGTTGACTGACCACAACTGCCAATTTAAGAAAAATATCTCAAGACAAGTGCATAAATTTGAATACGAGCTTTTTTTTTTTTTTTCCTGGAGTTCCTGCCATTCCCCATAGCTGGCCTTGGAATCTGGGCAAGGCATGCTGGAAACACTGGTAAATGTTCATTGATAGATGAAGTAGATGTGATGTGGAACAGAGCACAGGAAACTCCCACCTTCAGCCTCATAGCTGGTGACAGTGCTAACTACACGTAGACTGAGGATGCTCTCTGGTTTGGTGGAAGCAGTGGACAAGAGGATGAGCCAGACTGAGTAAGGAGACCTGGGAAGTGACACAATAACAAGGGGTTAGAAGCTGTTTGGAACCTAGCATGTGACAGGTCTGAGAGGGTCCGAGCTGACCACTTGTACTTGACCTTGTGCCTGTGTGCGAACCCAGAAGCAGAAGGGGAAGCCGGCAGAAAGTAAGCAGTGGAATAGAATAAATGCTGCTACATATGGATATATAGTATTTGCCCCTTAATTTTTTGGTTCTTCAAAATGTCTCCAAGTTAAGTATTTATAGACTGCTCCCCCCCCCCCAAAAAAATCCCATTTTAAAGATAACTTTCTTTACTACCTTTGTGGGTATCTGGAGGCCTCCTGAAGCATCGATTCAGTGTTTGCAAAGATCCCTGACACTTTCTACATTTAGTTCCTTATCTTATTGTCCTGATGAAAGCAACCTTAAAAAGTAAGATTTATTTCAGCTCACAATTTAAGACGGGATCTACTCCATCACAGCAGGGCGGGCACTCATGGCCTCAGGATCGCGAGGCAGCTCACGTGGTGTCCACAGTCAGAGAGAGGTGGATGCTGCTGCCCAGCTCACTTTCTCCCTTTTCTTCCTTTTAAAAAAAAAAAATTGATTTTTCAAGACAGGGTTTCTCTGTGTAGCCCTGGCTGTTCTAGAACTCTCTCTGTAGATGAAGCTGGCCTCAAACTCAGAGGTCTGCCTGCCTCTGTCTCCCAGGAATAAAGGTGTGCACTGCCTCTGCCACACCGTGCCTAGCTCACTTTTTCTTTTTTGTTTTGTTCAAGACCCCAGCCCATGGGATGACGGCTCCCCACATTTAGAGTGGTTTTTCCTACCTCAGTTAACGGAATATAAAAGTTCCCTCACAGACATGCCCAGAGACTTCTCCACCTACTGATTCTTGGTCCTGCAAAGCCACAGCATTAACCATGAGTCTTCCTTAAAACACACACACAACTTACTTAACATGTCCTTCTAAGCCTTTCCCTTTCTCAAGTCAGCCACACATTTTCCAGTTCGTCTTGTAAAACGGTGTCACGTGGTATGGAAATCACAGTGAGTCCTCTTCAGTCTGCAGCTCTTTTGCAAAGCTCTAGGTTCGACTCACTTCTATGTTCGAAATGAACAAATTCAAGGTGAAAAAGGAATCAATTCCTGATACTTTTTGGTTATTGGCTGTAGCATTTGCAAGAAGCAACTGTATACTCTGTTCACTTGGCGGCTTAGCTGGATGTGCCGCTGACTGTCCTCGTTGCTGTGGCTCAGTATCTAGTCAAAGCAGCATCTTGAGGAAGGCTGTCTTTGGGTGCATAGTTAGATGGTACAGTCCATCCACCCTGCAGCCGCTCACACTACATCCACAGTGAGAAAGAGAGAGATGGATTGCCGGCTTATCCACATTAGCTGCTTCATTTGGTCCAGGACTTCTGTGCAAAAAATGATGCTGCCCACAGTTAAAATAGGTCTGCCCTGCTAAGCCAACCCAGTCCAGAAACTCCCTTGAAGACAAAGCCGAAGGTTTGATCCTACGTGATTCCAGATCCTGCCAAGGTGACATTGGTAAGAACCATCACCCTAGAAAGTTTTACATTTTCGCCGTTGCCTTGCATTTCCCTCATTTAGACCATTCAGGGCTATTTTTGGAGATCTACGTGTGAGGCAGGGAGTCAGGTACTGCAAGCCAGCTGAGAAATAGGAATTGCACATTGTCAAGTGACTGGCTGATGCCTGTCAAAGTCTACAGACAGGAGTGGGAGGGAAATCACAGCCTTTCTTCCTTAAGTGTTTGAGGGTGAATTATTTCCTGGAGCTGGTGACTCTGCCCCCGTGCTGTCTCCTTTGCAAGCCAAGGTTGTTACTGAAACCCTCTGTGCTTGGGCCCAGCACTGTGAACACGCAATGAACTAGTCCACTCCCACCCAAGACACCTCAGTACTACCACTAACAGAAAAATACTTTATAAACAAACAGGTTCTACTTGACACCAAGGTGTTTCCAGAGGAAATCTGAGCTTGAACTTTGAGCAATATTTGATAACAAGTCCCAACTCCACAAGCTCATGGCAGCGCAGAGAAAGCTGGCTAGCAAGGGGTTGGTAAATGGAGGACAGGAAGGAAGATTTCATTCTGTCATCTGAATTCTTCAGTCAAACAGAAAGCATCCTCTTAAAAAGTGACTCAGGTTAAACCTTATGTGAAAGCAGAATTATGTCTAATGCAAGGTGAGATCTTAAGTGTACAGTTTGGTGAGCATTGGTAAGGCTTTGGTAATGGTATACGTCTATCACAGCAGCCTGGCAGGCAAGGTGAAGAACACTTCACCTCCCGATGCTCTCTCGTGTCTCCTCCTGTGTGGTCTCTAGTCCCAATAAGCAGTTGTAACTCTGATGTCTATCACTATACATTAATTTTGCCTGTTCTTGGCTTCATAAAACCAAAATTTTATAGTACGAATGTGTAAGGGAAGGGCTTCGTTAAGCCCAGCATAAGGCTTTGCAGATATATCTGCTGTATTGCATGGATTCGTTGTTCATTCTTTGGGATTTTAGTCAGAGACTAATGTTGAGTTGTATGAGCATAACACAATTGATTTATCAGTTTTGCTGGCGTTGGGCATGTGAGTTGTTTCCAGTTAGGGAATCTTATGAATTATCCTGACATAAACACACGAGCCTGTCACATTTTCTAAATAGAAGACCATCCAGCTACAAGGTAGCTCTTGTGCTTCGTGCTTTCCTTGTGGAGCTGTGGGGTTTATAGGATGACGCTTCCATCCTCCCCACTGCTGATTTATTTTCTCTCCTTTTCTCAATTATTCTCACTAGCAGAAATTCTATGTTATTCATCTTTCCCAAGAACTCCCTTCGGCTTTTAAACTTTTCTCTATCTGTATTAGTCAAGATTAACTCAGGAAGCAGAACCACTTGGAGAGGTGTGTACGCCGAGGGATTTGTTAGAAGGGATTTGGCGTCATACAGGTGTGAAAGCTGCTTCAACAGTGCAAGGTTTCTTGTCTTTGTGTCTAGTGACAGGATTGACACCCATAGGGCTGGCAGCCAGGAAGGGAAGACAGATTAGTTCTGAGGACAGGATGAACGAACATGCTGGCAGCTGGGGAGATGGCTGTCAGTAAGATGTGTGTTATGCAAGCACGAGGACCCGGGTTCAACCCCCAGAACTTATGTGAAGAAGCTGGGTGGAGACAGAGCTCACTGGCCTGCTGTAAGTTCTAGGCCCAATGAGAGATCCTTCCCTAAAGAATAAGGGGCATGCCTGCCTCCCCTGCAAGGCCCAGGGAATGTTATAGAAGAAAACAGAGAAAGGATTTAAGAGCTGGAGGAGGGTGAGAAAGAGGGGGAGGGGGAGGAAGAGGAACAGGAGGAGGAGGAGGAGGAGGAGGAAGAGGAGGAGGAAGAGGAAGAAGAGGAGGAAGAACAGTGGTTGGTACCATGAAGAGTGGTCACCCAGATGTGGCCTGGTGATAGAAACTATGAGCACATGGCAGTTGTGGATACTGTGTTAGGCTGGGCCTCCAACTGTCCATCATGGGTAGAGGAAGTCCCATGAAGGCAAAGATGATTCCAGGAGGCTGTGCCATTTCTTTAATGGTGTAGCCTCCAGGAATTAGATGGGAAGAAGGAATTCATTGGGAAAGGAATGGGGACAAAGAGAATAAAGAGTGTTGAATAAGATCACAAAGCATGTCTAAGAAACTGTCAGAAATAAAGGAAAGCATGAATGAGGCACAGCTGATGGAGACACCTGATGTCAACCTCTGGCCACCTCACACAGGCACGTACTGACTGAGTTCTAGCTTTTGTTTTTACTCTGGTTTTGATGTACAGATGGTCTGCAGAAGTTCTAGGAGAGGAAGGAGATGGTGGCTGAAATTGAGTCATTACTAATGCTATCCTTCAATATACACACACACACACATACACACACACACTTTAAATAGTAGGATCAATGATCCTACTCTGAAAGAGAGGCCAGTGGATTCTAAAGGACTGACTGAGCTATTTTAACCCTGTGAGCTATACCATCCTAACCTCCTTACAGAGGTTGAACTCTGTCATTATAGTGCACATTAGCTGCAGAAATATGACTTAATGGCATGGTTAGACATAAAGGCTTATACATAAAAGTAGGCACTTAGCCGGTTTGGACTGGGATAAGGGTTGTTTGCCAGCCCCCTGCTGCGGGGATCACAGTGCCCTTTCTCAATACCTGTATGGTAGTTTGTAGCCAAGAGTGTGGTGTTTGCCTTTAATCTTGATACTTGGAAGACAGAGGCAGACTGATCTCTGAGTTTGAGGCCAGCCTGGTCTACAGAGTGAGTTCCTGGACAGCCAGGGCTACACAGAGAAACTCTGTCTAGGAAGAAAAAAAAAATGGTTTTTCGTTGTGAGACTGGAGAGACAGCTCAGCAGTTAAGAGCACTGGCTGCTCTTCCGAAGGACTGGGGTTCAGATCCAGGGCATCCAGCATCCTCACAAAGACATAAATGCAGGCAAAAAAACCAATGCACATAAAATATAAATAAATGAATCATTAAAAAAAGATAAGTTTGCATTGTCAACCTGTCATATCCTGGAATCACCTGAAGAGAGACTGTCCATGATAGGTTACCCTAGATTCAGTTATCCCATGGGCATGTCTGGGGTGGGGGAGGGGAGTAGATGTAGGGAGTCACAGCCCACGGTGGGTGGCAGCACTCTTCCCTAAGTGCATTCGGGGGTGTGTCCTGCACTATGCTGGGCGAGGGTTAAATAGGCAGTAAGCAGGCAGTAGGTGTGTCTTGGTCCCTTTCTGTTCTGGATGGTGGGTGTGATGTCAGCAGCTGCTTGAGCCCTGCCTTCCCCCAAAATGATGAACTGTGTGTAGCCTGGAATGGTAAGGCAAACAAGCTCTTTGGTTGCTATTGCACAGCAACAGAAATAAAACCAGGACAAACAGTTTGCCCAGAGTTAACATAGTAACCTCCCTGATCCATGACTTTTCTTTGGATGGGTTCAGTTACCTGGGTTAACCGTGATCTAGAAATGTTAACAGAGGATTCCAAAAATAACCAGCAGCTTTTTGGTTTTGTTTTTCCAGATAGGTTTTCTCTGTGTAGTCCTGGCTGTCCTGAAACTCACTCTGTAGACCAGGCTGACCTCAAACTCACAGAGATCTGCCTGCCTCTGCTTCCTGAGTGCTGGGATTAAAGCCATGCAGTCACGTGCGTAAGTGGAAAATTTGCAGAAATAATTAGTGAGTTTTAAGTTCCATGCAGTGTGATGGCCTCGCCTCGCGTCCTCTCCTTCCTAGAAGGGGAGCTCTGGTGTTCTGCTGCTGCCGCACGTGCTACCTGGCAGCAGTCACTTGGCAATCAGCTCAGCTCAATGCTGTGTCCGGATAGCCCTTATTTTACTTCATACTGGCCCAAAGCTTGAGAGTTTTAAAGCACTGCCATTCCAGTATAGCTAAGAAAGGCTGTGCAGCACTTCCTTTGAGTAAACAGCTGTAAGCTCTTGACTTAGACAAAGAAACAACGTGTGTGCTGAGGATTTTAAGATCTACATGAAGAATAAGCCCCGAGAGGGCTGGAGAGATGGCTCAAGGTTAAAAGCACTCTGTACTTTTCCAGAAGGCCCAAATGTCCTTCCCAGGTTTCATGCGGCTGCTCACAGTCACCTGTAACTCCAGAGCCAGAAGATCGAGCAGCTCTTCTGACCTCAGTGGACACTACACTCACTGGCACAAATACCCACATAGGTACACGTAATTAAAAATAAAAATACGGTCCTTTTTTTGGTGGTGTTTTTTGAGACAGGATCTCACTATGTACCCTTGGCTGGCCTGGAGCCAGCTTACTATGTAGGACTGACTGACCTCAAACTCATAGATATGCTCTTGCCGTGAACTCTCCTGTGTTAGAATTAAAGGAATGCACCGCTACACCTGGCTGAAATCTTGTAAGGAAAAGAACAAATCCTCTATAATTTCTTCTATATACATTAATAGCTTTGGCTATAGTATATCCTATACTGAATTGTATCACTAATTACTGTTAATCTTACTGTGCCTAATTTATAAAGGACACATTATCATATGTATGCAGAGGAAAAGGCACAGTATAAGTAGACATTGGGTCCATGTAAACACTGGGGACCTTGGAAGATGTCACATGAAGATAAAAGTGTTATGATATTATAAGTTCATGTTTAATTCATATAGATCAGCTATCCTTTCTAGTAATGTTCTTCATATGATTGAAAATCTCTGAATCCTCATCATACTCTAATAGCCTTTTAATTAGGCAGAGACCTGATGAAAGAAGTGAGGGAAAGCTGGACATGGTAGCTGGTGGGGCATGCCTTTAACCCTAGCATGTCGGAGGCAGTGGCAAGGCTGCAGGACACACCTTTATTCCCACCATTTGGGAGACAGAGGCAAGCAGATCTCTGAGTTTGAGGTCAGGTTGGTCCTAATAGCAAGTTCTAGAACAGCCAGGGCTGTACAAAGAAACCCTGTCTTGAAAAACCAAAGAAAGGTGGAAAGCCTGCCTGGTATAGATAGCAAGACTCAGAACAGCCAGAGTTATATAGAAAGACTCTAAACAACAACAAACAAACAAACAAACAAACAACATACACACACAGAGAGACATACACACACATCTTATAGTTTTCTACTTGACATATACTAACATTTTCTCCTGTGTGTGCCTGTGGAAGTAAGTGTTAGATGTCTTCCTCTACCACTTCTTGGCTTGCTTGCTTGATGTATTTAGTGACTTAGTGGCAAGGTCTCTCATCTCTCGTGGGCCTGGCTCTCACCCATTTGACTAAGCTGACAGGCTAGCAAGCTCCAGGTATCCTCCCGTCTCTGCCTTGCCCATGCTGGGGTTACACACATACAGTGCAGCGCTGAGCATTGTATGTACACTAGGAAAAAACAGAGCGCAAGTCCTTGTGCTTGACAGCAGCATTTTCAGCCTCCAAGATTTTTTTTTTTTATTTCTTGTTATACATGTCTGCAAGTGGTGAAATTTCTCATTTATTTTTCTAAAAATGGCATTGTTTGTCTACCTTTGATTGGCATTTTTCAGGGACATAGGTAGAGAACTAACAGAAAGTTTTCGCTTGACTTACGCAGCAAATCTGTCTTTGTTTGGTTTGGTTCCAGCTTTTCTGATATGAAGTCAGGTGGCTTGGCTATCTTTATTGCCTTTTATGTAATGTGTCTTGTTTTTCCTTAGCTTCCTTTAATGTTTTTCTTTGTCTTTGACCTTTAGCAGTTTGGTTATAACAAATGTAATTGTCTCTGCCTTCTGTGTGAGTCACTGAGTTATTAGATTTGAACTTAAAGATTTTTTTTTTAAAATGATTTTGGAAACTTGATGGCCATTATTTCTTCAAGCATTTTTCTTTTCCATTTGTTCTTGTTTTCTTTCTATTGCTATGGGAAAAAAAAAGACCCTAACAAAATGCAGCTTAGTGGAAAAGGGTTTATTTGACTTAAAATTGTAGGTTCTTGTCCATCCCTGCAGTGGTGTCAAGGTGGCGAGAACTTGATGTGGCTAGTCACAGCCACAGTCAAGGACAGGAAACAATGTTTGCTTGCTCGCTGCCCAATTCATTTGCCCTACCCTTCTTTATACAGTCCAGGCTCCGTCCTGTGAAACTGTGCTGTTCATGTACAGTCTATCTGGGTCTTCCAACCACAGTTAACCCAAATAAGAAAACAGATTCCTTATCAAAAATGTGCACAGACCAACCTGATAGAGACAGGCTGTCGTTGGGAGCCCCTTCCCATGGGATTCCTTACTGAATCAAGTTGACAATTAAAGCTAGCTGTCAGCCCATTGTCTCTCTAGGCATTCATTTGCCTGTCCTCTCCGACATGTCCTGTACACTCTGCTTACTCTTCCTTCAACCTCTGTTGTCCAATTCCGATGCTGTCTGGTTCACTGGTCTTTTCTTCAGCTTCTCCTAGTTTACTCTTACTTTTAGTCTGTAAATTTTCCATTTCAGATAGTCTAGTTTACATCCTAGAATTCTTGGTGGTGGTGGTAGGGTGGGTGCATATGTATGTATGTGTGTGTTCTTGCAAGTATTCATTTCTCTGCTAAGAAATCTTTCAGCTACTGATTTTTTTTTGTCTTTAATATTATCATAGCTGCTTTAAATTTCTTGTCAGTCCTCTGGCATTCACATTATCTAACGCTAATTTTATTGATTGGTTTTCTTTTAAAAAAATAAATATTTTTATGTGTATTTATTTTGCGAACTGCATGTTCCATGGCACAATTTGTGGGCATCAGTTCTGCTGCTCCACATTGCAAGTGTGTCCTTAGGGTTGAACTCAGGTCACTAGGCTTAGCATTAAGTACCTAACCCACTGAGCCGTGTTGCTGGTCTTTGCTGTTCTTTTCTTAACCTCTTGGTTTTTTGAAGTCTCATATAGGCCTGGCTGCCCTGGAACTTGCCTATGTAGACCAGGCTGGCCTAGAATTCACAGAAATCCACCTGCCTCTGCTTCTCCTTCCTGACTGCTTTTCTGAGTTGATTCACCCTTTCAGTGAAAGCTTGTGATAAAGGAATTTATACACTTAAAATAGTCTTCTATTGTCAGTCTTTTCTCATAGTTTCTAATTCTATATTGTTTTCTCTTCCCCAATGATAAGAAATACTAATAATACATACAGGTGTAGAGTTTATTTGTCTACCTTTTTACCTAACAGACCTCCATGTTCAGAACCTCTTTGACAGTCTGATAAGAGGAGTCAGGCCTGTTCTAGAAGAAAAACTGAACAAATGTTGTTTGTGGGACTGAAAAAAAATGTACATGTGCGTGATTCGGGTACTGTTACAGTTTCACAAGGACAGCGACATTGCAGTGCCACTTCCTCCAGGAAACCTCCTGTGAGAATGCTGCTTCCAAAAGGTTCTCACCTTATTGCACTTATTGCAAAAGGAGTATAGTCATCCAACTTGCCTGAGGCCCAACCCAAGGATGCCTGCCGTCCAGTCTTTGCCACCGTCACCTAAGCCTTTCCACCTACTTGCCAGTTTCATAGTCTCCTCAGAGTTGACAGCTGAGAATGTCTCAAAATACATCAGCCCTTATCTTATTTTTTAAATATTATGTAGAGAAGCTATTTTTTTCTAAGGATATATAGTGCAACTCTTTTTTAAAAATGTTTTTGAAATATAAAGCTAGCACTCTCCCAACTTATAATAGGGACTGCCTTGCCCATTTACTGTAACTGGATACCTGTGTGGGATATTTTGTGTTCTCTCTGTTGTTGCCTAAAATACTGAAGAACATTTTGTTGCAGGAAAAATGATCCCAGGAACTAAGTTTATTCTTACAGAAAGTGCCATTTGCATAAGATGAGTGCATGCAGATTTATGCAGGACCCTGATTATCCACATCATATACAAACTCCATTTTCCCTTCCAGCCTCAGAAATGGAAATATACAAACACAGGTTGGTACTGTGGTGCTATTATAGCCACTTAAAATCACCAAGCTTTTCTCATTGTGCAAATCGAAAGTATTGTGATCTCAGCATCCCTTACCCACTACCCACAGGCACAGTGACTTAGAACTGACCAGGGGTGACAAGACAGCACAAAGACCATCATTCATAGGATGAATGTATTGCAGCAGTAGAGTACTGAGGGAGCAAGAACCTGCATGCTGTGTTGCATGATGAGCGTCCTAGGGTCTCCTAGTTGCTCTGAGGTTAAATGAAATCCTGTGTTATCATTGCAGGTCTCAGTACCTGGCCCAGGAAGGGTAACTAGGTCCTTAGAAAGCTTTGCAACAATTCCCGAGTGAGGAGAACCCTCCCAGGGGGTTGGTGCATGGGCCAGTGGTTTGAATGGGAATCGTCTCCCATACTATGTCTCAGTGGATGATTGTGTGATTAACCAGCTGGTGGTTCTGTTTGGGATGGTTAGGAAACCTTTAGGAATTGGAGAGCTGCTGGTGGAAGCATGCCGTTATGGTCGTTAGGGGAGGGCCTTAAGGCTCTACACCCCTGGACCTCTTCCTGTTCTCTCTCTACTCGTTGTCTCCTGCTCTCGACACCACGCCTTCCTCACCAGGCTGGACTCTATCCCTGTCCACAGTTAAGTGGGATAACTTCTGATCCTTTTGCATTCATCTCCCTTACACTGAGACTACAGGCGTGTAACTGTACCCTCTTTATGGGGATGTGAGGGATGGGACCCAGGGCTTTGCGCATGCTAGGCAAGAACTCTAGCAGGTGAGCTACCAATGCAAGGTGAGCTTCAACTCCTGAACAGTTAATGTTGCATATAAAATTCTGTTCAACTGTAAAGATCTTATGTGGTAGTTTTCTTTTGGAGTACAGTATCCTTAATGGGATTTTATCTTTAACACACAAAATAAAGTGGTCAGAGTTTTTGTTTTTGTTCTCTTGTCAATGCATATTGGTTGCTTCCCCAAACTACATTAGCATCCAGCAGCTTTCCCTTTGCTTGCAGTGGTAATCCAGACACTGGGTTCTGAGCCTGGCATTCACAAGCCTTTAGCCTGCAGTGCCTGCTCAGCTGTCCTGCCATAGTTCTTCCCATACTACCCCGCATCCATCCTAGGCTCTAATCATCTCCCCTCTCCACCCTCTTATCTTAGGCCTGGAGGGTTGGCAGCTTGTCTCCATTCATAGGGCTGGGATTATCCTCAGTAAAGCTCTCTGGTTTTGGAACACACATCAAACTACCTTCCCCTTCTCTAGCCTGTCCCTCTTCTGCAGCATCCCTCTGCCTGATTTCCCTGCTGACTAGTGCTCAGAAGCGTAATTAGGCAGATAATCCTGCAGGAAGCTAAGACAAAAAGGAACAATAAGTAGTCAGGGATGGTTTGGGCTAAATTGTTTTGGGGAATCTTTTTTGCTTATATAGGTTTGTGTCCTGTGCATGCATGTGTATGTGTGTTTTCACCTGTGTGTTAGCATACACACATGTGTGCATGCTTGTGGAGGTAAGAGGTTGATACCACACATCTTCATTGGTTGCTCTCCAGCTTGTGGTTTGAGGCGGAGCCTCTCTCTTGAAGCCAGTTGAGCCCACCAGTTTGGCTACTGTAGCTACCCAGCATGCTCTGGGAATGCCCTGTCTCTTCTGACCCCACACCACTAGCAACAGAGGCAGGCTGTCACATCTGCCTGGCATTTACGTGGGTGCTGGGAGCCTGAACTCTGGTCCTCCCTCTTGTGCCGCAGTTGCTTTACACCCTGAGCCATCTCTCCAGGCCCCTGTATGGCAATGTGTTTTCATGTAAATTTCTGTTCAGTTCTATAGTATTTGCACATAGGTAATGGCCTAGCTTTGAGTTCTTACTTAGCAAGTCCAGGAGGCCATCGAAGGTGCCTTTCTAAGCAGAATACTATTTGGTCGGTTTACCCCACACTCTCTCTGCTCATGTTTCCTATACAGAGCATGAATGAAGTGACTGTGGTGTGTGCCTGTGAATACTAGACACAGTTGGGTAGAAAGAATCCTGACCTAGATGGAAAATCTATGCTGGAGAGATGGCTCAGTGCGCTTGCCACACGATCGTGAGGACCAGTGCTTGTCTCTTATGCCAGTGTTCCTGCAGCAAGATTAGGGGTGGAGACAGAGTCCCCAGCAACTCAGGAACAAGCTAGTCTGGCATTACACAGCAGTGGATGAGAGACCCTGTTTCAAACAAGGCAGAAGATGAGTAGTGACACCTGGGGTTGCCCTCTGACCTCCACGTGCCATGCTCGGTGTGTAAATGTTCACACACGCAGAGCCACACTCACACACATGTACATACCCCAAAGGATAAAGCTTTATGGTAGAGATTCATGGTGCCTTCAAAAGAGAAATGGCTTCATGAGTTTGATTGTTTCCTCATTGAACTAGGGATCTTTTTCATCTCTCCCGGCTGTAGTTTTAGGGATCAGAAAAGGTAGAGGGTCAGCATCTATGCTTGTGGGAAGTCTCCTGTAAAGTGTGAGGCAGATGGTGCTTCCAGCTCTTTAAGCTAAAATCTAGAAAAACTAATAAAATACAAGACATGTGTTTCAAAGTGCTGTAGAAGTTGATAGGATGCTATTTGAAAAATAGAAATAAAAAGAGCGCCATTGGAGAGAATCATATAGCAGAATCAAGCTGGTCTCACAGGAACACCGTGCTTTCTCTCATGGTGGTTCTACATTTCATACAGATACAGACCGTCATGTATGTGTGTGTATGCATATGAGATGTGAAATAAAGCTACAACGAGGGGGAAACATGATGAGAGTTAAGTAAATAACTTTAAAAAAAAATCATTTCAAAATAGAAACTCGGACTTGGGAACCCTTTGGATTTGGGATATTCTGTTAGGAATGTACAACCTAATGCCAAGCCTATGAACATATGAAGAACTGTGAAATCTGAACCAGGGCTCTCAAGCATCTTAAACAAGGGACACTCAATCTGTGTGACTCCCAAGGGGCTGCAAGTAGATCTTGTGGATTAGCTACACCTTGGCTTCCCCGGCCCTTTGGGAGCAGACAGCTTCCTGTGACCTTGAGATCTTCTGCAGAGATTAAGTGATGTGCTGGTTGGTTGGTGCACTTGAGCTTCACACAAACCTAGGCAGATCTGGGAAGAGAGAATTAAGGAAATGTCTCCATAAGGTTGGCTTATTGGAGCCGGGCGTGGTGGCACAAGCCTTTAATCCCAGCACTTGGGAGGCAGAGGCAGGCGGATTTCTGACTTCGAGGCCAGCCTGGTCTACAAAGTGAGTTCCAGGTCAGCCAGGATGACAAAGAGAAACCCTGTCTTGAAAAAAAAACAAACTAAACCAAAACCAAAACCAAAACAAAATAAACAAACAAAAAAAATTGGCTTGTTGGGATGCCTATGTGCTCTTGTCTTAATTAATGATGGATGTGGGTGGGGTCACCTCCGTGAAGGTGGCCCTGGGTTGTAGGAGAAAGCAGCCAGCACAAGTCATGAGGGGCAAGCTAGTAAGCAATGTTCATTTGTGGTTCTGTTTCAGCCTCTTCCTCCAGGTTCCTGACCTACTTGAGTTCCAGCCTTGGCTTCCTTTTGGGCTGGGAGCCAAATTTGGGGTTGATCATGTCGTTTTATCACAGCAGCATAAAAGTAACTAAAACATCTGTCTGAGACTTAGTTGTAGAAATTCACTTTTCTCCATGGTGTGAAATAGGCCTAGACAAAGATTTTCCAAATAGAGAATAAGTCGTATTGAGTCATTTCTAACAGGAGACGATCTTTCACCTTGGGCAGTTCCCTCTGATTTACTTGTAGGTTCTTACAGCCAAGCTGGCAGAGGAAAGTGCTTGCAAGAGCTGTAGCTCCAGGCCAGATGTAGAGATCGCTGGCTTCTGGCTGGTGCCAAGCACTGGGCCAGTGGAGGAACTTGCATGGACTCCCTCTGCAGGGGCCATCTGATAAGATGGCCACGTGCTCCTATCAGGTGTACAAGGAGAAATGCTGCCTTGTTGTACATACAAAACAGTTGCTGGAGACTCTTTATCTTTTAAAAGGAAGTACGTACGAGGTACCAGGGGCAGAGCGTCACCCTCCCTCTAGAAGATGCTTATCCTGGCTGTTGGCAGCAGAGCTAGATAGGAAGATTTGGCTCAGTTTCCAGTGGGAGGACAGACAGATGGCCATAGTTCCCAAAGTTTAGGGGCGGGGATTGTAAGCTCATTTTTGTCTGTTCTTCTCACTGCCCCTTTAAAACCATGATGGGAAGATAACCAGGCACTTTTAACCTATCAGATGCCATTCAGTTCGAAATAAAAGTCAAGGTGATTGGGTTCTTAAAATGAACCGTTGCAGAGTCTGGAGAGGTGATCATGGGGAAAGCTTACAATTATCTGTCTAATCCCCACTATGTTAGGAAGCCACATGTGTTGGCACATACTTGTAATCCCAGCACTAGGGAGGTAGAGGCAGGAAGAACCCTGGGACTTGCTGGACAGCCAGCCTAGCCTATGTAGTGAGTTTCAGCCAGTGAGAGACCATATCTCAATAAAATAAAACAAAATCTGTGGAATGTTCCTGAGGAATGTCACATGAGATTGTTCGCTAGCCTCCCCTGCATGCACGTATGAGCACAAGCAGATGGGGGGCAGGGTGAAGAGTGACTGTCATAGAGGCTGACATACCTTTCTTTGTAAGGACTGCTAAGATCCCAGAAACTCTCCTTGTTGATGGCAATGCCCCGGTCATAGTTAGGGTTTCTATTGTGTGAAGAGACACCATGACCACAACAACTCTTATAAAGGACACCATTTAACTGGGGCTGGCTTGCAGTTCAGAAGTTCAGTCCATTATTGTGGTGACATGCAGGCAGATGTGGTGCTGGAGAGGTAGCTGAGAGTTCCACATCTGGATCTGTAGGCAGCACCAACAGTGAGCCACTGGACCTGGCTTGAGCCTCTGAAACCCCAGAGCCCACCCCAAGTGATGCTCTTCCTCTAACAAGGCCACATCTCCAGTGATGCTGCTCCCTGTGAGTCTGTGGGGGCCGTTTTCATTCTTACCACCGCTCCCCTGACTCCCAGCAACAGTGTTCTGCTGTGGTGGCAGCCATACCTGTAGCTGGAGGGGTTGCATGGATCAGAACCTTGCCTCCACGGAGAGCTCTCTATTTCAGTTTGTCCCTCAGCCTACGTGGACTGTGATGTTGGGCTTCTGTGTTTTGGTTCTCATGGTTTCTTTTGTTTCCCATTCTTTGCAGATATCATTAATGGAGTTCAGGAAAAATGTGTATTGCCTCCTATGGATGGCTACCCCCACTGCGAGGGGAAAATCAAGGTAAAGTAGAAGTCATGTCTGTTCATCCCAACACCCTCCATCGTTTTCTGCTCCCAAAGATGCCAGTGGGCCTCTGAGCCTTGAAGCAAATCCTTTCTAGGCTGTTTCTGTCCTATTAGTGGTAGCCCTTCTCTGCCACTCCCATGGGGTGCAGGTCAGCAGTAGCTGTCAGCAGTCAGGCTGAGAACCTGGACCACTTCTGGTGTCTGCTCTGTCTTTCCTAGCCCTTCATCTTCAGGTGATCCTTCAAGTTCCAACATCAAGGGAGCTTAGTTAGAATTCTTCCATCTTCCTGGATCCCCAGAGTCCTGCTCCATGTCCAGACTATGACAGAAATGTGATATCTGCATAAGCAAATGAGTGCCCAGACACACTTGGCCACCCATTCTCAACTCTGTGCAGTCCCACTGATGATCAAACCCAAGGTCTCCAGAATGCTAGGCAAGGCCTCCATGCTGAGCCGCAGCCCAGCCTGTTGTGTGTAATCTGTGCAAATGAACATGTATGTGCGTGTAGGTATGGAGGCCTTCTGTGTCATTCCTTGGGTGCGGTCCAGCTTTTCCTTGAGACGGGGTCTCTCACTGACCTAGAGCTCAGCCAGTAGGTTGGCCTGGCTGTTGCCGGAGCTGCTATTCCCAGGGCACACCTGCATTTCTGACCTTTTCTTCTTTTATCTTCTATTATTTTGAGAAAACTGAATTGTATTTGTTTGCCCTGCTCCTAGAAATCACTCCTGGCCAGTGGTGTTCAGAGAAAGGTTGTCATTCAAGTAGAACCTCCTGGGAACATTCCCTGGTGTTCTTTGGGGGCAGCTGTAAGTGCTCATTGACACTTCTGTGCTATTTGGCCTGAGCTCTGCACTGCAGGCCCTGTGCTGTGGCCTTGGAACCTCCTGAGGGTGTTGAATAGAAGGGCCCCTGTAGTCTTGCTTAGCTCTCCTGCCTTTGTCTCCTCTGCTCTCTGTTTACAGGGAGTTCCTCTTCTCTTCTCTGCTCTGCTCTAGCAAGCATCTGGAACTCTCCGGGATCTGAGCATCTGGTCACCCTGCCCTCAGCTCAGGGACCTTTGGCTCTGCTCTACCCATGGGCCTCCACTTGACTCATCCACTCCACTGTGTCCTTTGTCCCCTCCCCCCTCCTCCACAATCTCCTCAGCCACGTCCTCTCCTCTCGTTTCAGTGGATGAAGGACATGTGGCGCTCGGACCCCTGCTACGCAGACTATGGAGTGGACGGGACCTCCTGCTCCTTTTTTATTTACCTCAGTGAGGTGAGTCTTTCGAGGACGTGAGCATCCACGCTGAGGCTCTGTTGTAACTGAGCCTGGAGTTGGAGAAGCTGAAAAAGATCATTGAAAGGACCAGCAAGCAACACCTCACTTTGCTCTGACACTGTCCCATAAAGGAAAACCAAGCCTGGGTTTAGAGTTTTGTTTGCTTTAACTTCGTATTTCAGTAAAATACACAGACTACAGGACTTTCAGTCTTCACCAGTTTTTTATTTTGTTTTCTTTTGTCCTTTAAAAAAAAATTTTTTTTTATTTAGTGTGTGCATGCATGTACAGGGACTATGGCACACAAGTGGAGGACAAAGGACAACTTGTGGGGTTCTCTCCTTCCCTGTGTAGGTCCCAGGCACATTCAGGTCATCAGGCTTGGTGGCAGTCACCTTTACCCCAAGCCATCTTGCCAGCCCTTCCCTTGGGAACAAATCATCAGACATCTTCAGATCCCCCAGCTAGTGGGCCCAGCCTGAGGAAACAGGTCTGTGTGGTGTGTAGTCCACAGAACACTCAGCACTGAGCGGAAGACACTGGGCACGCAGAGCTGAAAGCACACTACCAGAGTCTTTTTAAGTCTTTCCCAAGTTCTCACAAAGGCATGCTGCCTTCTAGTTTGGGGATAGTGACTCGTCTTAATGAGCCTGAAGTTAGGACTCACGGTTTTGATTTGTGTCTCTCTAGTGATGAGCCAAGTCACCTCTTGTCACCATCCTTACTCTCTTCTCTCTGGTTTTCCTTTTCATTTGCTTACGTACATTTGCAATGCAGATCTTTTCAAGGCCACATAGCATTTAACAGACCCCGTGGGTCCCTGGCTCAGGTGACTGCTAGCTCTCCTTTGGAAAGAGTGCTTGTCTAACATACACAAAACCCAGAGTTTCACTGCCTAAACTGGGCATAGTGGCACACGCCTATAGTCCTAATAACTGGGGAGGTGAAGGGAGGAATGTCAGAATTTTAGGCTATCCTTGACTACATAGTATGTTGGAGGAAAGCCTGAGACTATGAGACCTGTCTCAAAAGTAATAAAAAAAAAGGAAGAAGAGTTAAAAAGTTCTAATTTGTTAGCTGCAGGGGAAGAACCTAGTGGGGAGTTAGAAGCTAGCTGTACCATCTCCTCTAGACCAGGCAGCTTTGGAGCCTACACAGGTGCCTGGATCTCACCAGTTCTTTCATTATTCTGCCCCATTGGAACAGCCCCTTAGTGATGCCCTGTGGAATAGCTCCATTTTTTTTAGGCTAAATTAAATGTTCTTGCCATGGTTTTCCTTGTGCAGTCTGGTTGCCTCACTTTTCCGTACCATAAACTGACTAGCACGTCTTATTTGGATGACCAAGCCCAAGTCATCAAAAGTATAAGGCACGTGCCCTTCTCCTACATCCACATTCTCTCTGTGCTGTAGCTAGCATTGACTGTCAAGTTGACACAACCTGTAAGGGAATTTGTAGGTTGGGTGAATTGAGGTGGGAGGACCCCTCCCCCCAACTGTGATGCAGTGTGTCCTGGTGCTCCTGCCTCGATTGATTGCACTCTCAAACTCTGAACCCAAGTAAAATCTGGTCTCCATTAAGTTGCTTTTGTAAGGCATTTTATTACAAAGGAAAGTAGCAAACACACCTACTTTCTTCATTATATCATAGTGAGCCCCACACCCCTCAGCACTGGGCTTTGATCCCAAGGCCCTATCACTGAGGCACCTACATACTTTTTCTTGGCAAGTTTGTTCCCTAGAAATCAGGGGAATCCCAGCACTGATGATAATAAAATGCCTTCTAGAAATGAGAAGCATAGGCTATCCTGGGTGTTCCTCCTCAGCTGCCGAGATATTGAATTTGCAGCAATTGTTTGAGCTTCTTCCTGATTCCTGGCTTCTGCAGCCTTCTCATTTACTTCTGCTAGGAGAGTCAGGCTATGGGAGACCTTCACCCCAGTGAGAACTCAATTTGAAGTATCTCTCGTGCCCTGAGGGAAAGACTCTTCATCTAGTTTAATTTTACAAAATTTCCTTTGTAAATTCCTTCCCTGGCATGGGAGAAGCCAGAGTCTGGCTCTAGGTCCTGATTGACAACCATGGCTCATGTGGATAAGGGAGAGCTGAGGAGATAAAGGATGTCACATTCTGCCTGGGTTTTCCAGCCTCCTCTGCAGCTCCTGGACCAAAGCTGGGAAGATGTGGAGAAGTAATGTGGTGGGCTGAAGGGCACAGACATGGGCTATGATAGGTTCATTTCCCTTAAAACTGCTACCCTGTCCACACTCCCAATGGAAGAAGGGTAGATGCTCAAGAGAGAGGAAAGTAGGGGTCTGAGGAGAAGGAGGAGAGTCCACAGGCAGCACCGGTCTATATGGAGACCATGGTTTCATAGGCCCAGACTTATTCTCTTCCTGAGATGCAGTTACCCTTCAGTAGCCTTGGCATAAGACCAGCTTCTTGCTTCTCATTAGCAGATTCAGTTCAGTGAGTGCTTACTGGTCTCTCTGGTAGTCCCTGGGTTGTCGCATCTACTGAGAGCTCATTTTCTTGCCACAGTGCTGAACATTCTGTACCTTAAGAGTTTAATGGGGCCGGGTGGTGGTGGTGCACGCCTTTAATCCCAGAACTCGGGAGGCAGAGGCAAGTGGATTTCTGAGTTCGAGGCCAGCCTGATCTACAAAGTGAGTTCCAGGACAGCCAAGGCTACACAGAGAAACCCTGTCTTGAAAAAAAAAAAAAAAAAAAAAAAAAAAGAGTTTAATGGGAAAAAAGAAGAAAAGAATGAGATTCAGATGGGAGAGGAAGAAAGGATGGGTATAACTAGCCATAAAACAGGAGAGAGAGATGGCTCCTCTTGCGTATCTGGGAACCTTGTAGTAGTTACCACTGGTCCTCAGCTTGGCAGGGTCTACAGTCATCTAGAAAGCAAGCCCATGGACATGTGTAAGGAAATGTATCGTGTGGGCTATAGAGGAAAGATCTAACATAATGTGGTCCCATGGGCTGGGCTCCCAAGCCGAGTAAACAGAAGGAAGCAATCTGAGCACCGTCATCCATCTCCGTCTGCTTCCTGGATGTTGATGATGCCATGTGGCCATCTGGCACCTCGTATTACCAACAAGAAGCACTGTGTCCTGAAACTCGGAGCCAGAATCAACCCTTCCTTCTTTAAGTTGCTTTTGGCAGGGTTTGTATTAGAGCAGTTAGCAAAGTAAGTAGTGTGGACCTCTTTATCACAATCGGGCTCTGAAAATGACTCTGACAAGGGCCTATTGTGTCACCCCATAGCCTCAGCGACAGCTGCAGGAGGGATGGTCACTCCTGAAAGGTCCCGGCCCAGGAACATCCTATTTGCTCTTTCGCCATTTCTTAATCTCTGTGGCACAATGTGTTTCCTCAAGTTCTCGTTGTAGTTCTGTTTGTTTTTAAAACCATCTGCCTCCCATCAGGATAGCATGAGGATGTCCAGGCTCACATCTGAATGTCCTTGGAGAGGGCCTAGCAGACCAAGGATGCCCAGTAAACATAGGTGACATACTTAGGCGTTTTCATGTTATCCTTAATTCAAGAACATTCTGGATGGGCTGGCTGTTCACTTTTAGAGTTAGAGTCAAGTCGCCAGTTTAATAAGCTAAGCATTTGCTATGACTGCTAGTTAGGTAGAAACTGGTCTCGTCCTTGATACCAGGTTAGTTGATTGGTTAGTGTCTTGTTTTGTTTTGTGCCAGGAGTTGGGGGCGGGGTGTTCAATTGGAGGCCATATGTCTCCCCTCGTGGCCATCTACCTTACTGTTTAAACAGGGTCTCACTAAGTCTGGAATACAGAACTTAGGCTAGACTTTTTGGCCAGTGAACCCCAAGGATCCCCCATTTTCACCTCCTCAGTGCTGGGGTTACTGGTATGCACAGTCACTTCCAGCTTTTTTTTTTGTTTGTTTGGTTTTATTTGTTTGTTTGTTTAATGTGCTGTGGCTTAGAACTCACATCCACATGCTTATATGGCAAACACTGGACCATCTCCTCAGTCCCGTGGCCGCCTTTTTTGACTGATAAGGACTGAATATGTGGTGTGTAGCATGGTGCTTTGATAAGCATGTACATTGTGGAATGTCGAAGGAAAGCTAACAAATACGCTTTGCATGCGTGTGAAAACACACTTGCCCTTGACTGCTAGTCTCCATGGGGGATGTTGCTCCATGTTTGTGTTAGGAGCTGATTGATACACAGAGCCAGTTATGTGAAATTGAGACCAGTCCCCTAAGTCAGTTCCTTACCTTGCAGTATGAAAATTCTAGACAAGCGTCTGGAGAGATGACTTAACATTAAACATGCTTGCTGTTCTTGTAGAGGACCTAAGTTTGGTTCCTAGCACCCATATCAGGCTGATAACAATAGCCATTAACTCTAGCTTCAAAGAATCCCATGCATGTAGATGTTCTCTCTCTCTCTCTCTCTCTCTCTCTCTCTCTCTCTCTCTCTCTCTCTCTCTCTCTCTCTCTCTCACACACACACACACACACACACACACACACACAAATAAGATGCTAGGTAATACAGCTATGTGGGCCTGTTTGGTAGTTTAGGCTTTTTGTTTTTCTTCTTTCCTTTCTCACTACCTTATAAGTTTTCTTTTTTGTTGAACTCTGAGACCTGCTTCCTTTCATATCACACACCAGGTTTCTCGTGAAGCTGGCAGAATGAGAAAGGCATCTTAGTTTGACCTGCTCTGTAAACTCAATCATTAGGTATGTGGGCATGGCTATTGCATTTCCAGTCTTCATGGAAAGAGCTGGGCTTGTTTGTGGGTTTGGCATCAGAACAGAGACAGACAGACACGCAGAAGACCTAAAGTAGGTATCATTTGAGGGATGGCCTGGAACCTTCAGATTCAGGATGTGCCCCTTGCTTTATTTCCTTCCATCCTTGTCTTTAGCATACCCGCTTGCAGTGAGTAACGGAGCTGCAGCAGCCGCCCTAACCAATCCACCCAGTTAAAACAACTGACAGTTTTGTGTGTATCCTGATCCTGTGTGCTCTATCCCCACTCTCCCACTCCCTCTACACATGCCTGACACAACCCTTCTACCTCCATATCCTCTCCTTTTGTTTCATTTTCTTTAGTACTCCATGGAGTCTAATTAGTTTGGCTGGCTGGAATGTTGACTTGCTTGGTCCAGGTAACCATAGCTACAGTGGATCCTGAGTGTGATGGCCATCTCATGTCCAAGAGACAGTATGCCATGGTTCTCTTCCCCATCCTCTGCCTCAAACATTCACTCATCCTGGTCCCTTCCCTCATGTTCCCTGAGGCTTGTGAGGGAGGAGTGTGTACAGATGGCCATTTAGGGCTGGGCACTCCAGAGACACTCTCAGCACTTCCACCAGTCAAGAGTCTCCACTCGCTATTTACTGCAGGAGGAAGCTTCTCTGACCAAGGATGAGAGTCATATAAATGGCACTCCAGAGAAGGCGGTTTGACATGTCCATTTAGCAAGACAGTAGAAGTTTCCTCTCTATCTGTGACCTCCTTGGCCATTAACCACCTTGTAACCTACAAATCCTTTTTAATTGAATCCCCCAAAGTACAGCCTTCTCTCTGGGAACTATGGCTGCTCTCCACTGCTTGTCATCTATCTGCCTGACACCACACTGGCAACAGCAGTGTAGCAACAACAGTCAGGGCTCCCTTCTTTAGGGATGGACTTGTGAGATGGCCAGAGCATTCCTGGAGTTGTTATGGTGAAGCCTGGGCCCCGGCAGCCCCGGTAAGCTAGGCTTAGTCACCGTCCACAGTATGCCAGAGAGAGACAAGCAGTAGAGAAAGCCGAGAAAGCTTATCCAAAGTGCCCATCTTGGAGAGGGGAACCAATAAAGAGGGCCAGTGACCCCACTCTATGTCCGTCTTCAGGGTCCTGCCATGAGGTTTAGGATGAAATGGAAGACAAGAGCTGTTCATGGCTAAGCAGTCCTGGTCAATGTATGGCCCCGCCCACCATCATTTCCTCAACTCTGGTCTCTCCTGCAAGGTGGTCTGACAAGTTGTCAGAAGTGTGTGAAATCTCTTTCCTGGAGACAGATTCCTTCCCCGCCCCACAGCTTGCACCATGCATCGGGTGGCCTTTCCTTGAGCTCCATTGTCTCTGTAGTCAGTGGAGAGAGGGGCGCACATACGTTTTTCTTTGTAGTATCTTCCGCCCTCTCCAGGGCAGTCACAAGCAGAGTGAAGCATTACTTATGCTGATGGCTGCAGATGCCCATCCACGTTTCACTGCTGGGCATGGCCTTAGAGGAGAGAGAGCCAGGCCATTGGCAGCTACACTGCGAGAGTTGCATCTCCCAGCTTCAGAGTTCCACACTTGGTGCCCCCTCAGTCCTTCATTTTGAAGTAATACTGACACAGCTTAGTAGCCAACAGCCGCTGGCTCTGCATTCTCTCTGTGCCAAGACTCACTCATGTTGGACATATATCCCTAATTAGCTGATTTCACTTGATGGTCTCCATTGCTTAATTTCCACTACTCCCTAATTTTGATGCCTGCCATTCAAACAGGAGAAATCACACCAGGCTCCCATGAGGTCATAGATAATGAAAGCCAGGTGTCACTTGCTCTGCTGTGAGAGTATGTGAGTGATTCAGCTCGTTGGGCAGCCTCATACTTCATCACCAGGCAGGTCACTTTGTCCATCAGTTTCTTTGAGCTGTGTGGCTAGTCCTATTCTAGAGACAAGGCCGTACAGAGGAATTGCTGCAACTGCCCTTGTTTCAGGCATATTAAGTCAGTTCAGCTGTCCACACGTTTTATAGCTAGTGGCTCTTATAAAACTCAGAACAAGTTTCTTCACCCCCATCTGCAGTTCATTGATGGACGATGTTCATGTATCTGACACCTATGTTATCTTTTTCTCTTTATACCATTGTTCCAAAACCTAGCATGCAACATATTTTTCTAGATCTCCTGACTCATTGGCACTACGGTTTTTCTATGTGTGTGTGTGAGGGTCAGAGGCACATGCAGAAGCAGAGGCCAGCCTCTGTGTAGTTCTTCAGATACTGTTGACTTTGTCATCATTTGCTTGCTCGATTTTTGTTTCCCCATTCATATGTATGGCCACATGTGTATGGGCACTCATGTCTGCATTTGTATGTGGAGGACCAAAGTTAAAGCCAGGCATCTTCTTCGGTCTTTCTATATTATTGAGGTGGATCTCTCACTGAACCCCGAAGTAGCTGATTCTAGCTGGTCTGCCTAGCTAACTTGCCCTAAGGATCTCCTGACTCTACCTCCCAGGTATTAAGATTATAAGTGACTGCCATGCCTTCCTGGTGGTGTCTTCTATAGGGGTGGAGGGTTAAACTGGTCATGTAAGCCTTTTACTCACTTAGCTGTCTTCTGAGCCCTCTCTCTATATATATAACCCTTCTTTCTTGAAACAGACTCTCTCACTGGCCTGGAGCTTACCAAGTACTCTAAGCTGGCCAGCCCGTGAGGCCCAGGCATCTTCCTGTCTCTCTACCTCCCTAGCCTTGGGATTACACGGGCACACCACCATACCCAGCCTAGGATAGAAATCAGATCCTCATTTTTGACTGGCAAGCATTCTACCAGCTGTGCTGTCTCCCCAGCCTTGGGTTGATATGATTTTTTTGAACCATTTCTGTAGCTACTGCAGGTATATTTAGTATGAGATAATCAAATTGCCCAGTGATTTATTGCTAGATCTTAAGATGTTTACAAACTACTACTCCAAATGCCAGTCTGGGCAGGTGTGTGTGAGCATGCATGTGTGTATGTGTGTGTGACCTTCCTAATGGAACAAAAGAAACAATTCCAGGCCTTACCCATCAATCTGCTTCTTCTGTCTCATGAACAATGGACATAAAGGTCCCTGCCTTTCAGTTTTCCCTTGGCAATATGTAAAACCAATATTGGTTGAGCATGCTATTAACCTTGAGTTTAAATTCAGCGTACTTAATCCCTTGATTACTGCCAAGATTAATGCCCAACAGGAAAGGTTGGAAGCTTAAATGCTTGTGAATGCAAGCATGAAATGAAATCCTAATAACCCGCACAATGATCGGGATTTATAGCCTGTGTGGGCTGTGAAAGATAACTTGGAAATGGTGTTACAGAGACTAATCTGTCAGAGTGGGCAGTCTTGGAGAATTGACTGTTCAGGCTGCAGGAGAAAAACTGAACAACAGCAAGACTGACACGTGGGAACAGGTCGAGGCAGGCTTTAAATGTCCCTCTCGGCTGTTGCCCGAGTAGACCACACTGTGCCTTGAACGTGTTTAGCGGCATGAAGGCTGAAATTCTCTTCCCATAAGATGAGGTTTCCTGGCAGTCAAGGCAGTTGGCTGAGATTTATGGTTGAGGTCTTTCCATTTTCTGCACCCAGACTTCATCTCTATCTTCTCGTCTCCGTACGTTCATTGTTCTTGCTGCCCGAGTGTTAAGATGCCCTTTGCAAAAGGGTTTTTCAAGCCATCCTGACTTGGGAGAGCTGTGTATAGCTGGCTGGTGTCTCTGCCCCTTTCCCACCATTCTCCTCCCGCAATTAGTCTTAATGGCATTTCTTTCTTAATGACATTTATAGTGAACATCTTTTCTTGATCTCCACCACGCAAAACTCAGAGGGAAAGAGCTGCCAAACCCCAGACTACGGTGTCTGTCCTTCTTGGAACATGTGGTTGGCAGGGCTCCAGTACTTAACTGGTCTATGTTTAATCTCTGTCTCTCTGTGTCTCTCTGTCTCTCTCTCTCTCTGTGTGTTTAGTCGAGTGAATGCTTGTGCATGTGGTGTGTATGTGTGTATGTGGTCAAGCAGGTGCATATGTGCATGCTTGTGCATGCATGCGTGTGGGGGGGTGTGTATGTGTGTGTGAACATGGACATTAGTGTGCTGTAGAGCATGGGTGACAGTTAGAGGAGAGCTTCAGGTGTCAGTTCTCACCTTCCAATTTGATATTGAGTCTCTGTTGCTTTTCTGTTATGTATAGTTCACTGGCCCTCAGACTCTGAGAATATTCTGGTTGTTGCATCCTCTTGCTGTAGAAGTCTAGCATTATAAGCATGAGACCTTCACACTTGTTCTTTACCTACTGAGCCATCCACTGAACTCCACATAGTTTTCAGTGTTGTCTGGTAGTTTGTGTTATGTGGTCAAAATCCATGTCACACTTTTAGAATGGTCTCATATAGCCAGGCTAGCCTCAGCTTCAACTCCTGCGTGTAGCTGAGGATGACCTGGAACTTCCCAAATGCTGGGATTACAGATGTGCACTCTTATATCCAGTTTTGGTGGTGCTGGGATGGAACCCAGGGCTTCATGAATCCTAGGCGGACACCCTGCTAACTGATTAGCCCCTGCACCCCCCGCCATTTCTCTGTCCCAGTGATGAGTTGCCATGCTAATACTGAGCCACCAGCCAGGCTATTCCTGCCTGGTTTGGGTGCCAGTGAGTTTAACAAGACTTCTCACGTGGAGACCTGAGGGACAGAAGGAAAGGCAAAAGCAAAAACTTCCTTAACTTTGTTTACCATCAGTGTGTCCAGCTCTGACCTTTGATGATTCTCTCTCTGTGGCACTGTGTCCTGACCCTCTGTCTACTATCCCATGGAGTCTGATCAGAGTGAGGCTGAAGATCTTTTGTGCATCATGGATGGATGGTGTTTCATCCTTTTTCCAGGAGGCTTATACTACTAGGTTATGTGTTCATGACTCTCTCCTTCACATCCTCTCTCTCTCTCTCTCTCTCTCTCTCTCTCTCTCTCTCTCTCTCTCTCTCTCTCTCTCTCTCTCTCTCTCTTCCCACTTTCCTTTCCATCGTAAGCTGGGACCCCAGGCAAGCGGCCAGTATCCTGATATCTAGGTATGCTTCTTCTTCTTTAAGATGTTAGGTCGCAAACCCAGCACAAATGGCTGAGATGCCTACTGACATAGTAAAGTGGACACTGGCCTCCAGGTTCTCCCAGCATTCCCTCACTCCATACCAGTTCAGGGCCCTTCTGGCTGGTGTACCCCAGCCCCTGGCTGACCCTTCCCCCAGCTGCTCTTCCATATATAGCCCGGCCAGCCACTTTGGCTTCACCAGTCTTTTTCCCTTTTGCCTTTGGTCTCTTGGTCTCTAGGCTCCTGGCTCTCTCCTCTCCTCTCCTCTCCTCTCCTCTCCTCTCCTCTCCTCTCCTCTCCTCTCCTCTCCTCTCCTCTCCTCTCCTCTGCTCTCCTCTCCTCTCCTCTCCTCTCCTCTGCTCTCCTCTGCTCTCCTCTGCTCTCCTCTGCTCTCCTCTGCTCTCCTCTGCTCTCCTCTCCTCTGCTCTCCTCTGCTCTCCTCTGCTCTCCTCTCCTCTGCTCTCCTCTGCTCTCCTCTCCTCTCCTCTGCTCTCCTCTGCTCTCCTCTGCTCTCCTCTGCTCTCCTCTGCTCTCCTTTGCTCTCTCTCCTCTGCTCTCTGCCTTCTCCACATGTGACCCGGCTCAGTCTGTTGGTCATGTCCACTCTGGACACTCCAAGATTTCTTTGCCTCTGGCTATGCTTTTCCAAATATCTATAATACACCTTTTCCTTCACCATCACTAGGATCAGTAATGCCCTTTCTATTTTTCTTTTTCATTTATAGGCATGTCCAAGGGGTAAATTACTTTAATTTCCTATCCAGTCCAGGCAGTCACATGCTAGACAAAGAGTTCCTATAGAAAACCTGGAAATATTTTATGATATTTATCACTTACTTACTTACTATTATATATGGGAGCATGGGCATAGCACTGACATAACATGATGGTCAAGGGACAGTCTCAGGCAGCGGTCACTGCTCTCCTTCGACCTTCTGGGACCTGGGGATTGAGCTTTAGCCCCAAGCCTCGTTTTCTACTGAACCAGTGAGGGCACTGGCCCCTGAAAACCTTTTACATCCCAGGTGCCTTCCACAGCTATCTAACACTTTTTTAGTATTTAAAAGAGGATTGGTTTTGTTTTTGCTTTTTGCTTGTTTTGTTTTTGGCTTGCATCCATTCTTTTGTTGGTGTTGTTGTTGTGATCATTAAGAAGTCTTTGGTTGAAGTACATGTGGTATGTTTGATCCACACTCATTATTTTCTGATTGATCATCATTGTATCACTGTCACAGTAACCAGGACTATTTTGTTAAACAGGAGTGCCTGATGCGTATGCTTAGTGAATGAATGACTCTATTCATAGTGTGTTTTAAGTACTAGGGTGTACATATCCTTTTATTGACATTGGTATTATTCACATTGGTAATTTCTCCCAGCTATAGCCTTATCTTGACAAACCTCCTAAGATTTCAGATTGAGACACAAAACAGGGGAATTTTGAACTTATTCATAGAGTAGTTCTGTCCAGTATCATGTCAGGAGGGAGAATGAAGAGTCAGATTAGAATGAAAGAGCCAATTACAGAACTAGTCCCTTGGTCCTAGAAGAGGATAACCAGCAGTCACGTGCTAGATAACAAAGGACTGTGGTGTGTGCTTGGTCTCCGAATGGAACTCGGTGGCCTCCCAACTCTGGCTATTCACATGGATTCCGGCTGGGTGAAGCCAGTTTTGAGTGCCCTGAACACCTAAGGAGAATTGGGAGGAAGCATTCTCATGTCAGCAGGTCTGTGTGATTGTCTGCAGAGGAATACATTTGCCTTCTCTCCTGTGTGATGAAAAGTGACTTTTCTCAAGCAATATCCATCGGGGTTGTAAAACGTCTGTGTCATAAGCCCATTAGAAGCCACTCATTCTGAGGCAGAGGGAAGACTTGTCACAGCTTCTCTGTGTCACAGCCTGAGCGGGGCTCTCAAGCATCATGCCAGTCCCTGGCTTTCTCCTACACGTGGCCGGCAGAGTCACATTCTGTGTTTGTAGTGCTCCTGCCTGCCCCAGTAGAGGCTATGATAGGTGCTCTAGACCCCGTCCTCACTGCCCCATCTGCATCTTGCTTCGAGGGTTTTCAGTTACCCATAATCAACAGAGGCCTGATTTTATTCAGTGGAAATTTCTAGAAGCAAACAATTTCCCGAGTGACTTTTATTCTACTATATCATTATAATGTCTCCCCAGTATTAATTATTGTTCATCCCTTACTGTGTGTGTGTCAGTGTCTCTTCTCTGCTAGAACAAAATACCCTACCAAAACAACCTAAGGAGAGAAAGCTAGCTTGGGCTTACAGTTCCAGGGTATAGCCACAGTGGAGTGAAAGGCCTGGTGGCAGGGGTTAAATTGTGTAATTATATTTTAATTTCAAAAAATAAAAATTTATTAGATTTTAAAAATTAAACTCTTACCAGAAGAAAGCACACAGTAACTATAGGTCCAGGTCTTCTCTGTGGAATGCCTGGGAATAGGAATGCTGAGGGTATGGAAGGATGAGGTAGATGGAGCGTGGCCTATATACACACACATGAACACATGTATATCTTCATTATAATATGCAGATTAACAAAAGGGAGAAAACAAACACTCCAAGTTCCCAACACACAGAGACAGAGAGCTTCTCTTTTCTTGGGCATTTAGTTTTAGGGGCAGAAATTTTGTTTGTTTGTTGTTTAGATTTTTTTTTTGAAGCAAGGTTATACAGCTTGGGCTATCCTAGAACTCACTCTGTTGACCAGGCTAGACCAGAACTCATAGAGATCACCTGCCTCTACCTCCAGAGCACTGGGATTAACTATGTCTGCTACTATGCCTGGTGGTTGGTTCTGATTGTGTGTGTTACCTGGGAAGGGTAGCATGAGATCCTGCCTGGTGTCAGCCATACACTAGGATAAAACAGCCTCGTCTACATTAGCAAGAGAAGAGACCAAAACTGAGGCTCTGTCCATAGAAAAGAGCATTGACCCAGAGAGAGCAGGCCCTTAAGGACTGCAGGTTACACCTTCCCAGCCTCTCCTGTTAGTGTTGACAGCAGGCTCCTGCTTCCTCCTTTCACCTCCCTCCAGCCCTCTGGGTATCTGTCAGCAGCTTCTTTTTCCTTGAGTGCAATGACTCTTCGATACTGTGGATCTTGAAAAAAAAAAAAACAGCCTGACCCAGTTAGAACTTTTAGGAACTCATACTGTTTTGATTCACCAGCCTCCTGACAAAACCGAAAAACCTATTCAGTTCACAGAGGTCTAAATCACCAGGAGGTATGTCAAAATTGTTTTATTTTATGTCTCATCTCTAAAGAAAGCGATGTCTAGAGCCCTGTCCTCTGAATATCCATTGGTGTTCCGAGGTTCCGGGCCAGCCAGGCTTCTCTGTCTTGCTGTGCCGCCTCTTCATCTTGCAGCCTGTGGCTAGCGCACTGAAGGCTTAGTTTGTGTCTAAAGAGTTTGTCTTCAGCTTGAACGTGATCTGAGAGCCGCTACTGCTTTATCGAGTCCCGAATGTGTTACTACCATGAGTTCAGGCGGTTTTCCATCTTGCGTTGTGTGCACCTGTTTGTGAGTGTGTACCTGTCTGAGTTGTGAGCCAGGAGGTAGCATGTTCCTGTCACTCTCCACCTTAGTTTTTGGGATGGGATTTCTCGCTGAAACTAGAGCTTGCTGATTCAGCTAGACTGGCTAGGATGCCTCCTGTTGGTACCTGCTCAGCGCTTACGTCACAGGCACATACTGACTGACATACCGGGATACTTAACATGAGCTCCAGGGATCAAACTCAGGACCTCACCCATGAGTAGCAAAGCTTTTTAGCCACCGAGCTGTCTCCCAAATCCCGTTTCCAATTGTTTACCGTAGTAAACTCCAGGCTGCCTTTGATGAGTTGTTGTTTCTGAGAGGATTGTGTGCCTGTAAGATTGGAGAGGCAAGGGAGGATAAGCTGCAGTGGCCTCTGCACTGAGGGCCACATGCAGTGAAAAGCCACAACTGAGATGTGTGGCCAAGGCAGCCATGATGGAGATGTCTGGAGGCAGCCATAGGAACCAGGGACTCTGGGAGCCAGCCTGAGAGGAGCTCTTCCAAACAGTTCCAGTCAGCGCAACTCCTATGAGTCAGGGAGTGGGCTCCTCCTGGGGTCAGCTTCATTGATAGGCTGTTACACTGGTGGGCCAAGCTCATTAAGTGACACCGGATGCATCAGATAGAAACTGTAGTTACGTATCGGGAGGTAGAGTTGTCAGCTACAAGCAGTTTCCCTGCATGTTCATTGTGGTGCTTTTATTTAGGAAAGTGTTGCCCTGTGGAAGACAGTTTGCTCATTTCTTGAGTTATTAGCAGCTCTGGCCTTCCTCCAATCCTGGTAATCCTCTGAGGTTCCAGGGAGAGGAAAAAAAATTTTTTTTTGTTTTCCCTCTTATTCCCACAGGATAATTGGTTTACATATAATTTAATTATTCCATCAACTAGCTATCCCATCCTTGCGGTGGAAAACAACCTCAGCCCACTCTCCCTTTGTGGGTTAAGGTCTTTATCTATTTTTCCACCATTCCAATCTCATGCGGAGCTGAAATTGCTGCCTAAAAGCTCAATTGGACCACTCTATTTTCCATATTTGCAGAGATGTCCTTGGAGGCAGCAAAGGGGTAGCTAGTGATTTAGAGAAAGAAGAACTAAGAAAAACGGTCAGCTCACAAAAGGAATTACAGCCTTGAGAGTTCTCAAGTGAAGTCCTCTTCTAAATTACCTTGGACTGACTATGTTTTCATCAGAGTGAGACCTGAGGATGGAGGCATGTGAAGGAGGGCATTACCCATATCTGGGCACACCACGGTGGGCAGTGGCTTTCTTTATTCCTACTCTTGCTTCATCTTTTCCTATTATATTCTTCATGGGGAGATTTTTTTTTTTTATCCTGACAGGTTCCTCTATAGGCTTCACTTATCCAGGGACTGTGGAGATGTCCTGTCAGTCAGTCAGGTATCTGCTGCTCACACAGGAGGATCTGAGCTGGGCTCTCCAGCACCTACCTAAGCTGCTGACTCTGGGGCCTGCACCTGCAGCGCTAGAGCTAGACAATGTCTCCGAAAGAAAAAGGGGGGAGGGGGAGGGAGGGGGAGAAGGAAAGGGAGGGGGAGCGAGAGGGAGAGAGAGGGAGAGAGGAAGAGAGAGAGAGAGAGAGAGAGAAAGGATGAAGAGTAATGGGGGAAAACATCCAACATTAACTGCTATCATCTGCATGCATACACATGTGCACACATCTACATATACAGACACACAGACAGGGAAACATACATACATCACATAACAAAGACAGTTCAAGTGGGTGAGGATAAAAGTAATTTTTAAAAATGAACTTAGTTGTGTATTTATTTGTAAGGGTTCTTGACTTCATGCTCTGTGTGTGTGTGTGTGTGTGTGTGTGTGTGTGTGTGTACATACATACACACTTACATGCATGGTTGAAGGTCTAGCAGTCAAGCCCAGGACCCATCTGAAGCTTTCGTATTATAAATCTGCTTCGTAGGGATGTTTTATTGAGTCCATTTACTAAAACCGAATTGGTGCCAAGTGAATCAGTCTGGCCCAAGAGCAGGAAGCACAGATGTGTGTGGCGTCCCTGGGACTGGCTGAAGCGCTGGGCTTAGTCAGGCTCCGCTTCTGCTCCCTTTTCCTGAGCGGTGGAGCTGTGTCTAGTGCCTTTCGTGGTCACACTGGTAAAGGTCCACGGTGATTTAAACCATGGGCCTCAGGCAGGTTAGTATTGTCTCTTTTTATGAGTGAAGGCATTGTACTTTTCCCATGGGGAGAGTTTCTGAGTGAGAGCGGTCACTCACAAATGTCACCCAAGTCTAATTTTACTCCACAAGAAGAAGGGGGAATCTTGCACTTTCCCTGCCACCTCTTAAGCCTTGCTGCCCTGAGCTCAGCTGCTTTCTCACCATTTTCCACAGCAGATGGCTTTATGCAAATATGGCCAGTTATTTTTGGTCACAGTAAATACCACCTTGCATTATGAGTAACTTCTAGATTACTGAAACTGACGTGTTTCTTTGAAAACCTACCCAGACCTGGAAGACAGATTTTCTTTTTTTTCTGATTGATCTGCCAACCCAAAAGACTACGGTCCCCTGAGTCAGAGACTTCCTAAACGATGCTCCTCTGTAAAATCTTACCTGCCGCCCTAACTGAAGAGCAGTGATTTCCGGTGCCAGTTCCTGAGCTATCGTTAGTGATGCTGTATGAGTTAATAAAGGGACGACCATGCCAGCACTGAGATTTTATAGCTATTTTAGATAAAGAGGCCAAATGTCAGAGTCACCCAATGGATTTCTTGTTTTTCCTTTCCTAGAATTTTTAATTTTAATTTTGCATGTGAGACCAGCTCCCTTGGAAGCCAGAAGAAGGGGTCAGATCCCCTGGAGCAGGGGTTCCAGGTAGTTTTGAGCCGCCCCATGTGGGTGATGGGAGAACTGAACTGTGTTCTTTGCGAGTTCTTCAGTCTCTCTTAACCTCTGAGCCATGCCTTGAGCTCCTTCCTAACAATTATTGGTTAATAATTGCTAATTATTAATCAATAATTATTAATCAACTATTATTAATTAATCAATTATTAATCAGTCTCTGGTAGCTTTTCTTGAAGAAATATATATAAGCCCAGTCTTTCTCCTCCTTCCTTTCTTCCTCCCCTCAACAGTCAGGTCTGTTCAGCCTGTGCCTGTAAGCCACAGATGCTCAAGAGAACTGTGTGTGTGTGTGTGTGTGTGTGTGTGTGTGTGTGTGTGTGTGTATACTTTGTAGTTGCCTTAATGTTAGAAGGTTGGACACAGCTTATGTGCAGACAGACCCTTCTGTGGAAGAACTCTCGTAAGATCACTGAATAGATATGTAATCCATTTCTATTTTGCTGTTGTTGGAGACAGGGTCTCTTGTAGTTCAAGCTGGCCTAGAACTTGTTATATAGCCTAGAACATCTGATCTACCTGCTGTCACAACCTGGGTACTGGCATGACCAGTGTGAGCCACCAGTCCTGCATTACCCATCTTATTTCTTGAGGCAGTGTCAGGCAAATACCCAGAAAACAAACCTTGACTAATTAGCATTAAACTATGGTTTGCATTCCTGATCCTCAAAGCAGAGAATAATTTTTTTGGCCTGAATGCCATGTGTTCCCTTTAGACACACCTGAGCTGATCACAAATCATCTGTGCCCACTTGCTGAAGGGTACACGGTGACTCCCTCACATCGCCATGCCCCTGCATAAGTGTTCAAATCTTTTAACCTCTTGACAGAGGACACTCCTTCTCTTATGGAAGCGTAGGGATTAGTTGAGGAAGAAGTCACTCCCTGTAACATAGGACAGGTTCTTAAGACCTTGGCTGAAGGTTTCTGCACCTTAGAGGGCACCTACATCTGGCAGGAGTTTGGTTACTATCTGGATAATAATAGCCCATGTAAACACCATGTTCCTTGTGCATTGGAAGTGGTTCTTAGCCCTCTGTCCGTTTGTGTCCACTGAAAGATGAACCAGTGTACTTAGTGTTTCTGATTTATCTTTTTCAGGTTGAAAATTGGTGTCCTCGTTTACCTTGGAGAGTAAAAAGTCCCTATGAAGAAGCTGACCATAACTCACTGGTAAATGACCGGAACACCCTTCTCCCACTTGTGTGTTTAGGTCTGACGCTAAGTGAGAGACACACAGCACCTTTGGGAAGTGCCAGCTGAAACCTCAAGTCTAGCTGGCCAAATCGTACACCGGCTAACGTAGATTTATTTATTGAGCAGTTCTCTGAAGGTCCCTAATGAATGGGGCCACAGAGAGGAATGGGCTTCAGTGCCAGATGTGGAGGCCTTGGGTGATCTAATGAGGGGGCTGGCTGTAAATAATGACCAGGCCTGTCACCAGGCTCTAGCGCCTGCTAAGGAAGATTAATGAGGAAGAATGGTCTCAGCTGCGGAGGTCAAGGGAGATTCCATAGAGAAGATGATGAGCTGAATTTAAAAGGACAAGCCGTGTTCTCTGTGCCATTGGGAGAGAGGCATGTCTCCATGGGGAGTCGGTCTTTCATATCATACTGCAAGGTTGGGTGGGCAGGGTCAGAGGTTTGAAGATACAATTAGGAAAGTAGGAAGGGACTCCAGAGACCTTTCAATGCTATCTTGAAAGCTTGGGCATTTTCTTTAGACTATAGGTCAGCAAATCCTTCGTTATTTTTTAATGTTTTGATTTGCATGCATATGTTCTTTTCTGCATGGGTTTGTGTACACCATGTACGTGTCGGAGCCCACAGAGGCAAGAAGAGAGCATCAAATCACAGATGCACGTAGGTGCTGGCATCTGCACCCCACTCTCCTGCAAAAGCAGGCAGCACCCTTAACCACCGAGTCTCCTCTCTAACCCAAAGCAGGCACTTCATGTAAAGGGGCCAATAGGGGTAGAGTGCCTACCTAGCATGTCAGAAGCCCTGCGTTCAGTCTGCAACACGGTGGACACTGGACAGGGTGGGTCCTGGCGCTAATCCCAGTGCTTGGGAGGTGGAGGCAGGAGAATTAGAAGTCATGGTCATCCTTGGCTACATAAGAGAGTTCAAGGCCATCTTGGGCTACCAGAGACCCCATCGTGTGCAAAATAATAGGACGAGTGAGATTGGCTCAGCAAGTAAAGGCACCTGCTGCCAAGCCTGCAGACCCAAGCTTGGTTCCTGAGGACCCACATGGTTCACAAAGAGAGGCAATGCAGATTGTCTTTTGTCTTTTGTTGCGCGCGCGCACACACGCACACACACACACACACACACACACACGTGCACACATACACATATTCTAAATAAGTAAAAATGTGAGAAACAAAATAGTGTTCTTCTCTTTGCCAGACATTTCTTCTCACTGCAGTTACTCAGTTCTGCAGTCCTAGCACAGAGAACAGCATGGGTAATAGGTAATGACGGGTATGGCTGTGCTCCCCTAAAACTTGATGTATACAAACAGGCAGCCAGGAGGACGGGGCCGTGGCCAGGGTCTGTGGGCTCAAGTGTAGACTGCAAGATTGCCGATGCAAGAAGGGAGACGAATACTAAGAATGAGCCTGGACCTTACATTATTCTGGTCTGAATTTTAAAATGTACTCAGCTATGGTAGAAACAAAGACCATCCCTAGCTTTTAAAAACCCTTAGAAAATCATAAATTTTGTTGGTTTGGATGAGGACAAAATTAGAAAATGATCTTTCGTTTCTCATCTTACTCTGGAGCAAAGGAGGCCCCCTGGTGACCCGCAGAGTGTCTGCTGGCCGGTTGGAGCCAGGGATACTTTTTTCTTGGTGGTCAGCTGCTTAGCAGACAACTCCAAGACACAAGTACATTTAGACACAGGGAGTTTGTAGGTGCATCGTGTATGCTAATTGTGAGAACTGGACGTCAGCAGAGCTCTGGCTTCCTTTCTCGGTCTCTGATCTCTTAATGATGCCCCCTGTAACAACACATAAGCAGTCAGGGGCCATTGTTTCAACTTGCAGCCCTAGCAACTCTTGCTTATTAAAGTATTTTTAACTATACTCATTTTATGTGTGTATGCATGTGTATATGGGCATGTGCTTGCCAGGATGACCATGTAGAGACCAGAGGACAACTTAGTGGAGTCGATTCTCTTCTTTCCACCGTGCGGGTCCTAGGGATTGAACTCAGGTCATCCTCAGGCTGTGTAACAAGAGCCTGTCCCTGCTTAGCCATCTTGCTGGCACCCACCCTCGGTACAGAGTAAAGATGGGCTTTTGAAATCCTGGATTTAATTGACTCTCAGGTTTAAAATATCCTATCTCGAAATTCATTTTGCTTCCTACTTTTTAATCTTCTGCTCACTTTGCTACATTTCTTTCGTCTTCCCTGCTAGGCGGAAATCCGTACGGATTTTAACATTCTCTACGGAATGATGAAGAAGCACGAGGAGTTCCGTTGGATGAGGCTTCGGATCCGGCGAATGGCTGACGCGTGGATCCAAGCTATCAAGTCTCTGGCGGAGAAACAAAGCCTTGAGAAGAGGAAACGGAAGAAAGTGAGTTTGTTCATTCTGTCCCTTCACGTGCCTGCTTTCTGTTAAACATTGACTTTGCTTGGAAACATCAGGAAAGGAGGTGCCATGTGTCAAGTGACATCCCGTTGAGGTGGATGAGCTCAGCCTGCCGGCCCCACCCCAGGGGCCCGCCTTTTCCAATACTCATGTCTTCCTCTGTCCCCTGTGAATGTGTACACAGGAATACACTTCTGCATACACTGCTCTCTGTACGCCGCCACCACACACACACACACACACACACACACACACACACATTTGGGGGTGGGGGCGGATCTTATCCACTATGACTTATTCCTAAGCTTTGGAATGCTTCTGATTTCAGAAACCAGATATTGGGGAGGGGACAATTCTAAACCATGTGCACTAAAACAGTGGCCAAAGACCTGGAGTCGTGGCACACACCCTTAATTGCAGCACTTGAGAGGCAGACGCAGGCATGAGTTGGAGCCTGATCTTCAGAGTGAGTTCCAGGAACAAAACAAAACAAACAAACAAACAGTGACCACTATGTTAACCTATACATAGTTTTCCACAGTAAGAAAAGAATTATATGGTCAAAGAAGAGGGAGGGACAGGAACAGAGTGGGTGTGGCCAGCACAGACACCAGACTTCAGGACTTCATACCTGTCGATTTGACACGAGAACCATTTACATAGGATGAAATTTTTAATTAAAAAAAGCCACACCTCACTTTTTTTTCCGATTGTTTGCTTTATCCTATTTTGAATTGTTTATTTTTAGTTTATTATTTTTTAGATTCCTGTTTATGAGAGAGAGAGGATGTAGACTTGGATGAGTAGGGAAGTAGGAGGAGCTAAGAGGAGTTGCAGGTGGAAAAACCATAATCAGAATGTATTATATGAAAAACATCTATTTTCAATTTTAAAAGAGAAAAAGAATAAAAGTGTAAAAAAAAATCATTAGGAAAATGAACCAGCCGAGCTGACCCGGTAAACCTCAGTTCCGATGCGAGCTCACGAGGGAGGCCTGCTGTTTCTGCAGAACACAGTGAATGAACAAAGAACACTTTGGAAAAAATGTGACACTCTTATCACAATAATCTTCTTGTAGAGCCATTGTGAATATTAGAGTATAGAAAGTGACTTACTGTGTTCCTGTCTTTGCAAAGTGGAATTTTCATTGTAAAAGAAAGTAAATAACCAGCAAACGATGGACGATAATATCCGAAGGTGTAGAAATACATGGTTATATATATTTATACACACACACATAGACACACACACATGTTTGAATTGGCACTTCCAGTAAGAACCCATAGTTTACTCTGTCTTTGAGGGAAAATGAAGTTGCTAGCCAGGGCCACCGCAAAGGGCTCCAAATAGCAATTACGTAGAGTCCCTAGAGAACTGGCCTTTGATCTGTAATGCTGTGTGCACTAGGTGGGATAAGTGATTCTTGGGGAAATGGCTCATTAAGATCTGAGACAGAAATTGCACTTGATGAGCTTAGGACATCTTCTTCTATCCAAGAGCAGAAAAGCTACCAGAGGCTGCTAGGATTCTGGCCAGAGAATGGAGGTACCCGCTGAGCAGGCTCCCTACCGCCAAACTGGGTTGGTTGAATAGTCAGAGACCAAGGTTCATTGAAACATGAAATATGCTTATTTTCATGGTATTATATTTTAAAAACAAACAAATCTCACAGATCATAATTAGACTGTGCTTCAGCAACAGAATTGAGAGCTGGGCAGAGAGCTCAACTGATAGAACTTGCCACACAGCCATGTCCTGAGTTCTCTGCCCAGATCTCACATAAAAAAGCTAGCGGTAGTAGTACATGCTTGCAAGCCCACCGAGGAGATCCCTGGGATGCAGTAGCCAGCCTGTCCAGCTGGTTCCATTTCCTCTGCACTGGAGTTACAAGCATGTACCAGTTGCATCCAGGCTCTGGGGATTCGAACTCAGGACCTCATGTTTGTTGATCAGATTCTTTCCTGATTGACCCAGCCATATATTCCATTTTTAAAACCATGTTAATCTGTCTATAACACTCATGACTCTACCAAGAGCAGTTAATGGTTTTATTATTTATCTAGAACAGTGGAAAATTATTTCCTTCCTTGTTTTATACCTTCTTTAAAAATGGCATACCCCATTCTGAGACTCTAGTGGTTGCTTTGGGTCTGGCTGACTCTGTTGTGGTATGCACAGGACCTTAGCATGGCTGACTCCTTTGTGGTGTGCACAGGACCTTAACATGGGCTTTCTGAGCAATTTTGAGCTTGGCTCCAGAAGTCAGTGTCTCCTCTTTGTTTCGCAGATCCTTGTTCACCTGGGGCTCCTGACCAAGGAATCGGGCTTCAAGATTGCGGAGACAGCATTCAGCGGTGGCCCTCTGGGTGAACTCGTTCAGTGGAGTGACTTAATCACATCTCTGTACCTGTTGGGCCATGACATCCGGATCTCGGCCTCACTGGCTGAGCTCAAGGAGTAAGGAAATTACTTCTTCAATCTGAAAATCACAATACAAAAAGGAAACAGTAAACTTGTAAAGCCCCTCTGTTAGTGTGCAATTTCTTGTGGAGGGAGAAGGGGAGTGATAATTCACTAAACAGGCGATAAGAAGATTATTTTCAGGAGCTAAATACAAACACTATGAAAAGGATAATATGTTTTCATTGGCGCTGCAGGCTCCCGGGGCCTCATAAATGAACACCAGGACAACACGAGCTAAAGAGCTTATTCTTTGCTATTCCAGGTGTTCCCAACATCTGCAGCACAAATTCTATTGCCTCGCCTAATTCTCTGCCTCTTGCCAGACTTCATACTACTGCTTGCTCAACACCAAGCTTTCTAAAGCTTAAGGCAGGGCCAGTTCCTGTTTGTAATTTAATATGTGTAAAATAGATTTCCCGAAAGCCTGCATCCAATCCTTTCACAATTAGCTAACATCTAGCTCAGTCTGTTCTCTTCCCCGAGTCTTCTGTCCCACTGAGATTTGCATTCAGCTCTCGCCCCCTCTCAGTCCCTTTCCAGTTAATACAGCTGGCCAAACAGATGAACTGGAGTCCCTACAGTCCCCAAAAAAACTGCCTGCAGAGACTTCTAACCCAGCACACAAGTGGTCCTGTTGCAGTGCCAACCCTTGGGAGAACGGTCTAGAAATAGAGATGGTAAAATGCAGCTACGTTCAACCCTGTACCGAGTGTACTGTTGATGCACCAAGGTTGCTGGCAGTAGTGTCTGAAGATAACCTTAGCAGTCTTTTCATTGCTTTCCAGATGCTGGGCACCACGATAAAGGTTTGCTTACAGCAGAAATACCAAGAATTATGCCGGCAATAGTGTTGATCAGGACTGTTTGTTGTTGTTGTTGTTGTTTTCTTGTTTTAACACTGAGGCTAGGTTTGTGTAGCCTAGGCTGGCCTCAAACTCAGTATATGTATTTGAGGATGACCTCGGCTTTCTGATTTCTGCCTCCACCTCTTCAGTGCTGGGTAGGATTACAGGTGTGCACCACCATGTCCAGCTTATATGGCACTTGGTGAGGAACCTTGGGCTCTGTGCATGCCAGGCAGACTCTGTGCCAGTTCAGCCCCACCCCAGCACTGATGGCAGCTATTAAAACTAAACTGAGCCACTTACTGGATGTTCTATACTGAATATTTTGTGGCTTTATTTTTTGTTTTGTTTATTGTTGCATGTGCACACATGTGGGCAGGCGTGTACCATGGTGTGCGGAGGTCAGAGGGACAGCTTTCAGGAGTCAGTTCCTTCCACTGTGGCTTCCAATGGTCGAAGTAGGTGTTTTTATCCAAAGAAGCATCCTGGCAGCCTGTATGCTGTATTGCATTTAAACGTTAGTACCTGGAAGTAGGTCCCCTTGCCATCTGTGTTTTAGAGATGAGGAAACTGTGTTCAGACTGAACATGCTCTCTGAGACTTCTGGGTAGCATGCAGGGGCCTGGCTTGGAGCCTGGCATCTAACATCTATGCTGCCGTTATGCGCATAGCCTTTCCTTTCTCCTTCAAAGTTAGATGAACTTGAGGTCCTCTGCACCCCAACCAGTTCTCCTCTTCCTTTGCCAGGCTGTCTCCTGTTGTCTCCCCACTTGCTTTAAAATATGCAGAACATGAAACCTAGAAAGTCATGCACTTTGCAGTCACTCTGTCTGGCTTCAGCAGGCTGGGCTTCAAAACGAGGCCTGCAGAGATGGCCAGTGTGCTCAGCTGCCAGACTTTCGATAATGACAACTGATGCATTAAGCAATAAGCGTACTCATTGCAGTTCTATTAATGTGGATGCAGGTGTGAATACGAGACTGAAATCTCACCACTGTGTGCCTAGCGCTTACGCACAGCACTACCATACTCTGGCTGTGTTGGATATGCAAATGTGAAAGTACTCATCACCCAGCCTTCCACGGGACGTTCTCCAGCTTTTCGGGAGAAATCAGTTCAATGAAGCTTGAGATTTTTAGAAACCCAGAGAAGGGTAGAAGGGACCTGGAGCAGTGAGTGTGAGGACTGGGGAGATGGACTGTGAGCACAGTCACCTGCAAGTGGGGCTTTTTAAATTGGTCAGTATCACTGTGTGATATGATGAGGGGCAAGAGGAAAAGGGGGTGCCTGGAAGTTACACTTCAGACTTATTCTGACCAATCAAGTTTACATACCAGTCACATGCAATGTCATTCTGTTAACGCATGGGCAGTTAGAGATATCAGGGTAGAAAAGTGGGTCAGTGGCTGAATGACAAGATAACAAGAACATCTAAGCCACAGAGCCAGTTCTGTAAGGAGTGGCTCGAAACAACAAGATTATGGAGGGAGTAACTAGAGCTGAGGGGCTGGGAATTGAAGGTGTTTAGGGATTACAAACGAAAGTGAGAGGATGTCATAGGTTTTTGTGTTCGTTGTGTGACTTTTTTCTGGGAACATGGGAACATCTGTTCATACCAGAAAGGACACCAAGAAAGACGAAAGACATGGCTCCATCCAAGTCCATCTTGGTAAACCAGTGAATTCATTGGGGTTACTTACCAGGATTGTGGATGAGAGGTTCTTAGAAGGACATGGTGATTCAAGGGCAGTTGCATCACTTAAAAGTCCCACCCCAGCATGGCTAGCAACTCCTCAAGCTGCCTGAATGACATGCAGGCAATCTACTGGCCAGAGGATCTTCTCTCCTAAGCCATTGTTACTGCTTGTATAACCTTGGGGAGGGTCCTCAAGAATCTCATGTTTCAGGAGCTTTTTGGGACTTGTGAGTCTCATGTACTTCCTGAACCTTGTAGGTTTTCTTTCCTGAATCTTAAAGAGCTCTTCTCCAGATCAGACTATATGACTTTGGAGGAAATATCAGCATAGCACTGTTCAGTCCTCCCTCCCTACCCTGAAGACTAACGAGAGCAAGATTCAGTGAGATGACTCAGGTCAGCTATCGCATGTCTTCTCCACCATGGAGATGGATAACACTGCTTCTGAACTACACAGGCTGTATTTACACACCAGCTTCCCAGCATCAAATTTTGAGGGGTCCAAGTAGGACCTATGAAGAGTTGAGACAGGTTTCAATCTTCAGCCCATTATCCCTAAGAGGGTCTGGAGCTGTGTTTGAACCTATCAAAATTGCCAGGTTTAGTATTGTAAAGTTATTGATGCTTTTTTTTCTTTTCTTCCCTATTTGTCTCATTCCAGGATAATGAAGAAGGTTGTTGGAAACCGGTCTGGCTGTCCAACTGTAGGAGACAGAATTGTTGAGCTGATTTATATCGATATTGTGGGACTTGCTCAATTTAAGAAAACACTAGGGCCATCATGGGTTCATTACCAGTAAGTACTACATGCTAAGACCTTTCTTCCCCTAACAAACATTGTGCTGGTAGGTTGTTTCTGTTTCTGTGTTTGTTTGTTTTTTAAGGATAATTTAGTCTTACATTATAAACTGTATGGAGTATACCTCTCATTCCTAATGAAATTCAGGCTATTCCCCCTGACTGTATGCTGCCTAGGGTTGTTTATTATTTATATTGAGAATAATGTGTCCAGGCAGGCATAATGGCACACATCTTTAATTCCAGAATTCAGGAGGCAGAGTCAGGCAGACCTTTGTGAGTCCAAGGACAGCTTGGTCTATACATTGAGTTCTAGGACAGCCAGAGCTACATAATGAAACCCTGTCTCAAAACAAAGGCAAACAAACAACAACAAAAAACCCTATACCTATGAGGATCTCATGCATTTAATCAAATGATTTTTCATGTGTGTGTGCGTGTGTGTGTGTGTGTGTGTGTGTTTGTGTGAGTGTATGTACAGGCATGCCACAGCATGTATGTGGAAGTCAGAGGACAGCCTTTGGAGGTTGGATCTCACCTTCCACCTTGATGGGGCAGGGTCTCTCTTACTGTTTCTGCAGCTGCATGGCTTATTTCAGGTTAACTATCCTGTGAGCCACAACAGCTGATTATTTTCAGTGCTAAGGATAGGATAGAATCCAGCACTTAATGCATGCTGGACACTCTATCTAATAAGCTACATTCCAACCCCCTTTCCATTTGTTTCTTAATGGGTAGAAACATCTTTTATGTGGTCTCCTGTCTTAATTTTCTGTCAATTTGACCAAATATCTGAGCAGGATACCTTATAGAACTAAAGTTTTATTTTGGCTCATGGTTTCAAAGGCTCCAGTTTATTGTGGTAGGGAGAGCATTCCAGAGTAGCTCAAGAGGCAGAGAGGAAAAAAAAATGCCTTGACTACAGGATTTCTCTTTCCTCTCTATTCTTTCTGGACCCCCTCCCTCAGCCCACAAGATGGTGCCACCCACATTCAGACCTTCCCTTTGATTAATTCTATGTGGAGATACATTTATGCACACATCTAGAAGTATGCTTGTCCAATCTCCTTGGCATTTCTCCAAGTTTAATCAGGTTGTCAATCAAGATGAACCATCACACAACTAACTAATCCAATCCATAAATAGAAGTAGATCTTTATCTTTCCTGTTAGTTAAGTTTAGTGTTTTTTTTTAACTTTTAACCTCCAAGATTATTTCAAAATGGAAGTCCTTTACAAAGCAGACAAAAATGAGAAGTAAAAATACCAAGAATTTCAAAAAATCAAAGTCTAGTCTATAAAATCTCCTTTTAAACTTGCCTCCAGCAGCCAAGAATTTCTCATTGGACAATGAAATATTTATAGCAAAGGAATTGATGGGACCGGAACTGTATGAAGGGTCTAAGTGCTTCATTTTGACTATGTTAACTATGTTGAATGACTGTTGACTGTGGTGGCTGACTGTTGACTGTGTTGAATGATTGTATTGACTGTTGAATGGCTGCTGACTTTGATTGTGTAGACTATGCTGACTGTGTCGAATGACTTTAGTGGCTATTGACTGTGTTATCTGTTGAATAACTGTTGAATGACTTGACAGTGCTGGCTTTTGACTGTGTTAACTGTTGAATGACTATTGAATGACTTGACAGTGGCTGGCTGTTGACTATGCCGACTGGTGAATGATTATGTTGACTGTTGAATGACTGTAACTTTTTTGATTGTGTTGACTGTGCTGGCTGTGCAAAATGATTGTTGAATAACTGTTGGCTGTACAGACTGCTGACTACACCAACTTTGTTGCCTATGTTGATTATGCTGGTTGTCCTGAGTGACTATTGACTACACTGGCTGACTGTTGATTTTGCTGATTGTTTCAAATGACTGTTATGTTAAAAGTGTTGACTGAGCTGTCTGTGATGCGTGTACTAACTGTTGAGTATGTTGTTTTTAAAGACTCTGCATTCTTTTCCTTTCCTTGGAATGTTACCATTCTTTAGATTTCTAGAAAAGTTTTGATTAGATAATGCTTTATCCTTTTTATTTGCTTTTTTGTGCATTTGTGTATGTATGTGCATGTTCATGTACACATGTGTGTAGGTATGTTGGCATATGGAGGACAGAGAACAACCCTGGGTGTCATTCTTCAGAAACATTCTCTACCTAATTTTGAGACATTCTTTCAGTGGCCCCATAGGGTAGGCTGGCTAGCCAGTGAGCTCCAGGGATCTACCAGCCTCTACTTCCCCAGCACTGGGTTTCCAAGTGTGCACCAAGCACCATACACACAATACCTTCTCCTCAGCTGCAGTTCTCCACTCTCTTTGATAGCATATTTTTCCTAATATTGTTTTTCTTTTCACAGATCACATGCCATCACTTTCTTTTCTTTTAGTTATATAGAAATAACCATCTTTCTTCTTGGCTAACAAGCCATATTGTAAACATAATTTTTTTCCTAAGGTGATAGCCTACAGAAAAGAAAGTCAAGGTCGTTCTTTTCTGTCGATTTATGAACTGTAGACAACTGGAAAACATGCAAAGGAAATTGGGCAATCCACCCCCTTGAAAGACTCTCATGTCCCTAATATTAAGAAGGGCTGTTTTGATGGGAAAATACTCTCGGTGGTGATGTGGGTCAATTAAGAAAGGCCATGTTATTATTAAAATGGTCACTGTTGATTGGTATTTGATGCTTGCTGTGTGAAAATGCTCCATCTCTCAGGGCTTATGTATATGCATAATGGTTTTCCTTCTTTCTTCAGTAATGGTTTGAATTAGCCGGAAACAGCAGGAGGTCTCTTGGTGCTTTAGCCCTCAGCCTTTGTTTTGTAGCAAAGCTACAGTTTTATCAAATGACAAGCAGGCTTCCTAGAAATTTTTTTGCCTACTTCTTTCCTTTTAAATATGAAAAGTGGCATCTAGGGATAGAGTTCCATTTGTATCACACTGGCCTATTGTACGGGAAGCCTTGGGTTCAATCCCAGCACCTAATAAACCAGTGTGGCCGAGCCTGCTTGTAATCCTGGCACTCAGGAGGTACAGAAGCTCAGGGGATCCTTGAGCACTTGTGGTATATGAGGGCAGCCTAGGTTACATGAGACCCTATCTCAAAAACATCAAAGGATGGAGGGGAACCAGTGAGATGCCTCGGTTGGCAAAGTGCTTGTGTACAACATGAGGACCTCAGTTTGGATCGCTGCATCCAAAGGCCCAGTAGGATGGTGCACATTTGCAATCCCAGCATGGAGAAATGGAGACTGGAGGTTCCTGGAGCTCTCAGGCCAAGTACTCTAGCCAACTCAGTTGAGTTCTAAATTCACTGAGAGATTCAGTCTCAGAAAATAAAACAGGGAATTATTAAGAAACTTCTAGCTTTCAGGCATATATACATGCACACACACATGCACACATGTTCACATATAGAGACATGCACACACATATACAACACATGCACACAAAAGAGGCTGTCAGACTCTGGTCATCTTGCTTGATGGCAGGGTGATGAGGGCTGCCTTCCATATTGTGGTGTCGTCAGACCTCTCAATGAGCAGTAAGCCCTTTAGGTCTGTTTGTGTGACCTTGGAAAAACACTTGTGAATTCTGTCTAATTTGCATAAGGACCTAGGACATTCGATTAAACTTATTAAATGCTGGCAGGCTACTAGTACTCCAGCGTGTACTACAGAACACCACCCCTTCTGTTCCACAGGAGTCCTTTGCTGAGTGTTGAGGATGCGCAAGAATGTGAGATACAAATGGTCCACAGCATGCCAGCTTTTACACCAAATTCTCATCTAGAAAGTAGGCCTTGTGCTTCTGAGTATCTCTCTCACTGTAGTGTACCCTTGAACAAGAACAATGTTCCAGGAGTCATTTGGCATTGCTGCCAAGGTCCCTCTTAGAGACAGGCCAGCTGCCTTGGGCATTGGGGCAAAAGCCTGTTTAAATCCTTAGAAGGTTCCTGATGTTTCTGACACACAGAGGGCATCCAAGCCATGGCATAAAGATTAACACAGCACAGGTATAACTGTAGCTCTAATCTGTAGCCAGGGAGAACCTTGAACTAGAGGTCCTCCTGTCTCTACATCCCAGTTTGTGGCTTTTGAGGACTGACACCAGAATTTGACCTCTGGTTTCTATATGCTTGCATGCACATATACACGCAGACCAGTGAACACATATACACACACACACAAGAACACATGTGCACATATGAGCATATGCATGCAAGACCTGTGAACACATAACTGTGAACACACAAGAACACATGTATACACATGAACATACATATCCCCAAAAGAGAGATCTATCGTCACACTGAGAATGCATCCAAAAAAGCCACATAAAAATGCAATCGAGGACACTGTCCCAGTGCAGTTCACTCTGAGGCCAGGCCCTTCTGTCCTTCTTGTCTTTTCTTGTTTAGACAATTGGTGGCAAGGTGAGCGCAAAGAGACTTCAGTTGACAGTTGTATTCCCTGGAGGATGTAATCTGGAATTTGGACTTCACTGGTTTTACTTTATTTTGTTTTCAGAATCTTACCTCAAAGTGAAAATTTACAAAAATTTAGCAGAGTTTCCTGTTAATAAGGAAAGGAAGAAGAAAGAATCCTTAAAAGTGTTGCCACCATCTGTCCTAAATGTGTCCTAAATCTGTCCAAAATGTGGGCTTCAATCTTATTTAGTTAGTGGCAGTTGCTCAGAAGTCTAGTGCCAGAGAACAACAGCGAAGAACTGTCCCCATTGGCCAACCTTGCACGCTTATTTTATTTTACATGTTTTGAAAATCCACAGTTAATCAGCGAAGCCCCAATCAATAATGTTGGTTCTCTGATTTCTTCCTCCCAGCCATCCTCTGTGCCATCCCAACCTGTGCTCAGAATGCTTTCTTGTAAAAACCAGCTTGTGATTAGTGTGTGCTGCGCAAGCAGGTATCATATGTGCCACAGCTTTTCCGCTGTGCCGTCACAGCTTGAAGACACTCTCCAAGTTATAGACAGACTATCAGCAGCAGAATGTGGCCAGGTTCCAATCAAACCTTTATTTCCCATTGTGGAAATATGAGTGAGATTCATGGAATTTTCCTCTGTTGTGTCTTTTAAAATCCTTTGAGAATGTGAGAGCTTGCTAGGGAGGGAGCTCAGTCAGTAAGGAAGTGTTGTGCAGTGTTTCAGGACCTGCGTTCTGGCCCCAGGGCCCACATGACAAAGCTGGAATGATATGGTGGTAAATGCTTTTAACACTAGTGCTGGGGGGGGGTGTGTGTGTTAGAGACAGGAAGATTCTAGGTCCCCAAATTGACCCCCGACCTCCCCCACACACATACATTCATTCTCCCTTGTGCGCATATGCATACACAAACAAACACATACCCAGGCACACCAAAGGATATAAAACCAGCTCTTAGATCACAGCTATACTAAGGACTGGTGGGTCAGGTTTGGCTCAGTTTAATAGACCAATGAGACTATATTGTACTGCATCAGTTTCTAGTCGAACTAGCAATCAGGTTCTAGTATGTTATAGTTGGATATATAAAAGCCACTCCATCTGCTAGATGAGATTGAAATCTGTTTTGGGTTACTACAACCTAATACTGGAGCCAGACTCGTTTATAGTGAAATGGAATTTATTGCTCACTGTTAGAAGCTGAAAACTTCAAGACGGAGTGGCCCCCATCCAGGGAAGGCCATATCCTACTGTGCAAAGTTCTGCCTTGGGTCACTAGTTATCTCCTCATAAGCCACTAGTGACATTGTGGGTCCACATCTATCACTAATTAATCTCCCCAACCCTGCCTTCAAATGACATCAGTATACCAGTGAAAGGAGTGCCTTTCCAGTATGAAGAGATACTTGTATCTGTGGCACAGGCATCATCTAAAGTCAAACAATTGATGGGAAGGTTGACAGAGGCTAAAAGCCATGCAGCATGCCCTGTGCCCTAAGCAGAATAAGATCTGTAGAGATAATGGTGCTTCCTTTCTTTCATTATGTTCATTAGGCGCTGTGTACCCAGCCCTACCAGGTGCTAAGGTCACTGAGTGAGTCCTGCAGGCCCCCTCCAGCATCCCTGGACCTTTTTTTCACTGGTATTTGGACTGCCTTCAGTGGCTAGCCCGTTCTGTCTGCCTGGATGCCTGACACCCTCTTTGTAGGTGTGGATGCTTCCCGTGGTTAAGACTCCAAAACCACCTGGTCAGGGGTGTAGCTTAGAGGGAGAGAGTTTAGTTAGCTTGCAGGCGGAGCTGGGTTTAACTCCCAGAATCATAAACCCAATTGCAAAATGAGCAAGTAAGAAAATAAGACCTAAGCTTCTTCCCAGTGGCAATTTTACTTTGAAGTGTTTGTCCGTTTGCTTTTGTCTCTTGCACTACACCATCGGGGTTATAGTGTGACACGCAGTGCTCTCCTTGCAGGTGCATGCTCCGGGTGCTAGACTCCTTTGGAACAGAACCTGAGTTCAATCATGCGAGTTATGCCCAGTCAAAAGGCCACAAGACCCCCTGGGGAAAGTGGAATCTGAACCCGCAGCAGTTTTACACCATGTTCCGTGAGTATTCCTGGGTGGACCCTGCCTTTCAGAAAGCTACCGGAGGCAGGCGCAAAGGTTTAATTAGACAGTCATTTATCTGGGGTTGCGATTCTCAGAACCCTTACCTGAAAAAGTATGTGCCTTGGAAATTTTTCCTTGGGCATACTTTTTTTTTTTCAGTAGTTGGAATTGAAAGCCCTCGTAAACTTTTTGTGAAGAGATTTAGAAATGTCCTAGAGAAGAGTGTTCAGTCCAAGTTACCAATAGAAGCCACATGGGAAAGGCTGCAGATCACCTCCAAATGAGCAGTTTACTCAGCATATCCCAGCATCGTATCCATGCTGCTAAGGGGACGTTACATCCCGGAAAGGAATAAGGTCTTCCATGTCAACCCGCTCTTTCCACCCAGTTCAACCTTAATCATTTGAGCATGAAGCATTTTTTTTTTTTTTGAGACAGGATTTCTCTGTGTAGCCCTGGCTGTCCCTCAATCTATAGACCAGGCTGTCCTCAAACTCACAGAGATCTGTCTGCCTCTGTCTCCCAAGTACTAGGATTAAAGGTGTGAGCCACCACTGCCTGGCTGATCAGGAAACTTTGAAAAGAAAAGGTAATCTCAGAGCTAGGGAGATGGCTCAGTAGGCACTTGCCCTGTGACTTCTGATCTCCAGAACATGTAGAAATGCCAAGGAAGAACAGTGGTATGTCCACAGTTCCAGCCCCAGTCCCCACCCTTCCTCTCCACGCCCCCCCCCCCCAGCCCAGTGGGTGGAGCTGGCGCTGCCTAACTAGAGTCAACAAACTATGCGTTCTGGTTCAAGTGATAGGCTGCCTGAGCATACAAAGTGGAGAACCATTGAAAGAGATACATGACAGAAACCTCTCACCTCTACCTGCACAGCAAACACACATACATGCCCAGATGCATACATATGCCCACATGTGGGAATATACATGCATAGCACACACGCGCATGCCTTTTCTGAATTAGGACTCTTTTAAATGCAGTCTCATGTTTTGCTGGCTGCCTAGCTACTGAGCTCAGACTACTTTGCTGCCCTTGCTGGTGTTTGTGTGGCATTTAATAAGCTTGTGCAGTGAAGGCTTTTTCTGTGTGGTCCAGAGAATCACCTACAGTAGCTAAAGTGTTAGTTTCAAATGAGTGACTTTATTTAGCATGTAGCAAGCAAAAGTTTAAAAAAAATAAAAAAAGGCAGGTAGGTTGTAAAACATCAACTTGGAGACTTACACAATATCCAGTAGATAACTGCAGTAACCTGATTGATAGAACAAGCGGGTATGGTCATCAAACTGGGTCTTCAGCACCCCATAGAAATTGGCTGAGGAAGAAACAGTCCTGCGGGGGCCTCAACCAAGAGCCTCTCCACAGTTACCTCACAGCTGCCAGTTCCCACCTGAGACATTTTTATGCACAGAATAAACAGTAGCCTTGACTGGAAAGGGCTCCCCCTCTGGCTCTCCTTGAGGCGTGATACCAGGTTGTTTTGCCAGTCTCCTTTCTCTGCCATAGGGTCACAGGACCAGCTTCTTCTTAGACATGTTTGGGTCTGAAGGGGGAGATTACTATCTTGCTTCCAGAGCCAACCTCTCTCTGGGACAGTCTGTGACCGTCATCGACATAATGGATGGGTGTTACAAATTGTGTTTGGACCAATGCACTCCCCGGCACTGCTGCTGGGCTCGAAGAGGTCTCCATGAGAACCATTTCCTGTCACCTCTGTTTCCTGCTGTTGTTCTCCATTTCCCTACTTTTGCTTTATTTCTAATTAGCCATAGACTGTAAAACCAAGTACCCAAGTACTATACTAGACAGTGTTTGTGCTAGTAAGTTATGATTAAGTCCCCATGGCACAGGAAGGCTCTATTGTTGAAAGGTAAGAACGAGTGAATAAAACCATTGGTTTGAAGGCTAAGGATAGAGAGCTCTCCCTTTCCAAAGTTATCAGTATGATATCATGTAGATGTTTCCATGCTAAAACAAATTTCTGAAATGTCAGTCTTAATTGTTTGACGGAGTCAAGGCCCCATAAATGCTTAAGCTGTCTTTCTCTTTCTGCTGCCCTTCAATTCCTTACCCAGCTGCCCAGAGGTGAGCCTTTGTTGGGTTCCCTACATGTCTTAGTGAGCATGCTAGACTAATCCTTGGGAATTAGGTCTGGGGAAAAAAAAGAATTAAGAAGGATATCCAGCTGGCAAGGTGGCCATTTTAAAAATCAACTCATGTTTATGGACTGGGGAGATACCTCCGTTGCTAGAGTGCTTGAGAAGGCCTGAGTTGGATCCCTAGGACTCCTGGGAAAGGTTAGGTGTTACGGTGTGTAGTTGTAATCCCAGTGCTGGGGAGGAGGAGAGATGGGTGGATGCTGGAAGATCACTAGCCAGTCAGCCCAGCCCACTCAGTCTCTTTAAAAAGTTGATGGTGCCTAAGGAGTGATGCCCGACATTATCCCCTGATCTCTTTGTGCATGTGCACACACACACACAAAATCTGACAAAGAGAGAGTTAGACAGAGACAGAGAAAGAGACAAAGGGAGACAGAAAGGGAGAGACAGAGACAAGGAGGGACAGAGAGAGGGGGTGGGGGAAGAGTTACCTGTCTAAATGTTCTTTTGAGCCCAGAGAGTTTGGTGAGAGCATGCTGTGTATATGATAGACATTATCATTATTGGAGTTATATTGTCCTGTTATTGCCACCTGTCCCAGGGGCACAGTTCAGGGAACAAACTAATATTTGGCGCACCAGGTAACAGATGGCTGTCAGCACGAAAGGCATGATTAAAGTCTGCCTGGGATTTGACTTTGCTACGAAATCCTGAATATGGAAAGAAGTGCCAGCCAATCAACTAAGCGGGGACCTGTGTCAGGACCAGGAGGTAAAACTTGAGCTTGCATAAACTTTCGGGGACACGATGGCAGTAACCTTGTGCTCTGCCCCTGAGCAGAGATGGAGTTTTCTCTGACTGAAGAGTGGGACTCAGCTCCATGCAAACCTGCTGGGATTATGTGGATGAAGGCTTTCCTTCAAGTGAAAGAAGTTCTCTATTTAAAGTGTAGTGAAAGCCAGAAACAGAGAATACTTTCTCTTAACCTGGAAGAAGGATACAGTTCCAGGATTCAACTGAGGGGGGGGGGGAGTTGACACAGTTGAATGCCTTTTAAGAAAAGAACCCACAGAGCAGAACATTGCCAACCACCCGAAACCCTGAGAGCAAACAGTGCAGAGGAGAATGTTTACATGGTTATTTGAGACTGTCAGAGGGATGCAAAGGAGCCAAGAGATCTGTACACAAGAAAGGCATATTTACGGCGTTGATGTGGAGACCTCGGGTGATCTTCAGGCTGTAGAGGGTATTAGTGAAGTCATAAAAATGAAATATTGGCCTGGGGATGGCTCCATGGGTAAAGGATTCACCATGCAAGTCTGAGGACCTGAGTTTGATCCCAGTAACTCAAGTAAAAAGCCAGGCATGTTGATACAAGCCTGGAGTCCCTGCACTGGGGGAGGGAAGGAGGCAGAGAAAGGGGAATCCTTCGGGTTTATTGGCCAGTCTGCTCAGCTTCAGGTTGATGAAGACACCCTGTCTCCAGAAAACCAGGTAGATGGTAACACCACCACCATCCACCACATACCATCACATACAAATGTTTTCAATTCTGTGCTTTGAAAAGGTCCAAAAGTTAAGCCAGCCTGATGAGGGTCATAAGAATGCAAGCCTTCAGACCAGGTTTTTCCCAAACATCGTTTTCCATATTAAAGACCCTCCTCCTAGAGAAAGATTGCTGATGTGAAGTAGAGAAGGCAAGGGAGACAGGAATGACCACAGGGGTGGTATCAGGAGTTCAGTGGATTCCCAACCAGCTTCAAAAGAACACTGGCTACAGTGGGCTCAAGTCAAATGAGTGAAAAACAGTCAGTGGGGCTGGGCACGCAGCTCAGTCAGGAGAGTGCTGGCCCAGCATGCACAAAGCCCTGGGTTCCATCCCAGGGCCACATTAACAGGGTGTGGTGCTGCACAGGGTAATCTCAGCACTCAGGAGGTGGAGGCAGGAGGATGAAATGGTCACAATTACTTGTCTACATGGCAAGTTCAAGATTAGCATGAGATACATGTGACCCTGTCTTAAAAGGGAAAAAGAAAAAAGCAGTTGATGAGTTCTGAGTGGTGTGACGATATGCCAAGCAAGATGGAGTGGGTCACCTTTGCAAGTTGCTAGGATACCGTCTCATCCTACTGAATAATAAAGGGGGAAGAGCCCAGCTTTGATCTTCCTGCCTTCCTAGCACAAATTATGTTTGAAGATAATCAAATGGTTGATGATAAGAAACTGTTCATAATGGGGAAACAGCGCTGCAAATTCAGGCAGAATGACGGATTAGGGAATGAGCATCCTCAAACTCTTAATGAGAACTCAGGTCCTGTGATCGTCAGCCACCGCGGTGAAACCCATGAGGTAACAAGTTGATGGAGAACTTTGCACAGACAGGGCTCTCTCCAACCCAGGAAATATGGAAATAAGCTGGGAAATGAGGCACTGTGAGGCATTCATCATGTCAAGGCATGCCAGGGCTGGGGACTTGGCAATTGAAAGCCATGTCTGTACCTTACTCTCCAGTCTCAGCCCTTAGTGACCTCCAATCCCCTGGTCAAGAGGGTCCCTTTCTCCCTATGTGACAAGACCAGCGTGTTGGGCAGCTGTGGCTGGTCTGGTGACCTACATCTGAAGACTGTTTCTTTGAACAAAGAAGAGAAATGCCAAAATGTGTTGGGTTTTTTTTTTCTTTTAATTATTTTTTTAAATAGGCTCTCATGTATTCCAGGCTGGCTTTGGGCTCACTGTGTAGCCAAGGATGACCTTGAACTCCTGATCCTCCTGGAGAGATGGAACTGTAACCTGGAGCTGTGAGCCAGGCAAACCCTCTCCTCCCCTGTGTGGCTCTGGCCAGCATATTTGATTGCAGCAACAGAATTGACACTAAATTCATCACCATGTTTTTTTTTTCTCATAAACATTTTTATATTTTTAGTTATACATACTAAAATTTTGCATTTCATTATTTTTTGCCTATATATGTACTTGGTGTGTGTGTGTGTGTGTGTGTGTGTGTGTGTGTGTGTGTGTGTGTTTGTATGGACAAGCATGTATACACACAAGATTTGTGTGTTTTTTGTTTGTTTGTTTATTTTTCAAGACAGGATTTCTCTGTGTAGCCCTGGCTGTCCTGGAACTCTGTAGACAAGGCTGGCCTCAAACTCAGAAATTCACCTGCCCCAGCCTCCCAAGTGTTGGAACCTTGAGAGATTTGTGCCTCCACCCAACTAGCTTAAGATTTAACATCAGGAGTCCTCCTCAGTGCTCTCTACCTTATTCATCCAGGCAGGGGAGAGGTCTCTCTGTTTTCTGTTTCCATCCTGGGACCTGCATTCTGGTCCTTGTGTTATGGCCTTTATCCATAACCCATGTTCTCAGCCCCCCCCCTTACAATTTTTTCTACTTCATGAATCACGTTGCCTTTTAAGCTTCAACACTACCAGTATTTCCAGTGCTAGTCAAGAATCTCTTTAAATAACATTTTTGTGCTCTGCCTCTCAAGGGTTATCTTGTTTTCTCAAGAGAACCAACTATATCCATCTCTAGGTGTCCCGATTCACTCTGTCTAGCCACTGTTTCTGTGTCTGCCTTCGGTCTACTGCAGGATGCATTTGCTGTAAACTCCTGAAGGCAAGATCTCAACCTCTCTGTCTCTCTGCCTCCCCCCCCCCCCCTCTCTCTCTCTCTCTCTCTCAAACATGGTATTTTATACCTTTTTAAATGATGAAAAAATATTTACTCGCACAAAGTGAAATAGAGAAGTTATTTAAGGGAGCCACCTAAAAAAGGAAACCCCCAGATCGGTGACTTGCACATTTCTCAACTCTTGTTTGGATAGTTCTAATTTAGCTCATAATACCATTCACAATGTCATCTGGCTTCTGTAAAGATGGCCAGGGTTAAAAAAAATCATTTTATAGCATTGAATTTCCTGCCCCCATCTTTCCCTGGAGACTGTGGCTTAAAGTAGTAATAGCATCAATAGAGACTGCTCCCACCCACCTCAGGCAAGCCTCCACTCAGACCTCGTTCTCTACCTGCAAACATCTCAGTAGTGTCTTAGTGACATCATTGCCAGCCCTGCCTCAGAGCCCTTCCTTGTTCCCTAAGTAAGGTCAGATGTGCAGAGCTATTCTGTCTGTGTATCTGTCGAGTCAAGGCTGTGACTTAAATGTGAACCAATCTTGCATCCTAGACAGCTCAGGCTCCTGGGGAGGGAGCCTGGCACCATCTCTTACTGACTCTCTTCCTTACTTCCCTCTGCCCTCCCTCATTTTTTTTCAACTGTGTCAGACACACTTCCATCTTTGCAGTGACTCTTACATTCTCTTCCTTGTCGTTGACTTCACCACTGTCTCGTACCTGTAACTCAGATGACCCTTTAGTCATTTGCCCTGACCTCATTTGGAAGTGTGGCTCCTTTGCCCCACTCCCCACCCCCTTCCCTGCCTCCCTGCCTCTTTAACCTTTCATCCTTTTTCTTTTGTTTCTCTCTCCTTCCTGTCATCTGGGTTATAGTTAGAAGCTTTGGGGTTTGTCTGTTTGTTCATTAATGAAACTTAGTACATGGTAGGCATTATCTACTGAGTGAATCTAAATATAATCGAAGGGTAATATCTTTTAGTTATGGGCTCATGTAACAAGTCAGGGAAGAGTAAGAAATAACTCAAAACTGGGCCTAGGACATGGTTCTGTTGCTAGAGTGCCTACCCCACAGGAGGTCCTGGGTTCTATCCACGGCACTTGATAAGCCTGGTGTGGTGGTCCACTCTGGAGGAAAGGGGACCAGAGAAGACCATTCTTTCCTATAAAGGCATTTGAGGTCAGTCTGAGCTTCATGAGAGCCTGACTTAAAAAAAAAAATCTGCAGACCTAAGAGTGCTCTGTGAAGTGAGAGGTCCTCTTTCCTTCCTACAGAGCTGCTATTCTTAGGGCTTGAAGAGTTGTTCCAGCCACAGTGATTCTTGGCCATTGATTGTTCCTTTGTTACGGCCATTATCACTGGCTTTCTCGCTGGGTTTCTGCTAGGGTTTGGGGCTCTCACAGCCGCTGTATGATCAGAAGAGACTGATGATGGGGGTCCCTAACTTGAGCCTGGCACCAGTGAGAACTTTGCCAATCCGCTGCCCTGCCAACCTGGCAGCTGTGTCGGAAGTTGGGTGCTTCTGTACAGTTTACTCCCAGGACAATGAGAGGGACGATTGTTCCTATACAGACCTGCAAGTCAGAGTCACCCAAGACTCTTCCCTCGGAGGATCAGCCTTCAGGAGGGGTCCTCTTCTCAAGGTCATCCCCTCTAAAGTGCTTTTTGACACTTGAACAGCCCTGTCCGCTGTGCCTCTGTGGACAGCTCGGACACTTGGGAGTTCAGCTCGACTGTGCACTGCTGTTTCTGTAGATCTTGCCCAGCCTCCTCCTCCTCTCAGTGAGCCAAGCATCATAACCATTTGAAAATATAAATTTGGGTACAATTTGAAAATTCTAGCTACTCACTCTGTGCAGCTTTAAAATCCAGATTATGGGCTGGTGAAATGGCTCAATTGAGTGCTTGCTCTGCAAGGAGAAGGATCTGAGGTCAATCCCCAGAGCCTTTGTTAAAAAGCCACACAAGGTGGTGGTGTGTGCTTGTAATCCCAGTGCTAGGGAGGCAGAGACAGGAGGACATCTGGGACTTACTGGCCAGCCAGGCTAGCCTGCCTGCTGAACTCTAAGAGACCCTGTCTCCAGAATAGCAAAATGAAACAAACAAAAAAGCAACAACAAAACAAAACCAATTGAGGGCCAGAGAGATGGCTCAGCTGTTAAGAGCTCCTCCTCCTCTTACATAGGAGCGAGGGTGAGTTCCTAGCACCCATTGGCAGCTCTCAACTGCCTGTAACTCCTGTCCTAGGGGATCTAACATTTTCCTCTTGGTTCCAAGGTCACCAGAAATTCATGTGATGCACATGCGTACATGGAGGCAACCACTCATTCACATAAATATAAATATAAATGTAAATATAAATAACTGTACAGCTAGAGAAATGGCAGCCAGGATCACTCTCTGGTGTGTACACCCTCATACACATAGGCATCTATGCATACACACATATGTAGGTACAATTACATGTGAGAGAGAGAGAGAGAGAGAGAGAGAGAGAGAGAGAGAGAGAGAGAGAGAATGTAACAGTATCCAGTTCAGTCTGAAGCTTAAAAATTACTCATAGGCCTAGAGGGTACAGAAAGCCCACCGATGGTAGCTATTTTAACGCAAGTAAGATCATAAGTAACTTCTTTATATCTTTCTCTATAACAAAAAAGAAAAAGCTATACACTAAGGACATGTTTCAGTTATAACAGGAAAAGCAATTAAAGCATTTGTACTTAGGGGAAAGAAAACCATGTTTATTGGCGAAAATCAATATGGCCTGAGCTATGGATGAAAGGTAGAGAGGAAAGAGATAGGTACTTGATGAATCTTGAGAAGTTCACACCCCTCAGACCTGGTGGCTATGAAGGCTGAGGAACCCGCCCAAGCTGGTTCTTGGGGTTCTGCTTTTGGGAACAGGTAGTGTGGGTGTAACTCAAAATCTTAGAAGTGTTTAAGATTTACCAGGATAAAAACAGACCTTGGATATTTAAACAAGTGAAAGCAAAGTTAATTTCCTTACTGTGAATTTTTTCATTTATTTTTATAGAAAGCAGGGAGAGGCTGGGATGTAGCTCAGTTGGTAGAGTGCTTGAGCAGCATGCATGAGGCCCCGGGTTCCATCCTCAGCCCAACGTCAACAAGGCATAGTGGTGTGCTTGTCATCCAGCACTCTGGAGGTGGAGGCAGGAGGATCAGAAGTTCAAGGTCATCCTCAGCTACTTAGTGAGTTCAAGGCCAACCCAAGCTACATGAAAACATGTCTCAAAACAAACAAAAAAAAACCCAAAAGTTGATCACAAATACATATTATGAAAGCTGTTACAAAACTGCAGTGATATGGTATATACATGTACCATGGTATATAATGTACATACCATGGTTTGTATTCTATACTGCAGTAGAACATGATTTGCCATGATTCATGGGGCACATAAAAGAAGATGTATACTATAATGCTGTCCGTTAGGATTGGGAAGGTGTGTTCTGTCTCAGAATCCCAGGACTGTCACTTCCTGGCCTGTAGACTGGTGAGAACCCAGTGTCCTCATCTGTTACAGAGTTGTGGCAGTGAGGGATGAAGGAGTTGCTGTCATATGCTCTGTTCTTCATGTTCCTTGTTGCTGGGACAAAACACCTAACAGAGAGACTTAAGGGAGGAAGGGTTCCATTTGGCTCATAGTCGGCGTGGAGGTAGGCTGGGGTAGGGTGGGGTTCATTGAGGCAGGGAAGGCATGAGAGCAGGAGCAGGAGGCAGCCATTCACACTGACCACAGTCAGAGGGGGTGGGCGGGGGGGGGGGGGAGAGAGCGAGAGCGAGAGAGAGCGAGAGAGCGAGAGGATGCTGGTGCTCAGCTCCGTCTCTCCTTTCCATTCATCCCAGGAACCCAGCCCATGGGAGGGTGCTTCCCACCTCAGCTTATGCTATCTAGAAATTTCTTCACAGAGTCGCCCAGAGGCTGCTCTCCTGGGTGGCCCCAGCTCCCCTCTAGTTGGCAGGATTTGCCGTCACACTTGCTTGGAACAGAACTTGGAAAGTAAAGGGAACTCGGATATCAGGGTGGTTTTTGTAGAACTCCCATGTGTTTCTCTTCTTGGATGGACTGATTCCAGAAAGTGCCACGGTCCCTGACTCTCATTTATAGTGCAATTTTACTGATTTCCTTTGAAACGCAAATATTTGTCCTCATGCCCTTCCAACCACAGCTGATGCCTGTGTTCTCAACGTAAGGCAAAGCCAAAAGGAAACATGGATTGAGGTTAGAGCCAGAAGAAAAGTCAGTTTGTAAAATACTGTGTATGTACAGGTGCCAACAGAGGCCAGAGGCATGGATTCTCCCTGGACTAGAGTTACAGGTGACTGTGAGCCGCCACACATGGGAACCACGCTTGGATCCTCTGCAGGAGCAGCAAGTGCTCTTAACCACTGAGCCTTTTCTCCTACAGCCAAGAAGGTCATGTTTTGTAGTATCAGCCAGGCCTATGGCTTCGGATTCTTCATAAGCAGAGGGAAGAATGCTGTTTCTGTGTTGAGAGTGGGGTTTTTGCCACAGATGCTAGGATGCACACAGCTGCTGGGCAGCTCCTTGTAGTCTGCCACAGGGAGCCTAGGGTCAGTTAGAATCGCCTGCTTGTGGGTATGTGTTGAGTGAGGGGTTCTTGTGCCTTCATGTTTAAGAAACCCAGGCTCTGGTGACAAGTTGCGCTACTTAGACTTAGAGACATAGAAGGGTCAGACACGTGTTCTGGTGGTTGTGTCTGTAAGCGTGTGAAGTCCTCAGCCACCAGCATGCAAGCTGCTGTTCCGCAAATTGAGGGCTGCTTCTAGATGTAATGTGTTTTTCACACAACCTCAAGTTTGATGTAGTACCAAAATATGATTGCACCAAGGCACAGTAATAGACAGGGATGTGGCTTAGTTACTATGTTTGCCTAGCAGGTAGGGAAGGCTCTGGAGTCCATCACCAGGAACACATAAGTTGTAGTGGTGACTGCCTCAGTTCTAGCAATGGAGAGATGGAGACAGGAGGAGGACAAGTTCAAGGTCATCCTTGGCTATATAGTGAGTGGCCTATATAGGGGGTCATGGGAGACCTTGCCTCCAAAAGGGAAAAAAAATAGACTTTTTTCCTCCCTCTCTCACCATCCAAGCTAAATGCTAAAAGAATCTTTGACACACAAAAAAATACACATGTGTAATTTTTCTTCTTTTGTGATTTTTAATCATCTTGCTTTTATTATGTTTTAGATACTATATCATATAATAAGACCCATAAAATACTTTAGTCATTGTGTTGTAAGTGCCCGTGTAGGGACATGGACAAACTGCGTCGTCACAGGACAAATATCCCAAGAGTGGAGTGTTAGTCACTCCAACCGTTTTCTGAAAATACAAGTTTAAAACTATCATCTTAAAATCTAGAGCCCCAGAGTGACAAAAGAAAGGGTGCTTAGCATGCACTGGCTCTCTTCCCAGGACCCTGTTCTTTCCAGTTCTAGTGCCTTCCCCTCTGTACTCTTCAAAAAGGAGGGAAAATAAGCAAAACTAGCTGAAAAACAGCTAGCAGCCAGCCCTTGCTTTGTCTCTCATTAGCCATTGCATTTATTTAGTAATTTCCTCTTCAGCTAACTGTAGCCATGGCTCTTGCCTCTGGGCACGTGTTCAAAAACACAGAAATAGAATAAGAGATTGGCCTGACTGAGAGCACAGCTCCTCAGTCAGAGCCCTTGTTAGCCCCTCCTCCTGTGGCCCTCCTTAGCCACACCCCCACCCCACCCCACCCCACCCCTGCCTTAGAGATGAGCTAGTGTAGCCAGCTTATCTCCACAGAGTGCATTTGCAGCACTGCCTCTCTAACTCTTCATAAGGATGAGAACAGAGCTGGGGTCTCTTTCTGAGCAGGTCACCTCTGATGGGTTGAAAAGGTCTCTGCAGGCTGGGAATTGGCTCCCTCAGTAGTAAAATATATCCTCAGCCCCACATATAAACGCCTGGTGTGGCAGCACTCACTCACCGTCCCAGCCTCAGGGAGGTGGAGATGGGCAGATTAATGGAGCTCACTGGCCAGACCTAGCGAAGCAGCAGCTCAAGTTCAGTGATGGACACTGTGTTGGGGTGAGGGGCGGGGCAGGTGGAGCTAAAGATACAGCTCTGTGCTTCAAAGCACGTGCTGCTCTTTGAGTTTCCAGCACCCAGGTCAGGCAAGCCGCAGCTTCCTACAGCCCCGTTTCTTGGGGGTCTGATGCCCTCTTCTGGCCTCATGCAGGCACACACCTATACAGTAAATGTTTTGGACAATCGATAAGGTGGAAATTGATTGGGAAAGACACCTGAACTCTGGCTCCCACATGCATATAGTGACACTTGTGTGTAAATCCCACCCCTCCATCTCACACACACACACACACACACACACACAGAGAACTTCTGGGCTGACTCTATAAATGGCAAAGCATTCCTTAGCTGTTAGAAACCCAGAGCAAAGCAAAAGAGAAGTTTGCTTAAGCTTTAGCTCCATGTAAGCACCGGAAGGTGAATGGCCATGACTGAAGTTTCAGAATGTGGTCTGCACCGAATGGCCAGTCTCAATTACTGGGGAAGTTCGCGTCTCTGTTATTTATGCTGGTTTTCTTTGAGTCAGACTAAACAAGGGTTGCTTCCTTTTTTATCAGCCGTGTGTGACCTTCACTGAGCCATCCCCCGACAAGCTGAAATTTATCTGAACAAGATAGGTAGGGTTGATGAGGGTTGCTATTTTAATCAAGAGAGAATTGTCTTCTCATCAGATAGCTCCCTCCTGGTAAAACATACTTGAAAATCATACAGGGCTGGGGCAATAACTCTACTTGTTAAAATGATAGCCACAAGAAAAATCTGAATTCAATTCCCAGAACCCACATAGAAAGCTAGGCATGAGGACACACGCTTGAAACCCAGCAGAGAGAGGAAACTTGCTAGGCTCACTGCCAGGCAGTCTAAATAGTCAGTGAACTTAGTGAGGACCCTAGTGGGAGATCCTGTCTCAAAAACAAAGTAGACAGCACATGGAGAATGGCACCATAAGTGTCCCCTGACCTCCACACACATGCACACATAGACATAACAACACACACACTATTTCAAAACCTATAGTCCCAAAATACAAATGTTCTTGGCTCCTATGGTATAGCTTCCCACTTGGGTATATGATGAAGTTGTAAAACCCATAGGTAGGGTGGACCAGAGGGGAAAAAAATCCTTTTTTTTTTCTTCTAGAATAGTCTGCCCTATTCACATCCCAGCTTTGAAGGAATTGGCTTTTATTTTAAAGAGGTTTATACTCCAGAGACCCTCGCTTTTTGTTTGGTCTTCAGTCCACACATCTGTCCAATATAAATCCGAATGGCAGTCACGCCTGGCAGTTGGTTAAAGGTGCTTAGTGAGACTTACTCTTGTTGCTGGGTGGTGGTGGCTCACGCCTTTAATCCTAGCACTCTGGAAGCAGAGGCAGGCAGATCACTGTGAGTTCAAGGCCAGCCTGGTCTACAGAGCAAGTTCTAGGACAGCCAGGGCTACATAGTGAAACCTTGTACCGAAATGCAGTGTGTGGCTGTTGTGTAGGCAACCCAGTCTGTACTCACCAAGCCAAGATGACTAGGGTGTCATTAAGACATGAGCCTCAAGGGACAGCTGTTGTTTATACAATCTTTATTTGACTATTACTGTGTAGTCCATGACTTTACGTCTCGTGTGTGTGTGTGTGTGTGTGTGTGTGTGTGTGTGTGTGTGTGTAAGCCGAAGGTTGATGTTTGTTATTTTCAGTCACTTTCCTTAGTTTTTTTCCTTCTCTCTCTCTCTCTCATTTTCTCTCTCTCTCTCTCTCTCATTCTCTCTCTCATTTTCTCTCTCTCTCTCTCATTCTCTCTCTCTCTCATTCTCTCTCTCTCATTTTCTCTCTCTCTCTCTCATTCTCTCTCTCTCTCATTTTCTCTCTCTCTCATTTTCTCTCTCTCTCATTCTCTCTCTCTCTCATTCTCTCTCTCTCATTTTCTCTCTCTCTCTCATTCTCTCTCTCTCTCTCATTTTCTCTCTCTCTCTCTCTCTCTCTCTCTCTCTCTCTCTCTCTCTCCTCCCCCCATCCCCATCTACCTATCTATTATCTATTTTGAGGCAGGGTCCCTCAGTGAACCTTTGAGTTTATCTTTTTCTGCTAGCCTGACTGGCCAGAGAATCCCTGGGATCCACCTGACTCCCCACCAACACTAGGATTACAGATGCACACTGCCACACCCAGCATCTCTGCACGCAATATACTAAAACTCAGATGCCCTTGCTTATGTGGCAAGTGCCCTCCTCCTCTCCCTCCCCCACGCCCCACTGAGCCATCTCAACCTGATCACACTCTAATTGCCAGGCTTAGCCCCAGTACTCCACTTAATATTTTCAGACAGTCTCTCACTGAACCTGGAACGCAGAGATTGGGCTTTGCTGGCTTCCCCCATCCCTCATCTGAATCCCCACCCGCCCCCAGCTCAGCATCCCCCATCCCCTGTACATCTTTTTTCAGAGAATCAGCCCAGTGGAGGTGAGATTGTAGATTAGGCTGCTTGGTTTTCATTTCCCCGAGAGGAGACGGTAAACACAGCTGGGATTAGCATAGACTGTGAGCTCCTGGATAAGGTGGAACCGAATGATATCGAGACACGCCAGTAGTCAGCGCTGGCCTGTGTTGCCTGCAATGGCTCTGCTGCTCTGTGCCCACTAACTACTCACAGCCGTGTCTTTTGCTTTCCACATCAGCTCATACCCCAGACAACAGCTTTCTGGGCTTCGTGGTGGAGCAGCACCTGAACTCCAGCGACATTCACCACATTAACGAGATCAAAAGGCAGAACCAGTCCCTTGTGTATGGCAAAGTGGATAGTTTCTGGAAGGTGAGTCAGCCCGCCTGCTTGTCGAGCTCTCTGAAAGGAAGCTTGTGAGGTAATTTAATTTTGCTTTGATCCAGGGAGTAATCAAACCAAGTGCCCAGGGCTTATGCCCACTAGACATCAACAAAAATGTTCAGGAGATCGGTTGTTCTATCTGGCTGGCATCTTAACCTAGGCTGGGGTTGCTTGTCTCTCTTTACAGCAACTCTACCCCAAACTTTTGACTTCTTTGTATGTTAGATGTGAGACGTGGGCTAGGGAGTGACTCAGGGGATAATGTGCTCTTTGACCAAGCATGGAGACTCGAACTCAGATCTCTAGCACCACATAAGAAGCTGGGCACGGTGGCACACACTTGCAACCCTAGCAGCGCTAGATGGATGCAAAGGCAGAAGATCCCTAGGGGTCACCAGTCAACCAGTCTAGCTGAATCTGCAAGTTCAGTATGAAACATACCTTAAAAAATCCCTGTGGAGCATGGTTTAGAAGGTTACCATTCTCTTTATATATAATGTATCAGCTGCAGAGAGCCAATCTTATAACCTTAAAAGGCATTTGGAGGACAGACCTTCAAACATCCCACTTCCTAAATGTCCGGTAAAACCCTTCTTGGGATAATCAAAGCTGTCATCTCATGCTTTGTGTCTACCCCATGAAGGAAGTTAGAACTGACCCCCGAGGACATCTGTGACATGTCCAGCTAGGAGGTCCAGGCGTTTTCCCCGATGTAGTATTCAGTTGCCCACCCTCTAGCTCTGCAATACTGACTATATCAAGAGAGCAAAGAAGCTGGTAAAATTCTTTCCTTGTGTATTCATTTCTTTGTATGTGAGTGAATGACATATGCATGCATGTGTGAGTGAATGACATATGCATGTGTGTGTATGAATGACGTATGCATACATGTGAGTGAATGACATGCATGTATGTGTGTGAATGACGTATGCATACATGTGAGTGAATGACATGCATGTTTGAGTGAATGACATATGCATGCATGAGGAGGCCCGAGGACATCTTTGCAGGAGCAGTGAGTTCTCTCCTTCCACCATGTAAGTTCTAGGTTCTTGAGATCAACCTCAAGTTGCCAGGCTTAGTGGCAAGTACCTTCATGGACTAAGTCATCTTGCTGGTCCCACTGGCTATTATAGACACTGATTTATTCCCAGATAATGCTCTTTTATTATAGACAGCTAAATTCTGTACACTATCATAATATAATAGTTCTCGACTAGGGATGGTGTCACTGCCTGCCGCCTCCAGGGGACAACCTGGCAGTATCTCCAGATACTTTTGATTGTCATGTCTGGGTGACAGGAGTACTGTCCAATGGGTGCAGGTTAAGGATATTGTGAGCATCCTATAGTGCTTAGGAAGGCTCCCCAGCATAATTATCTGGCATCCATTGACAGTGATTCCCAAGTCTAGGGATCCCTGCAATCATAAAATAAAGGGTTATTCCTTATGTGTTATCACAAGTTGAATATTCCTAACTAAAAGTTTTGAAATCCAAAATACTTGGTGCCTTCATCATGCTGGGAGATGGTGGGGTGGGAAACTTCACCCCAGCATCTCATGTGGCAGGTGGCCATCTAAACTCAGAATCACAGGAAATGACTCTCATCGTATGTGAATAGAGAGAGTATGTTGGGAGGTGAATGTGAGTTTCCCCCATGGGCTCATGTGCTTGTATTGATACCAAGCTGGTGGTGCTATTTTGAGAAATTTTGTCACCTTTAGGAAGTGGGGCCTCCGGTAAGTAGGGAAGGGCCTTGAGAATGTGTAGCCCTGTTCTACTTCCTGTTCATAATGTCTGCTTTCTGACCAGATACTACATAGCCTAAGTCAGTCTAGTAATATTTAGTATATATACTATATATATATATATATATATATAGCCTAGGCTGACCTCAAAGTCTTTAACAGTCCTACTGCCTCTACCTCCCAAATTGCTGGGATTATGGATGTTGAGGTAAGGACCTCCTGAGAGCCACCATGACCAGCCTTGTTATTTTGAAACAGGGTCTTTCCATATTATCCAGGCTGACCTTCTGCCTCAATCTCCCTGGTACAGGAATTCAAACCACATACCCAGCCCTTGGCTCACTTTGTTCACAGGGCTCCTCAGTAGGGTTTCTGTGATGATCACACGAATTAATAAATGTAAGCTGTGTAGTGCAGCTCACACCATAACTAAATGTTGCTATTACTGATAGCATTATTGGGCCAGTGAAAAACTGCCATGGTGAGACCTGGTTCCCCGTGCAAGAATGGTCAAGCCTGTGAGCGTCTGGTAAATACAAGCAGCCTGCAAGATACGCAGCTGCCCATTTTTAAACTGTGTCAGCAGTCGGTGCGCCCTGGCCCATGCAGAGTCTGGCCTATTGTGTTATTGGAAAACAGCCATGCCTACTCTTTGTCTGTGAATGCTTTTGTACTAAAATGGTAGCGTTGTGGCAAAGGCAAGCTGACCTCCAGAGGAAACGGTATTTACTGGCTGCCCTTTCCTGGACCACTCTGCTCCCCTCTGAACTCTACAATGTCCTGGGCAAACCCAGTCTCCCTCAGAGAATGATGCGTTTTCTCAGCTTTTCCATCTCCTTAGCTACCCCTCCCTCCCTCTCCTCTCTTCTCTCCTATTCTCTCTCCCCTCTCCCCATCCCCACCTCTCTCTTTACACGTGGATACAAAGAGGAAGCATGCACATACATGTGTGGAGGCCAGAAGACAACCTTAGCTGTCATTCCTTAAACATGCCTCAATTTTTTAAGGCAATTTTTTAAGTCTCACACCAATTCCACTAGGCTGTCTGTCTGCTCAGCAAACCCTAGAAATCTATCTCCATCTCCCCAGGACTGACATGTGTACAAGGGTGTCACTGTGCACAGCTTTTTTATACAGGTTCTGGGTGGTCAACTCAGGTCGCCATGTTTCCAAGGAAAAGATTTTTTTGACTGACTTATTTCTCGAGAACTCATTTTGGGGCTCTTCATTTGGCGGTGAATATGTGGAGAAGTGAAACAAGACGTCAGTAAAATTCAGCTCACTCTGAAGAAAAAACTCCATGAGCAAAGACTGGCATCTAGCTGGGTCCTTGTCTAGGCTTTGGTGAAATGACATTGTTCTAGTTTGGTTTCTGTTGTTGTGTTAAAAACACTGGCCAAAAACAACCTGAAGGAGGAAAGGGTTTATTTGACCTATGGGTCTGTCACTGAGGGAAGCCAAGGCAGACCTGAAACAGAGACGGTGGAGGAATGCCGCTTCCTCTCTGGCTTGCTCAGCGTCCTTCCTCCTACAGCTTATGTCTACCTACATAGGGATGGTGCTGCCTACAGTGGGCTGGGTCCGTGTACATGACAGCAGTTAAGGAAATGTCTCACAGATGTGTGGCCACCAGGAAATTTGATGGAGACAAATCTTTTCTTCCCAGTAATATGTAGATTTGTGTCAAGCTGGCTTTGGCCAGTAGGGGGATGTAGATAACTCAGTGGTAACTGCTCTGGATTAAATTCTCAGCACCTGCTAGACTCTACGTTCCATCTCCAGCATTATGACAGTTTGTGGGCATGTTTCCACTTCCTAGAGCCCTTCATAGCCATGATTGAAGGTGGTGCCTGCTGATGTCTTTTTGTTTTGGTCATCCTTAACAATGATGGAGCCACATGACCAGTCTGTTCAGATGGCAGAGCCAGAGTCAGGGCTGTGCCCTCCTCCTCTCTTGACTCCATTCCTTGTTGTCCCTTTCACGTACAAAGCTGTGTCCAAAGCTTATGTGACAATCAACCTGTGTACCCTGAGCATCTAGCAGGAGCCCTGGGGCTAATATTAGCATAGCAGATAAACCACTGCTCCTGGCCACTTATATCCCTGGTGGCCAAATCAGCAATAGTCCTCCAGCTCTTCTGAGTGGATAACTCTCCATAGGAGTCATTCAAATCATTTTCTGTTCTGGATCCCAGGGCCTGTCTTGCTACAGCCATATTCTGACTGGCAACAAGCAAAGAAAACCTATGTCTCTTGAATGTGGAAAACTTCTTATCTAGACCTCTCAGGTTATAGCTGAAAGTGTACACATTCAGCTCCAACCATTAACATGGCCTTTTCCTTCAGCCCGCCTCCCTCTATATGTGCATGCACACACACACACAACACACACACATCCTTCCCTAATCCATTCTTAATATATAACAGCCAGGGCGTCTTCTTAAAATGTAGAATAGGGAGTTTGGGAGATGGATCAGTTGTTAAAGAGCTTACTGTACAAGCTTAAGGATCTGAGTTCAGATCCCCAGTGCCGGTGTAAAAGCTGTGCAAGGTGGAACACAGCTGTAATCTCAGCACTGTAAAGGCGGAAAGAGAGGGTCCTGAGGATCACTGCCTAGCTTGTCTAACCAAACTGGTGAGCTCCAGGTTCAGCCTTATGCAACCCAGGCTGGTGTCCAACTTTCTATGTACCTAAGGATGACCTTGAACGTACGATCCTTCTGCCTCCACTTCCTGAATGCTGAGATGGCAATGTTTCACTACCATGGTGCATATATGCAGTGCTGGAGATGAAACCCGGGGCTTCCTGCATACTATGCAAACAAGTACTGTGCCACCTGAGCCACATACATGTCCTGAGATGTCGAATTGTTAGCTGTGTTCTTTGGAACTCTTGCAGTACAGTCACTATGAGCTATCAAAGACCAGCCACACTGTACTTAGCCCACCCTCCCAGAAACACCCTGGCATTCTGCAGTGATGATTGCAATATTTCAAAACAGTGGAAACATTGCTTTAAACAGCCAGAAATAAATCTGGAAAGAGGAAAGAAGTCTGGGTGACCTCTGAGTGGGAGATAGAGGCCCATCCAAAGGACTATGTAATTATCTGGCTTGCTAATTGGGTCGACTCTGGCTTCATTGAAATGCAGGCAGAATTGGGAACAGGAGTCATTTGGAGAAATTCCATTTGATTCCATAGTAGGGATTAACTGCTTTTAATGTGTGGTTTTAATGAACCACCAAAGACCATTATAATTAGAGAATAGACTGAAATTCTTGAAAAGAATGCTTTTTTTTTTTGTAAGTAGGTTAACCCTGTGACCATACTTCCTTCTCTCCAGATAACAGAGATAAATGAGGTAAATGGACAGCCACCTTGTGTCAACCCAATCATATGTATTGAGATAATAGGAATTGATTGTATTGACTGTATTGAAGTCTCTTTAAAACAAAGATTTATTTTATTAGCTTTCAAATTAAATGTAAATACATGTATTTATGTGTGGGTGTGTGCACATGAAGGCCCCAGGAAGCCAGAAGAGAATATTAGATCCCCTGGGGCTCCAGTTAAGGTGGCTGTGAAGCACCTGATTTGGCTGTGCTGGCTAGTTTTATGTCAGCTTGACACAAGGTATAATTATCTGAAGGGAGGGAATATCACCTAAGAAACTAACTAAGAAACACCTAAATGATGCCATCCTGGGCTGGTGATCCTGGGTTCTGTAAGAAAGCAGGCTGAGCAAGCCATGGGGAGCAAGCCAGTAAGCAGCATCCCTCCATGTCCTCTGCATCAGCTCCTGTCTCCAGCATGCTGCCCTGTTTTAAGTTCCTGTTCCAGCATCCTTTGATGATGAACTGTGGTGTGGAAGTATAAACCAAATAAACCCTTTCCTTCCCAACTTGCTCTTGGTCATGGTGTTTCATCACACCAATAGTTACCCTGACTAAGATGATGGGTGTTAGAAACCAAATCAAGTCCTCTGCCAGAGCAGTAGGTGTGCTTAACCATGGAGCCGCATCGCCAGCCCCATCACAGATCTTGATTTCAGTTCTCAACAACAACAACAAAAAAAAACCCAAGCTGTATAAGATGAAGATCCTCTCTAGCTCCTTGCCCTTGGAGAAGCCAATCACAGGAACCTTGGCCATGGTGGTCCTTCAGACGCTAGGCTTACCAGAAGCCCATAGGTATCCAAGGAGAAGGTGGAGGAAGGCATCCTTTTCTGGACAGCTACGCACCAGGCTGAGGTACTGTGTATCCATTCTCTACCTGGCACACAGAAAAGTATGGCCCAGTGGTAGATTCTTCTAACTCAAGTAATAGCCTGTGGTAACTGGGAAGAAAGAAAGAAAGAAAGAAAGAAAAGGAACTATGGAAATGATAGTTCATTGGGTAAAGATGCATGCTGTCGAGCCCACAAGCTAAGTTTGATCCCTGGAACCCGCATGGTCAAAGGAGAGAACCAACTACCACAACTTGTCCTCTGATCTCTGTACACACCCTCCCTGCCCTCCCAAATAAGTAAAAAAGAAAGTGGGAAGATAGTTCAGTCATTAAGTACTTTCTCCACAAACAAGAGGACCCATGTTCCAGACAAATGTTGAATGTTGAAGCACCTTTGTAATTCCAGCATTGGGGAGACAGAGACAGGTAGATTCCAGCTACTGGGGGAGTTCTTGGCTAATGAGAGACTATCTCAAAAACAGAAGGAGGAGAGATCTGAGGGTCAGCACCCGAGGCTGATTCCGGCCTCCATGTGCATGTGCACACACAACCACACACACCTACCACACAGACACAGCACAGCTTACAGTCTAGGATCCTTATAAAAATAGCAGTGACTGTGGGCTGATTGTAAGCCAGCCTGGGCTGCATCCTCACCACCCCCAACTCCCCAGCACATACCCCCCTGAGTATACAATGGAAAGACCAGTGAAGATCAGGCAACCTTTTCCCTCTCATTTTCCCAATCATCTATTCCAATTCAGCAAGCCTCTGCTTCCATTTTAAAGAGCTCGTCATCTGTTGGCAGAAGAACACATTCTCCCTGGCCTTTTCATCTGTCAGTCTGGAGATGCTGACCGTGGACAGTCTGGGGCAGCAGGAGGAGCCCTGGGCAGGAAAAGCAGACTTGGCTGTGCTCTCAGCTGTCTAACCTTGGCTGATACTGGTCTCCTGGCCTCACCTTTTTCTTCTGTACAATGACAGTGAACTGTCTGCCTATTCTCTCCCATCCCCAGAGTCCGTAATGCTATAATCCAAAGTCCTCCTTGGCTTTGTCTAATTTTTTCAAAATCGGGGTAAAGAGGGAGTAGCCTAGCAGACAGCCTTGTGGATGTCAGAAATAGGACAGAGCCAGATAGGAGCCTGGGGGAGGGACAGAGGGCAGGGAAGTGGGGCAGGGCAGGTGCAGAGTCCACAAACCCAGCTGCCCAGAAAGCATCCATGAGTATAAGAGACTTAAGGAATGCCTTGACAGTAGGATTGTGTGGGTCTACTAAGAATTGACTATGAGCCTCCAAGTTGAGGCTTAACAAATCGGATAAAGGAACTTTTCCCTTCCTATTTGAGAGCACCAGGCATCATGCCATTCCTTGGGAGTGCTCAGGGTATTGGTCCCCTGCCTTTTGTACCAGTGTGCCCACTTGGAGACAGTGGGATTCCATCTCTTAATGGGGCCAGCTACTTCAACTCCCTGTGTCCCTGAGTTCTTTTGCAGAATGGGTGGAAACAATAGCATAATTGTTAGGGGTTGAATGAGGTTGCATGACTTAATAAATGGACTCCTGCTTCAGTTAACCATGGGAAGACATTCTGAGAATGCATTGTTGGATGGGTTCACCCTTGTACAGAGAGCACAGGCTGTGTAAACTAAAATGGCCGCAGAATTAGCAACTGCGCATAATACACAGACTTCCATTGCACAGCCAGTCCATGACAGGAATACATGGCAGTGTGTAAACGTGTGCTAGCAATGCCTTCTCTTCCTTGATGTGTGTTAGGTTTTCTTACTACTCATAGGATTCTCAGGACTGAGGATACAGCTCAGTTGAGAAGGTATTCACCTAGGGTACACAAAGTCCTCGATTCGATTCCCAACACCACATAACTAGACAGGATGGTGTGTACCTGTAATACCAGCATGTACTTGAGTTCAGGCCCGTGGCCCCACATGCTGCGAGAGAGAACTGGCCCCTAGACTTTGTCAAATCGTCTTCCACATGCCTCCACCCACACAAGTACGTCAATATAATATTGAAAACCAAAATTATAAAAATAAAGAGTTCTTGCCCACTAACTCAGATAGCACCTGGTAGGAACTTCACAAGCTACAAAGCACTCTCGACGCCGGGAGCAAATGTCTATCTTTGAGATGATGGAATGAAGTGTTGGAGACTTTAGAAGAGACAGTCTCCCTTAAGGTGTGGATAGGGGTTTGGGTACCCTGCCTCCTGCAGGGAGAGTTACACTTGTGGGAGGCAGCACAAGGCCCAAGGCTGGAATGATGAATGGCAGATTCTCAGGCTTTGTTCTGGGTGCTTAGGGAGTCAGCAGAGCAGCCACCGGAGTCACGTGACCCACCGGTCCACTGGCCATTGCTGCTCAGTGCTGAGCTGCTCTTCTAAGTAGCATAGCAGCAGCCCAGCTGTGTGTCGATCACTGAAGCTCGAAAATAAAAATAACAAAAGAGCTGTGGGGGAGAAAAGGCCCACGGTGGGCAGCAGAGACCAGGCTCCGGAAGGTCTTTCCCAAAAGCCAAAACCAGCTTGAGAGGCAGGAGGCTCAGGCTGCTAGGGAATATCCTGAGGACGGGTTGCTTCCAGAAGCTTCCCAGCCCTACCCCCCCCCACCCCCCCACACACACACTCACTCACACTCTCTAATAGCCCTAGGATATGTTCATTCTTAGCTCTTAGTAAACACAGCTGTTGTGATTGTAATCTACCCAGAGGCTTTCGCCATTACTCTAGCTCTAACAATTTGGCAGCTGATGTAGGAAGAATGGTGTGGAGAGAGCAAAAGGCGCAGTACTCTCTCTGTGTGGAGGGAGGGCATCGGGAGCTGGCCACACAGGATACAGAGTACAGCAGCATAGAGAGTCCATGTGAGTCCTTGGGAACCTGTGCTTCCCAAGGAAGTGGAGGAGACAGAGGCCCCAAACAACGACTGAGGAGCCTGGGGCCAGAGAACTTCCACAGAAAGTGTCATTAAGTCACTTCAGGGGCTTAGAGAGAGAGATGACCCCATCAGTAAGGCTCTTTCCATGCAAGCTTGAGGACCTAAGGTCTGTCCCCAGAATCCACGTGAAGAGGCCAGGCATAGAGGCATACTCTTACGATCCCAGAGAGGTTCACAAGCTAGCCAGGCTTGCCTGCTCAGTGAGCTCCAAGTCTGGGGGTGCAGAGAGAAGGCCTGTGCTGTGTCTCAGAAAACACTGTGGATGATGCTTGAGGAAAAACACATGGGGTTGTGCTCTGGTTCCCACACACGTTCACATGTGTGCACACACGGTCTACAGGGTTGTTTTCATCCATTGTAGAAAGTAAAGATGATTCTGCAGGAAGATGGATCCAAAATACCCCTGAATCTACTGTGCTCTGGTAGCTACAGTCCTCTGAGTAGGGTATGCGTGCAACCAGGTTGAGATTTCCTCTCCAGTTAGATTAAAGGTACCCAGGGTTTTTATTTTTTATTATTGTTTTGGTGGTTGTTGTTGTTGTTGTTGTTGTTCTTGTTTGGCTTCTCTAGGCCACACCAAATAAACAGTTGGCTTGGGCCACATATTAAATCCAGGGGCGTCCAACCCAAAGCTACAGGTTGTGAGGACACTTGTGTTTTCTTTTTATGTGGCTCTAGATCTACAAGTTTTAAAACAAATGTCACCATCATTTAAGTAAGTCCTGGCTTTAGACTGGGCAGCATTCACAGCTACTCTGGGCCACAGGTTCATTGTATAAACTTTGATGGAGAAACCCTGAGGAGCTGGGTGAAAAACTGTCTTAAACGAAGAAAGGAAATACCAATAAAGAAAAATACCTGAAGTTCATCTTGGGCCCTCTTCTTGCACCACGACCATGCCCTGAAACACTCACAGGAAGACCTTGACAGAAGTTCTCAGTGACTCCTAAATCTTCAGCTCTCAGGAACTTAGCCAGTGCAGCAAACTCTCAGCGGAGAAGAAGGAAGCAGAGGACTGGCTTTCTGCTTGCATCTTGTAGATGTTTGTTTGTTTGTTTGTTTTGTTTTGTTGGAAGCATTGGCACCTAAATGGCTTCCCCTGCCAGACAGAAAGGTGTAAGAGTCATATTTGTGTAGAAACTCAAATCAGAAAATTTGCCTACACTGTAGAACCTTCTACATGCAAAGCTTGTCACCAAGCCTTGGAACAGGTTCTACAAGGACAGAGCCTATTGATAGAGTTATATACATGTATATGTGTGTGTGTGCACATATGTATGTATGTATGTATAAAACATTTATATATTAATTAAAAGAAGATTTGACAGTGTGGGCTGTTTGTTTGGAGCAGAATCCATTGATTTATTACAAGAAGTATGGTGACATTGAGAAATAGTGATGAAGCAATTTAGAAAATATTTTTGAATGTAATAGCATTCATGCTTCTAAAATCGTATTTAGCATCTATATGCAATTTTATGCTTAAATAACATTTATATAGGCAGCATATGCTCATGAATTCCGGCTGTGGCTGTGCAGACCTATGTACTGAATAAGCCCATCTGTTCTGGAGATGAGCCAGAGCCCTGATCTCCTCAGAGGAGGATGGAGCTCCAGGGGAGCCTGGATTTAACCCTGCTGTATTGAAATGTTTTAAGAAAGGCTGCCCTTGACTTCTCCCTTCTTTGAGCCTCTTTCTTACTAGAGCAGGGTCCTCCAGAGATAGTCAAGCTAATGTCTGAGTGTTCTCAGCACGCCAGGTGAGGTCATCACAGTGGTTACGGAGTCCTCGGTACGATAAAGCCCAGCTTTAAATGACAACCAAAGTGGGTAAAATTAAGAGGTAGCAGAGTCAGTAAAGTGCATACCCGCCAACATGCGGACCTCAGCTTGACCCCCAGAAGCCACCTAAAAAGCTGTGTGCCATGTGCACCTGGGGGGTGGGGGGCAGAAACAGAGATTTGGAGTTAGCCTGCCAGCCAGCTAGCCTAACCTACTTGATGAATTCCAAACCAGTGAGAGACCCTGTCTCAAAAAAAAATTTTTTTTTTAAAAAGGTCCCTGTACTTGTGTACCTATGCACAGAAGATGTATATACAGATACCTGAGGCAGCTGGAGGCTAAGGCCTGTTACAAGAATAAGATTTGAATTGAAGCATGAACTATATAGCTACTGCCCTTGGTCTGAGGGAAATGGGCTTTCACCCGTGACTTCTCTTCCGCATCCTCCTGGCTCATCCTCCAAATCTCAACAGCTTGGACAAGTTTTGAGGAAAGAACTCCTACCATCAAAACTCTTAATGTTTCTCACAGCTTTGCATGTGTCTGTGTATCTGTCTCTTTATTCTTGATTTCTGAGGCAGAGGGGACTCCAACAGCTCCTTTAAGAGACCTGGCCATTGTGAATGCTGCTGGTCCATTGAGCATATCCAAGCAGGTAGCATGGACTTAATTCTAACACAGCCCTTGACCTGTGCTGCTGGCCCCCTCTGTCACAGCAAGGCCCTAGAAGCACTGTATGTCCCCTGCCCCAGATGAGCAAGCATGCCAGTATTTTTGCTCTCTGCCACTGGACTCCAAATCCACCCCAAATCTCTGTGAAAAATGGTTGTGGAACCGGGAAATGTTTGTCCTTTGCAGCTGCCACTAGAGCGTTGCCTGGAGAAGCACTGAAAAGGCACTTCTGGGATACAGTGATCTAGTGCCTAATTCACTAGTAGCTCTTGTAACATAAAGAAGGAGGGAGGGAGGGAGGGAGGGAGGGAGGGAGGGAGGGAGGGAGGGAGGGAGGGAGGGCTGGGGACTATGAGGTCAGAGCTTAGTGTAAGCTTAAGACTTAGTGTGTGAGAAGCAAAGGCTAAGGAAGGTTCATCGTCTGAAATTCCTCTCTAATTGGCTTCTCCAGAGCCCCCCACAAGCATCTGTAGACCCCTAGAACAAGATTATACAGCAGTTTCAAGAAGAGGTCTTTAGGCTTGGGGAAATTGCTCATTCTAAAAAGTGTGCAGATTGGAGGACCCAGACTCCAACCCCAGACCTGCATAGAAAGCCCACTCAGAAGCCTTCTCCACTCTAGTCCTCGTGCCCTGATGGAAAGATGGGACTCCCACAAGACTTGCAGTCAGCCCCAGCCTGCTTTACTCAGTAGAGGCCCTGTCTCAAACCAGGGTGGAAAGCCAGGGCTGATCCAGGGGCTTCGGTGAACACACTGTGTCACACGCGTACCCATACTCATACACAGGCGAGCTTTAAGTGCAGGGTTAGAGACTGAACAGGATGTGTTTCCAGGTCCTATCACCAGCTTGCGTACAATACAACTCAGGGTCTTCTGACTTCCTTGAGACAATGGTTTGTAGACTAGGCCCGCCACATGGGCGTGGCTAAGTAGGGGCTGTTGCTAAGGTGCTGGGCTCCTCATGCAGACTAGGCTGGCTGTCAATTACCCCTCTCAGTCTAAATCCTTGCGGTTGTGTGTAGCTGCCCACCCCCTTCACCAGCCCCTCCGGCCTTGCTCTCCCACTCTCTCTCCTAAACTTTCCCATCCCCTGCTCAAGTCATCTATTCTTTGGCTCCTCTCAGCTCTGCCCCTGTGCATTGAGGCTTTGCTGTAATGAATTAGCACTGGTCTGGTACTGCAGTTGTGAAATATTATACCCAGGGCCTTTCAGAATTGCATATATCTGTTCTGAATATTCTGTTATCTTTTGGGGACTTTTTCTTACTCCCTCTCTAGAATCAAGTAATCCCTTCCAGTTTGAGTCTTTCAAGAATAAAATAAGAGACAGTATTGCTGTGGCTGTGACCCAAAAGATGGATAAATCACGGCTTAGCCACAGGCCCAGAGCTGGCAGTGTAAGTTCCTTGCCCTGGTGAGGAGACATCTGTAACTTTTCTAGAACTTCTCATCGCCAGCTGGATCAGGGATGCAAAGACTGTTTCCTGTACACACACACACACACACTGAGGGGGTGGGGGGCAGTGAGGCGATGAGTCAGAGAGGCAGAGACAGCCTGTCAGCCTCACTATAAGGAAGTGGTGCCCATCCTAATGGAGTCAGGACTCCTGCCCTGAGGCCACATGGACTGGGCTATGGACTTTTTGAAAACAAGGCCCCAATTAGTCATCCCCACATCACCATCCCCAGTACCCAGCCAAACCTAGACCAGGGGAAATACACAATGAGTATCTCCAGAGAATAACATGCGGATGTTCAAATAGAACTGGGCCAAGGGGTGGGCGGAGCATGAGAGGCATGCCAGCCCTTTCTGTAAACACTCAAAGCTTTTCACCCAAAGGTTCAGAAAGAGCAGGCAGCTTACACCCTAGAGTTGTGCTCTTATGGAGAAGAGACAAGGTTATGGGCTTTGACTGTCTTCTTGCCCTGTGTCTGAGGGGAAGGCAGTTTCAAGGCAGTTTTGCCATGTATGGAAAAAAAAGACACTTATGGTATGTAAGTCATAGGACTATAAGACTAATAAAGTCAAGAAGTGTTTGCTGTAGTACATAGTGTTTCTACTCAGGTTCTCAGGAATATTTTCTGTGAGCTTTTTTCCCCTCAGGCAAGAACAGTGTCTATATAGTTTCTGCTCTGTTACTATCACAGAAACCCAGTCCTAGACGGGGTAATCTGGAAAGAAAGGAGGTTTATTTTACTCACAGTTCTGGAGACTCCAGAGTTTTTGCTCGGCTCAGGGGAGATGGCAGGTGACCTCCTAAGAGCAACAAAACAGTCGAGGTAGTGAGACAACTAATGGTGAGACAGGAAGCTAGGAAGACCTTGTCAGTCATCCCCACCTCTTCCCCCCTAACCCCTCGCTCTCGTGAGACCCACAGAAACCTCTCTCTAAGCTACCCTCCCTGGAATCATAGCTACCATGCTCTATCCCTGGACATGGCTGCCTCCCATGTTCTACCCCTGGACATGGCTGCCTCCCATGCTCTACCTCTGGAAGCTTCCACACCTCTCAGAGGCTAAGATTCTGTGTTAACCTTCCAAACCACAGCAGCCTTCAGACTAGAGATGTTTGTCATTAGAGAAGGGATTGCAAGGTCATTTCCTGACCAGTACATCCCACGTCTGCCCCTAACCCACGAACTTCTTTGAATTTCATCTGCTGAACAGATACAAGGAGACCTCACAAGTCTGAATGCTGTAAACTAGAAGCATGCACGCTGCATTTTCTTGCTGCAGATAGTCTTCAGTAGCTGGTAACTATGACTATTGCTACTGTTTATACCTGAAATAGCCACAGGGGCCCCTGTATGAAAGGCTAAGTTGCCAACCTGTGGTGCTATGTGTGATGATGTCTTTGAGGGTACTATTGAGGATTCTGAGCTGGAAGGTTGCAGATAACTGAAGAATCTTCTGGCTGGGTGGGGTACCTCACTTTTCAAAGCCTTCATTATGTAACGTACATCAAACATTGGGTGTGTTTCTTACCAGATTTGTTTGTGCTGCATACCTGAGTGGTAATTACGTAATTACATTAACCATCACTCAAGCTGATAAAATCACATTCAAGTAAAAAACATTTTCTTCTGTTCAAACTTAGGCTGTAGCTTTGGGAGATAGATAGAGATATGATATGATTTGATATGATATGATATATGAGAGAGAGGTGCTATTTAATTCTGAGTAATGAAGTCACCAGTAAAATAATGGGGGAAATGCACACACACACACAGAGCTGAGTTTGCTCTGGAAGTATTTGTGTACCAGGGCAGCATCTTGGAGAAAGCTTACTTAGGCTGGGATGTGGTTCCTTTAGAGAGCTTGCCTAGAGTGCACAAAGCCTTGGGCTTGGTCTACAGTACCACCCAGAGCAGTGTGATGCTGAGAGCCTACCTCAGCACTCAGTGTGTAAAGAGTAGAAGGGCCGGGCGTGGTGGCGCACGCCTTTAATCCCAGCACTCGGGAGGCAGAGGCAGGCGGATTTCTGAGTTCGAGGCCAGCCTGGTCTACAAAGTGAGCTCCAGAACAGCCAGAGCTATAAAGAGAAACCCTGTCTCGAAGAAAAAAAAAAAAAAAAAAAGAGTAGAAGGATCGGAAACTTAAGGTTCTCCTCAGTGACATAGTGAGTGCAAGGCCAGCCTCTTATCCATAAAAGATACTACCTCAAAGTAAAGAGAGGGAGGGGTGAGGGGAGCGAGGGAGTGGGTAAGGGGTGAGAAGGGAGAGCAGGGAAGAAACGAAGAAAAGAAGGAAATTAATTGTAGAGAGTGTGTTGTAGTGTGTGTTTTGGGTGAGATAAAACACTCCCTGACTATAGGCATCTCTTTATTTTCTCCTGGTGCCAGGATTCGTTAATTAGCTGGTAATGACTTCCTCTTCTTTGCATTTCCCTTATACTGCTGGGCAAGTGCTCTACAACTGAGCCGCATCCACGGTCCTTTATTTTTCCCTCCCTATGTTGAGCAAAACAACCAGTCGATAAATAAGAATCTCCATGGAGAGCCATTGGCCTATCTACCTCAGTGTTGACTTTTCTATGCTTGTTATTTAATGACATACAACTTAATGCACTATTTCTTACAAAACACCAACTCCCTCTGATAGAAATTAAGCATCAGGAGGAAATGCCAGCCAGCACTCTTCACTCACCTGCCTGTTGTGCTGCCTCTCATCAAAAGATGCTCCCTTGAACTGTTCCTCCCGCCATCTGTCCTGGGCTCCTTTCTACCCTGCCAGTACCCACTGCGGCCAGTTAGTGAACAGCATCCAGTGTCATGTCTGAACACTAAAGCAGGTTCAGTCACTCCAGCCCACACACTGTCCCCTGTTTTTATGTGACCTATGACCTAAGTATAGTTTCTACATTGTGAAAAGGTTGAGCAAGGCAAGCATCAAGAGTTTTTGTGGCAGAGCTGAGCTTATAAATAGAGATCTGTACCACCATCTTAAAATACTGATCCGAAGCCCAAGTTGTTAAGGAACTAGATAGGCAAGTGCCAGCCAGGCCTGACGTTGCCATCGGTCTAGGCACCTGCTGCATCCAGCCCCCATGGTTCTCCCTCTCCATCATTCTGGGCATCATCTTGTAGCTTGCCTTTTAAAGAAGGTTCCGAATGTTAATTAACTCTGTGTTTTCAGGGTTTCAGTCTTCTTCCTTTGCTTAGTTATAGCCATTCATTTAATAAGCCACAACAGACATAGTAGAATCAAATATCAGTTATTAAAAGGGCAATCTTTAAGGCTGGGGATGTAGCCCAGTTGGTAGAGTGTTTGACTAGCATGCATACAGCCCTGGGTTGGATCCCCAACACATGTAGAAGTGACCTGTGACACATGCCTGTAATCTCAGCACTTGGGATGGAGGGACAGGATGATCAGAAGTTCAAGGATGTCTTCAACCACATAGCAAGTTCAAGGCTAGCCTGGGCTACAGTGAGGCCTTATCTCATAAAAAGGAAAGGAAAGGAAAGGAAAGGAAAGGAAAGGAAAGGAAAGGAAAGGAAAGGAAAGGAAAGGAACCACTGTTAAATTGTTGTTCTATGTGTTCTAGAGGTTGGACTGAAGTACTTGTGCTTGCATAGCTAATTAACTGAGCTGCCTCGTCTTGGCATTGTATTTGGATATCAATCTCTAAGATGTAAAACAAAATAAAATAAAATAAAAACCCACAGTCCCATTGTTACAACTGAACTTAATAGTAAGGCTTTCTTTCTGTCTTTTTGTTACTCTCTATATGAATATACACCACATGTATATTTATCTTCATCACCTGTGGGTGTCAGAGGACACTTCTAGGTCCCCTGGAGTTGGAGTAATAGGCAGTTGTGAGCCACCTGTTGTTAGTGCTGGGACCCAAACTCAAATCTTCTACCAGCCCCTCCCAGCAACCCAAAAGCTCTTAGCTACAGAGCCAGAGGCAGAGCTCCGTGGTGAGCGTGTGCCTACAGTGCCCAAGGCCCTGGGGTCCATCCCCAGAACTAAAGACGAAAATGTGCAGTCACCTTCCGTGGAGATTTCATTGCTGAAGCAGCTGACTCCACTCACAGCCTACATTTTCCTAACTGTATACACCAGATAGGATTTATGCTTCTTTTCTTCCTGCTCCATTTTCTGAAATTGGTAGATAAGATACAGTGTCTGGCCTAAATGCAGATTTGATTTTGCAAGACTCCTTAATCAGAGGCATGAGCTGATAATGTCTGCAAAGCACAAGACATCAAGCATCTTGCTTTTCTCTTATAAAATGTTTAGTATTTGTTATATTTTAATTAGAGGAAAACTTGGGAACATGTTCTCCGCTTCCACCACGAGGGTCCAGGAGTTGGACCTCAGATCATCTGGCTTGGCTGCAGGCACCTGTACATTGTGAGCTATCATGCTGCCCCCAGTATCCTGATCTTAATGTTAGCGGACACTGACAATCATTTCCCAGGCCCATTTGTTCCTCTGTTCTTGCTAGTGATACCCGCCAGCATATACCGACTGTCTCTATACAGTTCCTTAACTTAAGTGTGGATAATGCTTCTCAGCCTGTTGGGTTTTCATTTGTGTGTGGATGTATGTGTGGGTGTGCTTGTGTGTGGATGTGCATGCAGGTCTGCTTATCTCTCTCGTGTGTGTGTGTGTGTGTGTGTGTGCATATGTGTATGCATGTGGGTTGTGCTTGTGTGTATGTGCATATGCCTGTGGGTGTGCGCATGTGTGTGCATGTGTGTGTGTGAATGTATGTGTGCTTGTCTGTGTACATGTGTGTATGGATGTGTGTGCATGTGCATGTGGGTGTTCACATGGCTGTGTGTGTGTGTGTATGTGTGCGCTTGTGTGTGTGGATGTGGGGGGTGTGCTTGCGGGGGAGCATGTATGTGTGTGTGTTTGTGTATCTGCATGTAGGAATGCTTGTGTGTCTGTATGTGGATGTGTGTGTTTGTATGCATATTTATCATCCACTTTGCCGCTCTGGTTTCTCACTGGCCTGGGCAGATTCACCTAGGCATTCTGGCCAGTGAGCCTAAGAAATTTGCTTGTCTCTGTGTCCCCAGTGCTGAGTTTGTAAGAGAGCATGCATCACCACACTGGGGCTCCCTTTTGGTTTTTGTTTTGCTGTTTAACATGGTTTCTGAGGCTCAAATGTGGGTCTTTACACCTGCAAGGCAAGCCCTTTACCAACTGAGGTATCACTCCAGCTCCTGTTACATTGTTCTTATTGATGCTGTGTTAACTAGGAAATCTAACATATGAATGCTAACTTGGGAACCATCTGGAAAGTCAGACCTGGAGAACATCTGCAGAAAGCGCCTCCTCTGCTTTTCCCAGACCCACTCTTTTCTAAAGGAGAGTTTTTCTCACTTGAATTTTTCCAAGCCAACTTCAGCCTCAGCCTCCATGTGCCCACATATGCCACACCAGCTGAACTATCAGACCAGCCAAACAGATAGGTTCCCAGTGATTAATTTTTTTCCTGGAGACCCCGAGGCCCTCAGTCATGCACATATGGTGTCTGATGGCTTGGTAGCTGAGCTAATGCTGTATGAAGGTGACCTGAATACATTTGGAATTAGACCTAATGTGGGCTGGGCCACGCTGCCCCTATAGAAGAGCTGAAGAGTCCCTGTTCTTCCCTGAATGGGTGGGAGATGCTTTCTCAGAGGAACTCAGTCAGGTTCAGCTCAGAGACTTTGTCAAAGACCAGGGAGTAAACACTCCATCTTAGGAATCTTGGTGCTGGACTCATTCACTCTTTCCCACGGTCTGCTGGATTTAGAGAGCAGTTTCATTGGGAATATTCAGTGGTCACAACAGGGAAGACCCTGGGGTGTCTCCACTGCCTTTCTCTCCTGCCCAAAGCACTTGATGCCACTGATTTCTTACAAGGTTCCAAAATTCAATGTTCTGAGTTGCCATTTTGCCTTCAGTTTGTTTGATTGCTACAGCTGCATTCATGAACCATATGTGTGTGTGTGTGTGTGTGTGTGTACATGACACACATGACAATACACATATTGTCTTAGTCAGGGTTTCTATTCCTGCACAAACATCATGACCAAGAAGCAAGTTGGGGAGGAAAGGGTTTATTCGGCTTACACTTCCACACTGCTGTTTATCACCAAGGAACTCAGGACTGGAAATCAAACAGGTCAGGAAGCAGGAGCTGATGCAGAGGCCATGGAGGGATGTTCTTTACTGGCTTGCTTCCCCTGGCTTGCTCAGCCTGCTCTCTTATAGAACCAAGATTACCAGCCCAGAGATGGTCCCACCCACAAGGGGCCTTTCCCCCTTGATCACTAATTGAGAAAATGCCTTACAGTTGTATCTCATGGAGGCATTTCCTCAACTGAAGCTCCTTTCTCTGTGACAACTCCAGCTGTGTCAAGTTGACACAAAACTAGCCAGTACACATATATACATATATTTCATGAAATATATGTATGTATATATGTGTATGTATGTATACACACACACACACATATCTTTCTCATATATAGATACTAATTCACTGATAAGACTATGCCCAATTAGGGGTAACAGGGAAGTAGTTCAGTTGGTGATGTGCTTGCTGGGAAAGCATGGGACATTAGTTCAAGCCCCAGATCCCACATAAAAATACAGACCATGGTATGTATTTTAACTCTAGTGCAGAGAGGCTCCCTGGGGCTCCCTGGCCAGCCAGGCTAGCCTATTGATAACTTCAGGCCACTGAGACACTGTCTCAAAAGAGAAGGATGGCCTTCTGGTGATGGCAGCCAAGGTTGTCCTCTGGCTTCCATATGCATGCACACATATATACACACATATGAATATCTATATGCACGTAAGCATGATTGATGACTATACAGTACCATAATGGTGTTCTTCATATTATTAAATGTTATGAACCAGAGCAAACATTTTCACATTTTTTCTTATCCCCTAGAGGGTCCATCCCACTCTGGGTCTGTATCTTGAGGTCCCAGTCAAGCAGTATACTCCAAACAAGCCAAGTACCACAGTGCGAAGTGCCTTCCATTACTTTGGGAAGTCAGAAAATACAGGAATTACCTTAATTTAATAAGGAGGTGGTTTTGTTTTCAGAAATTACATTTTACTCAGATCACAAGCCTCAATTGTTATCGGAAGGCCCTAGGTTCAGGTGGGTGAGCCCACTTCTCAGGGGCTTTAGGTCCCTTCCCCAGCCTGCTGTTCCTTCCTGGGGTATGTCTGTGTTAGTTAGTCCTGGTGATGCTGAGCAGAGCCAAGACGAGACGCAGGGTGCAGTAGGGGGAAGTGGGAAAGGGAAGGGAATAAAAACATAGAGGACATTTCCCGGAAGCACAGGGAGCTCCTGCTCTCCCTGTTCCTCCTGCACCCGAGCCCTTCCTGCTTCCCCACGAGGGCCCCTCAGCTTCCCGCTGGCAGCACCCCCCTTCCTAAATACATTGTTGGCCACCCTTCATGCTCCAGTGCTGATTACAGGCATCACTTTTATTTTGCTAGCTTCATGTTTTCAAGAAATCAGGAATAGAGTGAAGACATTACAGACGGCACTCGGCTTATTTGGAGGGGAGGAAAGGCAGGATATTCTTAGCTCCTCTCTTACAAATCAGCCATCCCTTTAAAGCCGGCTGTCAGCTGTCTTTGGGGGAAAAAAAACAAAAAAAACAAAAAACAAAAAACAAACCAAAAACTCTGCCTCTGCCCTTGAATCAGAATCTCAATCTGTACACCTCGACAAAACAGAGAGATTGTGCCCGCGGTTTAGAAGGTGCTGCTCATTTTGACCAGAGCTGGGAAGGAAGAGAATCTTGGGTTTTAAAGTGGCTTGGTCTGTCACCCGTCAGGTCCTAGCCCCCAACGGCAGCAGGCTGACACTTGGAAGTCTGAGGGTAGAGATTATGCACTTTATTACCAGTCTGCACATCCATCATCCTGAAGCCGGGGTATGAGCACCCGTGGCACAGGCAGAGGCCTGGGAGAGGAAATTGAACAGGTGTGGCACTTCGGGGCTCTGGATGGAGATGAGAAACCTGCCAGAGCAAATGCGTAGCACTGTAAAAGCAAGCCAGTCCAGAGGCTGCTGACATTAGTGGGGAGCCCTGGGTCAATAGGCTCAAGACCTGTTAGGTATCAAAACTTCAGGACAAATGGCTAAGTGAGGTGCCCACTTAACACATCAAAGAGAACTGTCCAGCCTCCCTCTGTCTCTACCCACCAGTACCTGTCACAGAGTCATCCTGCATAGCATGCCCCAAGCCCCATCCTCAACCTCTCCAGCCCCGAAGCTTCTTCCCTTCGCCCAGCTTCCCTTTCCCTAATTAGCCCAGCAGTTTTGGTTATGTCCTCTTAGGTCCCATGTGCTCTCTTGGCTCCTGGTCCTCTCTTGCCCTCTCTTCTCCTCCTCACTCCATCTCCCCCATCTCTCTCCACTCGTGGCCCAGTTCAGTCTGAGGCCCAGTTTAGCCTGATCTCTTCCCTCTTATCTGCAGTAATCTCAACTATATGTAGGAATGTCAGAGGCTCATTTCTCATTCAGTATCAAGTTAGCAGATCCCTAGGCAAGGAACAGGTCTGCCCTTCACTGCACCACGCCCTTGGGTCAATTCTGGGGCCAGTGTTGTATTCTGGGCCCAGACAGTCAGGTGTAAGTCAGGAACGGAGGGGTATATGTAGAAAGAGAAAGAGAGAAAATAAAATGGGGTCAGGGAGCTAGGCCTCTTCAAACCACAAACTTTTAAAAATGTCTCGTGTTTCTGTGAACACCCCTGAAATGCTAGGGCAGGTTTTGTTGGGTTTGGTTCATTTGGAATTGAGTTCTATGAGAGGCAGGGCGTGGGGGCTGAAAATGTTTGTTTTTGGAGTATTTTTTTAAACAGGATCTTCTCTCAAGAGCCAAGATGATCTCAAAAAACTTATCTTTAGACCTGGCTATTGTGCTTCATTTAAAAAAAAAAAAAAAAAGGAGGGGGAGAGCCAGAATGTTCGATAGAGCTTGGTATGGTGAAGTGGGAGGGGTGCCTCAGTGGGCCCATGTTGAGGCATCCTTTCCCCTTGAGGTGCCAGCCATACAATGGATTTAGTATAGAATTGAGTTTATTTGGGGGCATGGGAAGGGGAGGTGAGAAGGAAGTAGAAGCAGAGGGCAGGGGAGGGAGAAGGAGAGGCAGAGGGAGAGAGAGGGAGGGAGGGAGGGAGGGACGGAGGGAGGGAGAGAGAGAGAGAGAGAGAGAGAGAGAGAGAGAGAGAGAGAGAGAGAGAGCAAACATCCAGGAGCACGTGGAGAAAGGGGGAAGGAGGAGGAAAAGCAGAGAGGGAGAAAGGGGTCAAAGAGAGAAGAGGCAGAGAGATCAAGGAGGGGCCAAACAGCCACTTTTATAACAAGCCAGGCCTACCCAACTGTTGCCAGGTAACTGTTGGGCAGAACCTAGAAGGAAAGCTAAAACTAACCTTGAACTCAGGCAATTCTCCTGATTTAGCCTCCTGAAGACTTGTATTACAAGTATGATCCACTATACCTGGCTAATGCAACAGGTTGGGGGAGGGGGGTTGTTTTGGTTGGTTGGTTGGTTGGTTGGTTGGTTTGGTTTGGTTTTTTGGTGGAGGGAGGTGGGAGAGAGTTTTTTGTTTGTTAGTTTGTGGGGGTTCTATTTTGATGTGTATGTGTGTGTTTGAGTCTACATGAGTACATGTAGACTAGAAGACAGATCCTTGGCGCTAGATCCACAAAGTTAACAGCAAGGGCTAGGAACCAAGATGGGAACCGTCTGAGATGCTCTTAATCTCTGAACTATCATCTCTTCTACCCCTAATGGAATAGATTTAAGAGGTGTATTTGTTTTGTTGTATTGTGTTTTGTTATGTTTTTTAGACAGAGACTCATGGAGAGCTCTGGCTGGCTTTCAGCTCACTATGAAATCAAAGGTTACCTTGAACTGATCCTTCTGTCTCCCTACCTATTGAATGCTGGGAATACAGACATGCACCACTAAGAGAGCCCAGAGCTTTCTGCATTCTGGGCATGCACTCTACCAGCTAAGCTGCAGCCTCTTCCCGAGAGTTGTTCTTTTCACACGCAAAAAATTAAAGCTTGGGAGCTTGCCCAAGAACCCACAAATTAGTCACCAAACTGAAATAAAAATGTCGATTATTTTAGACCAGCAAGATGGCTTAGCATGTAGAGCTAGAGAGATGGCTTAGCAGTTAAGAGCACTGACTGCTCTTTCAGAGGTCCTGAATTCAATTTCCAGCAACCACGTGGAGGCTCACAAACATCTGTAATGGGATCCGATGTCCTCTTCTGGTGCATCTGAAGATAGGAACAGTGTTCTCATATATATATAAAACAAAAACAAAAAAATCTTTTGTTTTTTAAATGGCTCATCAGGTAAAGGTGCTTGCCACCAAGCCTGATGACCTCATTTCAAATCCAGGGACCGACATAGTGGAAGAAAAGAACTGAGCCCCCAAATTGTCCTCTGACCTCCTCTGCGCGTGCATACACGTGTGCACACACACACACACACACACACACACACACGATATGTCTTCTAAACTCGATTTTTTTTTCAAATCTAGAATATTTGTTTGACCTCAACTTCTTACCATGTTAAATGTAACTAGAGTCCCAGATCCCGGGGCCAGGGCCATGTGGCTAACTGCCCGTTTACAGATCCTCTGCTCAGCCTTACACTAAGCCACTATACTCAGTCTGTGAAGTTGCCAGTGAGGCCTGACAAGCATGAGGTCTGCAGAAGCATCCTGGGTGTGTTTGAAGCCGTGCTGTCTACCACACTTCATCATTAGAATAGCGAGTGTTTCCTGGCACATTCAGTTGCTGTCTTACGCGGAGTCTGCCACCTTCTTACTGTGCAAGCACCACTGTCACAGTTGTGACCTGCCTGATTCTGTTTGGCTCTCCTGATATCCCCAGAAAGGTGATATTCAGTAATGATTGCTCTCCAAAGAAAGGAATGCCTCTAAAGCATCAACTTCCGGAATGGGAGGATGAGTGTGTGTGTATGTGTGTGCATGAGTGCACACACGAGCCTGTGTATAACATTGTGTGTCTTCCTATTATGCACCTCGTCTTTCAGGCTTAGGTCTCTCACTGATCTGGAAGCTTGGGATTTCCTCCAGGCTGCCTGCCCAGTGATTCTCAGGGTGGTGATGCTCCTCCCAGGTGCTGGCACTGTAGGCATGCACCATAGTACCAGCTTGTATGTGGTCCTGGGTTCTAAACTCAGGTCCTCATGCTTCTGTGGCATGTTCTTTATACCCACTGAGCCATCTGCTCCTTCATGGGATAAATTCTTAGTAAAAAGTTTCAGCCCCATACTGTGTGTAGCTGTTTCTTCATGTCATGGTGGCTGCTGTGGCTTCTGTAGTTTGAATGATGTTGTTGTTGTCGTCGTTTGTATGTGTTAAAGGTTGGAGGAACATCTATGCTATGGCACACATATGGAAATCAGAGGACATCTGTCTTCTGCCAGGGGTTCTAGGGATCTAGCTCAGGCCTCCTGGCTTTCATGTCAAGTGCCATTACCCTCTGAGCCATCCCTCTGGACCCTGACTTGTGTTTTATGTAAATAAAATCAATGAATGGAGCCATTCTTGGTGTCGCACAACACCTACTACCTTTGTAGGACTCAGAAGTGCATACATTTCTGAGAGTGTCACAGCAATGCATCCTTTATATGTGCCCCTTACACCTCCAGCCATAGAAGGTAGCAGAGGCATCCAAGCCACCTCCATTTTACAATGAAGGATGAACATGGATACTGTACATACAGGTGGGCCTGGATGACTTTATTTACCCTCTCTGGTTTCCCAGAACCATCCCAGAGGCTCATCTCCATGGATCCTACCTCCTAGATTACTATATAGTCACTTCATGTCAGATAGACTGCTAAGTGTGACTCTGTGTGTGTGTGTGTGTGTGTCTGTGTGTGCCTGTGTGTGCATACAGTGCCTTATGAACATTTCAGGATGCCCTGTGCCTTTCACACTCATGTGTACAGGCTTGCATGCACATGTACCAAAATAATAATAATAGTAATAACAATAATAATAATAATAATAATAATAAAATATCCTGGGTTAAGTTGCCTGGCATAATCCAGACAGCTTTAGGGGAGCTCCAACTTGCATTGGGCCATCTGCCTCCAACACAGCACTTTAAAGAGCCTTGCCCAGCCTCTCCCTGGAAACAGCTCTGAAATTCACAGGGCGGAGTCACCCTTCATACCAGGCAGAGAAGGAACTTTCTCCTGTACCATTTGTCTGAAACAACACTTGGAGCTTGCAGCTGCCAAGGGAAAAGGTAGTTATTGGAAACTTGCCATGCCTGGGCTTCTACAAGGAGCGGACTTTGAGTGAAAGTGCTTAGCCAGCTTTCTTTCATCCTGACCCTCACCTGTCTGGTAAAGAGTGTGTCCAGTGCCCAGAAGCATCTTGCTGGGATCACCATCCCTCTCAGTCTCCATCCTCTGACCTTGATTGAGGCCTACCGGGGAAGGCAAAAGATCCTGTGAACAACCCTGCCACTCCCAAACTCCCAAAATCAGGAGGAGCAGATTGTGGCTCTTCCTGCACCGGTCACTGAAGTGACACCGTCCAACACAAAGTCCCAAGAGTATGCTGTTTTTCTGAACCTCTTAGAAATAGGGCTGTGTGAGCCAAGACGCACCGTGATCATCTCCCCTCCACCCGAAAGCCCCTTGTAGCACTGAGCGGAAAGAGTGGCATTTCACAGGCTATGAGAAAAACCAACTGTCTGAACCCTCACACGGTGGAGTTACTTCTCTGCTCTTTGGATTCAATTTGGGACAGACTCTTTCTCTCTTAAACAGTAAAAAAGACTTATCCTTCTATTACTCCCCATCCCAAGAACGATCCCATTGCAGTAATTAAAGTACCCACTTGAGCTTAGTCACAGAAACTCTGAAGAGCCTTTGAAGTTAGGCTTTCTTCCTTGACCGCCAAGTCCTGCTTCCCCCAAGAGTTCTCACCTTCCCCAAGCCTCCTCATCCTTTCCCATCATCCCCCTGCCCACCCCACCCCCACCCAAGCCCTTTCTGGGACAAAGTGGGGAATAGAACTGACACTGCCTAGTGCCCCATCTCCTGGGCTCTACAGGTGACTAAAGCCAGTTCTCTCTAGTGAGATTATCAGGACAAGCCATCCTAGCCAATCAGTGAGCTCTGGATTCAGCTGAAAACCCTACCCCAAGAAACAAGGCAGCTGGGAAAGACATCTAGGGCCCACATTTGGCCTACACGCCACACACACACACACACACACACAACTACACAACTTGAATATTACCAGCATCCTTCTAACTTTCTTTGCCCTGCACTGTTTCTGGTTTTACTACCCAGGCAGAGCTGATAGCAGGCAGCATAAGGAGGACATTTTGGCACATGAGCCACAGTGGTCTGCTTCCAGCCTTCCCAGTCCCTTCCGTGAGCAGTGCAATGGAGCTGGTAGGCTTTGCTGCTGGAGGACTGTGTCAGTCCAAGTAGATTAACGGACATCATGGTCCATCAAGTGTCTGCATCCCCACTGGGGAAAAAAGAAACCAGCTTTCCAATTTGACGACCTCCTGCCCTCCTCTAAGCAGAAAGCAGGGTCATGGTAAAGGGTTTCTTGTTCTTGCAAACTTGCTAGCAGCTCCCCAGAGTCCTTTAAAAGGCATTTGTGAGATGCAGAAAGCCCTGAGACACAGTGTAGGAAACCAGGGAGCATGTTAACTAGGTGGCTCAGTGGGGACGTGAGCAAGCATTGAATGGAGCTGGGCAGAGCAGTGCAAGCATTGGTCAGGCCAGAATTCCCATCCCTTTATACCTTCAGGGATGTTATTAGCACCACAGTTTAAGATACCTTTATATGAATTTCATGGTTCTATTATGCATCTAGCAGGACTGTGAAATGTCATGGTCTCCTGTTCATAGGTATGAAATGTGTCATTGAGTTACAAAGACAGGAGTTACCACCCTTTCCAAGCCACCAGTCAGCCACTGTGTGCGTGTGTGTGTGTGTGTGTGTGTGTGAGAGAGAGAGAGAGAGAGAGAGAGAGAGAGAGAGAGAGAATAAGACCTCATGTGTCCTGCTCCGTCATCGTCCATCTCACTCCCTTGATACGAGTTCTCAGAACCTAGGCTTGTAGCCGGGAAGGCCCAGCATCCTCCTGTCGGCGCCCCAGCCTCCAGCTGTGCATAGTTGCATCTGGGGCTTTACACAGGAGTTTGGACTGAGGTGCTCACACTTGTGCAGAAACTACCCCACTGAGCCATCTTCCTAGCACATCGTTTTTATTTTAAGTGGTAGGTTCCATACAGATGAGGAGAAACGTCCCAGGGAGAGTCCAGCCATACCTACAGCAGAGAACAGGAATGTTGTTAAGTAGTGAGCTGTGTGGCACCCACGGCAGCCTGACACCCAGAACACCACATTTGCCAAAGAAATTGAGGCCATTTCCTGCACTGTTCTTATTCCTGAGCCATAAGAGGAGGCAGCTGAGGACGTTCTCATCCTCTGGTTCTCAGTTTCACCTCTCACCCTGGAGAGTTCAGTGTTGCTCAGATTGAATTGACTTCCCAAAGCTCTTAATGTCTCACCCCCTCTCATCCCTCAAGCTATAGCCAGAAATAGCCAGGGAGTTCTGACAGCATCCACTCCTTTACTCGCCTGCTCTCCTGTCCCTCTGCTTCACGCCCCCATGCCTCCAGATGAGGTTTGGGAGGTTTTCATTTTAATCAGTTAGATCAGTTGTTTTTAATGAGAATTTAAACTAAGCTAGAGACTTGCAAGCATTAGGAAGGCAGCAGGTTGCTCGTCTAAGGCCTCACAGAAGCATCTCATGCTATGGCTGTGAGGCAGGGATGGAGGTATGCCTCTGCACATGCTCAATGTACATCCTTCCTCCTGCAGTGCTAATCTGTGGATGATGGGGCAGTTAGGAATAGGTTGTTTTCATTGCCCTTGGACTTCTGCAGTCGGAGAAGGAAAGTTTTGGTGAGTGATCTTATCCCATTTACACACACACATACACACACACACACACACACACACACACACACCTACTTATGCCAGAAAGGGAACCCACTAGAGACTAAAGTAACATTTGCACAAAACTACAGCTTGGTAAACCAATGAGTTTTCATTGTAGTTGCTACAGAAGAATGGGTAAGGAATTACTTATAGGAGCAGGGATTACTCAAAAGCAGCCACATCCCAGGAAAGCCCATCGCAGTGTGGGTAACAGCTCAGTAAAGCAACAGTGCTTGGAGGCAGCTCAGCAGTCTTGAGAACTCTGCTCTGCAGCTGGACTGGTCAGTCTCTGCCCCCGTGGTTGTTTTCTGCATGTGTAACTGCAGAGGGGCCCTCAGGAATCTTGTGAGTGATGGACATGAGGAGTCTGCTTATCTCCTGCATCTCATGAGCATAGTTGTATGATCTATGCTTGTAATCCAGCCCTGGAGAGGTGGGGCATGGAGGCTTCCATACAACCTGAGCAAATCGGCAAACTCACAAAAACCAGGTAGATGGCATCCTAGGAGCAACATGCAAGGTTGCCCTCCAGCTTCCATGTGTGTGCATGCGCGTGCACACATGCCAAGTATTGCCTTAGCCAATGTTTTGTTGTTACACAAAATGTTTAAGGCTGGGAAGTCCCAGCACATGGCTATCATCTGCTCAGGGGCTGCCCAGGGTCTCTAGTTGCATCGCAACAAGGTTGAGGGCTGCATGCAGCCAAATAGCACAAGTGTGTTAGCTCAGGGATTTTTGACCCTTTTATGAAGCCATTGTTCCATGATGAGGGTCACCCCCACCCCCTAAGACTTCATCTAATCCTAATTACTTCCCAAAGGTCCACCTCCAGATACCACCAATATGTGAATTTCCAAAGCATGGCCTATTGGTATTAAATCCTATTAAATCCTAGCTGACATCCAAATGCTCCCCAGATTTACAGATATTACAATCTGGTGGTCTTTTAGTGTAGCAATTATACATTACAGTTACTACACAGGCTGGGTTCACCCCTGCAAACCATCACTCCTCAGTAACCCCATCTGGAAGTTAATTTATATCATCCTCATGCAAACTTATGGACTTGAACTACAAACACCCACATGTATAAACACTGTCCATATGCCTGCCTAGCATTGCTTCCCATGGTTTTTTTTTTCTTTTTTTTTTCAAATGGAGCATCCAGGCATAGTAGTTCTTTTGCAGTGAGGCTTGACCCTAGTCCTTCCTTGACATTTCAGACCTTTGGGGCCACAGGGAGGTCTTTTAAGATGCTGGTTGGGATGGTTCAGTCAGTAATGTACTTTGCCTCACAAGCAGGAGGACCTAAATCTGGTTCCTCGAGCCCATGTTAAAAAACCTGGGTACAGTGGCACACAATTGTAGTCCCAGGACAGGGGAGAGAGAGCTAGGAGGCTCCTGAGGTTTGTTGATCAGCCAGGCTAGGGCCAACAGCAAGCCCCAGTTAAGGAGATGCCCTACCACACACACACACACACACACACACACACACACACACACACACTGATGATGATGATGATATTAAATATTAATTCCAGCAGAATTTAACTGAGCAAGCATCAGAGAGCTGTTTTGAAGCAGGGTCAGGGGTGGGGATGGGGAGAGGGGGTGGGCTCAGGCATCAGTCCCTAATCTCTCCCTCAATCCAGCTGCTAACTAGGATGCTGTTTGAGTTTAGGAAGGTTACTAGCTAAAGGGTCACAAGGGTGTAAGAACAATAAATACGAGCCTGCTTGAGGTTCACAGGAGATTGGTGCCAGCTGCTGGGGTCAGAAGTAGATGAGGGCACCTGGTGGAGAAAGGTGACTTGCCTTTTTAAACCTGTTGAGTTCAAAGAAGCCACAAAATGGCTGATGGCAAACCTCAAGAGATGAGTGGCCACTCCAAGTTCAGGCCTGAGCTTTGAACCTGAAATACTTCCTTAGGCTCCTATAGCCATGAGTGGGCTTTCATCTGGGGAGCTACTGTGGTGTGAATTTGAGATTCCCCCTTAGCCCATAGGTTCACTTGGTCTCCAGCTGTGGCAATCTGGGAAATTTATGGACCTTTTAGTAGGTGGAGCCTTGCTGGAGAAAGTGTGTGTGTCACCGGGAGTGAGCGCCGAGGGTTTACAGCCCAGTCCAATGGGCTGTTCTCCCTGATTCCTGACTGACTGAGGCAGTGTGACCAGCTGCCTCCCACTCGTCCAGCATCCCCTCCCCACCATGACAGACTATATGCCCTCAAATTAGGAGCCAAAATCAGCTCTTCTTTGCTGAAGTTGCTTTTTGTCTGGTCTTTAGTCTCAGCAGGGAGCTGTCTGAGAGCCTCTGGAGCCGCTCCATTTGGAATAGAAACACTGTTCCGTCTCCCAGATTTCTACAAAACCACCACAAGACTGTCTATGATGAGATCTTAGTTCCTGTAGTCCTAATTACTTCCAAAGGTCTACCTTTAAATACCATTACCACTTGACTTTCCAAAGCATGAACAATTGGTAGATACACTAGCTGACATCCTAAGTGATGGCGAGATGTTTATTTGTGACTACGTGGTGGGAGAGAGGGTTAAGGTTTTCTGTGTTCTCAAAAGTTCTGCTTGGGACATTCCCCCCACCCCACCCCCCAGTTCTGATCACCTGCTGGGATCTCTTCAGTTAAGAGTTTAAATCCTCTCTGAAGGAAATCTCTTCTCAGACTTCACCACACCCAAGCATCCTCTGGGACTTGTTGAGCCTGTTCATAGTTTTCCTCCTGGCCTAAGCCTTCCTGCGTGGAACACCTCCGAGAGCCCCTGCCTTTCCTGGATTTGATCGTTGCACACGTGTGACCTCTTAGATCCTTCCGTTCCCAGGCCTTTGTCTGGGATCCTAATCTTCAATCTGTCTGAAGTGAAGGAGGTTAGACTCAAATGAAACCACATGGGCAGTTTGCTGCTGTGGCTTGCTGCGGGCGGCTGGGGCCTCCCCTGTCAGCAGCTGGCTGTTAGCAGGAAAGCCTCTTTTTGCATTAGGGACAGATGACTGCATCCACTTACAGCCCCCCACTTCAAAGCCAACAAACTCTCCTAAGAGGCGACTCAAGTGAAAATGTGGGGTGGATCTGGGGAGAGTTGGGTTTCCAGGACTATTTATGGGTATCTAGAGACTTGGGAGTGTAGAATGGGGTGGCTACAGCTTAGACATTAGATTCTTCCCATTTCTCTGCCTTGGTTTTGTTTGTTTGCTTGTTTGTCTTTAGGTAGTGTCTTATGTGTTGTGAAATATAATACACTGGGGCGGGGGGGGGGGCTGGCAGGCTCATGCTAAGGTGCCCCCCTGAGAAATCATAGCATGCAGCAGACCCAGTATAAAGGGGTCTTAGGGAGGAGGGGGTAAAGGCCTGGAGAAAGTAAAGACAGACAGGAGCAGAGCCACAAGGGCAGAGAAGGAGGGACAGAGAAAGACAGAAAAAAGGAAGCGGAAGCGGGGAGAGAGACCAGCTGGGCACATGTGGGAATGAGGAGCAAGCAGTGTCCTCTACAAGCCACCTGTATCTGGCAGTGGTCATGATATAAGCTGTTGCTAGGGCCCTGGGAGGAGCCTAGCAGAATTGCCTGTAAGCCACATTATGTGGCACAGGATGCAGTGGCTAGGTCATGTAGGGCTTCATGCATGCCAAGCGTGTGTTCTAACACTAAGCCATATCCCCACCCTGACTCCCTGCTTTTTCTTACACTAATCCTTCTCCATCTCCCTTTGTCTCCCTCCTCTTCTTCCCTCTTCTATTCTTCTTCTTACTCTGCCATTTCTTCCTCTTCCTTCCTCTTCTTCACTCTCCTCCTTCCCCTTCCTTCCCCTTCTGCCTCCCCTCCCTATTCTCCATCTCACTCTGGGTTTCTCTCACTCTCTCATTCACCTTGTTACCTGTGCTTACTCCAACACTGAGTGCCCTTTGACCCTCCAGCCCTCTGTGTTGCGCATTCTCAATGTTGGAGAGGATCTAGAAGGTCCTTTGGGACTTAGCAGCTTCCCTGGGACTGGGTCCACTCTAGGAAGACCCACACTAGGCTGGCCAGTAGGGAAATCAGCAAGGTTAAGGAGCCCCCTGCCTGCTTCTGAAGGAATGGGGATGAGATTCTAAGAATACAGAGGACAGATAGAATTTACTAGATGCCCAGCACTGGAACCCAAAGCCCAGAACCCTTCCAGTGAACTTAGAGGAGGTAGATGATCCTAAACAGGGCTCAGGCTTGAAGTAAGAAGTAGTTGGGGCTTATAAACTGTTCCACTCTTGTTTGGTCAGGGGACCACTTCCCTGAAATCAGGTCAGCAGCTTACATCCACACACACACACACACACACACACCAGACATGCTGTGAGACTGAGCCTGCGTCTCAGGCCTTTGCTTTATTCGTAGGCTGGCCTGCAGTCAGAAGGTTGTTTACAACCGGTTGTTACTCTAATGCATAAAATAGGTCATTTTAACTTGAACTTGGCTTTGAAAAGGTTTCCTCCAATGTCAGAGTGTTGTATGATAGCCACAGGACAAGGATGGCACACAGAGAGGCTTAGACCAGCTTCATTTGGGTTCAAGTCCACTTCTCTGAACTCAGGGCTGCTAGGGCCACCTCACCTCCCCCCCACCCTCCCTCGTTCCTTCAAAGTCTTTGGTCACAAACTGGCTATTATTAGATTTTTCCCACTGTGGGGCAAAAAAAAAAAAAAGACACTTAGAATGAGAAATTGTGTGGCCTACTTTGACACAACTGGAAGCCATTACAGAGCTTGAGTCCTTCAAATTCAAAAGGAAGCAGTGGGGTGGAGCACGCCATACACAATCCACTTATACTACTTAGTCACACAGACGCCAAAGGGAAGGGAGAAGGGACCTTGTTTCTTCGCCACAGGTGGTTTCGATTTTGGACCCTGAAAACCTGTGCCTGCAGATGTGGGACCTTCGGCTGAGTGTTCTCCACTGAGTCAGAGCACCTTAAAGTCCCCACTTAACCCCTCTGTCTCCTTTGGCTCACCTGGGTATTCTCTGCTCTCCAGCTGCTGGGTACATCAGAACATCCTGAGAGAAAGCCTCCTCTTCCCCACTGTCAGAGTGAAGTGGGCTGCAGCTCTGACAGCATGAGTTAATCATCACTTGAAATGCTGGCCAACAGGGGATGTTTGTATTCCCTGGAGACAGCTTAACAACTCTGGATAAATATTCCAGGCCAGCTGCCCGCCTTCTCCAAGGCTCATCCCTGCCCCACCACACACAAACTTCCTTCTCAAAAAATGGTGAGCCAAAAACAATGCACCGGGTCCCTAGGAAGTCCCAAAATCAGGATGATACTTTCAGACACTTGGCCATGATTGTTGTTATTCTGTAATATTTTACCATTTGTGTGCATACATATATATATATATATATGTATGTATATAAATATATATATAAATATATATATTTGACTATATATATATATAGTCAAATAATAATAGTAATATAGATACATAAACCTGGTTAGATACATGGTAATCACACACACACACACACACAGACGCTCACATGGTTCTGATTGCAGACTCATACAGTGGAAATATGACTGTTTCTGCCCTCAAGATCCAGACAGATTACTATTTTCATGTGTGTTTGTGTCTCTGCAGTATGAATGTGTAGGTGTGGGTTTGCATGTGTGGGGACACATGTATTGGTACATGTACATATATGCCTGTGTATGTGAGTACATATGAAGACCAGAGGTTGCCATCAGTGTCTTTCTTGATCTTTGTTCCCCTTAGGTATTGAGACAGAATCTCTAACTTGAACCCAGAGATGATGGATTCGGTTCATCTTCCAGCCAGCTTTCTGCAGGGATCTGCAGTCTCTGCTTCCCTAGCACAGTGATTGCAGGCAGGCCACCATCCTCACCTACTGAGCTACGTCTCCATCCCTCGGCCAGGCTGCATTTAAGATAAATCTCAATATCAGCATGTCACATGGCCAAGATCTCAGCATTAACCATTCTTATCTTTGTGCCCTGCAGCTCTTACAAGAGGTCTGGCCTACCAAGCAGGTTGTTTTACTAATGGCACTCTTTACTACTCTGCCCTCTCTAGAATAAGAAAATCTACCTGGATATCATTCACACGTACATGGAAGTGCACGCCACTGTTTATGGCTCCAGTACCAAGAACATTCCCAGTTACGTGAAAAACCATGGCATTCTCAGTGGACGTGACCTGCAGTTTCTTCTCCGGGAAACCAAGGTAACCTCCCTGCAGATTCATAAGAAGTCACAGGATTTATAGGTTTGTTCTCCCTGGCAGAACATGGGAGCAGAGTCTTTCATGCTTTCTTTTCATGGTACAGGAGAACTTTAGGCAATAGGTTAGGAATATAGCTCAGTGCTTGCCCAGAAACACACACACACACACAAAACCAGATGTGAGTTGTACTGTAGTGTCTCAAGTTTTAATAACTATTATTATTTATTAAAGTAATTCATGTAATGATTCCACAGAAACATTAGCTTGGGTTAGCCTAGGTATACTAGCTATAAGGTTTTCTGGGTGTTTGTGTACACATACAGTCTTTACAATTAAAGACCCTTACGTGTGCTTTAAAGTCTCAAATGTATCTGTGTATTGGCTCTAAAGGGGAAAGGTCCAAGCTGGACACGACGGTACATGTCTGTAATCCTAGTGCTGGGACTTAGAGGATCAGGAGCTCAATCCATCCTCAGGTGTGTCGGAGTTGGTTGACCCTGTCTAAGCTTTTAAGCAGTAACCGGGCAGTGATGCTCTAGAGCAGCTACTGAAAAAAGTTAAATTGTGGCTGTTGGGAGTTCATTCACTGATTCTTGTTCAAAATATGTATTTTTGCAATTAAATGTTGTATATATAGAGAGGATATATATATATAGTTATATAGTTATATAGTTATATATAGGTGTAGTTATAGTTTTATATATACATTAGTGATAGCGTTTTCCTGACATGTGAAAAGCTTTGGGTTCTATCCTCTGAACCCAAAGAAATAAAATTTAATGACCCTGTTTATGGAGGACTTGTCTTGTGCTGAGTGACAAGCAAGGACTTTGGGTGGAAAGGTAAGGCCAGGGATGACCATGCTCCAGGGATGGCCTTTTGATAGGGTAGCAGAGGCCACAGGTGCCACTGTGGCTCAGGGAACTAGGTCCCTGGCATGTTGTCCTCACAGCCTTCCTCAAATGGAGACCAAGTGCTGCTAACTCAAGAAGCACTAGAGAGGGTTGTGGAAGTCCGGCAAGGTGGCCAAGGTGTGAAACCACCTGGCATATGGGCCAAAGGATCCAGATTCAGGGAGCCAAGGTACCAGGGGCATATTCAGGAAAGAAATAAATCCTATTTACCTATATTTGTACTAGAATATGACAGTTGATAAGAAATGGTGTCTGACTGTCACAGGTGTGGGCAGGGTTCAAACCCTCTGGCATAAGTGGCTGGGCAACTCCCTAGGATTATTTATTTGCATGCATGCACATGAGTATGTTTGTACATGAGTGTATGTGTATGTGCACGTGTGTGCATCCATATTGAGGCTACAGGTCAACCTTGGGTATCATTTCTCAGGTACTGTCGACCGTTATTTTTTTTTAACATGCATGTACATGTGCCTGCATATTGTATGTGTACCATGTGCAGAACCTCTGGTGTCAGAAGAGTTCAGACAAGCCACAGTGTGGGTGCTAGGAATTGTCCCAGATCTTCTACAAAAGCGGCATCAGATCACATTACAGATGATTGTGAGCCACCATGTGGTTGCTGGGAATTGAACTCTGGACCTCTGGAAGAGCAGTCAGTGCTCTTAACCACTGAGCCATCTCTCTAGCCCAGAAGTAAGAACTCTTTTTTTTTCGAGACAGAGTTTCTCTGTGTAGCCCTGGCTGTCCTGGAACTCACTTTTTAGACCAGGCTGGCCTTGAACTCAGAAATCCTCCTGCCTCTGCCTCCCAAGTGCTGGGATTAAAGGCGTGTGCCACCACCACCCGGCAGGAGTGAGAACTCTTAACTACTGAGCTATCTCTCGAACCTACATCTTGGATTTTGTTTATTTATTTATTTATTTATTTTTGGATATTGTTTTTGTTTTAGACAGGATTGCTCGCTGACCGTGAGCTCACTGAGTAGAGTAGGCTGTCTGAACAGTGAGCACAGGGTATTTGCCCAGCTCAGCCTCCCTAGACAGTGAACACAGTGGCTCTGCCCGGCTCTGCCTCCCCAGCATCAGGGTTACAAGCATGCACTGGTATGCCACACTTATTTTATGTGGGCTCTAGGGGCTGAATTCAGGTCTAAAGTTGAGCACTTTACTAAATAAACTGTTTCTCCACCCCAAGACTTTAGTTTTAGAAGGCGCATCTGGCAATAGCTTGGAGGTGAACAGAGCAGACACCACTGTGGATTCTCCACATTTGGGCTTTGCATAGTGAACTGGGATCCAGTCGTGGAGAAGGCTCCAACTCCAGATGCTTGCCAATTGGGAATTCAAGCTCTGCTGGGCCTTTGGCATACCATCTTCATAAACACGCACACTTAACACTTAGTGGTAAGGCTAAAGAGATGACTCAGAGTAAAGTACTTACCCCAAAATCATGAAGAGTTTGGGTCCTGAAGACACACCTAAATCCAGATGCAGTAGCACACATCTGTAATTCCAGTGCTTTTATGGTAAGATGGGAGGCAGAAACCGGAGACCCTCCAGAAGCTAAACAGACCCAGTGTATGCTACAGTAAACAAGTGGTTCTTTCTCAAACAATGGAGGACTGACACCTAACCTCTGACCTCTAGACTTGCAGACCTGTACATACACAGACACCCAAAAGGTTTTTTTTATTTTGTTTATGAACTTGTTTGGTTGGTTTTGTTTTTGAGACAGGGTTTCTCTGTGCAACAGCCCTGGCTGTCCTGGAACTCATTATGTAAATAAACTAGGCTGGCCTTGAACTCACAGAGATCCACCTGCCTCTACCTCTGCCACCGCCTCTCCCTCTTGAGTGCTGAGATTAAAAGCACATGTCACCATGCTGGGCCACACAAAGACTTTTAAAAGATGGAGTGGGTGGGAGCTGGCGATATGGCTCAATTCGTAAAGGCACCCACTGCTTAATACCTGAGGATCTGAGTTTGAGTCCCAGAACCCACAAAAAAGGTAGAAAGAAAACAAAGAGAACCACCTCCCCGAAACTGTCCCATGACCCCCACTTCCAGCCTGTAAACACAATTGATTCTTTTTGTTTCATGGTCATTTGTGTGACTTCAGGGATAAAATATTTTGATAATTTATTTTAACTCTGTTCAAACACTGGGTCTCATCTCCTGAGGACTTCTAATTCCTTAGAAGGTTGCCTGTCGCCTGATGATTGCTTGGGTCTGTGAGAGAGGAGTGCCCCAGTTTCACTGCTCTCTACCTGTCGTCTTCATTGTAGTCATTGTCATCATTGTCGGCTTCTTTCTTAGTTTGACATTTCCGAGTCGTCAGGATGTCCCAGCCCTTTCTCAGCAACAATTCTATTTTCTGCCATTTGCCTCATTTCACTTTTCTTCGGTGTGACCCTGCAGAAAGTTCAAGTTCCTTTAAAATAACACCAGGGTAGAGCTGCTGCACAGCGCGTCATTACTGTCTTGCACGCTTCTATTAGCCGACCCTGGGAATATCTCCCTCAGCCTTGCAGATTTTAAAAGAACCCTCATTTGCCTACCATCCATTTACCTTGTCAGAGAATAGGGAATGGGCTAAAATTGAAGTCTATCCTGTCTGGAGGAACACAAGAAAAAAAGCCTCTAAGACCCAGCTATGATGTTGGAGTAGACCATACAACCAAGTGTGGCTTGGGTTTTAATCATGAGAAGCTCATGCTCAATATATACCAAATTATATATGTGTGTGTGTGTCTGTGTATATAAACATACACACACACACACATATACATACATATTTGTATGTATGTATGTATGCATGTATATATCTCCTTAAAATAAAAGCAGGTAGCAGGTGTTGGGACTGGAGAAATGGCTCAGTGTTTAAGAACACATACTGCTCTTACAAAGGACCAGGGCTCAGTTCTCAGTACCTATAGCAAGCACAGGTGCCTCTAACTCCAGTTCCAAAAGATCTAACGCCTTTATAGACTCTTCAGATGCTACAAACACATGGTACAGAGATAAACAGGTTCACACACACATACATACACAAACTTTTTAAGTGATTAATTTAAAACTGGTACCTTACAGTGTTGTTCCAGTTAGAATTACTTAGCATCTGTCACCCTAATATGAATATATTAGGCCTGGAGAGATGACTCGCCTGTTGAGAACACATGCTGCCTTTCCAGAGGCCCCAAGTTTCTGTTCCCAGCACCCACGTAGGGCTACCTTTAATTCCAGCTCCAAAGGATCTGATGCCTCTGACTTCCATGGGCACCTGCACTCATGTGCAAACACACACACACATACACACCCAGCTACACATAATTTAAAATATAAATAAATCTTAAAGAATATGTTAAACCACTCCATGTGGAGTTATAATTCAAATTGTTAATTGATAAGAGGAACCCAAGGTGGTGTACGGGCAAGACCCCTTTATATTGAGAGCCCAGTAATAGGCAACTGAGATGAATGAATGCTGAGTTTGGAAATATGACACAAGAGGAGTGGCCTTGTGTTCATATTGTTTCCTCCTTCTAATTCCTTCTTCAGTGCCACTGAGCAATTTAAAGCAGTTTCTTCCCGTCCATGTTGGAAGTAAAGAACAGGAGCTGCCAGGAAGAAATGTCTGTAAAATGGGTAGATTCTCCTCAGACTCAGCTAAAGAGGGGAGCAAAGCCTGATCTTCTTTCCCCAAGATCTTCAGAGATAGGGGGAAAATGGCTGGTGTTCAGTCACTTTGGGGCTCATTATTTTTGTTAATAAGCCATCTTTGGGCTCTGGAGTTGCTTTGGTTTTGGCTCCTGCAGTGTTGGGGGTTGACCCTAGTGCATGCTAGGGCAAGCTTGCTCCCACTAAGCTACTTCCCGAGCCTAGAAGCTGACTTTGAAACTCTGCTTGTATCCCAGAGTACCCAGGGCTTAGTAGAACTCTGTCTGAGCATGCCATTTGGAGCCCTGGTCTCTGAAGACAGAGGGGTGTTAGTATAGCATGAAAATTGGGACTTAAAGCATTGGGAAGTTGCTATAATAATCTAGAAGCCTCTTCTAACAGAGCTATAAATTTTGATAAACTAATTTTCTAAAAATTACAGACAGGTCATTTGATCTATCAAACTCTAGAAGAAGAGATGGAACCTGTGTATCATGCCTCACTTTTTTTTTGCATATTTTACATTTTGATTTAATTCTCCATCTCCTCTAATATGGCTTTTCTTCACCTTCCTAGTTTATGTTTGTTTGTTTGTTGAGGCAGGATCTCATGTAGCCTAGGCTGGCCTTAAACTTACCAAGTAGGCAAGGATGAGCCTGACCTTCTTTCTGATCCTCTCACCTCCAGCTTCTGAACACTGGGATTACTGTTACACACTTCCACAGCCTGTTAAGTGGTGGTGGGGATCAAGCCCAGGCCTCGTGCACTTTAGGCCAGCACTCAACATCACCAGTCTACCTTCCTAGTTTAACATCATTACCTTTTCCCACCTTCCCTTGGATGGTTCTTATTAATGGGCCATAATGGACATCAAGAATTCACATCCTACTTGCCAGTGGAAGGGTGTCTGGACTCTACTCTCTAGCCAGACTAAGAATTCTCCTTCCTGTAGTCAAGGAGAAATTCTAACTGTAGCCTAGCAAGGGAAGCTGCTGTTCACACCCTCACTTCCCAGCACCCCCCACCATTCCTCCCTCCATGACTTAGGCGACCCAGGATAAACCTAGTTGTTCACCAACTCATCTCAGCTAGACACATAAACAGGTGTGACCAATGTAGAGTGTGTGCTTTACTCAATAGTCTTTCCCTTCTACCTAACTGCAGCCCCAAACACACAGCTAAAAGTCCCCCAAGCCCCAGCTAACTCTTAGCTCCCACCTCCCCAGGTTTGGCTGGGTTTCATTTCTGTTGCTATGACAAAATATTCTGTTTATTTCAGCTTACAATTCCAGGTTATAATTCATTGAAGCAGCTGGTAATCACACATCTATAACTCAAGAAAAGACAGAAGTGAATGTGTCATGTTCAGTTGCTTGCTTACTTGTGCAATTTTTCCAGCCTTATATACTTTAGGACTTCGGCCTAGGGAATGGTACTGCCCACAGTGGGCTGGGTCTTTCCATACCAATTAACTTAATTAAGACACTCTCTCATATGCGTGCTTACAGACTAACACAATCTGGACATCAGCCCAGCACTTACTAAACATAGTAACAGAAAAAAACCTTCGTAAGCATACTCTTATGTGGCCCAGGCTGGCATCAAGCTTTCTACCTAATGTAGTGTCTTAATTTTACTTCTTTTTCTGTAAGAAAATATCCAACAGAAGAAATTTAAGGGAGAAGAATGTTTATTTGGATCACAATTTATGTTATGGTCCACACTGAGGAAGTCAAGGTAGCAGGAACTTGAAGCAGCTGCCTTCACGGTTAACAGAGAACAACAAGGAGTGAATGCTTGCTTGTGCTCAGCCCTCTTTCTTCACATTCACACAGTTCTCCATGCCCTACCCAGGGAATGATACCACCCATAGTGGATGGGTCTTTCACATGAGTTAACATAATAAAGATAATCCCCCATGGGCCAACCTGATCTACACAGTCCCTCACTGAGACTTTCTTCCCAGGGGATTCTAGGTTGTGTCAGAGTGACAAAGCTAACCGTCACAAAGGGGTAAGGTTCAATCAGCTCTAGAACCAGGTGCCAGGTAACTCTTGAGGGTTCAAGGAGCTTTCAGATTCTCACAGGTGTCCTTTCCATGCCTGGCTTTTACATACAAGTTGATCACACCAAGTGTGAAAAATCAGAAATCCAAATTATTCCTGAGCCAAGAACATAGGTCAGTTAGCTAGCAGAAATGATCTAAAACTGGTCACTTCCCATCTCTAGGCCAATTGACATATAGACTGTAATGCATTTGATCTAGTATTGGGACTTTCAGATGGCAAAAAATGTGGGAGCTTTTAAGTTTGGTGCTGGTGTTTGTGGTCTGGTTTGTTTCGTCTCTGACCAGGCACTAAGGTTGCTGGAAGACATCAGGCATTGCCCGAGGAATCCAGTCTCCTGGTTAGTGGCCAGTTTGGCCAGTTGCTGATGCTAAAACAGGTGCAATAAATCCTGTTGTCACTTGGCGATTGTAGCTCTTTCCTAGACAGCCCAAAGCAGTTTCAATTAGAGGCTTTGTGGACTGAGTGCAGCGCCAACTAGATGACGAACCCAGCCACTGCTTACCTCCTGCAATATCAGGTGCGTGAGAAGAGGGTTCCTTCCACGTCTGTAATAAAATACCTTTATAGAACACTACCTCAGAGAGCTCAGGGGGAAAGGGGCTTCTCTGGCTTACAATTTCAGGCTACAGTCCATTATTGCAGGGAGGTCAAGGCGGGAAGGTGGAACAGCTGGTCACATGATATCCGTTGAGGCTTAAATGCAAAATATCCCCCAGAAGCTCACGTGTTTGATACTTGGTGATGTTTAGGGAGATGATGGAGCCTCCTTTAGGAGCCTTACTGAAGTTCCACTCACTGAAGGAAGGATATCGCTGCCCCCATTTCCTGATATACATAGACATACATAGACATAGACATAGATTCTCTTTGTGTGAGTGTATGTGTACCTGTCTGTCTGTGTGTCTGTCTGCCTCCTATATGAAATGGAACAGTCTGCTTGACTGCCCAGCAGTCCTCACACTACTGCCAGCATGTTTTCCTATCATCATAGACTGCATCCCTTTCCGGAACTATAAGCCAAATAAACCTTTCCTTCTTCTCTGACTTCCTTTTTCTCAGGATATTTTGTCACAGCAACAGAAAAGTAAGAAATACAACACCAAAGAGTGGAAAGAAAATAAAAGCACACATCTAGTGCTTTTTCCATTCTTGCCCAGGTCCAAACCCAGAAAATGATTCTGCCCACTTTTAGGCTAGATCTTCCCACATCAATTAAGGCAATCAAGACAGTCCCCTTAGACATACCCACAGTCTGTTAGACAGTCGATCACTGAGACCCCCTCCCTTCCTGGGTAATTCGAGGTTGTATCAAGGTGGCAATTAAAACTGTCCATCACACCCAACTGTTGCAGAAATTCCTTTTTAAAGATATGAAGGGAATACCTATTCCTAGAAGTAGATTGCTATCCTGCTACTGTATAAAGAACAAAGGGGGAGGCTTAACAATAGCATACAGTTCTAGGACTGGTCTTTCCATCAGGAAGTCACTGCACGATTCCTTCTCCCTCTCCTCTGATAGTTTTGTAGTGTATGAAGTAGTGAGACCTGGCTGGCATAGTGGTACACACCTATAATCCCAAGCATTCAGGAGGCAGCAGCAGGCAGATCTCTATGAGATGGAGAGAGGGAGGGAGGAGAGGAGAGGAGAGGAGAGGAGAGGAGAGGAGAGGAGAGGAGAGGAGAGGAGAGGAGAGGAGAGGAGAGGAGAGGAGAGGAAAGGAGAGGAAAGGAGAGGAAAGGAGAGGAAAGGAGAGGAAAGGAGAGGAAAGGAGAGGAAAGGAGAGGAAAGGAGAGGAAAGGAAAAAGGAAACTCATAAATACACATAAAAGGGGTAAAGTTGTCACTTTTAGCAAACAGTCCATATCATATACCTCACCTCCAACTGTGTGGTAGAACAGCATACATAATGTTCAGCGGTGTCAAATTACAACTGGACTCAAACATGGGAGACTATTTCTCGAATGGTCACTAGCACTGTGCCTGAGAGTATTGAATATTTCTGCAAACCAGCTCCTTCAATGCTCACAGCAGGTCCATGACAAAAGCATCAGTTTGCCCAGTTTGCCCCTAAGAAGACAGTGCTCATGTTACTCTAACTAAGGGTCTAGCCTGGAGAATCCGTACACTGAGGCAGTTGCCATGGTTACCGAATGAGGAATTGGTAGCATCGGAACTTGAATCCTAGTCTTCATGACTGCATAATCATCTCATTACCTGAGCCTTTGACCAGTAATCAATTTGGGGGCACAAACTGAGGTTAATTCATTGCTCAGATTCCCTCCTGATCCTCCCACACTGGCTAATTAATAATGATCAGAAAAGCACATGCTGCGTTTATGTGGATCCAATATTCCATTATTCTTGGTGTTTCTCCATTAAAAATGTTCAGAACTGGGGTGGGATGTAATATCCTTGTAAGACTCTGGCTTTCTAAAGATCAGGTTTAAGCCCATACAGTATGGCCGATTTTCCCTGGAAGAGTTTGGCCGTAGTATCTGAATGGTTTCTTTCACCCAGTTCTTGTATATGTAGGTGTGTATGTATATACACACATAGGTATACAGGTGTGTGATATAGTACTATATGTGAGTCTCTGGGTTTAAATACCATTGCATAAAAAAGTAATTAATTCAGATGTCTGAGGCTGAGATAACTGTTGGTGAAGTGCTTGTCTCCAAGCAGGAGAACCTGTGTTTGATCCCCCAAAATCCACATCTAAAACACTGGATGTAGCGGTACTCACTCCTAATCCCAGCACTGGGGAGATGAAGGCCAGTGGATCCCTGGGGCTCACTGGCCAAGCAGCCCAGCCGAAATAGACAGACCTTATCACAGAAAACAATAGGAAAAACCTGAGGAAGACACCCAAGGTTGACCTCTGACCTCTACACACATGTACATCCATGCGCACATAACCACACGCATGCATAATAGATATGAATGAAACTGAACAACCCAGTTCAGCTAAGCCAGGAATGGTTAAAAGAATCTTCATTGGCTCACTAAGGGTTAAAACAATTCTTTTTTTTTTCTTTCAAAACAGAGAAAAATATCTCAGTGACTGTGTCAGGGTGCCCCATTCCTTTCTATGAATAAAACATGTGCTCCTTTGTCTAATCTTCCTTGTCATAATTTTAATTTTGGAGCATGTGATCCTTCTATTTAGAAACACTCATTGGTGGAATTGGAGTTGTGACCATGGAGATGGCTGACATCTAGAATATCCTTGTTAAACTCTGACCTTCTGAAGAGCAGGCTTAAGCCCATACAGTATGGCCAGTTTTCCATGGAATTATTGAACCTTAGTACTCGAATGGTTTCTTCATCCAGTCTTTGTACATGTATGTATGTATGTATGTGCATACACAGGTATGCAGATGTGTACAGCCATGTGAATTTGTGCTGAGGCTGGAAGACGACAGCGGGTGTCCTGCTCTACAATGCTCTGCCTTATTCCCATGAGGCAGGCTCTCTAATTGAACCTGGAGCTTGGCTGGAGACCAGCAAGCCCCAGCAGTGTCCTGTCCCCACCCACACAGTACTGGAGTTGCAGGAGCATGTGACCACACCCAGAGTTTTACCTGAGTGATGAGGATTCAAACTCAGGAGCAAGTAGTGTTACCCACCAGGCTCTCTCCCCAGGCCTGGACGCTTTCTTGTCTTGCATTTCTCTCTTCTGTGGTAAAGAAATTTGTAGGGGTGTAGTGGAAATAAATATGGGATCCTCAGAAAGAAAGGAGACAAGAGACAGAGGTCGGGGAAGGAAGGGAGGAAGGAAGGGCTGCAAGTAGGCACAGTAATGGATCAAGAGAAAGGGCAAGGGGACATGGTGAGGTGTGTGAAAGACTGTACATGGGCAGAAGCTTCTGAATGGAGATGCTGAGTTCTCTCTCCCTAGACTGTGGCTATTCAACTCTTAGAGACGCTCTGCGACCTTCATACATGTGCTCCATTGTGCTGTCACAGGTAATGAGGACATAGGAACTAAGGGAAAATTGCTTACTGACAGCTGATAGAAAACTGTTATTTCAGTGTTTCAAGGACATGCGTCAGTGCATGTCACCTTAACTAGTGTGACAAGAAAACTCATTGCTAAGAAATGGTGTGGTGTTTGCTTAAGAGTCCTTGACAAGTGGTGATTGAGGTGTGGGGAGCTGGTGCAAAGTGTTTAGTACTGCATGTATGCATGTGTGTGTGTGTTCGCATATATGAGAGCAGCTACATGAATGCCACACTGCACATGTGGACATCAAACAAAAACTTCAGGTGTTCATTCTCCTCCCCAATCTTGTTTGAAATGGGGTGGCTACTGTTCACCATTGCGTATGCCCAACAAGCTGGCCTTCAGGCTCCAAAGGGTTCTCCCATCACACTGTAGGAGCCTGGGATTGCAGATAGATGCTCCTGCATCCAGCTCTGTCGGGCTCTGGGGATCAGGTTGCTGATGCTTGCACAGCAAGCACTTATTTGCCCACTGTGCTGTCTCCCCAGCCCCCTCAAGTGTTGATGTGTACTGAGATACTCTGGGCCAGAAGGGCCTAGGAGTTGTTGCAAATTATTATTCAGGTATAATTAAACTTAGGTCACATTTGAGTTCATCAAGCAATAGCCTCTCACTCTTTATTTAGTAGATTCAGATTGGTTGATCTAAAAGGAGATCATCACAGCCCGCCAGGATTCTCTGTTGGAATGGCTAAGGCATGTGCTGCTCCCATCTCTCCCAGGGTTGTTTATGACAGTGTAGGGTTAAGGAGGCTATCGGCACTCCTTGGCAGACCCAATGCTCAGAGGTGGAGAAACACTCTGGGCTCCAGCAGCTCTCCTTAAACCTGCCAAGACCCTGCCTGTCTTGCCTAGCATCTTCTTCTTAGAGTCAAAAAGAGCCAGAGTGCCCAATGCAGTCCTGTGTCTGCAGCTGTTAGGGTCAGGTCTGGGCCCTGGCAGCCCTAACATGCGGGGCAGGTTCAGCCATCTTTCCTCAATGGGTCAACAAAAGAGGTCAGTGACAGTGAAGAGCAAAGAGAGTTACATTGTGGCCACACTGGGGAGAGAAACAAAGAAAGAGGTCTAGTGCCTCCCAGGTTCATCTTTGGAGTTCTGACACAGCGCCGCGGAGAAGCAGTGTTCCCACCACCACCAACCCCTGCCAGGCCAGCACCGGACAACTCTTCTCCCAGTGTGAGACTCAGGAGAAATCCCAGTTCCATGGGGCTCCTGGTTTCTATGTCTGGTTGCCAAAGGGAGGGGCACTAATGTCTCTTTATCTCTAAAATATCTTCATTCCAGCCTGAATGGCTACATTTCTTGGTGGAAATGGCCTGGCTCTTTCTGAACATGAGAGAGCAAGGAACCTCAGCATCTGCCACCCTACCTCACACCCACCAGGCACGAGACACCCATGTCCCCTTGTCACTTGGTGTGTTCCGTTTAAGACTTGGCTTCTGCGTGTGGGCAGAGAGAGCCAGGATTGGACCCTGCCTGGTGACTGCCACTCACAGCACACTCCCCTGCACCTGGTATGCACAGAGACTTGCATTTTGTGCACCTTACCAACCCTTGCCTAAGCATCCCTTTGTCCCAACAGCTTCGGGGCACTGTGGGCTTTCTAAGGACCGTTAGCTTGTTTCTGCTGCCATCTACCGTCCATCTAGGGAAACTTGAGGTTTTGCTAGCTTGGGAAGGAAGCTGGGAAATTGCAGTTTGAAACCTCTGCTCCCACAGAAGAAAAAGCAAAACCAGCCAGCTAGTGGTGTCCCCAGTGAGAACGCTATCATAAAACCCATGTTTACTGACCTCCCAAGGTCGAAAGCAGTTTCATTTGAACTGAAATCAAACCGCCAAGTGACCTTTCTGTTCCTGGTCCCCAGAGTTCCTGAAAGAGCCTGTTGTTCCCTGCTTGAGTGAAGAAACCTTCTGTTTAGTTAAGAAAGTGTTTTTCTAGTTATGTCGCCTGCTGAGTGACAGAAAGAGGATTGTTGGGTCCTGGGTTTTATTGTTGGTTTTGATTTACACTCTTGCCCTCCCTGTCCCTCAGTCCCTGACTTTTTTTTTTTTCACATCAGAAAAGGAGATGGGAAAAGGCAAGTTCCTTTGCAGGCCCTTGCACATGTTATTCTGCATATCCTGGTATACGCTCCTTCTCTTTGTCGCAAGTCACCCACCTGGAGATCTAAGATCCCTGCAAAACATCAGAGGCAGCCACAGAAACAGACCACAGGAGCTGAGAGGCAGTCGTGACTGGTATCTCCATGTGATGTTTTTTCCTGTCTTACAGCTGTTCGTTGGGCTCGGATTCCCTTATGAAGGTCCAGCTCCCCTGGAGGCCATCGCGAATGGATGTGCTTTCCTGAACCCCAAGTTCAACCCTCCCAAAAGCAGCAAAAACACAGACTTCTTCATTGGCAAGCCAACACTGAGAGAGGTGAGTCTCTCTTTTATGCTTCTGGATTTGTGTGTGCATATGGTCCTCCTGTGTGTACATGCATGCACACATGAAGGTATGCACACATGTACAGACATGCATGTGGAGGCCAGAGGTTGAAGTGAGTGTGAGGTCTTCCTCCCTCCCTCTCCACTTTATCCACTAAGCCAGGGTCTTTCCCTGAACCCAGAGCTCACTGATTTGACCACTCCAGCTCTCCAGCTTGCTCTGGGATGCCATGCCCACCCTGCATCTTTGGCGTGTGCGGAGGAGTCCCACACAGGTTCTCATGCTCACACACCGAGCTCCTGTCCTTCGAGCAAAGCCTCCAGCTCCCACCCTAACTCTGTTTCTCATGACCCTGGGTGTCCTGGTCTAGTCACAGCTAACGGCTAGAATGAGCCACGGCTAGAGGAGGCCACAGGGAGTGCTTGCTCACCTCTCACTGTACCCGGTGAAGAGGGAAGGAACTGTGCCCAGTGATTACTTGGAGAACATCAGCCTCAGAGTTGGAGACGTGGCTTAGTCAATAGTAAAGCCCTCACCATACACACTAATTCCCTAGAACTCTGTAAGAGGCTAGGCATGATTGCATACTCTTAAAATTTCAGAACTGAGGAGGCAGAGACAGGTGGATCCCTGGGAGTCTAGTTTTCTTTGGGAGTTCCAAGAGAGAGAGAAAAAGAGAGAGGGAGAAGAGAGAGAGGAGAGAGAACATCAGACCCTAGAGACAAGACATCATAAATAATGAAAGCTGTGCCTGAGTCTTTAGCCCACCCTCAGCCCACCATGCTGATAGCCTGTCCCCTCACGGCCAGAGCCTGTCACAGGAGCCTTGTTCCACTTGCCTTTGCAAATGCTCTTGAAACCTGCATTGGGTGATGAGTCACCGTGGAGCAGTGCTGGGATACATTTGGGGCAATAAGCAGAAGTCATTTACAGCTCAGTGTGGGTGATGAGTGTGGCAAAGGCGAGGAAGATTCTGTGTCTGAACAGACACAGGTGTGTGCAAGACACCATGAGATTGGCTTCCTTGTTATGTCTGGGTACTTAGTGACTCTCCTGGCTGCTCATGCATGGGACATTAAAGCAGGATCCCTCAGGGCCTTTGGCTGGGAAAATCACAGCGTTAGAAAAGCCTAGTGTGATACAGCAGCGCCTTCTCTAGAACATTCATTTTCAACTCCGTTGCTTTCTTTCCCCTCTGGGTTACTTTTCTGACCTTGTACCCCAAATAGTACATCAAATGTAACTCTTCCCTCTATCTCCTCCACATTTGATCTGTGGCAGTCTTGATGAAATATCTACCTAGATCCTTTGCCTATTTTTTAAATGGGGTTTGTTCAGGGTGTTTTGCTATGGAGTGATAGACACTCCTTAGGTATTTAGGGTACTAACCATCTAGCAGACATAATTTGGAAATATTTTCTCTTCCTCTGTATGTTAGTGGCTCCCATGGTGCATAAAAGATTTAAAAGTTGGAGCTGTGGAAAGAGTTTCAGTCGGTTACATGCTTTCGCATAAGCAGGAGGATCTGAGTTCAGTCCCTAGAACAGCTAAAATAAAATAAAATAAAATAAAATAAAATAAAATAAAATAAAATAAAATCTAGGCATGAGAGCACTCCCTTGTAATCCTAGACCTGGAGGGAAGGAGATGGGCAATCTTGGGGCTTGCTGGCCAGACAACCTAGCTCTTGGCTTGCTCCAGGCTAGGAGGAGACCCTGTTTCAAAGAACAAGAGGAATGGCCTTGAGGAGTAATCTGAAGTTGAGCTGTGGCCTCCATATCCAGGAATACACACATACACATGCATAGATACACCTACATGCACACTCGCACTGGGGGACACTCCTGGACACGTTCCACTACCTCATGCCCAGGGAATGGTGTCCCATGACAGTGCCCAGGTCAGCCAGTATTGAAGACGTGCACAGTGTCCTCCATAGTTGCTGTCATCCAGCCATGTGACTGTGCTGAAGGTGGGGAGGGCAGGAGAGACCCTGAAGTACCCACATGGGCTGCACCCACATGGGGTGGTTCTGTCAGCCCTTAAATGAGCCCACAAGCGAAAGAGAGTGGAGAGTCCCGTCAGTGGCTGCACAGATGACCTCATCCAGATGACTCCCTAGTGATCCTACAGGAGTCTAAGACCTCAGAGGGAGTGGACAGAAGCTGAGCCTGTCCACACACAGCCTGTGGTCCTAGCTGCTGTAGCGGGGTGTAGCAGAGTGCTTCCCATTTTTTAGTAGTTCCATATCTGTTCTGTTCTGGAAGCATGAGAGAGCGGCTGCACCGTCAAGGTAAATAATAGCTGAGCAGGGCTGGATGGAGACAGAGCCTCCTTGGTAGAATGCTTGTCTAGCATGCAGAAGCTCTGGGCTCAATCTCCAGAATACCCAGGATGGGTGTGGTAGCTCACACCTGTAATTCCTGCATTTTAGAGGTGGAGGCAGGAGAGTAAGAACTTCAAAGTCATCACTGGCTACATAGCAAATTCAAAGCCAGCCTGAAATGCATGAGACCAACATGAACGCAAAGCAGGTGAGAGGGGAGTGGCAAAAAGGAAGCCTATTCAGGGATAACTGAAAGGGCTTGGGATGGGCTTTAAAGAGAAAGGAGAAGTGGGAGGTTCTAGTATGCTTGAACAAGGGAGAGCCAAGGTTAATTTGCCTCATGCTGAAGAGTAACATCATCTAACAGCTTTGAGGGGGAGTGGTGACCTTGATCTTACGGCAAAGAGGCTCACATGCCCTGCTGTCACAGCTCTCAAAGGCCTCCCTATCCCCTTAACCAAAAATGCTTTTAATTAGAAAAGAGCTGCCTACAAGTCTACAGATTTCTAAGTCAGAAACCGCTAGAGTATCAGTTCTTAACTCGTGTTTCTTGATCCCACAGGGGTCACATATCAGATATTTACATTATAATTCATAACAGTAGCAAAATCACAGTTATGAAGATGAAGTAGCAAATAAATACTGTTATGGGGGATGGGGGTCACCACAACATGGGGAGCTGTATTGAAGGGTTGCAGCATTAGGAAGGTTGAGACTTTCTGGCCTGGAGGGAGCTGGGGAGCGGCTCAGGGGTTAAAGCACTCAGTATTCTTGCTGAGAACTGGGGTTCAGTCCCAGCACCCACACTCAGTGGCTCATAAACACCTGTAACTCCAGTTCCAGGGGATCCACGCCCTCTCTTGCCTCTCTGGGTACCAAGCATGTATCTATTCACTACACATACATGCAGAGACTCACACATACACCTTTAACAAACAAACAGATAGTTTTAACACTTCAGGCACAATGGCATATGCCACCAGCATGAGGAGGCAGAAGAAAAAGGCAGAGAGCAAGCAAGAAAGCTAGTGCTTGCTCTCCCCCCTCTCTCCCTCCCTCTCCTTCCCCCCCTCTCACTCCCTTCCTATCTCTCACTCCCTCCCTCTCTCTCTCATACACACACAAACACACACATACACAAGCATATAAACACTCACACAGAGAAATGATCTCTCTTACCTCAACAAATGAGTAAGTTGCACACAGTACTATATGGTCTTTGAATCCGTTTGGTGTTTTCTGTTATACTACCTTTCATACACAGACATTGATCAAGGTCAGTTGTCTTCATTTCTCTTGACCTTAACTTGAAGGGAGGGGGAAAACTGAGATTCCAAAGTGCTAGTTTACCTTTGTGTTTTTGCATCAGACCACGTGTTCAAAGCATATTGGCTACTCAGGGCAGAGAAGAAAGACCCAGAAGACCCTGAGGAGTGGAGTTGTTTCATTATACTTTAATATGAATTAGATTTTTATCTTTATACTGGGGGAAGCATATTAATAGGAACCTATTAAGGGAGCACAGAGTCCCCTTGGAGGTTCTATAGCAGTTTGGAGGTTGCCTCTCATATTTCCGGTGACGCTACATGTCCGGAGTATCCCCTGTAAATCTACTGACAGATAAACACCGAAGTAGCTGAGATCAGATGGTCCTCAATAAATTAACCAGGAGGAACAGAGTTCTGAGAGGGCTAATGAATCAAAAACGCCTCACTCATAAAAGTTAAGTAACCCTCAGCAAATGCAAACGAATAAAGCAGTGATGGCTTAGCATTATGTGTTTGCTGAGTGCTTAGAGCGGCCTTGTAAATAATCAGGGGCCTTAAAAGAGGGGAGGGGAAAGAGCCTGGCCTACTGTGTAAATGACTACATGGTGGTATTGGTGGATGGCACTTGAAATCTTAGCGCTAGGTGGACTAATTAGCTTGTTCTCTGGGCCAGAAAGCAGGAATGATATGACATTTTGAAAAGGTCTAATGGTATAAATGTAGCCCTGGGATGTCTGTGTGTGTGTGTGTGTGTGTGTGTGTGTGTGTGTGTGTGTGTGTAAATTTTAGGAGTAGTTTTAAGGCTTCGTTTGGTTGGGTTTTTTTTTCTTAAGAATTTAGTGTTGTTCTCTAAGGTGGCTTCTCTTTTGCTCAAAGATACTGAATTGAAACTTGGAAGACAGCTCAGATGATAGAAAAGGCTTGGGGGACTTGAGTTAAGTCCTCAGAACCCAGGGAAAACGCTGGCTGTGCTGGTGGGCACGTGTAGTCCCCGTGCTGGAGAGGCAGAGGCAAGCGCCTGAGACTCTGGCCAACCAGCCGAGGTTGATTTATGGATTCATACAGTCAGTGAGAGACCCTATCAAATAAATAAATAAATAAAAGGAAGGAAAGAAAAATCCCTTTGGGCCTCCACACAAATGCACATACTTACACAAAAATAACAAAACAAACCCCTCCACATAAAGCTATTCAGTTGTGGAGAGAGCTAGACTTGAACTTGGCTTTGTTAGTTTCTGTTCTGTAGAACCCAAGGTCCTTGGAATCCTCATGATATATATGAAGTCTGATAAATAATATATGTGTTAGTGATTGATTAGCCCAATGCCTGGCCCAGCCTATGACTTTGTGGATTGGTATTGAATCAAAATATTTTGTACCGAGATTTTTTTTTAATTAATAAATAAAGGTTTCCCCAGCTCTGTGGTCCTGCAAAGTCTCCAGCACTGACCATGGAGTCAGAGAAAAAAAAAAAAAAAAAAAAAAAAAAACGAGGGCTCTGACAGCAGAGGGAGCATGCATAGTAAACCAAGAAAGGTCGTAGCCTCGAGACTGCAAGGCTTTGTAATTTCCTGCAGGCTTTCCCAGCAGTTCGTGCAGGTCCTGGCCTCCTGCCCCAAACAGGGCTTGCAGTCACTAGTGTGATAAGATACCAGGGGTAGAGTGGGAGAGATGGCTGGTGCCAATCAGCTTTGGAGTTCTCCAAGTGTCTCCGTACTTATGGAAATTGAAGAGGAAAGGAATAAAGGGACTGGCCTCCAAAGCAGAAGCCATCGCACTAGTAGCAGCAGCCTGTCTAGTGACTGTTAGAATGCATTTCCAGCTGCAGAGCAGGGTCAGTGGGTAGGAGCACAAGCCTCCAAGCATTGCCTCTGGTGCTGTAACAGCAGGGGTGGCAGAGTGGCAGGGGTGGCAGGGGTGGTGGGGAGCAGAGATCACTGGGGCTTCCTGGCCTGGCAGTCCAGCTAAAAACAGTGAGCTCAGGTCATCGAGAGACGCTGTCTCATGTGAATAACGGGAGGAGTACCACAGTCAGACACCCAGCATCTCGTGCTGGCCACAACACACGCCCAGAAGCATACACCTGCACACACAGACGTAGATATGTACAGTAAATGAGTGAGTAGGTGATCTAATGCGTTCATAAATAGAACATATTTTCTCTCCAGAAATGAAATCTGCAAGTAACAGAACTTGCCTGTGCAGATCATTTTTTTTAATTTCTAATATATAAAAAATACAAAAATAATTTCTAGGAAAATAATAGGTATTTCACTCAGTATTATGTGCCAAGAATTCTAGTAGACGATGGGATGTCTGGTTCTCCCTTACAAGTGGATGTTTGTATTTAAGAGGAATAAAACATTGAGCACACACTGTCAGCTTGTTTTCTTATGTTTGACACTATGAAAAGGGAGACGAGTATAATCTGTGTGCAGATCGCACACGTGTACACAGCTATCACCAGGATGACATCTGCCCCAGAGGCGTGTTCTGCTGGAGCATCATACCCTGACTGGCATTGATGATGCTGTGATATTTTTCTGAAATGGTGACTGTTCGTGGATAAAGTCTCCAAAAAACCAGGAGAAGGTCCAGGGAATGCCCACCCAGCGTACAAGAGGCACTGGGTTCCAGCCCCAGCCCTGCCTAACCCTGTCCTCCCTGCCCTCTGGAGGTGGAGGTAGGAACATCAGAAGTTGGAGGTTATGCTCACCTATGGCATGAGTTGGCACCGGCAGCCTGGGGTACCTTAGATATTATTCGTTTTAAGAAGACATTTCCTGGGGCTGGTGAGATGGCTCAGCGAGCAAGAACACTGATTGCTCTTCCAAAGGTCCTGAGTTCAAATCCCAGCAACCACATGGTGGCTCACAACCATCAGTAATGAGGTCTGACGCCCTCTTCTGGTGCGTCTGAGGACAGCTACAGTACATTTACACTGTAAATAAATAAATAAATCCTTGGGCCAGAGCAACTGGGGCCGACCAGAGTGTCAGAGCAGGCAGAGGTCCTAAAATCAATTCCCAACAACCAGATGAAGGCTCACAACTACCTGTACAGCTGCAGTGTGTACTCATATACATAAAAAAACTAAATAAATCTTGTTTTAAAAAGACATTTTCCTGATCTGTATGGTGTATGCTAATTACACTCCTGGACAGCTCAGTGGGCACTCTCAAATGGTCTCAGAGAACTCCATTCCATGAGTCCACACGAAATCCCAGCAAGGCATTTAAAGGCTCTCTGGGCTGGAAATGGAGTAGATGGTAAAGACCATCTTGATATAGTCAGGGCCCTATGTTCAAAATCAGTATCAATCTATCAACAAAAGTTCCTTGGGAAATGACAAGTCTTCCATGTGTACACCGGCCTGGTGGTATTACTATGTGTCCCTGGTCCTCACCTAAAATACCTCTACAAATATAGAAAAGGTTCTTGTGTCCACTGCTGCCTCTGTGTGAGAAGAAAGCGCAGGCGTGGACTTCCAACAAGCCCAGAGTAGCCAAGAGACATGCTTGCTTGCTTTGGCTGAAGTTTTGGTTTTTTTAATGCAAGGCCTTATATAGTCCACACTGGCTTCAAACACACTGTGGATAAGGATGACTTAACTGCATCTTCCCTGATCTTTCTGCCCTTACCGCCTGAGTGCTGGGATTACAGGCACACACCACCATCCTGGTTTTATACAGTTCTGCAATGGACCCTGGGCCTCTGTGTCTGTGGGTCAGGCACTGTATGGTAGAGTACCTCCTCGGCCTCCTTAGCCTCCTTCAACCTCCTCGGCCTCCTTAGCCTCCTTCAACCTCCTCGGCCTCCTTAGCCTCCTTCAGTCTCCTCGGCCTCCTCAGCCTCCTTCAGCCTCCTTCAGTCTCCTTCAGCCTCCTCAGCCTCCTCAGCCTCCTTCAACCTCCTTCAGCCTCCTTCAACCTCCTTCAGCCTCCTCAGCCTCCTCAGCCTCCTCAGCCTCCTCAGCCACACTTTGTTTCACATTTACTCTTGGGGAGGGAGTATGCATGTGCCACAGTGCACTGGAGGCTGGGAGTCGGTCCTCTCCTTCTAGCATATGGGGATTAATCCTGGGGCATCAGTCCCAACAAGTGCCCTTCCCTGCAGAGTCATCTCAGAAGACAACCTGTAGGGGGGAGACTTACTCTTTGCTTTTCTGATTCTAAACTGTCCCTATAAATCCTCTGCTGTGTGGCTGGAGAGATGGCTCAGTGGTTAAGAACGCCTTCTGCTCTTCTCAAGGACTAACGTTTGGTTCCCAGCACCATGGCAGGCAGTTCATAACCAACTGCCTGTAACCACAGCTCCAGGGGGTCTTTTCTGGTTTCTGTAGGCAACTACCTACCTAGACATATACATATATAGGTACACGCACACACACATAACTTTTAAAAATCAATACATTTCATGTTTTGGTGTTGTTATGATTATGTCTGAAGCCGTTTGAAAGTTTCTTCTGATGACATAAATTCCCTCACCATCATTCCCATAATCACTATTGCTATGCCTGGGTAATTTTCCAGCCATTTAAAAAAAAATAGGTTTAATGGTGTAGTCCCAGGTTGGCCTGGATTTTGTGATTTCCTATGTGTGCCTGCCAAGTAAAGAAATCACAGGCATGTGTCACCATGCCTGGTTCACGGCTTTGATCTTTATTGTTATTTTTTCTGTATGTACCTGTCCATCCTAGCCAGGAGAATAGATGCTAAATTTATGGAGGTGATTTCTGGCTGAGACTAAGTCCCCAAGTGCCCAAGATACTGTAAGGTTGTACTAACTAGTTTCTCACTGCTGTGACACAGTAACCAACAAAAGGGAGCTCAAAGAGGGAGCCGTTAGTTTGGCTCATACTTCAGGGGCACAAGTCTGTCCTGGAAGGGCAGGCAGCAGGAGCCTGAGGCAGCTGGTCCCATGGCAGCCACAGTCAGGAAGCAGAGAGAGGTGGATGCTGCTGTCCGCTTGCTCGTTCTTTTTTTATATAGTCCACTACGTTGGCCCAAAGGATGGTACTGTCCACATTGGGGTGGGGCTTCCCTTCACAACTAACAAAAGCTAGAAACTCTCTCAGACATGCCCAGAGGTTAGATCCTGTCAGTCTGACAATCCATACTGACCACCGTGGAAGGCCGCAGGCCCTGCTCAGTGATAGAGTGCTGACTTCCTGTATAAAGGCCCTGAGTTCACCTAGGAACAGCTGTCCGAGCTCTTTGTTATGACACTGTTCTATTTCCAAATGGGCTTCAAAGTTCAAAACATCACTCTATGTTTTTGTTTTTGTTTTTCTATCTGCCTGTTAGAAGGTTTTGTTTGCTGCAGGGAGGACAAGAACACTTCATCTCCTGTTTAAGTTCAACTTGACTTGACGTGTAAAGACAGAATGCCTTGTCTAGCCCACACCTTGATCTGAGCGGCTATGCATCTATGAAACTAAGAGGCAGCATGTCTTCTGTCTTACAGCTGACATCCCAGCATCCTTATGCAGAAGTCTTCATCGGCCGGCCACACGTCTGGACTGTGGATCTCAATAACCGAGAGGAAGTAGAAGATGCAGTAAAAGCCATCTTAAACCAGAAGGTTGCTGTTTGTTTGTTTGTCTGTTTTTCCACCTGCCTGCATTTGACCTGTGCCCTGGAACACATGTGGGACATTGCAGTCCCTTGCTGTCAGTAAACAGAGCAGACCATAGCCTAGCCATAGCATCTGGCCTGAGGATTTTAAGGAGGCTCTGGGAGATACAAAACAGCTGGTGGCAGATGTGGGCTTGGGTCTCAGACCCTGCTGACAGTCCTTTTAGGCTCATGGGTCCCAGGCATGAAGAGAGCGGCTAGAGTCATACATGCTCACATGATCTAATCCTGTCCTCGGAGAGATCTATAGAAAATTGGTAGCTTATCCTACCTAACCCAAAAGGGTAAGAGTTATAAAGTAGGGGTGTGTATGTGTGTGCATTTACATGTTTCTGTGAACATGGGTGTGTTACACATGCATTCACATGTGTGTGAGTTCTCTATTGCTCTCCACTGTATTTTTCTTGAGACCTGTATTTTTCACTAAGTCTAAAGCACATTGGCCTGGCAGGCTGGCCAGTGAGCTCTAGGGATCCACCTGTCTCCACCTCCAGCAGCAAAATTGCAGACATGCCCCATCCCATGGGACACTCGGGGCATCCCATGGGACACTCGGGACATCCCATGGGACACTCGGGGCATCCCATGGGACACTCGGGACATCCCATGTGACACTCGGGACATCCCATGGGACACTCGGGGCATCCCATGGGACACTCGGGGCCACAGATCTGGAGTTGGTCATTATCCCCAGTCTCATAGTTTTCTACAGAGTATGGTCTCTTTTTCTACCTAAACATGAGGTAGAATCTTGTTAAAGTAACCATTCTAGACGTATCTGATCAGTTTAAAAAGCATTGCTTAAGTGCCTTTTGTATACAGGGCACTCTCCAAGTCATTCTGGGAAGACAGGAGATGTCTGCGCCCACCATAGATTGAGCTGCCCCCCAAACGCCTGCTTCCATGGGGAGTCTGCCATCCTGTGGGAGTTTAGTTTGCCCAGGACTGCTGTGGAAACTCTGAGACACATCCTCCCTGACTTCTCCTCTCAAGCACCTTCCCCTTTGGTTATTTCCTGTTGGTGTAAGTGAACTGTGAGGCGATCTGTAAGCACAGACTCAAGAAGGAACTACTAACGGTGGTCCTTTGTCCCATCACCAACAATGCCGTGGGCTCCGTATAGATGGACTGCTGGTGACTTCCTCTGATATGTGATCTCCACTTCCTGTTATATAATGCAGAGGACACAGGTGTCAGAGTGCCAGTTGATGCCATGTAGCAGAGCCCAGTGCCATCTTTCCTGCCCTTCCTTCAGATGCCTCAGTGGCCATCAGAATGCTTCCTTCATCCCATGACCTTCTCCCTGTCCCCCTTCCATGATAGTGTAAGCTCCTGTATAGAAATCACAGGGCTATTGTGAAGCCATAAACCACACTGTACCTTGTCTCTCTAGCTCCCAATCCCGAGCTTCGGTTCTCTTGTATTTTCATATCATAACTCGCCCTCTGGACTGAGGCTGATCCACAGCTGGAAGAACACTTGCCTAGCATGCACAAGTCCTAGGTTCCATCCCCAGTACCAAATAAGCCAGATATAATACCACATGTCTGATTCTAGCATCCAGGAGGTGGAGACGGGAGGATCAGAAGTTCAAGGTCACCCTCACCTATATAGCAAGGCTACCAGCTTAGACTATATAAGACATTTTCTCAGAGTAAAAGAAGTTTAGCCCTCCCAAGGCCTCTAGCTGAGCTCCATGGTCTTGGTACTTCATCCCTTTGGTTTGTAACATGAGTTCTTTGGATACATTCCCACCTCACCCACTACTACAGACCAGCCCTTCTCTCTCTATGCTTCCCTCAGAGCAGCGACCATGTCTTCATTCATCTGATGTTTGCTAAATCCCTGTACTCTGCCCGGCCCTGGGGTGCTGGTGATCCACAGCCATAAGCTTTACCCCACATGGTCCGCCTGCTAGCAAGTGGTAATGTCCACCCTTTTGAAGCCCTACTATGTGCCTTTGCCACAGCTTAACAGAGAACAGTTAAGGACTTAACCCAGCTTCGTCTTGCAACTCGTTTACACATCAGATACCTAAGACATCGGGGAAGGGAGTTTGTTCAGAGTCTAGAGAGGAGCACAATGGGGCCTGAGCCCAGTCTGTCCAGTTCCAGGTCTGCAGTTTTAACGCTTCTGTGTGAGAACTAGTAAGTACCTCGTGTCCCATGTCCCCTTTCACAGTGCGCTGTTGTTTCTGCAGATTGAGCCGTATATGCCATATGAGTTCACATGTGAAGGCATGCTGCAGAGAATCAACGCTTTCATTGAAAAACAGGTAAGGCCTTCCAAAGCATGTGTGTGCGTGTGCGTGTGTGTGTCTGCTGTGTCCCACTTCTGTCCCCAGCCCTCACTTGGTGGCACTTCTCTGGTTAGTTGCCTGCTTTGGAAAACTTCACGTGGCTCCATGACAACTCGTCATTGTTAAATGTTGCACTGTCATGGTCACCCAAGGGAGCCAGTCTTCCCTTGGAGTGTGTTCTCGGGGGCAGTGAAAGGTCATATGGACACTGACATTTGAGTGGTCAAGATGGCCTCCTTCCCAAGCACTGGATTGTACCGTGAGCAGACCAAGGCATCTTGAGGACCAAGAAGGGTGAAAGACAGTAGCTCTCAGTCCTGCCTTCGTTTCTCACACCACACCACACCACACCACACCCCCCAAAAAAAGCAAAGATTAGGGTCTGGAAAGATAGCCCCTCAGTCAGTGAAGTGCTTGCCTTGCAAGTGTAGGGATCTCAGCTTGATTCTTAGAATCACATTTGAAAAGCTAGGCATGAAAATACACACTGGTCCTCTCAATGCTAGGGACAGGGAAAGCCCTGGGATTCACCATCCTAGCCTCGTTGGTAAGCTCCAGGCCAGTGAGAGACTATCTCAGGAAACAAGATGGGCAGAGCCTGGGGAATGCACCTTATGTTAATGTACCCATACACCCATGAATACTCACACGTACACTCAAATGCAGGAATCAAATCTACATTTTCAAAGTGTTTCTTTAAGGGTATAAATGCAGCGACTCCAAACACATTAGGACTCTGGAGTGCTTTTCAAACCAGGCCCACTTTCAGATGAAACCTTCTATGAAACTCAGGCGTATGCCTCAGAGGTGAAGGGGACAACTGTCACCTCAGAGGTGAAGGGGACAACCGTCACTGTGGTCCTTTATGGTGTTTGAATTCCTTGGGCTTCAAAAGGAACACAGACCCAGAAATAGACAAAACCAGAACCCCTGTGGGTAGGGAAATCTGAACTTCTTGCCCAGCCCAAAAATACAGGGTTCTTTTTATAGGGCAAAAATGGAATATTTAAGGGTGATCAAGGGCTCTCTGCAAAATGGGGATACGAGCTGCAGAGCTGAAAATAGAAACGGTACGGGAGAAACATAAATCTAGACTGTCAGCCCACAGGCGTGTCAAAGGAGGCTGGTGCTTCAGAGAAGCTGGGGCTCTAGGGCCTGGGCTTTGGGGTAACCAGTCTGGTCAGCTGGGCTGTTGGGAGGAATGAGGCAGGTAAAAAGAAATAAGTGAGTTGACTTGCATGTGTGTGTGCAAGTGCTCGTGCACATGTTTGTAAGTGTGCATGTGAGTGTGGATGCACACTTATGTATACAGGTGCACACATACACATAGGAGACAAGGGACTACCCCAGGGGTCATTCTTTAGCTTCCAGTAGCCCTTTTCTTTGAGATAGGGTTTCTCATTGGCCTGTAACTCACCACGTAGGCTAGGCTGGATGTCCAGTGAGCCCCAGGGACCTGCCCTGTGTCCACAACCCAGTGCTGGAATGACAAGGGCTGGGCAACAAGTCCGGCCTTTCCCTTGAACTCGGGTCCTCACACTTGCCCAGCAGACACTTGAGCAACCGAGTGAGCTCCACAGCCCAGCCACCGGGATCCAGCTGCCAGTTCCATGAGTTTGAGCATTTCTTACTCTTGCACTCTGTTTCTTAGTAAGTAAGGATGATGGGGTTTCCTTCTCAGTGCTCCTGTGAGCATTGGATGAGCCAGTACCCAGAAAGTACTGAGAATAAGGCCTGACATAGATCTTAGGAGGATTAGTCTAGTCAACACTCTTAACACACAGGCTCTCCTGCGGTATACTGTAATATAACTACACACGTTGGGAGCCCGGCATTTTATCTCCCTCGGTCTAAACAGGGCACAGGAAGGACAGTTGTGTCGTAACTCTGGTCCAGTCCTTGCCAGTGTGCACATGCAGACTACCATCCAACACATCCTTGGGTTCCCTTTCCAAGGGTTTGGTTTCCCGTATCAGTCAGGACCCCAGAGTACTGAGTGGAAAATATCAGTCCAGTTCCAGGAAATCTTTTTTGCAGGAGGCAGAAACTGTATTCTCATCATGTTTATTGCAGGGGACTGCTCTAAAGGTGTGCTTTACTTTTAGTTATTAACCCCTTGTCATGTCTACTTAAACGTCATCATAACTGTATACATACCCTGGAAGGCTAGGCCGCTGTGTGTGTGATTTGGTGCTATGCACAGTTGCACACCCTGGAAGGCTAGGCCACGCCACTGTGTGTGTGTGGTTTGGTGCTATGCATGGTTGCACACCCTGGAAGGCTAGGCCGCTGTGTGTGGTTTGGTGCTGTGCACAGCTGCAGGCATCTGCTGCTGCTCCTTTTTTATCAGCCTACACCGATGCAGGGTATGCTGCTGACAGGAGCAACTGACTGAAGGAAGGGGTCACTCCAGCTCACTATGCAAGAGTGTGGTTTGTCACAGTGGAGTGGGTAGGCACGGCAGCAGAAGCATGGAGCATCTGGCCACCATCCCTCGACAGTCAGGATGCAGAGTGAGGTGAACGGTGGAGCTCAGCCCACCTTCTCCTCTCTATTCAGACCCCAGCCCGTGGGATGGTGATGCACACATTTAGGGTAGACATGTTTACTTTGATTCACCTACTCTAGAAACTTGCTCACAGACATGCCCAGAGCTTTGTCTTCTAGGTGAGTCTAGATCCTGCCAAGTTGACAATATTACCTGTCATGGGGCAAGGGGACTGTATACTATCTCAGTACACACGGTAAGGCCCAAGATGTGCCAGGAGTAGCTGCAGAGTGAGAACCGACACACACAGTCCTGGGGCGCATAGTGATGATTGGCTGCAGGTTTGGTGTAAAGCCGCATCAGCACTGACAGGATCTCAGATGCAGGTGCTCCAGAGCTTGCTCCCCCAGTGCTAGTGCAAGCATGTACTTTTTCAGATGGGTTCTGATGATGGAATTCACATCCATGTGCTTATAAGGATCTGTAACCATCTCTGGGCATTTCTTATAAGACATCCTCCAAATTCCTCATAAATTAGCAGTAATGGGGTTACTTTTGGTTCCTCTCAGGAACTCTATCAGACCCAAATGTCCCATGGATGCATGATAGGATCCAAGATCCCTTTGGATCAGATCAGGTCTCCTAGTACCTGCAGGCCCCAGATCCTAGTGCTTGGAGCATTCATTATATTTTTACAGTTTGCCCAGTATCTTCAGAGACCCGTGAGGGCAGAGAGAGGGTACTCTTGGCAGGAGGGGAAACCTGTGGCTTGGAGGAGACCATCTCCACACCAGGAGCCACAAGTTCTCATGAGTGGGGTTCAGCTTCCAGAGTCCTCCATGTGGGCTGCACGGAACATGGGCACTTTTATCCCAGATCTCTTTCAAGATTGCTCCCTTACAACATACACACACACACACACAAACATTCATTCTTTCTCTCTCCCTCCCTCCCTCCCTCCCTCCCTCCCTCCCTTTAAGATCACCCCAGGTTTCAGGGTCCACTGTACCCGGGGGGGGGGGGGGAAGCTAGCTGCTTGCTCTTCTCCCTCTCTCCTTCTGCCCTGCACTGCTGTGGCTTGCCGTATTTAAAATGACCTCTCCAAAGGAGGACTGACTCCAGATGGTGGGAGTTCACCAAAGTCAAAATCCCCGGCAGTGGAAGATCAGTTGTGCTCATTCCCTGTTTTAGGGGGAATTCTAGGGGTCTTGATCCCCAAGACCCAGCCGGTGGAAGGAGAGAACAAACTTCCACACATTGTCCTCAGCCTCCACATGTATACTGTGGCACATGTGCCCACACACATACAGCTAAATGTACAGGAAATAAAACTACATCTTTAAAATTTTTGTTTAAATACAGGGTGGTCAGTCAGGTGGCTGTTTGGTTAGAAACAGCATGTCATGTATCCCAGGCTGGCCTTGAACTTGCTATGTGGACAAGGGTGACCTTGGACTCCTGACCCTCCTGTATTTTCACAGATGCTGGGATTTCAGGTGTGTAACCTCATGCAGTGCTAGAATATACATGCTTGACAGGCTCTGAACCACCTCAGCCCAGCCCTGAAGTGTGGTTGGTAAGAGTGTTTGGTCACATGCAAAGCAGCAGACATTGGCCTCGGCCCTGCACATACATGTTCACAAGTAGGGACCTGAGGGTGGGGGTAGAGCAGAGACACAGACTTTGCTTTGACTGTCAACTCTGTTGGTACATTCTTGACTTGTAGTCACTGCGTGACAATTTTGGAATAGCCAAACACACTGAGAAACGTGCACCAATGGCAGAAAGAAGGTGAGGAAGGAATACAGATGGCGAGGCCCCAAGTGAGCTTGTTAACCAGATTGGCAATGGCTGTTTATCCCTCCTTCTGGCTGCAGAGATGCCTCATTGGGCTGGAATAGCCTCTTTTTCTACTTTACTCCATCAAAGCCTCCAGGACGCCGAAATCATGCCATCCCATTCAATATAGCTCTTTACTGAGCACCAATTAGCTACAGAATGTGCGGTAGTGTAAGCCACTAACTCTTGTGCAGCCTAGAGAACTCAGCCCAGAAATCCGTGTCTTCTGGGAGGCTTCTCTGATTGCAGCCGCCACCACCCTGCCCTCTCCCTGTATAGCCAGACTTGTCTGGCCTACTTGTCTCCATGGTATCTTTCACCATGAGCATAGGTGTCTGGTTTGCTGAAGTGCCAGCCTTCACTACTGACCATGCGCCAAACCTCTAAGGCCAGGTACAGCCCTTCGTGTTCCTGTTCCTGATGCCCTGAATGAGGCTGTAATGGCCATTTGTAAAGTTGTCAGTGGACACACACACTTCCCATCTCTTAGCAAGGGTCTGTGGAATGAATGAATTCCTAAATGAATAAGTGAAGGAGTGGTCAGCATGAGACCGTGAGGGAGCTTGCATTGCTGGTAGCCTAGACTGTGGTGAACGAAAGTGAAGATGTCCCGGTAGCCTCCTGATGACCCACTGGCCCCGGTGCCTGTGGGTGAGGGGAGGCTGATGCCCAGCCCTGCCATTCCCATTGTGCCCTTGAAGGTGCTCAGCCATTAGGTGCTGTCATAGGTGGGCTGTGGATGTGATCCAGTGACTCAGCTCCGTTGCAACACACAGCGCCATTACCCTCGCCGTCCTTACCAGTCCCTTCCCCTTTACCTCTCAGAACTACACAGGAATGAAGGGCAGGTGGCACTGTCCCCATTTCCTATATAGGTCAGATGGAGGGAGCTTTGAAGCCCCCTGCTGGGGATCAGCCCCCCCCCCCCATGCTTTCTGTGACAACTTGGGCTCCCTCTGATCCTTCAAGCTGTCTAGATGATTCTGTAAGCTTTAAGACTTTGATGCTATTTTTATTATTTCTCAACCTTTTGGCCCCTAGAACAGATAGCTACCTGAGAGAATGCCAGGCCATCTTGATGACAGGGACAGGGTACCTGTGCACCCTTTCCGTTTTGTGCAGACTTGAGCTAGGCATGCGTATTGGAGGGACCTGGGAAAGACAGCTGCTGTCACATCAGCTCCACTGTGCAGCCCCAAGGACAACACCCTCTATCTGAACCTTGCTTGGACTCCTGCCCTGTTCCAGCATAGCTGTAGGGCAAGTGTTCATCCAGGAAGCCAGCTTCTCCCTTGCCTCCTGTGCCTTGTCCAAAAGCAGTTCTGCGGGAAGCAACACTCCAAGGAGCCTAGAGGAAGTCAGTGAGCGCCTGCCCTGCCATCTCTCTGCTGAGCTCCTTCCTCCATTCTGCCGTTGCACACTGTGTAGGGAGCCACATGGGACAGGGCCTGTGCCCAGAGCCAGTGTTCATGGGGTCAGGCTTCAGACCTGGCCCATCTGTTTTTCTGACTTCCAATTTAACTTTGTAGAAAGGTAAGAATGAATGAGAAAGGAAACTTTTGTTCTGAAAACTCACCAGGTACAAAGATACAAGCAGGGACTGTCAGAGGAGGGAGAAGCTGTAAAAGACAAGAGTCTGAACTTGGAGCCTTCTGGCCTTTCCATCTTCCCAGCCTGATGTAAGATGCTGGCCTGCTCCCCGCAGCCATAGCGCATGCCCGAGATGGCGAAATCGGACTAGGAATGCTGTCTTTCAGCTCCGTTTAAGGTTTCTATCCATGAGTAGGCAGGCCCCACTGCTGTGGGTTTGTGGGGAAGCCCTACATCATGGCTGGACATGATTCAAAGCAAAACATCTCAGGGTACTCAGAGAAGACCTGGTGGCTAAGAGCACTTGTTCTTACAGAAGATCCAAGTCCAATTTCTAAGCTCCACACCAGACAGCTTATAATTGCCTACAATTCCAGTGAATCTAGTGCCCTCTTCTGGACCCCATAGGCTCGAGCACGCGCGCGCGCGCACACACACACACACACAGAGGTAAATCTAAACAACAATAATGACAAACAAAAACAAACTGGTTAGTGCATGGCTAGGAAGAAACAGGAAGTGTCTCCTACATCCCATCAAAGCCAAGCTCCTAATGTCCTGAAGACTCTAAGCCCCTAAGTCCCAAAGGTCCCAGCATCTCCCAGAATGCCTCATTGGAGACAAAGCTTTCAACACATGGGCCCTTAGGGATATTAAAGGCACCAGGGTTGGGCTTCAGCAAATTCAAGAAGCAGAAGAATTCTCATTTGCCTTCTGGCTCCTTTGCAGTCTGATCTAGATGGTCTTGTAGATTGCCTGTTGTGACGATTACTCTAATCAGGAACTGCAGTCACCATGGAAACACCCCTCCGGGTGTGTTGGTGACGGTGTTGAATGGAAGAGCCATTCAGAATGTTGGTGGCACTAGTCCATGAGCTGGATAAGAGGAGAGGGAGAAGGCAAGCTGAGTAAAAGCATTCTTTACCTTTACCACACCCCTTGACCACGAGCACAAAGCAGTCAGCTGCCCTGCCCACCATGGGGACCGTACTATCAGGCTGAGCCACTACAAGCCCAGCCTCCCTTAAGTTGCCTCCGTCAGCTACTTTGTCACAGCAGAGAGAGGAGTATAATCACTGCTATACCTCTCCTGCTGCCTTGCCACCTAGGACCCTTCATGGGTGATGAATTGGAGCTCTCTTCATTACAGTTTCTATCAGCTGTGGAAGGTACCCATTTGCTCCTGAGGACTTATGTAAGGGTGCTTGCCTTAACCAGCAAGAACACACTATAAGATTTTCCAAATGCCTGCATGTCTCCCAACTGCTGGTTCTTATCTATGACAGCCATCCTGATGGATGGGCAGCTGTCAAGTACGAGCTCTCTACGCACAGAGAACAGGGCCCATTAGTTCAGACAGCAGTTCCATTCAAGAAAGTAAATCTGCACAGTCATGCTGTTGCCCTTAGCAACAGCATCCAGACCCACAGGACTATGCTACCCATGGATTAGTGCAGGCATGAACTACGTATAATGGTTGGAGAATCTAAGAGCAGGGGTCAAAGCTGGTGGTAATGAGTCTGAAAATGGTCCTCACGGGGAGTGAGGGTGTGCATGAATGTGTGAACGTGTGTCCACACACACGTGTGTGTGATTTTTTGCTAGTCCAGGCTGGCCTCAAACTCATTTTGTAGCTAAAGATGATACTCTGCCTCCCAAGTGCTGGGAGTCTCCATAGCTGGATCCAGTGCAGGGCACAGAACCCAGAGCTTCGTACACACTGGAAACGCATCCTTCCCACTGAGGCATGTCCTCAGCCAGAAGCTGGTGTTAGAGAGGTCACAGCCTGTCCCAGGGATGTGTCCTGTTTATCAGTCTTCCCCAGCATGGTGCCTCCCATAGTTGGTTGCTAGGCTGACGCTGCTTCATTCTGTCCTTGGTCCCCTAGCTGACGATGGCTTCACTGTCGTTCTAGGACTTCTGCCATGGCCAAGTGATGTGGCCACCCCTCAGCGCCCTGCAGGTGAAGCTGGCTGAGCCCGGGCAGTCCTGCAAGCAGGTGTGCCAGGAGAGCCAGCTTATCTGTGAGCCGTCCTTCTTTCAACACCTCAACAAGGAAAAGGACCTGCTGAAGTAAGTGTGCTGGTGGGGAGGCGGTGGGGGGGGGGGGGGTCCTGGGGGCTGGGCTGCCTGGCTGCTGGGGCCTGTCTTAGACGGGGGTTGAAAGGCACTCAGATTTGCTCTCCCAGCTTCAGGAAACAATGTAGGAAGGACAGCCAGGTTGCACCCCAGAGATCTCATGTTTTACACATGCACACATATGACATGTGTGTGACCTGGGCTTGTGTGATGTGTGTGTGTGTGTGTGTGTGTGTGTGTGTGTGTGTGTGTGTGTGTGTGTGTGTGTGAGAGAGAGAGAGAGAGAGAGAGAGAGAGAGAGAGAGAGAGAGAGAGATGTAACATATGTAAGTGTCGGTTTGCATGTACAGTGACATGCACATGGAGATGGAAGTACAACTGCCAGTGTTCTTCCCCTTCCATCTTGTCTGAAGCAGCCTCTCTGTTCTCTCCACTGCTGGCCTCTGAGCTTTCAGGGACCTCCCTGTGGCCGCCTCCCGTCTCAAAGCAGGAGGCTGGGATTAGAGGTGTCCACTGCGGCACCCTGTATCACATGGGTCTGGGGCCCGTTGCCTGTTAGTGCCATTTTCTCGTCTGCAGAATTAGACCATGCACTAAATTACTTCTTTGCTGTGGCAGAGTCCTGACAAGAGCATCACAAAGACAGAGTGTGATGGCTCTTGGTTTGGAGGTGCAGTCCTTCCTGGAGGCCAAGCATGGCCGCCAGAGCATCAGGCAGATGCTCACACTGCACTCACAGTCTGGGAGCCAAGAGAGACGGGGGGGGGGGGGGAAGCTGGCTGTTTCCTTTTTACTCCACCCAGAACACGAGACCGTGGAGTGGAGCATTATGTACTTAGGCTGGGTCTTCCTTCCACACACATGCCCTGAGGTTTGTCTCCTAGGTGACAATTGATAGCCACTATGAACCATGGCACTAAGTGACCCTCCATCCTGCCCCAGTAACAGGGAGCCTTACATGTAGGTTTATATTCCTGTGTTACAAGAGACATTCAGTGATTGTCCAGAGTCACACAGCTCCTACGAGACAAAGCCCAAATTTGAACAGAGTTCTGCCTGGCACCCTCTAGACTATGTTGGAAAGTCAGGAGCAACTGGTTTTCATTAGCCCATGGGCCTTTCTTGTTCTGGGCAGATAGACTGGGTACTAATTGGAGGGGTGTATCAACCACATATAATTCCAGCACTGAGGAGGCAGAAGCAGTGGAATCAAGGTTATCTTTTCCAAGTTTGAGGCTAGCCTGGGCTACAAGACCTTGCCAAAAAAAAAAAAAAAAAAAAAAAAACAGGGCTGGAGAGGGAGCTTAGTGGGTCTCTCATTTATGCTTGCCAGTCACTCGGGGAGCTGAGCTTGACCTCCAGATCCCAAGTGTCAAAGCTGGGCATGGCAGCCTAAGAATGCAGTCCCAGGGCTGGGAGGCAGAGCCAGGAAGACCCAGAGTGCTCGCCAGCCAGCCAGCCTAGCTGTATGGGCAAGCTCCTGGCCAGTGACAAACCCTATCTCAAAAGAACATGCTGGACAACTTTCCTGAGGACACACACACACTCTCACACACCGTGAACTGAACAAGCAAAAAGGCCAGTATCTCTGGGGACAAAAGTCTTCAAAACATAGATAGTTCTTCCTCCTCCTCCTCCTCCTCCTCCTCCTCCTCCTCCTCCTCCTCCTCCTCCTCCTCTTCTTCTTCTTCTTCTTCTTCTTCTTCTTTTCCTCTTCTTCTATTCTTGCTTCTGTTTTCTCCTCTCCCACTTCTCTTTATTATCATCTTTATCTTTCTCCTCTCCTCCTTTCTTCTCTCCCTTGTCTTCCAGTTTAAGACAGGTTTCCTGTAGCCCAGGCTGGCCTTGAACTCACTAAGTAGCTGATGCTAACCATGAACTCATGACCCTCCTGCCACCACTTCCCAAATGCTGATACGACTGGCACAAACCGCCATGCCACCTCTTCTTCGATGTTTGCTTTGCTTTTAGTTGGTATCTCACTCTGTGCCACAGACTGGCCTAGAACTCACTATGTAGCCAGGCTTGACCCTGACTCAATAGGTTTATAAGTGTGAGCCTCTATTTCCCGGTAAGTATGAAGTACACATCTAAATAGGTGTCGGTAACAGTTGCTTTGCTGATCTTGGTCCTTGGAAATGGCCATCATCTGCACATCAGTGTATAGCCCTGTGTGGTGTGTGTGTGTGTGTGTGTGTGTGTACATGTTTGTGTAGGTGAACTAATATGCATGTGTGTGTGAAGGCTTACTTCGTGGGACAGGGTCTCCAGTTTTCCTGAGACTCTCCAAGTGGGATAGGCTAGCCATCAAATCCCAGGGATCTGCTTCTCTCCAGTTCCCCAGCACTGGGGTCACACGTGCATGCCAACATAGTGGCTTTTTTTGTTTGACGTGGCTTCTGGCTGAACCAGCTCTGCAGCTTCCATTTTGGCTTTCACACACACCATGTCCCTGCTCCATGACCTGCCTCCTCCAGTACGGCTCTCACCATGGGGTACACATTTCTCCACTGCTTCTCAGCAGTTGCACTGAGTCCCATTCCCCACTCGCGTATGCAGGCTGTCCTCGGCTTTTCTTGCGCACGTTTGGCAGCATGCTTTTTCTCCACATAGTCAAGATCCCTACATGCAGAGAATTTCAGAGTCACATGGGTGATGTCATCTCTGAAGTAGGACAATGAGATACGCTCCCACACTCAGAGCAGGTGATCCAGCAGTTGGACAGGGCCTGCCCTGGCACCTCCACCTCACACAAGTACCTTTCTCTTCCTCTTAGGTATAAGGTGACCTGCCAAAGCTCAGAACTGTACAAGGACATCCTGGTGCCCTCCTTCTACCCCAAGAGCAAGCACTGTGTGTTCCAAGGGGATCTCCTGCTCTTCAGTTGTGCCGGAGCCCACCCCACACACCAGCGGATCTGCCCCTGCCGGGACTTCATCAAGGGCCAAGTGGCCCTCTGCAAAGACTGCCTATAGCATCGCCGCCCTGAATTAACTCAGACGGGAAAGACGTGGCTCCACTGGGCAGGGCCAAGGGGCACAAAGACATTCAGGGACTCTGACCAGAGCCTGAGATCTTTGGTCCAGGGCTTGAATTTAGTACCGCTCCAGCCACAGCCAGTGCATCCCAGTTTACACCAAAACCACAAGAGAACAGAGGTTAGAACAGGAACCTGGGTTCTCCCCAGTGTAACGAATGTCCTCTCTGTCTGGGAGATCGACTGTAGGGAAAGGATCCAGGCAGTTGCTCCCAGGATTTTTTTTTTTTTTTTTAAAAGAAGGGATAAAAGTCCAGAGACTCATTCAAACTGAAAACAAAACAGAATTGAGCCAATTGGGAAGGACTTTGGGGACAATCCTAAACCAATTAATTTATTTATTTGGGAGGATGGGGGCGGGCTCGGGAGGGAGGAGAGGGGTTGAACAGTTTCCTTTTGTTCCTCACTGTTAATCGCCCACCTTCGGGCCCTTCTTGTTCTGCAGCGCCAAGCAGGGTGCAGAGGGGCTGTGGCCTGCTTGAGGGGCCGCTGTGGGGCTTCACTCCTGGTAACAGGTGGCAGCAGAGAAAAGAGATGTCTATAAGCAGGGGGATGTAGCTCAGTTTGTAGAATGCTTGCGTAGCATAAATGAAGTCCTGGGTTCCATCCCCAGCACCACATAAAAGCAGGTAAGAAACAGAGGCAGGAGGACCAAACATTCTCCTTGGCTACATAACAAAAGCAAAGCCTTTGTCCCCAAGTCTAGGCTACAAGAGACCCTGTCTCAGAAAATTGTGTGTGTGTGTGGGGGGGGGGTGGCCTTGAAAACACAGCCAGCCACTGTCACAGCATTGCCAGAACTGGTGGATCCCAGGTGTGCTTGGCAGATGGCAGCTAAAAGGCACATAACCTTGGTGGGGAAATAAATGCCTGTGGTGTCCTGAGAGGGCCCCACCAAGTCCAAAGACAGGCTGGGCTGCAGATGAGAGAGGCTGCTTTCCTGTGTGTGTGTGTGTCCCTTCCTCCCCCTCCCCCTACATAGCTTGGTCCTAATTTCTGGTTAGAATTTACCTTTGTTGAAGAAACACCATGGGATTATGGGATTATGTAATTCTTGTTTGCTGCTGTGGTAAACTCAGCCCCACCCCGTCCCCGTCCCCCCTCATTCCCCATACCCCATCGTAGGCTCCAGGAGCTGTCCTTGAACTTGGAGAAGGCATCTCTAACCTCAAAACAGCTAAGATTTGGGTAAGAATGCCGCCAGTCCTAAGAGTTAGTAGCACGAGGCTTTGTGCCTTGCCCCCATCGATGTCTGATATTGCTGCAGTCCAGGCAACTGACGCTTAGAACTTGATGGTTTCTGGGGAGGAAAGGACAGTTCAGGATGAATGCTAGGGATTATCCCGGCCACACCCCCAGTGGGTGTGGCCTACAAAGGGTGAGAGCCTGGGGCTGGCTTTTACTTGAAGCACTATTGTTCTATGGAGTTTGAGCAGCCCCTGTGAGGGCCTGACAGCAGGTTGGCCTAGGCAGTATGCCTGAATCCCCACCTTTCACACCCTGGAGCCCTTCTGTGAGTCCATCCCTGCTGAAGTACTGCTCCTGTGCTCTGTATACGCGTGAGTCTCTGGAGACACCTCCCACACTTCTCTCCATGCTGGCGAATGAACCAATCAATCCTCTTCTACCTCTTGCTGTTAGCATTGTCCACCCAGCCCCAGCTGGTAGAGTAGACTTCCTGGTCGGCTGCTGCTGCCCAGCGCCTCCCTGTGGCCAGGAGGAGCTTCTGCCTAGCTGAACAGCAGCCTGTGACTGGCTGAGCCTTCCAGAAGCAACAGAAAGGAGGATCTGCTTGTGGTGACTAAGGGCTAGGGAGATGGCGCATGGAACTTTTAGGTCTGGGAAATCATTTGTCCTCTTGATCTCTACCTGGGTGCATACATCATACCAATCACACCTCTAGCGCCTCCCCGACCACACCCCTGTTGGCCCTAAGACAGACAGACACCTCAGGAGCCTGAGATTCTAGTTCCAGAGAATGAAGTGAAGAGGTGATGTCAGGGCAGGTACTGGCCCTAAGCACTGACAGGGGTCCCTCAAGGCCTGCCCGGAATCACCTCTGCCCAGGTTCAGCCGCCAGGAAGGCAGAAGTTCAAAAGCCTAGCTATGAAGCATCTTTATTAAGCTTTGCAAAGGTTTCCTGCTACAGGAGGGGAGAGAGCTGTGCAGTCTCTTGGGAAAGGACTTTTCCCTTAGAGTGGGCCTCGGGGCTGCACCCCAGAGTTGTGGGAATCTGCCTAAGTTTCCAGACCTGAAGGCTGTGGGTGACAGTGCTGACATTCAACCGGCAGGGGGTGCCAAGCCGGACAATAATCCCCATGTTGCAGATAACAATAAACAGGCAGGAAGGCAACTTTGTCTCCACCTGCAGATGCTTCCAGGCCTTGAGGTCAGGGTCCCTCCGCATTCCTATTCCTCTGCTCCAGTTCAAAACCCTGGCTCACACAACCCAGAAGAGCTCTTTCTCCCACGTTATAAATCCCGTTCCCTATTTTAGGCAGAAATAAAGTAAGCTCACTTCCTCTGGTGGGTTCCTGCTCTTGGGACTAACCAAGCCTAGTCTAGTTATTAAGAGAATTAGCAATAGGTGAGATGTCCCTGAATGGACGCCCGCTCCCAGGCCTCCTCAGAGTTAGCAAGATATGGATGGCCAAGTGGCCATCAAGGGAAAACTGACCTGACCTGTGTATGGGCATTGTACCTGTCAGGTGTGGAAGACAGCAAAGAAGGCACCCACAGCCCTGGCGGAGCCAGCACTTACAAAGCATTGGCAACCGAGGGCTGTGTGTAATTGAACCTTCCGCCAGGAGAGGACTCTGAAGTCAGGACTCGTGTGTTCTGCACAGTAGACACAGGTCACCTGACCTTTAGAGTTGTTTTCCCCTTCGTGATGGTAGGCTCTTAAAATAGGGGGAAAGTTTTATCTAATTTATTAAAAGAGAGAACAGGTTGCTTCAGAAGGTGAAAGCGTTTTCAGAGTTAAGAACTCCTGAGAGGGGCCATGCCTTGTGCGTTTCTGTGTGTGTTCTTATACAAATGGAAGCACTGTAGAGAGGTTTATTTTGTCTCTAAGATGAATCGTTTGTTTTAGGTGAGTGTTTGGAAATATCTGTCTGTTCTTTGGCTGGGACATGTGTTTTTGTTTCTCTTTGGGGTTGGATTTTGAAAGCTGGGTGCTGTCGAAGGCTGATAGCAGATTGTTCCAGCCTTGAATAACTACATTTGTCCACAGTGTGTGCACGCACATGTCCCAGTGTATACGGGCACACAAGACTGTATATATAGTGTGTATACGTGTATACCTGTGCATTTTGTGTATGTTCCGTGTGTGGTGTATACACATGCACCCCCAGAATAGGGCCAAGGGTGCCAAGAATCCTTTAGTACCCTCAGGACCAGACCCTATCTCTGAATCTGATGGTGACCAAGGTAGTGAGGGGTCTCACGCTCCATCACCCTAGCTGACATGTTGCTGAGGCAGAAAACCAGCCCCCAGTCTATCTCTGTAGAAGAAGGAGCCCCCAAATACTTCAGCTAGTTAGCCTGGTGGAGGCGAGATGTTGACTTTTTCTCGTCCTTAGCGGATGAATGTGGGCGTGAAGTTGCGGTACCTACTAGTGAGTTGGGTTGCACTGAAACTATGTGTTGCTCATGGATGAGTGTGTATCCTTTAGATCGGACCAGGGTGGTTTACCTAGATTGTATGTAATTAGGCACCACCACCCTCTCCCCAAATTTTTGACTGAAAAGGAAAGACCAAGTATTTTGTTAACGACAGGCTCTGCTGTGTCACGATTCCAAGCCTGGACTCTTTTATTTATTTAAAACTCTTTTAATTTCTCTTTCTTCTCTTCCCCTCTGTCTGTGTGGCTGCAGAGTGTGTCTCTGTTAGAGTTAGACGGATGGCAGGAATAGGTTTGTAGTCCTTCAGGAAGCCAGCAGCCTGGAGCTGGAAATGGGTTCCTCTCATCCATGTTGCCTTCAACAGAAAGTGAGAAGTTTTTTCGGTTTGGGTTTTTTTTTTTCTTTACATATAGCAAAAGACCAAATTAGCTGTATAGTCTTGGATACAGAATATAAGAATTACTCTAGCTGTCCTAGCACTTAGGGTCCTGTGGGGATTCAGTGTTTAGCACAGTGCCTGGCTCATAGTAAGCCTGGTGAATGTTCAATATTGATATTAGTAGTATATCATAAAACTTGAGAAATAAAGAGCTGCGCTCACCCCCTATCTGTTGATTCGGACATGACGGTCACAGAGAAACCTTGCTGAGTCGATCAGATGCTATAGGAATTAACTGTCTCAATTGTTTAAGCGCTGTGCCTACCCTGCTCGCTGGAATTCTAGTGTTCTTCTCGAATGCACTGAATAATTGGGAAATTTGCCAGTCTTCAGCACTCAGTGAAACAAGGCTAAATTTATTACCTGAAATTGAACCACCAATATGTTCTGGAACATTCCAGGGGTTTCTTTGAGGGACTTTTTGAGCTCAAAATTAAAAGTTCTCTCACAAGTTTCACTCCGTGAATTAGAGTTTAATTTTTACTCCGCTATAATGCAATAATAGAATCTTCAATTTGTTCAACGGAAAGAGGGAGCAACTGAATCTACAGCCCCCAGGAAACCCCTTTGCTGCCCCCTGCTGGACAGGGTGGCTCCCAGCAGGCTGGTTACACCTCTGCCACATTCCCATCCTACCCAAGATTAATCCTGTGACTGGCCCAAAAAATCTCCTACCACTACCCCCAGAGGAGCCATGTGAGACCCTGTGGCTGGGATTTTGACTTCTTTCAGAACTGGACCCCATGGTCACTTAAATACCAGTTTGCTGTTAGTTTTGTGTGGCTTTAGCCTCTATCCTGATAGAGTAACTGTGGGCTGTGAGTTGCCGGTATGGAATGGAGAGGCGAAATTTCCGAAGTCCAGTTTGCTTTTCTGATTCCTCTCACGTCTCAGCCGATCAATGACTTGACAGTTCATGGGATGAAAGTATCGAATTTACCTTTCTCCGAGTTTCACTCTTCCCCAGATTTTGTGGCACTTAAGGCTGTCCTAATCACACACGCACACATACTCTCTCTCCCTCTCCCTCTCCCTCTCCCTCTCCCTCTCCCTCTCCCTCTCCCTCTCCCTCTCCCTCTCTCTCTCCCTCTCCACCCGCCACAGCTGGAGCACACGCTGGGGTGGGGGGGTAGTTGCCTGTGGAAGCCAGCATGGGTAGGAGATACACAAGGAGCATTGCTAGGTAGCAGGCTAGGGGTGTGAACACAGTCTACAGCTCCCACAGAAGCCAGAACGTAGCAGATATGGGAAGCAGATTTATTTTTGCTTAGAGCTCAGCCCATGTATTAAAGAGAATAGTGTAACCACAATGCCAAAGGACATGGTGATGTCCCTTCCACTGTAGTTCCTGTCACAACCTTGCTGTTAAGCTCATGGCCGTTCACATCTGTGTCTTCAAATGGATCCTGGTTCACTTGTTTTCTACTGTCACTTCTAGGGTTAAGTCACAGGATCCTGCAAATGAGGTGTCGCTGTCCCCGAATTTACTGTACAAGGCAAAAAGGACACTACTTTGTTTTCCTGTGTTGTAGAGAAACTAGGGAGAACTTTATTTTTCAATAAACTTTTCTTGTGTGACAGGTGCTAGTGATTTGGGGGAGGTGTGGCTTAATGCTACATTTCATGGTACCAAAACACTCAGTTGCAAAGGTTATGTTCAAGCAGTGGGTGGGTGGGGTCCGGGGAGATAAGATCTGAGTTCAGAAGGTGCTCGCTATGCATGTATGAGAACCTGGCTCCAACCCTCAGAATCCACTTTTGAAGACGGCAGGTGTGGTGGCACTTTTGTGAAACCCCAGTTCTCGGTTAGAGCCAACATGGCTGGCATGCATGCCAGGCGCACACACAAGGACCAGAGCTTGCTTGATCCCCAGAACCCATGTGAAACACCCACGTGTGGCACGCACTTGTAATCCCAGCCCTGGAGATGGGAAGACAGGTGGATCCTTAGGGCTCACAACTCAGCCTGCCCAGCCAAATCAAGTTCTAGGCTAATTAGAGACTCTGGAACAACGTGGAGAGTATCCTGAGGAATGGCCCCTGAAATTGACCACTGGCCTCCTTGTGTGTGTGTGTGCAAACACATACACACATACATACATGTATACACAAATACACACACATGGATAGTGAAAGAGCTACCCCCACTATGTACCCTCATTGGTGCTAAACTAAAAGTATTCTTTCCAGCTTCCATTCACACTGAAGAGAACTGAATTAGGAAATGAACTGGACTTTTCTTTCTTCAGAGATGTTTCTGGCTGCACCATGCATTTACATTCCCATCCAAGTGGAATAGTAAAAAGCTGAGCATCGTTCCCTTCTCTAGAAAGAAAGGAAACAGCCTGGAACCAAGGGACAGTGGGCAGTGGGAACCTCCCAGGGATCCATCAGCAGGGGACTGGCTAGGCACGAAGCCCTGGGGTTGATCCCCAGTACCATGTAAATTGACATGGTAGTGCAGACCTACAGCCACATACTCTGGCAGTGGCAGAAGGATCAAGGGCTCTCTGAGATTAGGGGACCCCCAGGGAATTCCCACAAAAAAGAGGCACTGTGGGGTTCACAACCATCTGAGGCTCAACTCTCTGAACCCCGAGTCTGTTGAATACAAGGAAGGGTGCAGGCAAATTCATGGAACCTGCGTTCCCTGGGCAACATGTGAGGCCCCTTAGGGTCATCTGGAAAGTCAATTGGACCAAAGTTCTTGGGTCAGAAATATTTCAGAGAGCTTGGGGGGTGGCTCAGCAGCCAGGAGCACTTGTCTGGCAAGCATGAGCATCTGAGTTCAGTTCCAAGCAGGGGATGACCTCATGTGCCTCTAACCCCAAAACTGTGGGAGGCAGAGCCAGGAGGATCTCTGGGGCTTTCTGACCTCCAGCCTAGCTCCAGGTTCAGAGAGAGATTCTGTCCCCAGGGAGTAAGATACTCATAAGATCGTACACACACATACAAGTACACACAAATACACATTCACACATATACATGCATACACATGCACACACACAAATACACATTCATACATACATACATACATACATACAAGCACATGTTCACACGCACACAGTGTTTTAGATACTGTAACTTTCTGGATTTTGGAGCACTTGTCACCTTGAGTTAGCTTTGGGATGGAACCCAAACTGAATGGGAAACTCATTTATATTTCCTATGTACACCATATCTGTGGCCTAAAGACCATTACATACCATATTTTTAATGAGCCTCTGTTTTCATTGCAACCTGTCACATAAGACCAGGTGTGAGCCTTTCTGTTTGTGTCATCGTGTTGGTGTACATTTCTACAGGGTTTTAGATTTGAGGATTCAGGGTGTTCAGCCTGTGCCTTTTCCTTTGGAAGTACTGAGTGAACTGAGCCATCAAAACCTCAAAACCTCAGTAAAACCTGCTGTTTGGCCACCCCTCTGCTCAGACAATATCTACCCCTGTGTCTCCAGCAGCACCCAGTGACTGTGTGGTCAACTGCAGTGAACCTGGCCTCCCTCTGGAGACTACAGACCCCACATCATCAGACCAAAGTGTTGCTGTCACTGTCACTAGGCGCCAGCAACCCCTGCCTTGTCTACCTTCAGCCACAACAGAAGTCCTACCTGCTGGAGATGGGGCAATGACTCATTGAGCAGAATACTTGCTGTACAAAAAGGAAGACCTGATGTCAGCTCCACAGCACCCACAGGAAAACCACCTATGATGGTATGCAGCTGAAACCCCAATACTGGGAAAACAAGATAAACAGATTCCCAAGACTCACGGGCTAGCTGAACCAGCAAGCTCTAGTTTGGGTGAGGGACTGTTTCATTCATAAATAAATAAACAAACAAACTCCACTTGTGAACACACAAAGGAAACAGAGTACAGAGAGAGAGAGAGAGAGAGCCTGCCCACAACGTGTACTCCCTACATGTTGGCATACACACTACCAGCTCTCAAATACAACCTCCCCATACCGTACAAATGGTAAAGGTCTTTATTGGCCTGACATAGCTGCCCGTGTGGGCAGTACTGTGAGAGCTACAGAACATGGTGGAATGAGGGCATGTCTACAGCACATATCTAATGTTACATAAACTGAGGACATCTTGTTCCTTCTGAAGGAGCAGCCCATGTCTCACAGGCTGAGGTACTGTGACCAGCATATAGAGATATGCAGATTCGGGGTGATGATTATAATTATTTATTACAAATAAATGTATAGAGGTTCACATCTCTCAAAAATGGCTCCTGGGTTTTTACAGATGTGTAGGTTCTAGACGTGAAGGAAAGGGTTGTGTGCTTACGTAGCTTGTCCATGCAAAGCTCAAGTCACTAAACACTTTAAAAAATAGAATGGTCTCCTTCTGAATGAACCGGTTTAGTGTTGGGATTAGTAAAAGTGTAGGAAACGTGTTGGTAGGAGTTAGGAAGTGCTGTACCGATGACGACATCTGCTAGGAGAGTGTGACTCTAGAGGTGACTCGGCCACGTGTCAGGCGGAGGTGACCCCGTCAATTACTATCTGGTTTTCACTGACGGTGTGCACCACAGGCTTCCTGTCAAGCAGAGACCCTAGCCTGCCTCCAAGAACTGTTTGACTCCAGGAAATAGAAAAATGTCACTTCCGGCTCAAGGTTGGGAAGCATGGTGGCCCCTCCCACGGGCAACGTCATCCTAACGTGTTTGATGGTGGGCGACTGGGTAAGGATGTAGGGCAGGTCCAGCCTCTGGCAGACCCCAGCCCGTGATGACAGACTCTATGAACAAAAACTTCCCCAAATGAAACTGGATGTGCAGTTGAATGTTGGCACCATCTGCCTGCGTGGAAACCTCTTGTCAAGTGACGCTCTTCACCGGGGCTGGCAGTCCCTGCCGCCCTTCCTGCTGCCTTCACTCAAACATTTCATAATGACGCGTCTGTCTCACTCTGGGCACCATGTCGATGAGGAGTCTGTGGAAACAGAGAGAGAAAGGCTCACCTCAGCACCAGGAGAGCTTTGGGGAAACTGAGCTATATGTGTATGTGTGTTCGTGTGTACTTTCTTGTTTGCAGATGCAGGCGGTTGGGTGGGAGGGTGGGGACACGTGTATGTATGTGTGGGGGGACACTGTGGAAGCCAGATAACTGTGCCCATCGTTCCTTGGGTGTTGTCCACCTTGATTTTCCAAGGCAGGGTCTCTTGCTTATACCAGGAACTCACTGAATAGGCTAGGCTGACTGGCCATACCAAATTCCGTTTACCAAAACTGACTGGCCAGCATACCCCAGGGGGCTTCTTGTCTCTGCCTCTCCAGCCTTGAAATTATACGTATGCACCACTACACCTGGATTGGTTTCTTTTTTAATGTGGGTTACAGGGATCAAACTCAAATAACTACTTTCCCATCTGAGCTACTCCCAAGTCCTAGCCATGACTACTTCTGTCCACATACCATACCGCTGTCCCTTGAAAAAGCTTACATCTCAATGGCTTCCTGTATGTACATGAAGCTGTGTGGTCATCCACACTGCCTTAATTCCAGAATATTTTTATCATCCTCTATGCATGCTAATAGACACTCCCATTTTTATTCCACACCAGGATACTCTGAGTGTATCCTGGATATTTTATATAGAAATGCATATAGCCTTTTGAATAAGGACATATTCATTAGAAATCCATTCACATTGTAGGGTATATCAACATTTCATTTATTTGGATAGCTGCATAATTGTTCACTAAATGGATATACCATATCTATCCCTTTATCAGCCAATGGTGGGCAGGGGGTGGGGCTCTACTCATGTACATATATGAACAGAGCTGCTATGAGGGTTCATATAGAAGGTTTGACATTTATGTCTAGCTGCATGTTTGTTTGTTTTTTGTTTCATTATTTTAGAGTTACATACCACAGAGGGAAATCACTGGGCCAAGTAGTAACTACATGCTTAACACTAGGAAACTGCTAAGTTCTTTTGCAAGGCAGCACCACTGTGTGCATTCCCAGCAAATATATCTGTGGCTCACAGTCCTTGCCAACACTTGTAACTGTCTCTGAGTTTGCGGGCGCCACCTAGTGGAAGCCAGGAAGCACTTAACTTCTAAAAGCACGGGAATGGTGCTCCTATCAGGGTGCTATCTCCTTAGTAAGAAGAGTGAGTGAACCCCATGCCAAGGGGTCTTTGCTCTCACTCCAGGGTGGCCCTTTGCATGGAGTAGGGCCATTTCCCATTTTATTTATTTGGTGTGTGTGTGTGTGTGCGTGTGTTGGAGGTCAGTTCTCTTCTACCTTCAACCATATGGGTCCTGAGAATTAACCCTGGATCATCAGGTTTAGCCACAAGCACCATTACCTATGGAGCCATCTCACAGGCCCCAGGAGTAGTCCCTTTTGTAGGGTCTAGTGCTGCCTCAGCCTGGGCCTCCTCTGATTCCCAGATGTACATATAGGCATCAGGTGACAGGGAGGATGCTCAGGTGACACACACCTGGGCATCATGACGACCCTCGTTATAGCACTCTGCAGATGAAGGCAGGAGGACCAGAGGTTCAAGGTCAGCCTTGACTATATAGGGAGATTGAGGCCATCCTGGGCTACCTAACATATTGTCTTAGTATGAAGAAGAAGAAGAAGAAGAAGAAGAAGAAGAAGAAGAAGAAGAAGAAGAAGAAGAAGAAGAAGAAGAAGAAGAAGAAGAAGAAGAAGAAGAAGAAGAAGAAGAAGAGAAGGTGGAGGAGGAGGAGGAGGAAGTAAAGGAAGACGAAGAGGAAGAGGAAGAAGAAGAAGAAGAAGAAGAAGAAGAAGAAGAAGAAGAAGAAGAAGAAGAAGAAGAAGAAGAAGAAGAAAAGAGGAGGAGGAGGAAGAAGAAGAGGAAGAAGAGGAGGAGGAGGAAGGGGAAGAAGGGAAGAAGAGAAGGAAGAAGAGGAAGAAGAGGAGGAGGAAGAGGAAGAGAAAAAGAGGAAGGGGAAGAGAAGAGAAGAAGAGGAAGAAGAGGAAGAAGAGGAAGAAGAAGAGGAGGAGGAAGAAGAAAAAGAGGAGGAGGAGGAAGAGGAAGAGGAAGAAGAAGAGGAGGAGGAGGAAGAGGAAGAAGAAGAGGAGGGGGAGGAGGAGGAGGACTTTGAGCCCACAGTAGAGAGGAAGGGCAAGGGCTATTCACTGGATAAAAAGGAGAAGGAAGAAGGAAATGAGTGTCTGGAGTATAAAAGCCCTAGGTCTCCTCCCAGAGGCCCAGCTTCACTTCTAGAAGATCATCCCACATGGAAGGCTGTGCCTATGCACAGTCTTTTCCTATCTCTCAAAAAAGGCCAGTGCTGTGTAATGTGACCTCTAAGCATAACAACCCCCACCTTCTTAGTCAAGGCAGCTCCAGCAACCCATCAGCGTCCCCCCAGAGCTGGTCTGTTGGCATTCCCTCTAAGGAGGATGGGGTAGGGATGGGCCATCAGACTCTCCCCTGAGTTGCCAGCCACACACTACACTACCCACACCTCCTGACCAGCTGCAGCTAATTCTGCCTCAGCAGGTCCCATGGTCTCAGGAACTGCTAGAGTACACAGAGTGTGGGAGACTGACCACCAACTATCCTATAGATACAGCATCTGTAGATGATGAGGAAGTCATCATCTACAACAGGAAGTCATCATCTGCAGCAGGGAGTCATCTATAGCAGGAAGTCATCATCTGCAGCAGGGAGTCATCTATAGCAGGAAGTCATCATCTGCAGCAGGAAGTCATCATCTACAGCAGGAAGTCATCTATAGCAGGGAGTCAGGAAGTCATCATCTACAGCAGTGAGTCATCATCTATAACAGGAAGTCATCATCTACAGCAGGAAGTCAGGGAGTCATCATCTACAGCAGGAAGTCATCATCTACAACAGGGAGTCATCTATAGCAGGAAGTCATCTGCAGCAGGAAGTCATCATCTACAGCAGGAAGTCATCTATAGCAGGGAGTCAGGAAGTCATCATCTACAGCAGGGAGTCATCATCTATAACAGGAAGTCATCATCTACAGCAGGAAGTCAGGGAGTCATCATCTACAGCAGGAAGTCTTCATCTACAGCAGGGAGTCATCTATAGCAGGAAGTCATCATCTGCAGCAGGAAGTCATCATCTACAGCAGGAAGTCATCATCTATAGCAGGAAGTCATCATCTACAGCAGGAAGTCATCATCTATAGCAGGAAGTCATCATCTACAGCAGGAAGTCATCATCTATAGCAGGAAGTCATCATCTACAGTAGGGTCGGGCATTTTGATGAGGAGGCTATATGTGGGTCACCCCCTGAGCAAGTTATTTGGTCGATGTTTTGTTTTGTCAACTCAGCACAAACTAGGGTCCTCTGAGAAGAGGGAAAGTGGGTTGAAAAAAGGTCTCCATCATATTAACCTGTAGGTAAGTATGTGGGAGTCATTTCTAGATTTATGATTAATTTGGGATGGCTCAGCCCACTGTAGGCATGCCATCCATCCTTGAAAGGTGGTTTTTGGATGGATAAGAAAGCAGGCTGAGCAAACCCCGGGGAGCAAGTCAGTAAGCAGCATCCCTCCATGGCCTCTGCTTCAGTTCCTGCCTCCAAGTTCCAGCTTTGAGTTCCTGTCCTTGAGCACCCTCACTGATGAAATAAACCCTTTCCTCCCCAAGTTGATTTTAGTTCTACTGTCTATCACATCAACAGAAAGCCAACTACACTCCTGTATATAGCCCTCCACCCATCCTGTAAATAAGCCCAATACCATGCACTATGCTGGACATGGGTGAGCGCCTTACTATGGTCCATCTTTAGTGCCCTACAGGGGTGAAGACACGTTTGTTCACATCTCCCCAAGAAATGCAAATAGATCACTTATGTTCCTGGGACATAAAGGAGTAAGACATGAGCCACTGGTTTCATTTCCCAACTGGAGACAGGTTGAGAGGAAAGGGGTTTTCAGAGCATCTCTGCACCCTGGGTGATCCAAGATAAAAACAGAGTCATACTTGACCCCGTAGGCAAAGATGGTGAGACCAATCAGGACACCAATGCTGCCGTCCAGGTACCAGACTGCTGCGTTGTGTTTGAACACTTCTGCACTTAGAAGGATGGAGAAACCCATCACTCCCCCAACAAGGGAGTTGAACCCTGCAAAACAAGAAAAGGGATCACACAGTGATCTAAGGTCAGCATTTCATATTCTATACTGTGAGGTCTACAGACCACAGACAAGTACATGGGGCCTTCATTCTGTGGGAGGAATGTATACACACACACACACACACACACACACACACACACACACACTGCTACTGATTTGTTCATTCTGAGTTAATCCTCAATCTAGATGCCATTCAAACAGCTAGTTCAGGAGGAATTTGAGGCTCAGTGTCCTTAGTATAGGGGAACCTGCCCACTACACACAGAGAGCAACAAAGAGGAAGGAAGAGCAGAGCCAAAGACTAAATGGAATGACCTGGCTGGCTTTGCTTCCTCTGCCTGTACAGTCTTCCTGCTAGGGATGAGATGGAAGCCAGATCTCCATCTCCAGAGATCTATGTACCTACTCTCTTCTCAGACTGCAGTCTCTCTGAATAAATCAATTTAAAGATTTACTTCTATGGGCTACGGACATAGCTCAGATAGTCCACATCCCCAACATTGATGCCAAACCAGACATCATGGCATGGGTCTATGAGCCTGTGGTTTCGGCATTCCTATAGCAAGAGGGAAAGTGGGGACAAATAATTCCTTGAGCCTACAGGAAGCCCTCCTCGTCTGGGCCTTCCGTGAACTCTGCTTCCCCCTACACACGTCCCAGTAAAAGACACAGAACCAGAACCACATGTCTGCTCTCTGCCACACCTGGCCCCTCATCCTCACGGCTCTGTTTCTCTCTACAGGTCTTTTCCCTCTAGCATATATTTCTGTTATTTTTATTTTACCATCTCTCTTACACTAGAAACCTAAGCTGGGGATAGAAGCATTGTTTCTTTCCTTGCCCTTTCCCATGTCCCGGAACAGGGTGCTGATGTCGCTGGAGCAATTAATGAGTTATCACAGAAGGTGGGGGGAGGGAAGGGGGGTGTGAAGCATGACCTTAGCTGTTCCTAGGGAGGTGGAGGTGGCCTCACCTTGCTGCCTGGCTCTGAAAGGTGAAGAGCAGAAGTTCCCCCATGTAGCCACTAGATGTCGATATAGTTCCACTGAACCAGCCTTCAGTCGGTCAGCACCACGGACAGCCCTGTTCTGCTGGCCAACTCACCTCCTTAACCTAACCCTTCCAGGAGGTGACCTTGGCTTCCCTTGCCTTTGCCTGGCTCCTGATGGGCTTCTCTTTCACGAAAGCAGAGACTAGGGACTAATTCCAATCTCCCCTCCCACTTCCTTCAGTGTAGTGCCTGTGTGTGTGTGTGTGTGTGTGTGTGTATGTGTGTGTGTGTGTATGTGTGTGTGTGTGTATATGTATGTGTGTGTGTGTCCCCACATGCACATCAGACAGACACAGAAAGAGACAGAGGTGGAGAAACAGAAAGACAGAGAAAGAAAAAGGCAGAGTCAATCAGGCAGAGACAGAGAAAAGGCCACCCTCACCTGTCATTGGTATATCACAGTCTACCTTGTTTTTCAAGTCCAGCCACTGAACCTGAAGCGGGATGGTCTGAAGCTAGCGACCTCTGCCAGGACTGGAATCACAGGGATGCAACACTACTATGCCAAGGTTTTCTTCCAGTTGAATTCGGGAGATGAAACTCGGGTCCTGAAGGGGCTGGAGCCCCATTACACACACACCAGTCTCTAGCAGTCACTTACAGATGCAGGCTGTGCCCTCCCTTCTAACCTAGGGCTGTTCTGAGAAGTAAACCCCACAGTTGCTTTGACAGCACAGAATGGCTGAAGCTGTGTGGACTGGAGATACTGGCTTGACTGTCAGGACTATATTGAAATCTGTGTGATTCATGCCATTAAACGCATGTAGAACATTCTGAGAAGGTTTTTCACAGAGGTGTTGGGTGCAAATGAGAGCCCCATCAGAGGGTTCCCTGGTTCCTCCAATCTGTCAGCCTTTATTTATTTGAAACTTCACCAGGGACACCTCTCACATACTTTTGACTTGCTTTTACTAGTCACTTGTTGCTCAGGACTTTACCCTTGTCGGCCAGGCTGTCCTCACACTCACCCAGGATGACCTTGAACTCGTCCTTCTGAACTCTTCTAGAGTGCTGGGATTCTAGGTGTACAACACGACCCCCCCCCCCCCGTGCCTGATATTCTAGGCACCCAGATCTTCACTCATTTAGGCAAGTGCTCTACCAACAGAGCTACATTCCTGGCCCCATCCTGAGGGCACGCTTGCATATTTGCTGAATATCTAGAGAAATAAGCCAACTGGACCAAGACCAATTAAGCATCATGAAGATGCTTGTCAACCCTCTGTGACACCACCATCCACCAGTTGCTATCCCTCTTCCCTGAAGACCTGCTTCTTGGATGTAAAGACACCAAATCTACACACACACACACACACACACACACACACACACACACACACACATACACATACACCACACACACACATACACACACACAGGACCTGAGTAGCCAAACCAGTCCAGGATGCATCAACCCCATGGGAACAGGTAAGGGAATGTTGAGCCTATAGTCTAAGAGGGCTCTATGGGGACATTGCTTCCTCTTTCTTTGGGGAGCAAAGGTTCTTGGCTCTGCCTCATCAGAGAAACAGCTTCAGGGCATGCATCAAAAAGAAGCAAGACAAATGGAGAGAAAATTTGGATGGGGTGAGAAGAGAGCCCCTCCCCCAGGCATCTGGATAAAGCTGTGCTTCTCACCCTTCCTAATCCTGCAACCCTTTGACACAGTTCCTCATGTTGTGGTGACCCCCACACACACACACACACACAACCATAAAATTATTTCTGCTGCTACTTCATAACTGTCATTTTATTACTGTTATGAACCATAATGTAAGTATTTTATATGCAAGATAGCTGATATGTGACCCCTGTGGGGTCATGACTAAACTGGGCTAAAGCCTCTCACCAGCACAGAAGCAAGACTCTCAGTATAATTAGCAAGAGCTTAAGGCTTCTCTCTCAATTCTTAGCCACAAGGCTGGAATTTTCTGGGTATCTCACCAGACACCCCATTATCAGAGAAAGGACGCATGCAACACACTCATCACAGTGGAGGGGGGGAGAAGTGCAGTGAAGCCTAGACGTAGATCTGAGTATCGAATAGCTCTGAGGCTAAGGGGAAAGCACTCCCACCAACACCAAGCACCTCTGTCCAGGGAGATGAGGTCATGCTCTGTGACGGTCCTCGTCAACTTGACACTGTCTAGCACCAATGGACAAGGAAGTCTCAGTGAGGGATGGTCTAGATCAGGTTGCCCTGTGGGTTTGTAGAGAATCGTTCCTATTGACTTGATTCTTGTAGGAAGAATGCCTAAAAGGGAGCAGCCCCACTCCTTGGATTCGGACACTCAGCTGCAGAGAGTAGAGAAAGCTAGCTGGCGTCTAATGAGCATCCATGCGTTCATTCTCTCTGCCCTTGACTATGCTTGTATTGTGATAAATGGCTACAAATTCCTGCCTTGACTTCCCTGAGACAACACTGGAGGTCTAAGCCCAAATAACCTTTCTCCCCTAAGTTGGCTTTTATCTGGATATTTTACCACAGCCATAGTCTTCATGATCATGGGCGGGTCTGGGGCACACCGTAGACAGGCTTCAGGCTTTCTCACAGCAGAGGTGGGGACAGCAGAAGGTGGTTTTGACTACCCTGTGACTCCTCCAGGCACCCCGGTGGTGAAAACTGGATGAGGGAGGCACAGAACCTGTAGCCTAGAGACACCAAGGCCCCACCGGGCTCTGTGCTCATCTGATTTAAGAACCTGGGCCACAGCTATGTCCCCAAGAGAAAGATGTCTCAACCTCCAATCCATTTGACTGATGTTTGGTTTGGCTTTTGAGGCAGGGTGTCATGTAGCCTGTACATGAAGCCAAGGATAACCTTGAACTTATGGTCCCCCTGCCTCCACCTCTCTAATGCTGCGACGATAGACAGGTGTGCACCACTACACCCAGATGGTGCCCTACTGAGGCTCAACCCCCAAGTTTTGTACATGCTGGGCAAGCACTCTATAAACTCTATAAACTATAGCTCCATCTCTTTCCTTCATAAAATAAAAGACCAGGTATGGTGGCACACACCTGTAATCCCAACGCACAGGAGTGTAAAACAGGAGGAAAGAAAGCATAGGGTCAGCCTGAGCTACATGACCCTGTCTCAGGAAACCAAAAGGAACCTAGCCATTTCTGCTCTACTTTATGTCATTTGACTCAGGGTGGTAGACACCAGCTCCAAGTTTCATGAAGTAAGCAGTTTGGGGAATAGGGATGGGGGTGAATGGGTACCCTCATCATTGAATTCATCTACAAGACCTCAGCATCTAACAGCATCCAGGAAGGACCTTTCTTGTCTCCAAGCTCAGCCCTCAGACAGTGTATGCCTGCACCACTCACCGTCCGTGATGAGAGCCCTGCTTGTCAGGACCTTCCCCAGCATAAACTTCAGCACAGCCAGGACGCTGCACAGGATCCCGCTTAGAATGGAGACGCTGAACAGGAAATCATCCTAGGAGAGAGCAGTCCAGATTTTGACATGTTATCTCTTGCTAGAACAATCAAACAATCAACAAGACCCCTTGTCACCGCTGCCTGCTTTGTGCCAAGAGCAGGTAGCCAGTCAGGCAAGCTACCACCAGGTGGCGGTATACCGCCAGTGTTCGCCTGTGTGACTGGCGCTGAGAAAAGATGATTTCAAAGCAGCCAGACTAATATTTACAAAGCCATTATGTATTCCCTCTCTTCTTACTATTCTGCTAAAACACACAGCAATCATTGATTGTCAACAGGGTTGGTGATAATGCCAAGAACAATGGCTAAGTAGTATTCTACTGATAATTCACAAAGCAGCCAATTGAGAGTTAAGAGCCACATCGCGGCCCAAGAATCCTTTCTCACTGGATTAGCCACAGAATCACTTACGGCTAGAGATACTTAAGACACAGTGGGTTTTTTTTTCATTCACACAATTGAGATTTCAAAGATAGTCTTCAAGGTGAGAAAAAGTGGTGCCTAAAAATAGTCCACTGTTGACGTGATGTTAGCACTGCCCGTAGGTGCTGCATTAACGTTTGCAAGCAAATGGGTGAGTCACTCGTGCGAAGCTGGAGTCTTCATTGCTATCTCTCGACAGCAGGCCCCTTGAGACCTCCTTTGTGCTCCCACGCGCTGCCACGCGCTGCTCCCCTGAGACCCAGCCTCCAGGTTCTCCGGAATTAAAATGCACCTGCCAGCAGAAATCCAACACGGTAGCAGATATCCACGGAGAAACAGGATCTTCCTAAAGCATTTTATTAATAAATTTGCTATCCCAGTGACAGACGCAGGGACAAAGGAGACAACTTGGTTTGCCAGGCCTAAAACTTAACTAAATCATTTAGAAAATCACCTCTCCAGACTTGTGGTCTCTGTACAGTTTGAGCATCGCTCACAAGACACCCACCAATGGCAGGGGGCAGCTCTGACGGCATGTGCTCACAAATTCTCATCCACTCTTCCATCTAGGAAGGTCAATCAGCCCCAGGTCACCAGCTCTCCTTGAACCTGAGCTGAACCTAGAGCATCTAAACTGCAGATATAACAGGAAAAGGGAGACTGAGGCAGCTGAGATTGTTCAAGGTGACAGTGCTTGCTGCTAGGCCGGCTGATGTGAGATCAATCCCTGGGACTCACATGGTGAAGGAGGGAACTGACTGCCCCGAGCTGTCCTTGACCCTCCAACCATGCTGTGGCAAGTGTACATGCATCCTGGAGTGTGAGTGTGTCACACACACATAGACACACATAGACACACACATTCACACACATAAGCATACACACTAAAATTAAAATTTAATTAAAAAAATTAAAGAAATGGGGAAATGGTAACATTAAAGGGTTTAAACCCAACAAACACCATCTATTCAAGTTAACAAAAGTTAACATCACCACCATAAGCTATGCGGATGCCACATGTCCTGTAAGAGGGTGGGGCTGTGCCTCTATTGTGACTCACGTCCAAATAATCCATGGTCTCTATTTAATGGCAAGACTATCAAATAAGCCCAAACTAAATTACAGCTTAGAAAACATCTGACCTTCATTCCTCATGTATGTCAAGGTCTCTAGAGGCAAGAGTACAATGTGGAACCTGTCACCAACTGAACACTGGGAAGGCAAGATAATTGTAGTATGGCAGTCAGGGCTCAGTGTAGGTTCAGGAACAAAAAGCATCAGTGAAAAGACTGGGCAACCAAAACTGAGTCCATTTGCTTTGTCTATAGTGTCATGAGCCCATCATGGGGATGCACACAGTGGGACTGTGAGATAGTATGAGGGAACTCGGTGGCAGAACCGATGCCCTCTGCACATAGTCAGACTCTCCGTGAATCTCAAGCATAGTGGGGGGGCTGGGGAGATGGCTTCGCTGGTGAGGTGTTAATCTCTCATGTGTGAGGGCCTGAGCTTAATCTCCAGAAACAACATAAAAACCGCCAGAAGTGCTGTAGTCCCAGTGCTGGGGAGGTGGAGACATGATCCACCAACCCTCCTGTCTCCAGGGATCCCTTGGGGTTCACTGGCCAGCCAGACCACACTAACCAAACACCCAGACCAGTGAGAGACCTTAAATGGCTCCTGAGGAGTGAAATCTCTGGTCTCTACACACACACACACACACACACACACACACACACACACACACAGACACACACACACATAAAACCGCATATGCATATACAAACCCGCATATGCATACACCAAAACTACATACACTGACCTAAAGCATTTTCAACTTTGTAAATGTTTTCAAGCAATCAACCACACAGAGCTGTCACCTCTTGATACTTGTCCACACCAGGACATGGAGAAGTCAGCCATCGCTGAACCAGGAAGCTGATCCTCACAAGACACCAAAGCTTTTGGTCCCTTGATCTTGCCTTTCTGACTCCAGACACCTAACGAACAGCTAAGCCCCATTGGTAAGGCACCATAAGATGTTTGGTTTGGTTTGTTCTCTGTGTATAGGTATTCTCTCTGTATGTGGATCTGTGTACCATGTGTGTGTCAAACACCTTTAGAGACCAGAGAGGATATTGACTCCCAGAACTGGCGTTATAGGTGATTGTAAGCCACTGTATGGATCTGAGGGGACTGAATCCAGGCCCTCTGGAATTTCTCTTGCCTGTGCTGATGCATTTTTTACTGTCAACTTGATGCAACCTAGAGTTGCCAGGGAAGAGGGAAGCTCAACTGAGAAACTGATAGGATTGGTGTGTGTGTGTGTATGTGTGTGTCTGTCTGTCTGTCTGTCTGTAGATGGATGGGAGAGGTAAAAAGAAGTGGGGAGTAAAATAGGGAGGGAGAAAGAGAGGGAGGGAAGGAGGGAGGGAGGGAGGGAGGGGGAGAAGGAGGGAGAGAAGGAGGGGAGAGAGAGGGCCCACCAGAACCTTCTTCCATGGTTCCTGCTTGAGTTGCTCCCTTAACTTTCCTCAGTGATGGATGTGACCTGACCCAGAAGTGTGAGCTGGAGACCCTCTCCTCCCCTAAGTTGCTCATGGTCAGAGTGTTTTATCTCAGTGACAGAAATCAAGCTAGGACAGTGCCTGACCCTTGCTGGAGGACATCTTAGAAGCCGCCTCATCGGCTCTCACAGGCCTCTTGCCTTGCGGATTGTTTGTTCCAGGGGCTGTTGCTGAGTCCCGGTGAGTGGCGTGTCTTTGTGAGGAGCTAATACTTGGCAGACTCTAATTTTCCAATTTCACTGGTCTCAAAATGTGAAAAACAACACTTTCGCTTGGCAGGACAAACATCTGGTAGAGGAATCCAAGAGCCTGGCAGAGTCCAGTGGTCTACAAGCATGTTTCGGCTGGGTGGGAGCTCGGTCTGCAATGTCTGCCTTGCCAGCCTGAGGCCCTGGTTTTCGTCCCCAGAACCCACATGAGGAAGCTGTGCGCTGTGTGCTTTGAATCCCAGTGCTGAGGAGGTGCAGAGAGGTGGGTCCTGGGTTCTCACTGGCCAGTCAGCCTAGCCTAACAGGTGAGTGGCAGGTTCAGTGAGAGACCCTGTCTCAAAAACTAAGGTGAGCAGTTGTCCCCTGTGTTCTGCTCATCCACACACAGGTGCACACCACACACAAACACACACGCAAACACGCACATCCAAAGCTTCACAACCACATTCTGGTCAATGCCAAGATTAGCCCCTCTTATCTAACAGAACAAACCAGGAACAGTGTGTGTGTGTGTATGTGTGTGTGTGTGGGTGGGGGGGGTGTCCCTGGCCTCACACTGCATCAGGACTGGACCCACCAGCCACTTCATACTGCAGGAAGGAAACGGGCTTGGGGCTGGGGCTGGGGCTGGGGCTGGGGCTGGGGCTGGGGCTGGGGCTGGGGCTCTCTCTCTCTCTCTCTCTCTCTCTCTCTCTCTCTCTCTCTCTCTGTGTGTGTGTGTGTGTGTGTGTGTGTGTGTGTGTGTGTGTGTGTGTGTGTAATCTCAACCCATTGGCACAGAGCTGTATTCTGAGGTCAGTCTGCTGGGTCTCTCTCACAGTCTGACAAAGGCTACCTACCCTTCCAAGTCTTTCAGCCCAGACAGAAGGGTTGAGCAGACTACAGGTCTTATTTTAAGACACAAAGGCAATTAGGGAAGAGCTGACAAAACTTGAGCAAGGTGAGAGTCCTGGTGCTGATGTGTGGCATCTGCTATTGTGTGCCTGGCTAGGGACCCTGTCAGTCAGACCAGGCCTTCTTCCAGTTAGCTTTTCTCCTGGAAGAGTCAGGAGCTCCTGTGTCACCTCAACTGACAGTATGCTGGCTGGCAAATCAAAGTCCCTAAGAGATAGGATGTTCTCCATTCTACATCAGATCAAATAAAAAAATATATACAAGCCCAGCCAACGCTACACTATGGAGCTGACCCTCTGCTGCAGCCATGCTGACCTCCTAGACCCCAGGCTTTTGCATAGTAGCCTCATCCTTCTGTCTGGATGCTTAGTGTGTCTGTCTGCATAGCCCTACACTGTCCCTTCCCTTCTCTCTGAAAATATCACCTCCTCTAACAGTGACATCGACACCCTTGGCATCTTCAGATGGTTTTGTTGTTGTTTTGGGTTTTTCTGTTTTGGCTTGGTTTTATTTTTTCCAGGACAGGGTTTGTCTGTGTAGCCCTGACTGTCCTAGAACCTGCTCCGTAGACCAGGTTGGCTTTGAACTCACAGAGATCCGAATGTCTCTGCCTCTCAAGTGCAAGGATCAAAGGCATGCATTATCACTGCACAGCTGTTTTGGAATTTGGCTGTCATTGTAGAGCCAAGGACTGCAGCAGTCTAAGTGGAAATATCCCATAGAGCCATGAGTTGAACACTCCGGGCCCCGGCTGGGGGCTCTGTTTGGAAAGTTGTGGAATCTTTGCCATGGATCTTTGCTGGAGGAAGCAGATGACCAGGAGGACGCATTTGGGTTTTATAGCCTTTATGACAGCGTGCCCAGCCATCTCACACTCCTGCCTCTGTGCCTTTGACACTGGGATGGTCTGTGTCCCACTCAAACTGTGAGCCCAAATAAGCCCCCCAGCTTGAGTTGCTCCGTATCAGGTGTTTTGGCACAACAAGAAAATAACCAATATAGGGCCTCACAGTGTAGCCTAGACTGGACCTAGAAGTCACACTATAACCCATGCTGGCCTGCAACTCACAGAGTAGCCCAGGCTGGCTGGGAACTCACAAGGAACTCTCAGCCATCACCCTGTTCCAGTCTCTTGGGTGTGGGTATCATGGGTATAAACTACCGTGACCAATTACCCTGGAGTGATTTTTTTATAGTAATTTTCTCAAACACATTGGTGTACATTTAAAAATGAGCTTGAATTTAAAATGAATTCAAGTGCTAGCCCAGCTCCTCAAGTGCCTAACTACAATTCCCACGTCTAGTAGGCTATTGGTTATTACGTCACAGAGAGTATCACGGACCTCCACCCTCCCCACCGTCTTACTGGACAGCACTTCTTAGAATCACATGGACTTTTCCCAAGCAGCAATGAGTTGTTAGTGAGTGTAGACAGGTTTAAGACAGATCATGGCCAGGAAAATCACCAAAAAGAATTAACCAGACAGGATCTGTGGCTTGGAACTCAGCAAGCCACAGGACTAAGAGGGTCATGACTGGTAATATCCTGCCTCCCAAGTGTACCTAGTGACTAAGGCTTTCAAGCATTATTACTCTATTTTATTTTATTTTTCTGAGACAGGGTTCATGTAGCCCAGGCTAGCCTCAAACTCGCTATAAAACAAGGGATGCCCCTGAACTCTAATCTTTCGGCTTCCATCTCTGGGATTGTCAGTAGGTGCCATCCTGTATGTTTTTTTATTGAGGTATAATTAATGTACATTTAATAAAAAGATTACAAGTCTCGAAAGTTGGCTTAGTGGGTAATTGGTGCTTGCTGCCAAGCTGAACCCTCTCCGAACTCAATCCCAGCCCCATGAGAGAAGGAAAGGTCTGACTCCTGTAAGCTATCCTCTGATCTCCACACTCTCACAGTGGCGTGCACGCCTCTACACTAAAAATATTAAGCTATAATAAAACATTTGAATATAGATATTAGAGATTGACTCTTACTGTGTCAGTAGTAAAACATAAATAAACCGACCAAAAAAAAAAAGAAAGTTCTCTCCCCCAGACAACACCCAGCAAGTTCCCTCATACCCTCACTCAACCCCACACAGTTGCTTTATGACTTCATGCACATATATTAATCCCTCCTGTCCTTGGATTTTATACAGTTGGCCACACAGTATGCATGTTTCCACCAGAATTCTTTTATCATGTTCTGAGGCTCATGCATGTTGCTGCAAGCTTCAGCGCCTTCTCCTGAGTGGCCTGATGTTTATTCTACTGGTCTCAGCACCTTCCAATGAAAGCTGGGGTTTTGGTTTTGGTTTTGGTTTTGGTTTTGGTTTTGGTTTTGGTTTTTTATAATTACATCTATGCTGCTTGTGCTTAAAGCACTTTTTCCCCATTTAGGTTCCCAGTGGAGAAATTGTTACTTCATGGAGCTAACAAATAGAAGGGCAGCCGAGAGGGCCTGTATTGGGATTCTCTAGAGAAGGGTAATGAGCGAGGACACGCGGACGCATGCGCAGTTGATTAATCAAATTGCCTGCAGCCAGTCCAAGGGTGACCATCTGCACCTTTGTAAAGCTGAGAACCCAGTAGCTGTGCAGTCCATGAGGCCAGGTGACTCAGCAGTCCCTGTCTGGTGCTGAAGAGGCCCTGGAGGCCTCCTAAAGAGCTGCTGGGCTTCAGCCTACAGTGGAAAGCTGAAGAAACTGGGTTCTGATGGTGGGGAAGGACGGTGGCAGGAGTAGCAATGGGGCAGATTCATTTAACAGTAACAAGTGGAGGCCACCTGGGAGGCGGCACCACCCATTCTGAGACAGGGTCCTTTGTCTCAGTTAACCCTTCCTGGAAATTCCCTCACAGACCCGCCCAAAGGTCAATTCCAGCTACAAGCCATCTGGCAATCAAGATTTACCCTCACAAGGTCTAATGCTGTCCCCTTATTTAGGAGACCAGGAGGTAAGGTCAGAGAGAAAAGAGCAGAGGTGGAGGCTTAGCTGTGCTTCCTCCATTGGGAGCTACAACAGACTCTTAGAAAGCTAGTCCAATCACAGAGTGAGATCTTGGCCATCAGGATATCTCCATGAAAATGTGCCTCTTCCAACTTGCTGGCTAATATGGAACATCACCCTCTCTCAGCATCCCACTACCCCAATATCCCTCCCATCAATACACAGGGTAAGGACATCTGATTGTATCTTCTCCATGACTTTCATCCGTTCATATACTTCCATACATAGTAAAACATGGCCAACTTTTTGACATTGTAACACCATCTGTCATCTACAAAGTTCAAGCTGGAAAAAAAACCACAACTGAGTTAAAAGCGGAGGGAAGAAGGAAGGAAGGAAGGAAGGAAGGAAGGAAGGAAGGAAGGAAGGAAGGAAGGAAGGAAGGAAGGGAGAGAGAGAGAAAGAGGTGGGAAAGAGAGAGAAAGAAAAAGAGAGAGAGAGAGGAAAAATCTCATAATGTTTTAAGTGAGTAGAGTTTTATGTGGCTGCATTCATAGCTATCCTGTGGCACAGGCATGAGTTGCCAGGCACGCCAAGCATCAGTTTCTAGTTCATCTTGCTGAGTCTCTCTGCCGTCCCAGGCACCACTCCCGTTTCCCCCAGACAGCTGCATCTCTGAGCCTTTGTATTCATGCCGCTGCTCACAGGAAAACCTTGTGTCAAAATGAAATTATTTCAATAGTGCGTGCCAGTTGTCACCTCCCATGCAGGGCTTATTCTTTATAGGAGGTGACAGTAACAGTTGCAACGCTGGGACACAATGAACTATAGCTACTAACATCAGATGGAGGCCGGATCTGCCACCCTTCCCCTGTTGACCCCCGCTTTCCTGTTCATAGGATGTGAGATGGTGAGAGGGGACTCTGGAGGCTTGCTTGCTTATGCCTGCAAAAAGGCGTCCTTTGCCTTCCTAATGAGGACAGATTTCAAACCGTTCCGACACTGCATGTGTCAGAGTGCCACCAGGGCGATGCTGGTGCCGGCTGAATAATGCATGAGAATCGATTTATGGCCCCAGGTGAAATTAAAACAGTCATTCTCATCTTCAGAACTTTTCGTCACCGCCCTCCCCCGCCCCCTCAGATGTGTGGAAATCACACTAAGCACAAACCTCATTCCCCCGCCCCCAGTGATTAAATTATATATTGACAAATTACTCTGTGCTCCCATTCAAAGGCCTGGAATTTTATAAGTTAGCATCAGACCATGCGGAAGTCAGGATGTTGAACACTGATGCCTGGATCAGTGGTAATAAAAAGGGAATACTGGGGGTATTCCTTTAAGTGGCTTAAGACTGACTGGGCCATGCCAGCCCTGACATTTTCTGGACAGGCTGATAGGTCCTGCTGAGTATAGAGAGGAGAGTAGCTGCCAGTTTCCTGGGGTCCATGGAACTGAGATGGATGCCAGGGTCACGGGAAGCCTCGGAGAAAGACACCGCTTGCCAGCAAAGGTGCTATGATTGCCCAAGGGTCCAGTAGGGCATCTGAGAGCCTGGGCTGACACTCACTCCCTGGCTTCCTGACTCCTGGTGCATCCTGGCATCTGTTAAATGAGCCATCGGACACAGTGCCGTCTTCTCCTATGAGAATGTGAGTCTCTGGAACCAAGTACTCTGATCCCAGAGCATTGCCATGGATACAGAGTCGAGCCACCAGGCTGGGTTCATGCCTTCCTTCCCTGCCATGCCTTCCTACCTGCCCACACCCTCCTCCCCAGATGATCATGAGCGTTTAAAGGAAGACGCTCCTCTGGGGTTCCTAAAAAAAAATGCATGACAACACACACCCTAAAATGGCCAATCTGGATTGCCAACTTGACAGGATTAAGAATCACCTAGGAGACACACCTCTGAACAGGTTTGTGATGGAGCTTCTAGAATGAGTCAACAAAGATGACCAATTATACTGACGTAAATTAATATGTTTTAAAGCTTGCTCTAATAAGCAAAAATTAAAATAAAGAGATGTGAAGATTTATAAAAATTATAAGTGGTTGCCTCTAGGAAAGAGGTTGTTTGTTTGTTTGTTTGTTTTTAAATGCACCTTGTACAACAATTAGCTATTTAGGGTGTGTGTGTGTGTGTGTGTGTGTGTGTGTATGTGTGTGTGTGTGTGTGATCTGCTGAAGCCCATTATCCCAAAAACTATATCCCATAAAAATATGCAACATTCCTCCAATAACCTGGTTACATCTGTGGCTTTGTGAAAAAAAAACTTGTATTTTGTGCATAGACTGAATATTCTAAAGAACATAGCAGGACCCACATGACCCGAGGACGGTTACAGTGAGGGATGCCATTACTATAAGAACACACACTCCATGGCTTCTCAGTGCTAGGACTCACTGTGTGCACTGCATGAACAGGGGTATTTCAGTGTGAGCTTAAGAAATAAAACATGCATTCAGTCTTAATCTCCCCTCTGGCCAAACCACAGTCCTAAAGGCAGAGATGTTCTGAGGCCAGAGGTCTCACCCTGTATGCAGGGAAGCAAATGGGAATGTGTATAGTAATATACAGTGATATGTTATTATTGTAATGTGTGTGTGTGTGTGTATATATATATATATATATATATATATATATATATATATATAGAGAGAGAGAGAGAGAGAGAGAGAGGCAAACAGCTCTTGAAAGTATTTTTTCTCCAAAATGATAAAGCGTTTTCAAAGCCACACAGAGAAACAACCACTAAGTTAGTTAGTTAGTTAGTTAGTTAGTTAGAAAACAAGTTCCAAGAGATTAGAATTACCCAAGAAAAGAGGTGTTGGCCTAGTGAAGCTCTCAGTGTTGACGCAACAATCTACCATTGTTGATCAATAACACTGTTCTTTTTTGTTTGTTTTATGTTGTGTTTTGTGGGGTTTTTGTTCTTGTTTTTAAAGATTTGTTTCATTTTTATTTACATGTATTTGTGGATCTCTCTCTCTCTCTCTCTCTCTCTCTCTCTCTCTCTGTGTGTGTGTGTGTGTGTGTGTGTGTGTGTGTGTGTGTTTAATGGGAGCTGCTGGGATGGAATCCAGGGCCTTATGCATGCTAGGCAAGTGCGGGGGCCACACCATCAGATTCCCTTACATACACAGATTCCCCTTGAGTAGGAGGGCCAGGAGGGCAGGCTGGCAACTGGAGAAAAATGAACATATCTTCCTCCATGTTTGTCACAGCAGTTGCACAAAATGGGTCTTCATGATGCTGATCAAGTTTAAAAATCTCCAAAGCTGCAGTGAATGGGGTGGGGTTGTTTGCAATCAGTAAAATGGGGGATGTCCTAGACTTGGAATTAGCTCTGGATCTCATGTGGGGCTGGGGTCTTTGGTCTGTGTCGATTCCACTGGGGAACACGGCTGCCTTTAGAAGTTTTTTCGTAGAGTCTGGCTTTGCAATGCTCAGTCCTCAGAGAGAGCCTTTGATCCACTTAGTGGGTCCACTCACTGAGTATGCATATCGTTCGCAGTGCAGCTGAGAGTGAACAGGGTTCTTCTCCCTGTAGTTAAGAGTGAGTCTTTTGGTTGTAAGATGGAGGTAGGTCTAATGCCTCCGCCAATTTCAGAAACTGTGTGAAGGCCTAATGAGACATCAAGCTAAAACAACAACAACAAAACCCACTAACTTCAAGGGAGAAAGCACAAAGACACCTATTATAATAGACAGAAGTAGACGGAATCAAGCAACATGGTGGCTCACAGATATATAAGCTGATTAAAAACAAAGATTCTCAGAGCCAGGAAATGGACCAATTGGAGACTCCTGAGTTATTTCCTAGGGAACCAGAGCTGACCATCCACCTCCAATTCTTATGCAAGACCATGAGGACACGCTACCCACACTTTCAGAAGCTGCTGGAGACAAACCCTCAGGGGCCCAAGCCACCAGGGTCCTTCATGATGTGCCTAGCAAGCAGGTGAAGTCACACGTGTCTCCGCCACAGTTCCCTTACTGGCTGTCCCTGGGGACTGCTGCTATATTTAGCCCACTGGTTAGCGTTCCTGTCTAAACAAACACATTGTCTCCTTACACTATCTATTTATGGAACAGGTAAAGGAATAGTCCTGTCAGCAGAGTGGCTGGGTCACACTTGGGAGAGCAAAACCTGCTTTCATAGCAACCCATCGGTCCTATGCAGATCTCAGTGAGACTCCTAGCCGGCCTCTCCATGGGAGGGGGTTTGTAGCTAAGCACAGGCTCCATGTTTCAAATACATGTTTTGGTCAACATTGACATACTATGTGATTATGTACCCCCCCCGTGTGTATGTGTGTGTGTGTGAGAGAGAGAGAGAGACAGACAGACAGACAGACAGAGACAGAGAGAAAGAGAGACAGAGACAGAGAATCAGTCTATGTACATGTGTGTGCAGATGCACATGCCTATACTTATAAGAAAAGACCAGAAGGGCTTCTGGTGTCCTCTGTGACATTCCACCTATTGTGCTGAGTCAGGGTCTTTCTCTAACCTGGGATCATAGCTAGGCCTGAAACCGGCAAGCTTCAGTGTAGGCCCTCATATCTCCAGTCCCCTCAAGTGCTGGGCTTGCAAGCATTTGCTTTGGAAAGACACCTGTCTTGTATGTGGGTGCTGAAACCCTAACTCCAGTGCTCACTGTCAAACGGGCCCTCTTTATCACAACACCATCTCTCCAGTCCCACAATCCACCTGGTTTTGAAGCAGAATCTCTGACTGGCCTGGAGCCATCCAGGAAATCTAGGCTGACTGCTCAGCAAGCCCAAAAGTTGACCTGTCTCGACCTCCTCAGCCCTGAGATTACAAGTGTATGTCAGCTGTCACATACCTGGTTTTCTAAATTTGGGTTCCAGGAGTTGGACTCAAATCCTCATACAGGACAAACATGCTACCAACCGAGTCAGCTTTTATTTGTTTGTTTGTTTGTTTGTTTTTGCTTCTTTTAAGTATTAGTCTGTTCAGTTCCCAAAGTGAAATTAGGAGTTGTGCTGGACAGCGTATCATGTGGGAAAAGCATCTCTGAGCTGAAGCACAGGCTGAGCTGCCCTCGCATTATCCAGCCTGAGAGAAGAAGCATCTCAGAGGGCATTTCCGGGACCGTTCAATACAGTCTGCTCTCCCACACTGAAGACATCAAAGGCCTACAGTCCTCCTTAGACACCTCCAGTCAGCGGCAGCCCCTCAGTAGCTTCCAGCTAAGTACATCCTAAGGGCTTCCACACTAAACAAAGCCTGATGTCTTTCATCAACAAGATACCATTAGTATTGACCTTCTGAAAAAAAAAAAAACTGAGGCAGAAAAAGATTTAGCAACCTCCCCTAGGCTCTCCCAGTGAGCAAGAGGCAGGGCTATGTCAATGCAAAACCAGCTCTCACCTCAAAAGGAGGAAGAGACAGTTTGTTCTGCAGTCACATACACGGAGGACGTTGGCCCAGGAACACAGATTCAGGTTACCCAAATTTTGTGCTCTAACTGTTTCATGACATTCTGGGAACTTGACTTTACAGTCAGAATCTCTTCTCTCACATCTTTAACACCAGTGCTACGAGCCTCAGAGAACTCACCGACACTGTGTGGAACCTTTAGAAACACACACTCTGCACATGGGACCCTTGTTTCAGACCACTGAAACCATTCTCTCTCATTTTCTTCTGTCAAATGCTTCCTGCCTCGAAACCAGTGGTTCTCAACCTGTGGGTCTCCAACCCTGTTGGGGGAGTCAAACGACCTTGTCATGGCGGTCACCTAAGACCACTGGAAAACACAGGTGTTTGTATTGTGATTTATAACAGTAGCAAAATCACAGTTATGAAGGAGCAACAAAAATAATTTTATGGCTGTGGGGGGCAGGGTCACCACACATGAGGAACTGTATTCAACTCTCTCCATGTTGAGAGAGGCTGAGAAACACTGCTCTAAAACCACAGTCAAGAGAATCCACTGGCAGGGGCAGGTTGAGGGGAGGGAAAGGTGGGGATGTCTCCAGATAAACCATTATATAGGTGACTAAGCCAGGGACGTGGGTACGAGAACAGATGGCAGGCAGGAAGTGAGAGGGGAAAGAATGAGCTTACAGTTTTAAAGACTGTTTGTTTTGTTTTGTTTGTTTGTTTGTTTATCATATGCCAAGGTTCATATGTGGAGAGCAGGAAAAGGGGGAGGAGGAGAAAGAAAAGAGGGAGGGAGGAGAGAGCAGGGAAGAGAAGGCTATGGGGGAGTAGAGGAAGTGAGAAGGGAGGCCCAGCCCTGAAGGCCAGTGGGCAGCCAAGTCACACAGTCCTGTGAAGCCAGGAGCTGGAGGAGAAGAGGCCGGCACTCAAACGGACTCAGCCATCAGCCAACGGACAGCCTTAGACTTCATCCTTCAGAGCCTGTGTCCCTGCAAACAGGAACAGCACACCACCTGCCCTTCCTCATCAGAGCAGGTGCTGCGGGGCCAAAACAGGATGTGACTCGTTAGAAACAACCCATGGTCAAAATGAAAAGAACCAAAGAAAAACCCAAATAATAAAACAGCCCATTCTGGCATTAAACAACATAATATATACCATGAATGCATGTAACTTTTATTTATTAATGACAAACTTAATTGCAGTGGAAAGGTCATCACCGGCACAGATTTCTTGAAGATGCTCATTTTTGTTCTAAAGTTTCTCTCTTTCTTTTTCTTTTTCTTTATTTATCCTTGCTTTTTTTGTTTTGTTTTAGAGACAAGATCTCATGTAGTCCAGGCTACCCTCAAACTCACTGTGTAGCTGAGGGTGACCTTGAACTTCTGATCCTCCTGCCTCTGCCTCCCAAGTGCTGGGACTACAGGCATGTTCCACCATCTCTAGTTTAAAACAGTGCTGGGAATGGAACTCAGGCAAGGCAGGGCACATGCTCTACCACCTGAACCATATTCCCAACACTCGAAGCTGTTATTGTATTGTAAATAAATAAATATCATCCTGTTAGCATCTAACAAGTGTTGGCTCCATGTTCTAGAACTAGAACAGGGCAGAGTTGCAAAGGACTCTCTTCCAAAACCTGCCTTGTTAACCAGAGGCGTGGTACAGGGGTGGGGACAGGCGTGGTACAGGGGTAGGGAGCAGGCTTACGCCCTTTACTTACCCAACCACAAAGCGCAGCCCCCATAGGTCTGCTTCAGGACTCACCCCAGAAACCAGGCTGGCTTGGTTCCTCTTCCAGCCAAACCCCAAGGGGCTGGTGACACCCAGGAGGATGAGAGCCAGATGACTTCACAGCTGGGTAACTCCTGGCTACCCAGATTTCTTGTTGAAAGCTGAGCCACTGCAGGCTGGGGAGATGGCTCAGTGGGTATGAGGACCAGAGGTCAGATAGCAGGATCTACATAAAAAGCCTGTTATAACCAGTAACCAGAGCCCTTGGGGGAGGGGAGGCAGAGACAAGAAGATCTCTAGGGCTTGTTCCCCACCAGGCTAGACAGAAAAACAGCAAGCTCCTGGCTCAGTGAGAGACCTGACCTCAAGGGAAAAGTCTCTCACTGAATGAACTGCAGGAGAGGATGTATAATGTCCTCCTCTAGTCTCACCGGCATATATACCATCACACACGTACACACATGCGTGCGCGCACACACACACACATGCACGCACACGCACATGCACACACATGCACACACGCACACACACACAAACGTTCGTATACACAGGCAAGCATGGGCACACACATGCACACACACTCAGGCTCACATACAGTGACCCATTCTTGCAATAAGCCTCACTCTGAGAATTTCACACTGAATTAAAAGAAAGTGTGACTTTTGTTTTGTTTAAGACAGTCTCGTGTATCTCAGTATCTCAGTCTGGGCTTGAACTCCTTACATAACCAAGTATGACCCTCACTTCTGGGTCCTCCCCCCTCTACCTCTCAGTGCTGGGGTTACGAAACAGGTATTCAGCTCTAGACACAGTTTGTATGGTGCTGGGGCTCAGACCCAGGTTTTCATACCTGCCAGTCAAGCCTTGCCCATGGAGCCACACCCAACTCCCAGACCTTGCATCTGTCAGGGCAGGACTGAGCTGTGAGAAGTCAGCTTGGATTTGAGGTGAGGGGTTAAGGTGTGATTGGGAGAGACATCCATTACCTTGAGGCCCTGAAGAGTACTGTCCCTTGTTTGGTCCAGGCCCTACAAGTAGTGTGGCAAAGGCCCTGAGTACAGCTGAGACTTCATGCCTGTGGTGCTTTTACTATGCTTGGCCCATGGGCAGTGCTCCTAGGAGGAGGAGTGGCCTTGTGGGAGGAAGTCTATCACTGTGTAGGCTGGCTTTGAGGGTTCCTAGTTCTTAAGCTCCGCCCAGTGCAGAAGAGTCAATCTCTTCCTGACTGCCTTTAGATGAGGATGTAGAACTCTCAGTTCCTTCTCCAGGACCCTGTCTGCCTGGACTCTGCCGTGCTTCCTGCCATGATGATAATGGACTGAACCTCTGAAACTGTAAGCCAGTTCCAATGAAATGTCCTTTATTCGAGTTGTCTTGGTCATGGTGCCTCTTCAGAGCAATGAAACCCTAAGTCAGACAATGTGTCTATGGGAAATCATCAGGCTTTCAATTTCTTTTCCATTAGTTCCCGCCACACTGTATTATACATATGTTATGTGTACAGGTACTCCTCCCATACGGGTGTATGAGCAAAAGGTTAACGTCAGTAATGGAGGTGTCTTCCTCTTGTCACTTCAGCTACCCAGAGAGCCCCAAGGATGCTCCTGTCTTCTGTCCTCAGTGCTGAAATTACAGGCACAGCTTTCTGTGTCTGGCTTTCCTGAGGACTGAGCTCAGATCCTTGTGCTTACCAAAGCACTTTGCCCACTGAGCAATCTGCCTAGCCCTGTGAGTTTTATGTTCGGCAGAGGTTTCTACTCTTTTCTCTGGCACACCAGTTCTAAAGGAGTCTGGCACCATTAGCCAGGCACATGTTCTTCTGGTGTTGTAAACCTGGCCAGCTTCTCCTCTTTTGAGTCCAGGCCTGATTTCTCTGGGCATTTGATTTGACAAATCTAATTTACAGGAAGCATTCTGTATCAACACTCAGCCTGAATCACAGCAGGATGTGTGACTGGCTGGCTGGCTGGCTTCTAGAAACTTCCCTAGTACATAGCAAAGGAACCAGCACACTTGACTGAAAACTCTGTGGTTTATCCCCTGAGGGCTCTCCACCCTACTACAGGGGTGCTGGCTCCCCCTACTACAGGGGCACTGGCTCACCCCTGACCATTGCCACTGTATTCACAATAGCCAGGAAACGAAGCCAGACTAGATGCCCATCAACAGATGAATGGCCAATGTAAATGTGGTCCATGTACATGATGGAATGTTATTTAGCCATTAAAAAATGAAATTTGCAGAAAGATGGATGGAACTGGAAAAAAATAAGTACAGTAACGTAGGTGCATTATGACGAATGTGTCCTGTTCTCTCTCATACACAGATCCTGACTTCTACTTTTTATATATGTATATTTTATTTATGTGGGGTTCTCTCTGTGTGTGTGTGTGTGTGTGTGTGTGTGTGTGTGTGTGTGTGTGTGTGTGTCTGCCAGAAAATTAGAAAGCAGATCATGAGAGGCCAGGGCAAAGAGGCTCTGAGGGAGAAAGCTAGAGAGAGTATGACAGGAAAGCACAAGGGGTCAAGGGGAAGACAGGGAGGGGAGCTGGCAGTGGGAGAGCAGCCAACACTGAGAATGTATCTCAAACTCTGTTACTTTGTATGCTAACTTAAGAAAGGAGAGAAACTGGGATGGAGAGATGACTCAGATGGTGGTAGTAAAGTGTTTTCATTGGGAGCATGAAGACCTGAGTTTGAGTTCCAGAACCAACATAAGAAGCAGGACTGATGGCACACACTTGTGTTCTGAGTACTGGGTAAACAGAGACAGATCGAGCCCTGGGACCCAGGGGTCAGCCCTTCTAGTCAAACTGCTGAGCTCTAAGACAATGAGAGACCTCATCTCAAAGGTCAGGGACAGCATTCCTGAGGATAACACTTGAGGTTCCCTCTGACGTCCACACATATGAACACCCGCATGCATGCACCCCTGCCCTCACCCACAGACATTAACAATTAATAATTTTCTCTGCTCTGGTAGTATTAACTGGCCCTGTGTGCTGGGGAACAGCAGCCTTTGCCTTGCAGCTCAAATGCTCCTTGTTAACTTTTCATGATGCTAAAAGCTTAAAAACAAAACCAACCATATTCAGGATATCTACAATGTGGTATACATTTTCAGCCTCACCCCCAGAACTGATAAAAAAGACTGCAGTAGCCTTGGATTCTCCAAGGACAGGGTCCATCTCGGGTATAACCCTGTGGCTCTCCACCATTTAAACCTGACATGGGCAGATCGTTAGATATTGATATGGTGAGGCAGGATTAAAATTCCAGATCTTTTCCCCTAAGAGCATCTGCACCTTGGGAAAATGAGTGACTGCTCACAGCTAAAAGCGCTTCTGTTACCAAGAGAAAAACAAGGCGCGTTTCTACAGAGGCCCGTATGCAAAGTCATCCATCCCATGCCAGTACACCTGCTGAAAATTAATCTTTAATATCTTTATAAATGAATGTGTCACTGGCACGGTGCTAAAAACTGCTACTTAGTAATATTTCTTCAAATTCAGGTGCATTTATATCTTCTGAAAAATGTAGGGTGTTGCCTGCTTGACGTGTAACATACATAATCACACTTGGTGCCTTCTGTGTTAGCAGATTCTGAGTCTAGCAGAATGGGGTATGTGACATACAGTTTGATGGGGAAGAGGATAGATAGGTATAAGACCTACACCAGCTAGGCAGATCATATACACATGTATGTGTGTGTGCTCACGCACACACACACACACACACATACACACGCACACGCACACGCACACACACACATGCACATACCAAAAATTACTCCCAAGATGACACAGAATCTATATGAAATATAACATAGTTGTATAAATATTTCTTCCGAATTGAATCATTCTCTCCTGAAAACAAGGCTTTTTAAGACCCAGGAAGTAAAAGAAACTTATAAGATGTAGGAAGTCAACAAAGTTTACAAGTCTCAGGATGCTCCTGAAAACTACAAGACCCACAGGGTCTTACCCCCACAGTTATATGGAGATTACATATTCATGCATAGTCTCCCTAATTATCCTGACTTGTATGTAATGATTTGCTGTGTTCAAGCTTAAATGCAAACACATCCTAAAAGTCAATGTGTCCAGTTTACATTGTTATGAACCCAAATGTGAAAAATTATAATGTCAGCATTTTCATCACCTACTAACCAAATTGGTTGCCTTCTATGAAGGCTGTTCAACAGAATGCTACAAAAACATCCAAAAAACATAGAATAAGAAAGAGTTAAAGTAACGACCAGAGGATAAGACAGTGAGAAACATTCCTGCCAGAAAGTATGTCTTCCAGTTTATATATCTAGACGACATCAGTTATCCTAGGAATTTTAATGGAAATAGATTTACACACTGCAAAAGAAAAATGAAATACCTTATTACAGCAATTATTAGATGAATTTAGGCAACAGATAGGATCACAGCTGCATAAATATAATTTCTTTTTTATGAAAATAAAGACTGCTTTAAAACTAATCAAAAACTGTAAGGACAGGACACAAAAGACAGTACCAGCTCAACTATGTGAGGTCTCATCTGACCCAGAACTTTACTCTGCTGAGTCATCTGTATTCTTGGAGTAAGTTCTTCTGCCCCCTAAAAATGTTCCATGATCTGTCTCCCTCAACTCAACAGTCTCTTTTTACCCACTCACTACAGCAGACCGGTGTGAGAATCAAGGTGGGAACTTAGGAAAGAATGTTAGGAAAGAAGGACCTTACCACTTCAGGGAGCAGCCTAGTTGAGAGGTCATGGATGGCTTTGACCACTATGCATATAGATGACAGAAGAAAGATCACCCCCAAGATGACACAGGCTCTGTAATAGAAAGAAAATAGACAGTCTACATTAAGACATATCCCCCTGTTAGCCTCAGAAAGTAAAGGAAACTTACAAGTCTTAGGAAGTCAACAAAACTTACAGGTCTGAGAAAACTCCTGAAACTCACAAGGCTTACAAGGCCCTTCTTGAATGTTATATAGCAGTAACAATTGCTTAGAAGAGGTGATTTTCTTCAGTGGAGCTTCCTAAAAGTTGTTCAGGGAACTTCTGGGTTGCAGCTTTTGTGACTTGTCACTCAAGCTGGGGTAGGATTTTCAATGATACAGCTTCCTTTAGTCACTTTTGTTCCTGTAAGTAACCCAACGAAACTATGTGTGCTAATCTGCATAGATGAAATCCTTTTTTTCGTATGTTGTCAACTCCTTATCTGAGATGGATTCCAGGGGCTTGCTGAAAAGTTAATACAGCCAAACCAGTGAGCTCCAGGTTCAAAAATCATAATCTCAAAAAGTAAGACAGTGGATGACAGAAGATGGCTGAGATTGCTTGACCTCTGGCCTACACACACACACACACACACACACACACACACACACATACACAAACACGGGTGGGAGGATCTCTTAGGTAATAATCTAGGTCTTCCCTCACCAGTGTCTACAGTAGCATGTAGTAAGTACCCTGCATGCATCTGTTGAGTAGATATGACCAACTAACTAATTAACTAACCAAACCAATTACTAACCATTACTAGTTTACCTACCTGGAGAAGTTTCACCATGGAGTCTAAGGCAATATTGTCTGCTTCCTAATGGCTATGAGAAAAGAAAGGGGTCTCCTAACCCTCAGCTCTGTGCCCTCAGATTGGCCACATTGTAAAGTAGCTCTAAAGTATAATGAAAAATCAAAGGTCTGCCATCCAGCTTGTTAAATTTGAACCTTGCAAACTGTAGCCTACCTGGTGTATACACTACCAGTGTACATAAGTATATGTTCAAATTTTCCTAAAATCTCATTTTCCTCTTCTGTTCAGTGTGTCCCAGACTTGAAAAACCATAGCCCATTTTTCCCCAAACAGTGTAAGGGAGGGCCTGTGTGTCAGATCCCTGCTGCTTCTGTAGCCCAAAGCAGCTATGAATAGCTCGGGCTGCACTGCTATTTTTTAACATTGTATTAATAATATATTGTGTTTGTACAGCAGCTTTCTCCTCAGGCACTCTGAGTTCTGCACATCAGCTCCTAAACCCCCTGGAGGGCTCCTCACACCTAGGTGTTTGTTTTTCTGCAGTTTATGAATGGGGAGGGAGATGTGTGTTTGTTTCAGTAACACAAGGAGACTGAGTCAGAGAGTCCAGGGTTAGGAAGCCTGGCTCAAGGTCATGTAAGACATGGAGTTCATCCTAGAAATAGAGCCTGGGGAGGGGAGGTAGAAGGTTCCATGGGTAAAATGTCTGCTGCACCAGTGGGAGGCTCTTTTGGATCCCAGCACACATTAAAAACAACAACAACAACAACAACAACAACAACAACCAGACAGCCAGATCCTTGGAGTACATCAGCCAACCAACTAGCTGAATCAGTGGGCTTGAGTCAGTGAGAGATCATAACTCAAAAATCAAGTGTGTAAAAGGACTGGGAACTTACTCCACAGTTAGGACTACTTTCTACTCTTCCAGAGTACCTGAGTTTGGCTCTAAGAACCCATACTGAGCTGTTCAGAACCAACCATAGCTCCCATCATAGGGGACCCAATACCTTCTCCTGACCTCTGAGAACACCTGCACACATGTATCATGTATACACAGAGTCACACACATATACACATAGATAAAAAAATTAAACATTAAACATAAATGAAACCAAATAGAAATAAGTTGAGGAAAATGTCTGATGTCAACGTCTGGCCTCCATATGTGTAATCACATACACATGTGCATAAATACAGGAATATGTACAAATTTCGCTCTCTGTCTCTCTGTCTCTGTCTCTGTCTCTCTCTCTCTCTCACACACACACACACACACACACACACACACCACAAGAAGTAGTATTTGATTCAACTAATGACCTCCCAGTGGCTAGCTCATTCAACAAAGACTTTGGGTACCATGTCACATGTCCACCACCACTCTAGACTCTCCAGAATGTCACTCTCCATTATGGCTTTCCAAAACACTTCAAAGATTTGGGTCAGAAGCAAACAGCAAATGTGACCTCTTCTCCATCAGTACTAAGGGAACTGTTTCTAGGCTTAATAGGCAGAGAAGAATTGGCTCCCCCACCACACAGACACACACACACACACCAGCCTTCTGCATAGGCAGGCTTAGCTAGGTGAAAAGGGTTCTGAGGAGCCAGGTCTCCAGAAAGAATATATACTCTTCTTTCCACCTGCCTAAACCCTGGACAGCTTTCTGGGTGAGAGAAAAACAAATGACCTATCACCCCTTCAATAAAGCCAAGGGTCCACTTCTCTTTGCATGTAATCCCCAACCAGTGGCTCAAAACCGAACTGAGACTCCCATGGGACCAGTGTGTGTGGGCCAGGCCTTGTCAGGATCCACATCATGTGGGAATTTTCTAGAAGGAAATTCTGAGTGCATCTACCCCAGGCCTGTTCTTGGTCTCTGCTGAGAACATATCCAACAGATGCGTAAAGACAGTGGTTAGCAGCCTGCTGGGAACACGCAGGAAAGAGTGGCCTGGCTTTCCCTCCACTTCAGCAGGTCTTCTGTGATTGGATGTGCTGATCCATCACTGGGCCACAGCTGAGAAGTATTTACTTAATGCAGGCCCACCATATGCCAAGAAACCTGCTGAGCACTAGACTGCGACACATAAGTCACAGTCCCTTCTTCAAGAAGTGGGGAGAGGAAAATTTAGATCTCACAGGACACTTCTGAGTGGAAAGCAAGCCGACTCTGAACAAATCAAAAGGAGCTCAGTTATGGGGTGAAGGAGCTGGGGAGATAGGATCAGTGAGTGGTGTTTTCCAGCATGCTGCAGATCCCCAGCACCAGGATCTGTTGTTAGATGGGGCAAAGTCTGCAAGGTGTATTCACACTCATATGCACACACATGTGCCCTTCCCCCAGCCTTGAACAGGCTAAACACACCTTAATTGTTTGCCACAATCGGCCTTCCACAGACCTAGCCCACCTAGGGTGGAGTCTTCTGCCTTGCCACACCTGCAGTTTCCTACAGGAGCAGACTGCCTGATGAGCTTGCTTTGCAACACTGTCCAGCTGAAAACAACGATGGGTCTGTGGGCTCTCCCTATATAAATGCAGAGCTGAAAATTAAACTTTGAGACTTGATCAGAAAACTTTGTCTTGGCTTCATCCTTCTCTTGCCCACCTAACCTTTTTCATTTCCAGCCTCCGTTTCAGGAGGCTCTGTGGCTGCTGGACAGCTACACACACATACACACACACACACACACACAATTTCAATTATAAAGGACACCAACAAGGTTATCTTGGAGAAGGCAGTTCAGGGGCACATCAGAATTTCTTCATTCGTCTCGTTAACACTGCGTACCCACTTGGTGTCAAGAATCATTCTCAAGAACAAGAGGTATAGATGTTCGGGGGAAGAAGCTTGCAGGCAGAAGGAAGACAGGACTTTGAGGTGAAGTCTTCCAGACATGATGGGGATACAGCAAGTCTATAAGAGGAGAGGGAGGGGAGCAAAGGAAATAAAAGCATAAAGGGAGATCCGGGGGAAGGGAACCCTACAATAGCCATCACAGCATCTATAGGATGGGAAGCCACCGGGGGCTGGGGCTTGGAAATGGGTCTGTGGAGCATTTTTTAGCAGGTCTGTGCTCTCTTTGGCAAAACAGAGAGAGCAGGTTGGAGACTGTACAATGCCCAGGTCAGGTGAGGGTGGGACCAAGCAAGTTGGGATCAGAATGGTAAAACCTGAAGAGTGAGTCTGGAGATGTTCTGACTTGAGAAGTCTGGAGGTATGGTGGACAGGTTCTGTAACTGGACTGATGGAGGTGTTCTTCCCTGAAACAGACCTCAGGAAGAGTGGGTGGAGGGGGAGGAGCATCAACAGCTCAGATTTTGACACACCAAGTTAGAGACTTCTCTCAGATAGCCAAGGAAACATATTTGATTGTATTATTATTTTGAGACAGGGTCTCATATTGTCCAAGCTGGCTCTGAACTCCTGATTTAGCTAAAGATAACCTTTGAACTTCTGGTCCTCCTGCAGCCTCCATCTCTCAAGTGTGACGAGGAGTAGTGTGCCTCATTGTTCCCAGTCTATATGATTCGAGAGGGGGTGGGGAACCCAGGGCTTGTATATGATACGAGAACACTCCACCGACTGAGCCACATCTGAGAAGGCTCTCAGAGGTAGGAGCTTAGATTCAGATAAATGTCCAGCCAGGGAACTGGAGACTCAGCAGCACCCAGACTGAGCTTAAGCCTTGGACACCAATGTGATTATTTTTCTATTTTTCAAGAAATGATACTCCCTCCCCCCCCCCAAGGAAGGGTCCATGCTGGGTCGAGAAGTAGGCGAAGGTCACCACTGAGGGCCACCTGTGCCGAGCCAAGCTGTACAAACTGTTGTCTGAAGCTACTCAGAGCCTGGCAGCTTTGAACACCATAGAGTGGGACAATTAGATCTGTATTTTCAAAAACTCACTGAGGCACTGACGGCCACCAGCATAGTTGGGTCTAAACTGCCCCATCCATTTTCACAGTGACAAAGGGCCACATCACCTCCCGTGCTGTGGTATCTCACAGGGGAAGACTGACAGTTAGTATGCCACACCCGAACCAAGGTTGCTGGTACACTGAGCTGATCATTCACCTTCTATAGATTTTATTGTGTTTTTTGAGGCAGGGTCTCATGTAAGGCCGGCCTCGAATTTAATTTGTTGCTAAGGATGATCTTGAATTTCTGATCTTCCTTCTTCCACTTCTCCAGTGTTGGGAGGACAAATATGTACCACCATTCCTGGTGTAGGTGATGCTGGGGATAGAACCCATGGCTGTGTGCATGCTAAGGAAGCTCTCCATCAATTGAGCCACACCCCAGTCCTTCTTTCCACAGACTTTATGCCAAAATGAAAGCCAGTGAGGACTGATTGAGATGATCCATTGCAGAATAAGGATGGTTAGAGGGCTGAGCTGGGTGGGGACTGTCAATCAGATTGATTAACCCATGTCCCCAGGGTAAGTCAGACTTCCCACACACTGGCTGACTTCCCCCAAACTAAATGCTCCCTTAGATTCAGTCAGAGGCTGTAGGGCCTTGGGAACAATACAGCACACTTGCAGAGAAATTCTGCGGCCTGAAGGTGAATCACAGACTGCAGAGAGAAAAGGGAGGGGCCAGGAGATGCACCTCCCCCAGTGAGAGGGATCAGACAGGGTTCTAGCAGGGCATGTGGGAGTGGGGAGAACGACCATGTGATCAGACACTAACACCTGCCACAGTACCAGAGCGCTATGGAGTTCACTATTAACTGACTGAGCCAAACCTTGTACCTGGAGGTGGCCACACTGGTTCATGCTCAGAACTGGTCTATGATGGAGAAAGGAGACCAAACTGACAACAGAAGCAAGCAAGGGGCAGATTCCCAGCAATGTCTGTGGGCAACTGTAGCATCATCCACATTCCCTTACTCTCAGCTACACTACAAGTCCTATTTGCAAGGCAAGGTCATTTGCAGCACCTCTTCCTGGGGGAGGAAGGGCACAAGTGACCGGATGTCCTTGTGACTTGTTTGTGTTCTCCACAGTATCAGAGTGGTGATGACACTAACTCAAGCTGAAGCCAGGAATGTGCAGCTGGCTTGGCCTCATCACTGTCTAGTGCTCCTCAGAAATAATTCCATTTGCCTTGCAAGCAAGAGGACCTAAGCTGGACTCCCAGAACCCATGGTTTAAGGCGACTCTGCCATGTCATAGCCCCAGCGCTGGGGAAGCAGAGATGGGTGGTGGATCTCCGGGCTCTCTGACCAACTTGGCTAGCTGAACCAATGAGCTCCAGGTTCAGTGTGGGACTGTCTCAGGAAGCCGGCTCAGTTAAGTACTTGCCATATAAGTATGGGGAGCTGAGTTTGGATCCCCAGAAGTCTCTATAAGCCTCATGACTTGTGGTGGCCTTCTATAATTCCAACCTCAGAAGGCAGAGGCAGGATCCCCAGAGCAACCTTGCTAGGGAGCTCAGGTCTATCAGCAAGCCCTGGGTTCGAATGAGAGACGTTGCCTTGATGAATAAATCAAGAGAGTTCTTGAAGCTGGTTCCTGATGACAACCTGGCTCTCCAAGTGCACATACACATACACAGCCCCTATACCTGTGCCCCCCACACACATGCATGCATACATGTGCACACCACATTACACATACAAATGGAAAAGAATAAAAATAAGGTGGCTGATGGAAGAAGACACTCACCTCCCCCCACACACACACATAGGTATATGCCCCTCCCACCTACTCAAAACATCATACATGGCTAGCTCATGCACACTAAATATACATGCTTCCATGTGTTCTCTCTCTCTCTCTCTCTCTCTCTCTCTCTCTCTCTCTCTCTCTCTCTCTCCCCCCCTCTGGCATCACTGTGGTAACCCATTCTCCAATATTTCCAAGCTACTCGATTATAGCAGTTAATTGAGTCACCTCTGAGATTCTATTCCCAAAGAAAAAGCTTGGTAAGAAGAATGTTCCTGGGGAACAAACATTCCTAAGATCTAAACAGAAGTCCTTCCAATGTACCACAAAGAGGGGGGGTTGTAAGTGACTGAGTTACAAATCAGTGCAATTGGCAACTGGGTGGTTAAATTTGCGTTCGTTCTGAAGTTGAGATGACAGAATAGAGTGGAGTATCAGCATCCAGAAAGAGTTCGGGAAGAGAAGGGGAAGTAGTGTGAAGAATTCATTCAAACCCAGGGTGTGCTGAACACAGAGATGACTTCTGGGTCACCCTGCTATGGAACTATTGGTTCATGTAGTCCTCACCTCAAAGTAACTAGAAAGGAGTCTCATTCCAATGTGAAATGATTAGCACAACGATAGAAGGGCTGTGACTGGAATTGATAATTAAACACAGTGAGTCTGTATCTGGTTATCATCATGTACTCCAGAAGACAGATATTGTCCCAATAAAAAAGATGCCAAATAAAAGATTGAACAAACTCTTAGTGAACAAAGAGTCTAAATGATAAAATATTAAGGGGGGGGGGATTGGAAACTTGTGAAGAACTTGGGAGGCTGAAGCAGGAAGATCTCAAATTCCAGGCCAGAGTAGGCAGCATAGCAAAACTCAGTCTCAAAGACCAAACAAAATGGTGGGCAATAAAATTCTACATATCTATAGATAGATAGATAGATAGATAGATAGATAGATAGATAGATAGATAGATAGATGATAGACAAATAGTCAGATAAGAAATATGCAAAAATAAATCTAAATTCAGGAAAGAATATGCTAGTGAGTAATAAGCTGATAGCAGCTTTCCTGCTTTCTATTGCTCCAAAACAGTGGTGCCCACCCTGGGCGTCAGGACCCCTGGGTGTTGCATTTCAGATATTTACATTGCTATTCATAACAGTAGCAAAATTATAGTTACGAAATACCAACAAAGATAATTTTATGGTTAGGAATCACCACAACATGAGGAACTATATTAACGGGTCGCAACATTAGGAAGGTTGAGCGCACTGCTCTAAAGGAAAGAAAATTCTAGAAATACCTTCTGTTGGTAGAGTACCTTTGGTATATTTGTTTCTTCGGTGCAAAGCTTCACACTTTAACCCAGGATGGTCTGGAATTCACAGTGTAATCCAGGCCAACCTTATACTTGGGGAAACCCACCTGCCTCAGCCTCCTGAGTGCTGGTGTTACTTGCAGAAACTACCACACTCGACTACCCCTCCTCTTTGTTTCTATCTTCATGATGTGAAATGCTGGTCACTCAGAGTTCTCCATTTTTAAACAGTTCCATGTTATAACATATCCCTATGTGTGTGCACCTGGGTATCCACCTGCATGTAAAGGCCAGAGTTTGAGCTCAGTGTCTTCCTCTACCATTTTCCGCCTTGTCTTTTGAGACAAGACCTCTCACTGAATCTGGAGTTCACTGATTGGTCTAGACTGGCTGGCCACTGAGCCCGTGCGGTCCACTTGTCTCCTCCTCCCTTGCATTGGGACTTCATTTTTGTGCATTGGAACGGGACACTTTTCCATTGGGTCACCACACCCATTTAAAAAAATAGGTACTGGGGGATCGAACTCAAGTCCTTGTGTTTGCACAGTAAGCACTTTATCTCCTCAGCCATCAGCCTGCCCTCAAGTTTCCGTCTTGACAGTGTAAGTAAGCCCAGTTTCACAAACGTTCTATGTGCCCTAGACAGGGCAAGTGCTCAGGCTGGGTATAGTGGAGCACTGTATAGTGGAATACAGCACTGTGTCTTGCCTGAGTACTTCCCCTCATTATCATCAGAGAGTACTCTAGCATCCCCCAAATCCAAGAACTTACATACAAAACGGCCCAGGGACAGAGCATTAGTTTACCAGTTAAGAATCCAGGTTGCTCTTCCAAAGGACCCAGACTCAATTCCCAGCACCCACATGGCAGTACACAGTCATCTATGCCTCCAATCTCAGTGCATCTGACATCCTACTCCGGCCTCTGCAGGCACTGCAAGCATATGATGTACAGGCATACATCCAGACAAAGCACCCATACACATAAAACAAAATATTTTTAAAATAACATGGCACAGTGCCTACATTTAGATAATACAATTCCTCTCATACAGTTCAAATAGTCTCTTATTTTATTTTTAATAATGATATCATGGATGGTGCAGATGAGTGCAGATGACTGATGAGGCCAGAAGAGGGTGTCAGATTCCCCTGGAGCTGGAGTTAAAGGTAGTAAAAGCCCTGCCCCCCTATATGGGTGCTGGGAACTGAACTCCAGTGCTCTGCAGGAGCAGTGCACATTCTTTTTTTTTTAATTTTTAATATTTTTTTATTACGTATTTTCCTCAATTACATTTCCAATGCTATCCCAAAAGTCCCCCATACCCCCCCCCCCACTTCCCTACCCACCCATTCCCATTCTTTTGGCCCTGGCATTCCCCTGTATTGGGGCATATAAAGTTTGCAAGTCCAATGGGCCTCTCTTTCCATTGATGGCCGACTAGGCCATCTTTCGATACATATGCAGCTAGAGACAAGAGCTCCGGGGTACTGGTTAGTTCATCATGTTGTACCCCCTATAGGGTTGCAGATCCCTTTAACTCCTTGGGTACTTTCTCTAGCTTCTCCATTGGGAGCCCTGTGATCCATCCAATAGCTGACTGTGAGCATCCACTTCTGTGTTTGCTAGGCCCCGGCATAGTCTCACAAGAGACAGCTATATCTGGGTCCTTTCAGCAAAATATTGCTAGTGTATGCAATGGTGTCAGCGTTTAGAAGCTGATTATGGGATGGATCCCTGGATATGGCAGTCTCTAGATGGTCCCAGTGCACATTCTTAATCACTGAGCCACCTCTTGGTTCCTCAGTCATCCCTCCTTGCAACAACCAATGTTGAGCAAATAGTTGTGCTGCGTGGCTTAGGGAATGCTGACAGGAAAAGGCTGGTATGTGGTCAGTGTGGACACTTCCTTCTAGATATTTCCAACCAATGATTAGATAAGTTATAGCTACAGGACCTGTGGATAGAGAGAGTCACATTCAACTTTTCTAGAACTCCGTTTCCCTGTGAGGAAAATTGGGAACAAGAAAGAGAACGCTTATCTCCCAGTACTGTGGTGAATCTGTCGGGGATGGTTAATCTTGTCAGCTTGACTGGATCTAGAACCAGGCGAAAGGCAAGCTGCTGGGTAGGGACTACTGCAGGGAACTTTCTTGATTGTATTATTTGAGGTGGGAAGACTCATCCTAACTGTGCTTATCACACGCTGGTTTCAGCCCAAACAAAGGAGAAGTGGAAATTTGTTTGTTTGTTTGGTTGGTTGGTAGGTTTTGTTTTTTGTTTTTTTTAATTTTGCCTGTTTGTCTTCACTCATGCAGGCAAATTCATCCACTTTGTTTCTTGCACTGCTGCATTCCTTCACTGACAGTTAGGGGGCTTCTAACCTAGAGTGAAGACCAACTGTTCGCTAGGAATTCTCCAGTCCAGACATGAACTACAGAGACATTCAGCCTCGTGGATTGAGAGCTACTGGGTTCTCAGCCTCTTCGGTGTGAGACCTCCACTGTTGATCTCCTCTACTGTATCATGTAAGCCAGTCTAATAAACACCCCTTAACATGTGTTCATTCTGTTATCTCTGTTCCTCGAGAGTACCCTGGCTCATACAATGTCACTGAGATGAGACTATGCATATATAAACCATGGAAGGTGACATTATTTATCTAATCTTGCCATACTCAGGACTTCTAGTTAAATCTGTCCCAGCCTGTCCTCTTTGAAACTGTCTTAGCGCCAACTCCTCTGGGGTCAAATTCCCTGGAGCAAAAGCTTGGTGGCACTTAGGTACAGAGACCAGGTAATTCCTTTCCCTAGTGCCACCAGGAACATCCCATTGGAGGACTTGTGAGATGATGTTTAGTATGAACTTAAGAACTAAGAAAGAGTCTGTGGCCTGCTGAGGTTTAGAAAGTCAGTTTGTAGCTGGATGGGACTAGTCTAAACCTGAGTGTGTTTTTTATCTAGATGTTCTGTCAATCTAAACAAACACACACACACACACTGTGTGTGTGTATCTGTTCGAGCCTTTCTGTCTGTCTATCTGTCTGCCTGTCTGCCCATGTGGAGACCATAAGACAATACTGAGTGTCATTCACTCCTCGGGTCTCACCCACCATTTTGTTAAAGAGTCTCTTACTAGGCTAAAGCTTTTTCCTATGTAGGTTAAGCTGGTTGGGCAGCCAGCCCCAGGGATCGACCTGTCTGTCTCCCAGGGCTGGAGTCACCTTGCCTGGCTTCTCATGTAGCATCTGGGGATCAAACTCAGTTTGTTGTGTCTACAAGGCAAATGCTTTACCAACTGAACCATAAGCCCAGACCCCCCCCCACACACACACACACACTCACAGACACTTCTTCCATGCAGGCGCATACACAATGGTTTTCTAACATGAGCTGCCCTATTACTGAAGACAGTAAGCTGGGCAAGAATCGGGAGCCCTGGGTTCTAGATTTATCTGTGTCATTAACACTGAGGATATATAGAAAACCAGGACTCCCTCCTGCTAAAAATGAGCAGTGTTGAGTCAGTCACGAAACTCCTGGAGCTGAAATTCTAGTCTGGATGTGGCAATGGGATTTCTGGCTCATTAACATTTTTTTATTTTAAGTCAACAGGTTTAAGGTACAGGTTTATTTGAACAATCAAAATGCAAGGACTGAAGAGTAGAGGGTATTTACTCACTGACTAGAGGGAAATCCATGCTTCTCAGTGAGCCATCCACACACCGAGGGTTCTCGTACACATGCTACATACAGGAGAGCTGTTGGCTGGGGGTCAGGCTCTGCACCTTCCCTGTGATTCAAGCTCTAGGAGACCCAACACCCTCTTCTGCCCTCTATGGCTACCTGCACGCATGTGTACATACCCTGCTTAGACACACATACAGTCCACAGACACCAAGTCAACATCCCCCAAAGGATTCATTTATTAAAGCCTTAATTAAAGATGTGGATGCCTCTGAGAGGACCCTTCCCCTGATTTACTTGGTTTTTCACAATGATGTAATTTTTAAGAGTGGAGGGAGCTTAGGCTCCAGTGGGCCCCTTCCTTGCTATAAAAGAAAGAGAAGGTCAGAGGGAGTCACTGAGAGCCCAGGCTCAGGAAACAGTGCCAGACTATTACAGCACAGGGGTTTTCCAGGCACCTTGACATCAGGAACCCCATGTAACTCCTCTTGGCCCCCAGTTCCATCATCTGTGTGCTGCGACCAGCTATTTGACTATGATAAATGAATTCCCATACAGAGAATGTTTTCCAGCTCAGGATCTGATACGGAGTTGAGAAGAGCAGTGAGCCAGGGAGATGACTAAGTTCACAGAGCACTTGCTTTTCAAGTGTGAGGAGGACCGGAGTTTGCTAGGTCTGGTGGTATCTGCTGGAAATCCCAGCACTGGGGAGATGGAGATGTGATGAGCTCTGGGGCTCTCTGGTCAGCTAATCTAACCAAGTCGGTGAGCTAGTGAAACCCGGCATTAAAAACGACGGTGGACATCCCCTGAGCACCACAGCTGAGGCTGACCTCTGATGTCTTTTACACACGTAACTGCACATACACACAGACTCAAAAGAAGTCTCAACCAGTCAAAGACAATCCACTTCCCTTATTTGTTCCTGGGTCTCTCCTAAGAGGAGAAGAGACTATACAGGTTAATTGCAAATAATAAAAATGGTTATAATTACAAGAAATGACAGGACTTTGGTTGCTAGCATTAACTAAATTTCCAACACTTGGGAGCCTTGTGTATGTATGGAATCATATTTATCCCTACACAAAATCTCACAACTAGGGCACACACATGGAGTCCGCTAGACCTGTGCTGTGTTGGGGTCACAGATCTGACCCTCGCTGTCCTTCATTCTTTGTTTTGCCAACTGGATACTCAGCCTTGTATGGATGCACTGCCATCCCGAGGAGCTAAATGGTTCGGGTGCAACAAAAAGCAAAGGCTCTTATCACCACCCCATAATTATTCTATCAGCTCACCCAGGGCTCAATCCAACTGCCCCGTTTTACTCTCATTTGTCTGCCCACTGATTCTGAATTAATCTGCTGTTTGCTTTTTTAAAACAAGAGGGAAAAGATTAAATCCCATGTTGAAAGAAAGAAACGTCCCAGTGTGTTATAGCAGAGCTGCAGGCCTGTCCCTTCCCAAGTTCCAGCCTGCTGGCGCTCTGACAGATGGGGAGGGATGACCCCACCCCTCACAGTGTTGTTTAATGAGGCGCTCAGTAATTCACAGCTCTGCATTCAATCTGCCCTATTAAAGCCAGAGGTAGTTAAGCGAATGACAGAATGAGGGTCCTGTGTGTAAGACCGATGCCTGTGTACACAGTGCTTTTATTAACCATTAATGTGCTTTGTGGGGGAAAGGCTCCTGATTCTAAACAGTGAAAGAGATACGCAATTTACAGCCTTCCCTGATTTAATGGCTTGTAGCTGGGTGAGGGGGTGGGACCGGAGTGTGTGTGAACGTCATCAAACATCAATTAGGGAATTATCCACCAGCTTGTTTAAAAGGTCACATGCCAAATACTTCCCTTAACAGGAAAGGGCTAGGACATGGTGCTCAAATTTGTATTGACCCAGGACTGACAGATGCTGGGGAGGAGCTATTTCCAAGTTTCTGGAACTTGTTTTGTTTGGGTTCAGTTTTTGGGTTTTGTTTCCCAGTGCTTGGAAAATAAACCATAACTTCACATATGTCACACCAGCTCTGTGCCGCCTAGCTGCAGACCCCAGGTTCCACTTTCATTTAGGGATATTTCTGCATATGTATACATGTGTGTATATATGCATGTCTTGGTATAGAGATGGACATATATGTTTATGAATGGGTATAGTTATGTGTATTGTGTACATACATGTATGTATGTTCATACACAGTCATGTGTGCTCTCATATGTCTGTACACATATGGCATCTGTGTTTATAGGCATGCATACTTATGCACGAATATATTTATGTGTGCATGCATTGTATATGTGTGCATATATCTGCATGTGTATATATTGAGCTATTAATGACATCTTTGCAGATCCATCTCTGAAAAAACCTGGAAAGCCTCCTCTCCCCAGCTTCTCAACTTCCTTCTTCTTCGGCACCTGGGCATCTTTCTCTGCTTTATAAAAGGAAACTGCTATTAATTAACTAATATCAGTTATTTTTATTTTTTCCATTTTATATTTTAATATAAATTATAAAATTATGAACATAAATATATAATATATAATATGAATTATAAAAGTGTAAAATTTTATAATTTTAAGGCAAAACAATGACTTTCACAGTATCAACCACTTTGAGAATTCATGTCCACCACCAGACCTGGTGGCAGGCATCTAGCTTCAACATCTTTTTTAGTTTAAGCAGCGTTACCTAAAGCAACTTCATATGCCTAAGGATATAACTGGGATTGGCACCTCCACTGTAAAGTCTGGCTTTAAAATATAACTGTAAATATATATATATATATATATATATATCAGTTAAAAAAACTGAACAAGTTTTTCCACCACACGATTTGATGGCTAATTTTCTTAGTCAACTTGAATCACCTGGAAAGAGATTTCAAGAAAGGTTGTCTAGGTCAATCGGTCTTTGGGCATGTATGTGTATGTGTACGTGTACGTGTGTGTGTGTGTGCGCGTGTGTGTATGAGCATGTATGTATGTGTATCTGTGTGTGGGGGGGTGTCTAATGAAGTTATTGAATGCTGGAAGACCATGACCGAGAGTCGATGGCACCACTCCCCAGGTCTGGGCCCTGAGCTCTGTGAGAACAGAAGCTAGTGCTAAGCTGGCATGCGTCCCTTTCCCTCTGCTTCTGACTGTGGACCTGAGGCGAGCAGCTGCCTCAAGCTTTGCCTCTGCTACAACAGTGGGCTGTAACCGGGGATCATGAGTTAAAATAAATCCTTCCTCTTCTAACTTGCTTTAGTTGGGATATTTCGTTATAGGAACAGAAAAGAAAGTAGAACAGGCACACGTGCATGCTGCATAAGAAAAGTGCCAGCCACTCTAACAGTAGCTGGATCCCAAGATTTAACTTCCTAAACACTGAACCATCATTCAGGTGAGTGTAGAGAATCCATTAGCTGCCTGAAAGAGCAGGAAAATATTCTAGAAATACACCTTGAGATTTCTAAGTAGATCTTGGACATGAGAATCTATAAAAAGGCTTGCTTTAAAACGCTTTGATGGCTGCTCTTCAAGTTACACATACTCAAGAGGAGGAAAGTCTGACCCAGGTTCACCGCGAATAAATGGGCCGGCAGAATTTCATTTTCTTTATCCATGGCTCCACCAACCTATGAATTGAGATATTGCCTGTACTGATCTTTTTTATTTTATCAATTCATTTGCCAAGTTTCTCACAGATTTCTCATTCTCTCTGTCTCTCTGTCTCTCTTTCTCTCTCTCTGTCTTTCCCTCTCTCTCTCTCCCTCCCTCCCTCCCCACCCTGTGTGTGTGTGTGTGTGTGTGTACACACTGGTGTAATGTACAGGTGTGTGTGTTCATGGACTCACACATGAAGGACAGAATAGGACATTGGATGTCTTTCTCTATTACTCTCTGCCTTGAAAAAGAGTCTCTCAGGAAACCAGAACCTTGAAGCTTTATTTAAGCCTGTCTCTACCTCCCATCCCAATGCCGGCGTTACTGGTACATGTGGCCATTCCCGGCTTTTTACCGGCATGCTGAGGATTCAAACTTGGTTCCTCATGCTTGTACAGTAAGTGTCCTAAGCACTGAGCCATCCGAGCAGTCCCATTATAACACTTCTACAAAGAAGGGAAATACAATAGACAGTATAGCTAGTTCAATAAACAATGTAGAAAATCTTGAATAGTTAAGCAATCAATTTGGTTTGAGGTCTCTGGGGTTACGTCTTTAGAAGCCATTTTAGTTTTAATGACTGTGTTTTGCCTCTTAAATTGCCACCTCTTTAAGTAAAATACCTGATGCTGGCCATAGTCCCTACAGAGGATAGTTTAGTAAAACAATTCTGATCAGAGAGACCATTTGACGAAATTTTGCTCCTGAGGAAATAACCAAATAGATACAAAGCTGTGTGATGCTGTTTTAGAGGGGAGAAACATATGTGATTTTGGTGTTGTTTGGTTTGGTTTTGACAGGGTCTCGATTGTAGCCTAAGTTGGTCTGGAACTCACTACATAGTCAAAGATGAGTTCATATGCATCCTCTGCAGGCTAGGATTAGGGACCTGTTTACATAGTGCTGGGGCTTGAACCCAGGGCCTGGGGCTTGTAGGCAAGCACTCTACCCACTGAGCTGTGTCATCAGTCCCCACACAGGGTTTACTGAAAGAGAAGATTCTGCACTTGGAAGACAGAACATTCCTGGACACATCGAGTCCACTCAAAAAAATTTAAATAACAAAGAACCCTCACTCTAGAAACTTCCATGGAAATAAAGGCAGGAGATACAACAGAACACATAGCATGGACCCAGTTTTGCAGCTTATGAACCAGGGCATAAAGAGATGGACAGGAAAGAGAAGGAAATCCACCTTCGTCATTTTCTCTGGATGGCAGGATAAGAGTGATCTTTGCTGTCACACTGTGAGATGCTTCACTTTGTATGAATTAGAAAACGAGGTGATCCTATTCTATTTAGAATGCACACACTTCTTACAAAGGAAAGTTACTTGCATTCAAGTGGGGGCTGCAGACTACAGTTACTCAAGACTGTAAGAGAATCGCTGTTGTATAAGTGACACTGGGTGGTCACCCAGGCCACTGGCAACACAACAGCCATCCATCCCTTCCCTAGGATGTCCTCATTCGTGGTAGTTAACACTGAAAGTCAGCTTTCGAGGCTCTAGGCCCACTTAGAAGACCAGCTCTGGGAATGTGTATGAAGAAGCTTGTAGACCAGACTACTGAGGGTGGATGACCTCATTCCATACTCTGGGTTCAGAACTGAATGCGGAGAACGGAAAGTGACCACCAGTGTTTGTCTTTCTCTTTCTCCTGATTGGGGTTGGGGTTGGGGACCAATGTGAGCAGCCGGCTGCTTCACCTGTAGGCCCTGGCCTCCCCTCTGCAATAGGCTGTACTGTCAAACTCTAAGTCCAAATAAGCACATCCTTCCTTACGTCTCTTTTGTCAGGATTTTGTTACACTAACAAGGAGAGGCATGGATACACTGTTGAGTCTCAAATCAGAGGGAACAGATACAGGAACTACACAGCCTCCTCTGTCAACCATGCCCCTTAAAGTCCATCCTGGGACTGTCTGAGTCTCTTCAGCTGTCACCCATCTTCAACTGTGGATACTCTCAGATTTAAGCAGATGACAAAGGAGGCAGAGAGGAAAAACACCTCATGATTCCCCGCCCAGAATCAAATGGATTTTAGAGGAATTCAAAAAAGACCTCCTGTAATCCACCTACCCAAACCGTTTGCACTCTGTGGAAGGAAGCAGCCTGAATAACAGCTTTTGGGCTTTTTCATTAACTCAGTAACAGATGCCTTCAGTGGAACTAAATCTAATAACCTGGCCTTCCCTCTAGGGTTGGGAGGGGAATAAATCAAAGTAATTATGTCTGGAAAGTAGCTAATGTGCAAATTTACTTTCTCCCACAATAAATTTCCCCAACACCCAAGCATACAACACCAACACATACAAATGCACATAGCATACACTCTTCCTTTTGACAATTTCCTTTTAAAAAACCATGTATATGCACACAGTTATGGGTGGGTTTGTACACACAAACAAGTGTGGTGTTCTTGGGGGTCAGAAGAGGGGCTTAGATTCCCTGCAGCTGGAGTTATAGGTAGCGGCAAGTTGCCCGATATGGATGTTCTAAACAGAACTCGGGGCCTCTGGAGTAGCAGCCAGCACTCTTAACCACTGAGCTATCTCTCTAGCCTGCTTCCATTGAAGTGGATCAGTCTGGAGTCATAAAACACAGAATCCAAGAGGAAAGCATTCTGCCTACCTTTCCACACTTCCTCAAGGATGCTCTGATCCTTTTGAGCCTTGGTGAACATTTTTTTATTGTCGGTTTCTGTCACACGGTGGTTGTGATATATCCTTTATGGGATTTTTCATTTCTCCTGCTTTGCCACAAAACAGCACCCTTTTAGGAGTCTGGGGATGTAACTTGGATATGGTAAAGCACTTACCTCACATGCTCAAAGCCCTGGATCTATCCCCAGCATCACACACACTATACACCAGATGTGGTATCTCACACCTGAAATCCCTGTGCTCAAAGGTGAAGGCAGGAGGATCAGAACCTTAAGGCCAGCCTGAGCCACCCGAAATCTTGTCCATTAATTTGATTAAATGCCATTTAAATTGTGTATGCTGCTTTATTATGCCAGGTCAGCAGGAGGCAATACTCAGAGTCCGAGTAAGGAAGTGGGGTGAACCTGCCTGGCGTCATGCCAGGTTTCACGCCGAGGTTCGGCTATACACATGTTCATCACACAGCCCCATATCTTGAGGCTGGAAAGATGGCTCAGCAGTGAATAGCCTTTGCTCCTCTCCAAGAGAACAGAGGTTCAGTTCCCAGCACGTATGTCATGTGGCTCACACCTGCCTGTAACTCCAGCTCCAGGGGCTCTGACACCCTTTTCTAGCCTCTGGGGGGCATTCACATATATGTTGGCATAGGCACACCTGTACACATAAGTAAAAACAAACATTTAAAAAACAAATAATCCTGACCTGAGTCCTTGAGGTTCCCAAAGCCCTGCCCCTCTATGCTTGAGCGTCTGCAGGGAGATGTCTATCTTAGCTAACTGCAGCTTCTGCTCATACTGGGATGTACCATGAAAAAAAGAAACTAATCTCCCCAAATCTGCCTTCTCCCCCACTTCCCCTGCTCATGTCCAGATAGCACAGGACAAGTGTCAAATCATGCAAGATTCCCCCTAACACTATAATCAGGTCAGTCTTGATGAACTGTTTTGAGGCAAAACAAAACAAAACAAAATAAAACAAAACAAAACAAAACAAAAAACACACAGGCAGAAATAGGGTCTGAGTCCTTTCTTTCTCCCTAAAGCTTTCCTCAGCCCAGCCTCCCGCCTAACCCTCCTTGCCTTTCATAGGCTGTGATATTTGCAAATGTCAATTCCATAATAGAGAAGCAGTGCGCTTGACTCTGACCACAGCAGATCCCGTTGTCGCATCTCTGGAAAAGCAGAGTGGCTGCTTCATTCTGAGTGAGTAGGGCCTGGCTTTGTGTAGTCTTTTGTTTGTGAGCCGGGTCTCTGGCTTTAGTTACTCATGACATTAAGCAAAGCAACCAGATCCAGCCCTGCAGCTGTGTGCGCTTCCGTGAGGAGCGCCTGGGGAGTGGGCCAGGCTGCACGTGCATACGAAATCAGTGAGCTTACATTTCCTACATATGCTCCTCATTCCCCTGTGCGCTGGGGGCTGGCAGTGTTTCCAGCTCCCGCAGTCACTCCGTGAACAATCAGGATTCCAGAACCACCCACCATGCCTGGGGACTGACAGGTCTCAGGTCTGTTTCAAGCTGTGTCCCCAAACAGCTTTCTTCCTTACCCAAAATGCAGTCTGGACTAGGACACAAGGATCTGAACCCTCATGGCTTAACTGCCTCTGTATGTGTTCATGTGTGGATGCGGGTGTGTGGACACATGTGGACTCCAAAGGACAGCTCGGGGGTCCTTCCTTGGGTACCATATGTCTTAGCTATCTTGTTTTAAGTTTTTCTTAATTACATGTATATGTATCTCTGTATAGGGATGTACACAGGAGTGCAAGGTCCCTGTGGAGGCCAGAAGTGGGTGCAGAATTCCTTGGAGCTGGACATATAGACAGTTGTGAGCTGCCTGGGAATGGAGTCTGGGTCCTCTAAAGAACAGCATTTGTTCTAACTGGGGAGAAATCTCCCTGGCCCTCACTTTGTTTAATTTCATTTTTCTAAGACAAGCTCTCTCACCGACCTGAACTCACCAGCCAGGCGAGGCTAGCTAACCAGAGAGCCCCAGGGACGTTCCTCTAGTCACCTCCCCAACGTTGGGGTGACAAGCTTTTCAAAAGGAGCCTCTGAGGCTAGAACTCAGGTCCTCGTGTTTATGTGACAGGTAATTTACCAACTAGGCGATCTCTCCAGCTCTTGTCTCTTACTAAAAACATAATAAATCCTAGATCTCAAACACAGAATTCATACTGGAGCAGTAAAACGGATCACGGCTTAAAATAACAGAAGCTGAAGCAATCCGGAGCCCCTGATACACTGTTAAATAGTGCCAATAGCAAAACTCTAAAGTCACTAAGAAGAGCAGATTGGGTATACAGGAAAGAGATCTGGAAAATGTTCTTGGCTTTGATAAGTGGGTAACAGAGCGATATGTGGAGAAAGGTCTAATTTTCATTTTCATACCTAGCTACATGTGTGTGAGAGCAGAATATACGTGTATATTTGTTCTATTTGATTTGCAAAGGAAATACACTGGAAGCTCAGGTACTGGCTCGTGGTGATTGCCATTTACAGAGGTGGGTGGGTGAGAAGGATGCAATCAGAGTAACCAGGGACTAGGGAACCCTCTGAAATCTGTCTTCATAGCTAAGCAGTTACTTTTCACATATGCACCGCAACAATATTTGGCAGCATGAATGAAACATATTCCTTTTTCTTTTGAAGAAACAATACAGAGGCTCCTGGATTCACAATCATGTTAGGTTTCTTGGAGAGCGAACCAGCTGAGCTCACAACATTAAATATAACCAGGGCACTTCACCCGAAGGCTTAATAACCTGCCCATGGTTCCCCAGTTCTCTTATAATCACAATTTCCTCCTGAGGCCCATGAGGCCCCAGCTGTGAAGCCCCTCACTACTTATATCAAGCCTAAGGAACGTATTTTTCTGACTCTCAAATGCAGCCAGCTGCTCTCTCCTTAAGTACCCCATGGCTAGCTCTCCATCTAGGAATACTGTATGTCCAGGCTCTTTCTAGCCAACCTCTGTGTCAGGGAATCAGACTGTCCTTGACCCCCAGCTTTAGAGAAGGCCTCCTCACAACCACCCTGGGAGGGCTGTTTCCCAGCCCCCATTACAACTCTGCACTGGCCACCTTCTCCTGTTAGCTCTATGGGGATGAAGCTAGCTCGTCTCATTCCCTCTAGGTGTCTTACAAAGTGCTTGACCAGAGAGACCTGGGAGGTGAGAGAATCTCAAAACTCAAAGGGAAGGATTTTGGATGAGATGCCTGACAGTGGGGAGAAGGAACTAGTAGAGCCCACCTCCAGTAGAAAGATAGGGCATCAAGTGGAGGGATGGGGTTGCCATCCAACAGCCAGGAACTTTGACCTGGGGTTGTTCCTGTCTGGGAGAACTACAGGGACAAAAATGGAGAGGAGATTGGGGGGAGGGAGGAGGTCCAGTGACTGGCCCAAATATGGACCTATCTCAGGGGAGGCTCCAGGGCCTGACACTACTATTGATGCTATAGTATGCTTACAGACAGTAACTCTAGCATGGCTGTCTTCTGAGAGGTCAGGGACCTCTGTGGTTGAATTATGGAAAAGCAGGAAGAGGTTTGAGGAGGGCAACCCCATAGAAAGAGCAGTAGTCTCAATGAACCTGGATGCCTGAGATCTCTCAGACACTGAGCCACCAGCCAGGCAGCACGCACTGGCTGGTCCAAGCTCCCCCAAACCCCCGACATATATAGCAGAGGACTGCCTGGTCTGGCCTCAGTTAGAGAAGACACACCTAGCCCTTGAGTGACTTGAGGCTCCAGGGAGTGGAGAGGTCTGGCAAGAAGGGGGTGGGCATCCTCTTGGAGATGGAAGAGGAGGAATGGGATGGGGAAATATTAGAGGGCAGAAAGGGGCAGGGGATAGCAACTGCACTGTGAGTAAAGATTAAAGATAATTTAAAAAGTGCTTGACACATACAGTCAAGTCAGAATTGAGCACACAAGAGTCTAGTATCAGGGAAAAAAAGAACCTTAAGGGGCCAGGCTTAGTCAGTAGAGTATGTATGAGTGTAGTGGTTCGAATGAGAATGGCCACCACAGACTTATGTGTCTAAATACATGGTCCCATGTTGGTGGAACTGTTTGAAAAGGATTGGTAGGTGTGGCCTTGTTGGAAGAGATGCGTCTCTAAAGCCAAGTGCTATGCCATTCCATTCTCTGCCTCCTGCTCATGGACAGAGATGTGAGCTTTCAGGTACTGTGCCAGACTACAGAGTAAGTTTAGAGCCAGCCTGGGCTATATGAGCCTGTCTCAAAAAGTAAAAACAAAAGAAGCAAATGTTGGTTTTGGCTGATGATACCAAAGAGTGAATGTTGGAAGATGATAACATCCAAGCCAAAAGCCCCTCTGTTAAAATAATAATAATAATAATAATAAAGAACCAGAGGAGAGACACATCAGCTCTGATGTTTGTTCAATCACCCCCAAGAAAGCCACAGAAAGGGAGAGACTTTTAATCTTCATTTTAAAGCTTGGGGCAATTTTCTCCTCCAACTTGTTTTTGTTTGGTTGTTTGTTGTTTGAGACAGGATCTCCTTTAGCCCACAATAACTGCATAGACAAGGATAACTGGAATTTCTAATCTTCCTGCCTCCACCTCCTGAGGAGTGGGATTGCAGAAATGCTACCATTCTTATTTCGTATATTTTTGGGGGGCTCACCTTTCAATGCTAACAGGGACCAAGACTGTATACTCTTTTCTCTAACACACACACACACACAGCACTCAGCACCACATTCGTGAGCCTCACGACTGTGTCCTGGCAAGGTTTTACTACCCTTTGACTCTGAGAGGCTTTTGAGAGTAGCGGCCATCCCCCCTCTTCCTTCAGCAAGACAGAACCCATTCTTCATGTCAAGTGAGCTCAGATTATCCTAAGAGGCTCCTCCTGCCTCTTATCCCAACAGTTGTGTGCACCTGGGAAGTTATTCATTCTCCTGGACCAGCTTCTGCTATGGCTAGAAAACATGTCCAAAGGATTTGGAATGTGAAGAGGACTAGGAAAAAATGTGATTTGCCTCCTCAGACCCTCTGACTTAGGGTCCAGATCAAACACCCCATAAGAAGCTGGGAAAGCTTCAAGGATGTATTCAAACATTTGTGGTGTGTAACCCTGCAGGCCACTTGGCTCCGGCACTAGAAGCAAGCCACCAATCTGCCACCTCTTTGGCAATTCGATTACCTTTCTTTAAAACCATAATTCTTACTGTCATTTATTTTGGGTGACTGGCACATGCCCCAGCACTTGTGCGGCAGTCAGAGGACAACTTTTGGGAGTCAGTCCCCCCGTCCATCACCTGGGTCTCAGGGATTGAACTCAGGCCAGCAGGATTGGCAGTGAGCACCTTTACCTGCTGAGCCATCTCACTGGCCTGCAATCAGCTACTTTTCTTTTTTAGTTCTTGGAGCTGTTCCCAAATGTTACCAACATGCTTGCTGATGCCAGGCATCAAAAGGGCAGGCGACATTGAAGCCTTCCTGTGAGCTGGGCATTCTTAAGCCAAGTCATTTGCTCTGCAAATTGAAAAGAAAGCGGTACTGTTTCCCTGGGTGTGAACCATGTGTCCCATTTATTTCACCTGGAAGGCCCATGGAGCATCTTTGAGCCTCTGAGAACATCCATTGCAGAAGACTCGGATTCACGTTCCAACATTCCGCCGAGTATCCTGCTATCTGCACAGACATTTGGAGCTGGGGAACGTTGTCTTAGGCTGTGTGGTTGACTCAGTTGTGGAAGGAAAACCTGAAGAAGTGAGCAATGGCCCCATCTGCTGCCATCTCTCACTCTCGGGGAGCTGCCGGATGGCCCCGGGGAGACAGCTGGGCCTGGGGAGCCTGGGTGGGGCCCCACCTGTGCAGCTATCATATGTAAAATGTCAGAGGCTTCCCAAAGAGCACCAGGCTGTACCTTCTGTGGCAAGCATCCTAATGCCCCTGGCAGCTGACAGCAGCAGGAAAATGTCCTTCCTGTAGCCTTACAAGGTTCACGGGGCTGAGAATGGCTAAGACAGGTGTGAAATTCTCAGTGTAGTTCAGCCTTGCCAAGTCCCACTTAGTACACCCATTTCTCCCCACAGCCTCCATAATAGGCACCTCCCTGCCTCCCTTGATAGTCTTCTCCCATTTGCAAATCCCTTGTATTGCTTGCTTGCTTGCTTGCTTGCTTGCTTGCTTGCTTGCTTGCTTGCTTGTTTGTGTATCTGTTTTTGATGCTGGAGATGGTACCCAGGGCATAAGGCATATTAAGCAAATGCTCTAAGGTTGAGCTCTACCCATCCCTAGCCTCCTGTCTCCTCATCTATCATAGAAGAGTCTACCAATAGCAGTGGTCAGGGGTGCTGTTCTAGCTTCCTTTCTGTTACTGTGGAAAACAAAACAAAACAAAACAAAACAAAACAAAAATGTCCAATATTGGAGAGAAAGGGTTTTTTTTGGCTTACATTTCCTGGTCACAGTCTGTTCCTGAGGGATGCCAGACAAGAACTCAAGGCAGGATCCATGAAGGGACCCTGGTTGCTAACTCATTCACTGGTTTGCTCATGTTTACCTAGCTTTTTTATACAGGTCCTAGCAGGACCCCCCTGCCTGATGAATGGTACCACGCACAGTGAGCTGGGCCTTCCAATGTCCATTAGCCATAAAGACAATTTCTCAAAGGCATGCCCACAGGCCAACCTGAACTAGGCAATTCCTCAGGGAAACACCCCCTCTCTGATGACTCTAGACTGTGTCAGATTGACAGTTAAGGCTTCTCTGGGCCACAGTGGGTGGAACTCTTATTTCCTATGGATCCATGAGATGGTTCAGTGGGTAAAAGCACTGTGTGCAAGGCTGTAGTTCAGCCTTGCCAAGTCCCACTTAGTACACCCATTTCTCCCCACAGCCTCCATAATAGGCACCTCCCTGCCTCCCTTGATAGTCTTCTCCCATTTGCAAATCCCTTGTATTGCTTGCTTGCTTGCTTGCTTGCTTGCTTGCTTGCTTGCTTGCTTGCTTGCTTGCTTGTTTGTGTATCTGTTTATCTTGTGTATCTTGAGTTTAATTCCCAGAACTTGCGTGTGCTAGCTAGTGTAGCTGCTTGTATTGTGAATGCTAATTATGTTCCCCAAAAAACTGTTCATAAGAGAGTCTCTGCACGGAGCTTTTGGGAACCTGGTTCTGACAGAGGACTTTAGATTTCCCAGGCTAGGGACTAGGAAGGGGGAGAAGGAGATCTGCCTTGCCGGGATCCTCTTGATTTGTAATTGATGTGAGAAGACACAGCACACTGTGGGGGAAACCATTACATACGTGGGGACTCTCCACTGTGTAAGAGTAGAGAAGATTAAAAGGGCTGGAGAGATGGCTCAGTAATTAAATGTGCTTACTGTTCTAGACAGAAGACCCAGGTTCCATTCCCAGTATTCACATGGCAGCTCATATGTATCTGAAACTCTACTTCCAGGGTAGCTGATGCTCCACTTATGGCCTCCATAGACTCTTGCATGCATGTGGTATGCATAAATTCAGACATGCAGGCACACATAGAAATAAATATTCTGTTTTTTAAAAGTAGAAAAGGTGAGCTGAGCTATTAAACATGCACACGTTCATTTCTCTCTGCTCTTGGCTGTGGGTGTGATGGCTGTGATGTGACCAGCTGTGTCAGGCTCCTGCCACTGGGACATCTCTGATACAAAAGACTGTAATCTGGAGCTGTCAGCCAAATAAACACATTCTCTCCTAAGCTGCTTTTTATTACAGTATTCTATCACAGCAATAGAAACAAAATTAGGACAGATACTCAAATATCTGATGACTCTCTCCCTCTACAAACAGACTTCAACTCCTTGGCTTCTCTCCTAGCACGTGTTGAAAACCTCAGTCTAGGTAACATGATGCTCTTCTATAGGCGTTACTCTTGATTATTGAGGATCTGGGATGAAACAGGTAACACAGCCCCTGGCAGGTCTGTGTGGGCATTTTGGGGAAAATAACTGAGCAGGAGAGACTCCTTCCTCCTCCACAGTAGGAGGCCCTTCCATCTATAGCCCAGAGAGTCAAAGGTCCTGGAAAGGATGGCTGTGCCTGCCTGGCTTCACTTCCTGAGGATGAATGCATCCATCCATGATTTGCTTCTACCGCACCCTCCTTGGCTGACATTAGACTCTAACTTCTTTAGTTTTCAAGTATGGATTGAAGACCAGCAATGGAAATTTATCTGAACCTTCAGCACCAGACTAGGATTACTGCAATACATTGATGAAATGTGTTAAAATAGACTCTGGGTTACCAAAATGCATCAGTGTTTCATTAGGGAGCAAAGCTCAGTCCACCCCCCTTGAATTCATTTGACCAAGGGTGAGCCAAAGTACGAGTTCTTCATGTCTCTCTTTGTGCCTTGTGTCTTGCAGTTCCTGGCTTGTCTATATTCTGTCTCTCATGTGTATGTCTGTCTCTATTGCCTGTGTCCCTAACAAAGTCCTTTGCTCTGTATTAACTGAACAGCATAAAAAGAATCCCATGGGGAAGGAGTAAGGCATTCCGTAGACATCTTTAAAAAGAATTGTGTTGTTGTTTACATATTTGTTTATGTTTACAAGTGGGTGTTTTGCTTTCATGCGTGTATAAGCACATATGAGTACCTGGTGCCTTTGAAGATCAGAAAAGGGAGTCAGGTCCCCTGAAACTGGAATTACAGACAGTTGTGATCTGCCATGTGGGTACTGGGAATCAAACTCAGGTCCTCTGGAAGAGCAGCTGGTGCTCTTTGACAGAATTTTCTAAGGGATTAAATCATAGACTCCAACTGTTTAACCTCAAAGCACCCAGAAACAAAATATTACTTCAAATATAAGTTATTTGTTATATCCATGTTATTTTCAACATTTATGGCAGATTTTTGTTTTATAAGATTGTTTCCAACCTGGTGGTTGTTCTCAGCAAATGATTACCATAACACACATACACATGCACACACACACACACACACACACACACACACACACACACACTGCTTTAAGTCAGTGGCATTGAAGAGAACATAATTTAAGATTAAAGCTATGAATTAGCTCAGGTAATAAAAGTTGATTACATGGAAAATCCAAGGGAAATGAGGTTGGTTATAATGTTGTTCCCTTAAACGCAAGTTAAACAAACAGACTGAGTATACCACAGGATGGCAGGGCAGGTCTTAAGTGACCTCAAGGTGTATTATTAATGTAGCCATGAGGTCCAGTCTCTTTGAAAGTAAGGGATATTTCATAAAAATGCTACCACCTTCCTGAGCAGCCATCTTCACAAACCAGGCAGCTCAGCCCTCTAGCATACAGATAGCTACTGTTGGACTACCCAGCTCATACCACATGAGTCTACCTAGTGACTGCTCTTGTCATATATGTTCATTCCATCCATTCTGCTCCTCTAGAGAACTCTGCCTAACATATATACCTTCTATAAGTTTATTATTCATATAAGAAGAGATTGGTAGGGGCTGCAGCAATGGCTCAGCAATAAGTGCACATACCCAGTTCTTGTAGTGTTTCCTTCCCAGCACCTACACTGAGTGCTCACAACTGCCCATGTCTCCAGGTTCAAGGGCTCCATCACTGTCTTCTCACTTCTGAAGGCACGGCACTCACTCATGTGCAATCCCTTGACACAGATATACACATACACAATTTAAATTGTTTAAAAAATTTAAAGTAACCAATACAATTAGGAGGAGTTTGTTTCTTTGTTTATTTTAACTAATTGGCAGGAATTTAGGATGGTACAACTGCTTTGGAAAAGTATGAAGTTTCCTCAGAGGGGAAAAACATTTAAAAGCTTGGCCATATGATCTATCAACCCCACTGTGTATAATTCCAGAAGGACTGGAAACTTGTTCTGAGAGAGACACAGACTCACTACTATACAGCACAGAGGTTCCTGGTCACAAAATAGATATACCACATGGAATATTATCCAGCCGGCAATGAGGAGGAGACTGTGTCACATTCTACAAGATGGATAAGCCTGGAGAATGTATGCTGAGGAAAGCCAGTGACAAGAACTGCATGTTGCAGACCACTCTCCTGTAGGGGGTCACATGTTGATCCTTGAACATTCTTCCAGTGCACGTGGGTTTTATTCCCATCATGTATGTGGAGGGTCACACCCATCTTTATCTTGGTTCTAGGCAATCTGATACCCTCTTCTGACCTCCAGGGGTACCAGGCACATACATGGTACACATATGACACACATATGGCACATACACATGGCACACTCAGGCATGATGTGTCACCCTCTTGAACTCTCAGCACCTGTGACATTGCAGGAAGGAAGCCTGTGATAGACTGGGCCACTAATACCATGTAATGGAGCAGGGGAGGATTCATGGGACCCTGCCCTTCTTAGAGGATGTAGAAGTTAACTATTGCTGGGGAAGGGGGAGAATTTTCTTTGGTGGTCTATTAGGTACTTTTCTCACTGCAGTGACAAAGTACCTCACAAAAGCAACTTAAGAAGGAAGGGTTTATTTTGGTTCACAGTTGGGCAGTGCTGCCCCTTATAATAGGTGAGTCATAGCGGCAGGACCGGAAGGCAGTTAGTGACCTTACACCCACAGTACAGAAGCAGAGAGTGTAGGGTACTGCTGCTCAACCTGCAGTCCAGATTATGGAGTGGTGCTCCCAACATTTAGGGTGGGTCTTCCCATAGTTAAGAAAATCAGGAATTCAGCCAGGCGTGGTGGCGCACACCTTTAATCCCAGCACTCAGGAGGCAGAGGCAGGCAGATTTCTGAGTTCAAGGCCAGCCTGGTCTACAAAGGGAGTTCCAGGACAGTCAGGGCTATACAGAGAAACCCTGTCTCGAAAAACCAAAATAAAATAAAATAAAATAAAATAAAGAAAGAAAATCAGGAATTCTCTCACAGACGTTCAGAGGCTGTCTCTTTGATGATTCTAGAGCCTTTCAAGTTGACAAGATTCATCTTGGTGGTTTAGTCACCCACAAGTTGTTCACGGTCCCATTAGAAATCCCAATTGAGCCGAGCATGGTGGCGCACGCCTTTAATCCCAGCACTCGGGAGGCAGAGGCAGGCGGATTTCTGAGTTCAAGGCCAGCCTGGTCTACAAAGTGAGTGAATCCCAATTGCACTCACTGGTTCACTCCTCATCTGGAGTGGACAGGTATTTGTCCTTCATAGGGTAGCTCTCACCACACCACATAACTGCATTTATGAGTTACCTAATGTAATCTGAGTCTCGGAAACAGATGGTAACATGGTGTTGCCAGGGAATGGGGGAGAAGAAATGAAAATATTCAATGAGTATAGACTTTCTCTCTTGTAAGGGGACTTACTTCTCAGCCTTTTTTGACTAAAATCAAATGCAATTTTGCAGGATGACAAGGCTGGTTCACAATGGCATGACTATACTTCAGACCATTGAACTGTGCACACTAAAAAGTGATCGATCTGAGGGCTGGGGACATGGCTCATTGGGTAAAATGTGTGTTGCAGGAGCATGAGGACAAGAGTTCAATTTTCAGAATGCTTTTTTAAAAAATATGGGTGTGGTGGTATACACTGGCAATCCCAGGGCTAGGGAGGTAGAAACAGGCAGCTCCCTGGGGCTCAGTGCTCAGCCAATTGAATCTGCTTGGTGAGCTTCAGGCCAGTAAGGTTCCCTGTCTACTAACAACCAAGTGGATAACTCCCAAGGAACAATGACCAAGACTATCCTCTACACTTCAAACACAGGTATGCACATGCATGTACACTTGCACATGTGTGAACATCATACCAAAAAAAAAAAATCAAAGTTTAAGCTTTTTGAGTTTTGTAGAAGGTGTTGTTGTTGTTAATTCAGCAAATGATAACTATGGAGGCCACACACTGTGGTGAGGCAGAAGCATCGCACACTCCATTTTCATGTGGCTAAGTGCAGGAGGCCATCCATCTTCTACACAGGCAATTTCCAACTCAAGATTCACTCTGAGGCTATGATTTCAAATCACAAAAGTAAGAGAACTGACCTTTTCAGAAGCCAGTTGGATATTTCTCAGTTCCCTCCAATATTACTCTCTAGAAACTAGCTGAAAGCCTGAGGTTTTCCTAATTGTATTCCTCATTGCTTGTTTGTCCTCATTAATATGCAAATATATTCTCAGCCAGCAGTGATCTCATGAATTTTTAACCGGAGATTAAAATGTTAACTAAAGTCGGTGATAGAGAGGATTATAAATATGCTTAATCCTTAGATTAGGAATCTCCAAGTGAATTCATGATCATTATCCAATGAACCACCACCCAAGGAGCATCAAGCCTCACCGTCACCTTTGCATTGTGGGTAACTGACACAGTTGTAATGTAGCTATTGGGAGATCTTTAAACCCGGTGAAACTGGTAAGATGGCTCAGCTGGGGATGTGCTTGTCACACAAGTATATGGACCCTCCTAAAAAGGCCAAATGTGGTAACCCGTGTCTATAATCCCAAATTGGGGAGGTGGAGCTAGGCAAATCCCTGAGGCTCACTGGCCAGTCAGTTTAGCTTAATAGGTGAGCTCTGAGAGGGTTTGGAGAAAGGAAAGGGAAGGAGAAACTAATGTAATTAAGTTATAATCTCAAAAAATAAATAAAAGTTTTTAAAATTAGAGAGAGAGAGAGAGAAAGACCTTGTCAAAATACAAGGTGGATGTCACCTGAGGAGCAACACATGAGGTTGACCTCTGCCCTCAGAATGCACACACACACACACACACACACATACACACTAAAATTGAAAAAAGTGAAATCAAAGACACTTCTTATCATCAACCTTGGCTTGGGGAAACCAGTAGGTTTACCTAGTGAATGTTCACAGATACTCCAATTCTACAGAAAAGCCACAGTAATTAGCTTGTGACTAAAGTATGTACAGAAGCATTTTAACAGAAAGGAAATAAGATTTTTAAAAAATTAGAAAGAAGAAAACTTCTTCTGCAGACATGGATCAAACTCGCAATTATGAACTCTAAAATAGAGGGAAAGCGAGCATAATACTTTCTCTTTATACTCTAGACAGAATTAAAATCCTAGGCCCATATATAATTCTGCATTTCCAAAGGATGCACAAAAGCAGAAACAGTTTAGTAGTTTAGCCCAGTATAAGTAAAATATCCTGATATCAGCACACAATTAATATTGGTGTGCATGTATTTGAGTGCATGTGTGCACACATATATGAAGATACATACCCAACTGCGTGCGCATGTGTGTGTGTGTGTGTGTGTAGGTTCTGGGGATTGAACTCAGGTCTTCATACTCACATGGCAAACATACTACTATAGTGTGGGCTTTAAAAATGTCCATAGCATTTTTTAAATTAATAAACTATAGACATTCTTCTTCCTCTTTGGAGTCTGCTGTGAATTTTGCCTTACACCTCATCCCCACATCAAGTTAAAACATGGCACTAAAGGCAAACTGGGTACCACCTCTGCAGAATCAAGGGTTGCATGTTACTCCAAGAAAATGATACTTAGCTCTTGGCATGGGACAGAGCATCTCTCTAGACTGCTTCATGGCTGTTTCATTAATGTCCTCAGACCACTGCATAATAAATTGAGTGGTTACAGTACTGCCTGCCAAGTTACAGAACCATCATTTGAAATCTTATAAAATTAAAATTTCTGCTATTTGTTTTTCTTAAAAAATTTACCAAAATATTAACTTATTTTCAAAACCCACTCTATCTAAAATGGTGTCATTTTGGATGTCACAGATCTGATACTCCACATTTGTTATAAGAGCTAACATACATCATAGTAAATACTTCACATATGAAGAAGTTTGGGCGGTTTTTGTTTTTGTTTTTTTTTTGTCTTTTGTTTTTGGTATTGTTTTGTTTTCTTTTTTCAATCTTTTCTAATGGAGGATGCAGTTTCTTATTATAAAGTTATGTGTAGGCCGGGCAGTGGTGGCGCACACCTTTAATCCCAGCACTTGGGAGGCAGAGGCAGGCGGATTTCTGAGTTCGAGGCCAGCCTGGTCTACAAAGTGAGTTCCAGGACAGCCAGGGCTATACAGAGAAACCCTGTCTCGAAAAGCCAAAAAAACAAAAAAAACAAAAAAAATAAAAAATAAAAAATAAAGTTATGTGTATTTGTCTGTGCCTGTGTAGCATCTGTACATGAATGCAGGTCCCTGTGGAGCGACCTCTGAAACAGGAGTTAAAGAGGGATGTGAGCTGATTGATATGGGTCCAGATCCTCTGCAAGAGTAATATGTGCTTTTAACCACTGAGCCATTCCGTCAACCCCCTGATATATTTCCTTGATGTCCTTAATGAACTTGCAGGCTGTCATCTTTCAGGAATTTCTACATTTCAAAACATTCAGCCTAAGTCTGAATTCCCTGACACCAAAAAGATGCCTCTATCACTGCGTGCCTGAGTGTCCATTGACATGAACTCACCAGCCCCTTCTCTCTGGCACCATCAGAACCACACAGAGCAGCATTTGTCAACCTTGGCGTTCAACCATCCAAAACCTACAGAGGCTAGGGAAATCCCTGCATGTGCGGATATACAGGCACCCATACATATATAAACACACATGTGTAATTGCTCATATACACAAGTGTACATGTGTATATGTATGGATGCATGTGCATGTAGGAACAGAAGTGGCCATCAAGAAAATCCTGCAAAGGAGAATTTTTTCTTTTTCTACTTTTCCAAATTGGGGACTGAAGTATCACACAGTCTTGGGGCTAGCAAGTAGTAGAGATTAAAGCATGAATGGCTGTGTGCTTGTGCATGTTTTATGTGCACAGGTGTGTTTTACATCAGGTTATTTATAATTAAAATGTCAATATTAACAGATTAAATATTGAGTTATTAATTAAAGAAAATATGACAGACAAAACAACAACCAATGTGACTGTGTGAGCTGGGAATATAGCTGGGTGGTGGAAGACTTGCCTAGCATGTGTGAGAACATGAAGAAAACAGAGACACTAGGAAGCAGAGAGAATGAAGAGAAAGGGAGCAGGGAAGGAAGGGAGGATAGAAGAAAAGAGGAAAGAGGGGGAAGAAAAGGAAGGTAAGTGAGTAGACACGAGGTTTGGTGAGTGGTTGGATGGATGAGATGGAATGGATGGATAGATCGATAGATGCATGTATGTATGTATGGATGTATGTATGGATGAGTGGATGAATGTTTGAAAGATGAACAAGCAGGTGAATGGAAAGATAGAGGGACAGACAAGAACATATTCACCCCAGATCAGGGAACTGAGCTAATTATAAAGGCTCTATGTGTCCCTGTGACTATCCCGGGAAAGACCTGTCTCATGGCTGACAGGGCACCAGCAAACATCAAAGACAACTTGCATCCTCTTGTCAACATCAGGACAAAGAATGAAGGAGGATTTGTGCTGATGATAATTGCAAGGCCTTCATTTGAGGCTCTTGCAGTCGGGAAGAAGAATCCACTTACATATACTCCCTGTGAGCAGAGTGCACAGCGGCCGCATTGCTGTAACGCCAGAGGACAATGGCCGAGGACAGCACATCCAGGATGGCATCAAACTAGAAAAGGAAACAGGACATTAGTGGTGCTCAGGTCAGCCAGGCACAATGTGAACACATTGGCCAACTACACAGGACCAGACAGTGTGGACAAGCATCTTTGAGTGAGTACATTCCTGCATGCTTCTTGCAGCCACTATGAACTCCATGGTGGAACCCTGGGCATCACACACTGTGGCCCTTGTATGAATGGCTCTGTTCTCAGAGCCCCAGGACCCCAGCATTCTGGAGATATGGAACAGGAGATTAGAATGGGAAGTACTGTTTTCTGAAATACATGAAAGTGTTTATCTTGTGACAAGCAAGATGACATTGGCATTTTCCTATACACAGTAAGTTAAGAAACCTTGGGTGCAAATTCTAATTCTGGCTCTCACTGGAACTGTCCTAGCTAGGTTCAGGAGGTTCAGGAAGTCTCCCAACAATTTGATATCATGTAGAAAGTTCTATGCCTTTGAGAGAACCAGAGAGAGAGAGAGAGAGAGAGAGAGAGGTGTTTCTGAGACTGTATATATTGTTTATGTATTATGTGTGTTTATGCACATGTACTTCTGGGTGGATGTGTGTCTATGCTGTGTGGCTCTGTGTGTGTGTGTGTGTGTGTGTGTTATATGTCTGGATGTATATTGTACATGTATCTTTTTCTGTGTGTATGTGTTGAGTGTCTCTTTCTAGGTGTGTGCATATGTAGTTTGTGTTCTAGTTACCAGTATGCTCATATGTAATTTTCTAGACTGTCTACAAGCTTCAGAAAAATTTACAACACCCTCAAAGCAACACTCAAAACATTAAGTTCTTACAACAAAGGGCAGATGTGGGTTTGGGACCCAGTACAGAATGCCCTCTGTCTCTGCAACAATGGGGGAAAGAGCCTGCTTGAGGCACACAGGCTTTCAGCATAGCTGCCTCCATTGACCTATTTCCACCAGGAGTCAGGCAGGAAACTCAGCTCCCGTTAGCAGGGCTACAGACCAATTGACTTCTAGTGTGAAATCACAATCCATCTCACCTCCCGATGTCTCTGTCTACACCATCAAATGTATCACCCGAGTGTGCTAGACCCGCATGCAACCTGGAAGGGCACAAAGAAGTAACCCTCCCAAAACATCCTCTCCAACCCCTCTCAGGACATGTGATCCCAGGATGTGTACTTGGGAAATATCCCATCCTAACGCCTTTAATACTACTATGTTGTCATTTTCACAGAAGTTGTCACTAAAGTGTCCTCCTCTCTGCTAAGCACCGGTCTGTTTCATGACTGAGGTGAGAGTCATGGGCTCAGGGAAAGCATGCAGAATTTCACAATGGTGAGGACGTTTCAGGCTACTTACTGCAAACCCGAAGGCAGAGGCGCTGTACCTCATGACGGAGACAGCTAAAAAGAAAGAAAACACCATTCAGATTGACAGCCCCGAGGGTCACATGTCTTGTTTGTGAGTTCATCAGCACACCAGATACAGCCTTTTCAATGCCAGGGGGAAGTTCCAAGAGAGTAATAGAATTTTTAATATCATTGTCTAAAAAAATCTAAGAGTTCAAAAAGAAGGAGAAATTCTTTTCAAATTCTACGACACTTCCTCCTTCCACTGTGTTCTGAACCATCCATGGAACAACTTCAGGGAAACCAAACCAAACCAAACCACCCACCCAAACAAACAAACAAACAAACAAACAATTAAGCCCTTGTCAATCACCTGGCTTCTGTATCTTTGAAAACTGAGAAACTGCAAGCAATGAAGTAGGAACTAATTCTTCCGGGTGAAGCTGAAACCTGACTCCTGCTGCCAGCACTATCAAGCCTACTCAATTTCTACTCTGAATCCATCCATGCTCACTGGCCTTGGTGCAATAGCTGTGCACAATTAAAAGACCCCACCCTGTTGTGTGACCCACAAAACCACCTGATGTTGAACTGTGACTTCAAAACATCTGTGCGTGAGTTCTTCGGTGATAACCAGGTCGTTACCTAGAAGGCCACATAATTCAAAGTAGATGCCCAAATTATTACAGCGAGATATATAGGGGCCCTTAATCCAGATTTATAATTAAACAAGTGCTGTCAGCTGGAAAGAGGGCTCAGTGGATTCAATGGTTGCCTTGCAAGACTGAGAACATGACTTCAACCCCAGCATCGAAGGGGAAAAGCCAGGCATGGTAATGTGATTGTAATCCCAGCGCTGGGGAGGTGGGGGACAAGTGGATCTCTAGGGCTCAAGGTCAGGTCAGCCTGGACTACTTGGTAACCACCAAGCCAGAGTAATTGACCCTGTCTCAAAAAACATGGTTGGAGGTGATTAGAACTGTCTCTTCAGAAGATCTGAATTCTGTTCCTATGTCAGTAGTACCCATTTCAGGTAGTTCACAATCACCTCTTATGTCCATCTCCAATGAATTGGACACCCTCTTCTGGCGTCTGTGGCACTAGTGCACACACATACAGATAAATAGAATTAATGTATTTTTTTTTAAAAAGTGTCACACACACCTTAAAAAGTTGTTCTGTGGCCTATACATACACTTGTGTTTGTATGTACATGTAAACTAGAATACAATCACACACACAAGTATACACACACACACACATGGGGTTGGGCGTAGCACTATGACTTCACTCTCAGAACTACACTGGAAAGTCCCCCTCACATGAGTGAGTTAAGCCTGCCAGATGGATAGATAATGGATAGCACATATGGAATATTAATATTATTCATGTTTCAGGGCACTGTGAGCCAGTGGGGTCCTAATGAACTCAGGGTCCTTCAGAGAGATGTGTTATTCTCTTAAGCATCATCTCCATCTAATTCCTCGATGAAAGACATGCAAAGAGCAAAATGCCAAAATTGTATGGGGGTGGAGAGTCCTCTGAAGGGTCCTCCATGGAGCCTCTGCACCCTCCCATGGCTTCCCACAGTGGCCAGCTCTCCAGCCATGCTGCTAACCAACTGTAAACAGTAATTAGCCCAGGAATCACATAGAAGAGCTCAGTAGCCTCTGAGGAGTTTATCAAGAGTGTCAAGAAATAAATTTGTTTCCTTTGCCCTATAACTGAATCATAATATGTCCTGATTCTGGGATAAGAACTAATCTAACAGAAGAGGGTTCAGATGTCCTGTTCCCATGTAAAATCACACTAAGGGGCTTCCTTCCTTTCTATGTATGTATGTGTATGTATGTGTAAGATACATGACTACATGTATGGAAGCTGGAGGTAAAAGCCCAATGTTATTCTTCAGGAGTTGTCCATCTCATGTTTTGTTTTGGGTTGTTTGGTTGTTTGGTTTTTGAGACAGAGTTTCTCTGTGGAGCCCTGGCTGTTCTAGAATCCACTCTGTAGACTCAGAGACATCTGCCCACCTCTGCCTCCTGAGTGCGGAATTAAAAGCATGCACTACCACCTGGCTCACCTCGCTTTATAATCGAAGGACCTTGCTTTATAATTGAAGGTCCCTCACTGGTTTGAAGCTTGTCAAGTAAACTAGGCTGTCTTGTCCACGCGCCCCAGTGTTCCAGTCTCTGCCTCTCCAGCACCGAGACTACAGCAACACAACTTTTCTTTGTGTTCTGGGGATCAAGTTGAGTTGCTATATTGCTATAGAATAAGCGTGTGACCACTGGGAACCTTCTCCCCAACCACCAAACGGAAGGGTTTGCACAGAGGCATTTCCAATCTCGCTCATGCAAGAACGAGTTGTTTGGAGAACAGGCCTGTTCCGGGGTAACCAGCGGAGGCATAGAGAGGTCCCAAGAAGCTCCATGGGTGTATAAGTAAGCACCACTCAAAGTGACCACAGGGTCAAGATGCTGACTGTAAGCTAGGAGCTGACTCAACTGTGAAGGATAGACATGGGTCGCATCAGCTACACAGAACACTGAAGGCCCATGAGAGGACTGTGTAGGTCACTGTGAAGTGAGGCTTTCCTATGAAGGCTGTTCTTCTCAAGGTGGGGCTATGAAGCTGAAGGGAATCAGAATCCTAAGAAGCCATTTTTGTGAGTATTCACCCATACTGGGGTAGACATTTCAGTGATGTAGCTGTCTGTGAGTCCCCCATGCTTTCCTAAGGAACCCCAAACAATTCACTGGTTCACCAAGGTAGACTTGGGTGGGATCACTTCTTTGTCTGTTGTTGGTCAAATGATAATCTTTGAAGGATGGGAATATTTGAAGGGTCTTTTTCCCCACATATCTTCTACATTTTCTGCAGTCATCATATGTAACCATTCAAATCAGATGATATATTTTATTTGTGGAAAAGCCTGTCTGCATCACACAAAGGTAGGCAAATGAACTAGCAGGACAGTTCAAATCCAGATCTAGGCCCTGCCAGCTCGTGAGTGCTTCGCTCTGACAAGAAAGCACGTGGTTATGGGAACCATTATTACATGTAGGCTTCTGGGTCCCGTGGTCTACATGAGCAGGTTGCTAATGCTTAAGATTTCCCAGGAGTGTGATTGTGGGCCACATAACCCAGGCAACACACACCAGCAGGACATCACTCCTTGCCTGATAGACCTGCCTCCCAGTGTTTGCCTGTCCTAAGCCAGACTGTCATTTATATGTTAAGGGAATCACTAACAGCTACATCACAGAAGGCACACAACATAAGTCTTAAATAAATATTTATACAGGCCTGGTTAAAAAGACCAGATATACTAAATAAAACCAGACCAAAAAGCATGTTGGCTGAAAATAAATTCAAACAGAAAGGCAGCTGGAAAACGGAAGGGGACCCAGGAGACTCATTGTTAAGGCCAAGCCAAAGGCAAGCCAGCAGCTGAGTAAGCAGGGCTTGGAGGGAGGGTCTGCTCAGCAGAGACAAAGGGTCTCAGAAATACAGAAGGGAGTCACCAAGGACCAACAGCAAGAACCCCTGCTCAACACCCAACAAAGAATCCCACTCCAATCGCCAGCGAGACTTACAGAGACAATGAGGACCCATCTGTCATCCTCTCCAAAGTCAGGCAATAATTATCTTGAGCCTTAGCACGTTTTAGCAATACCCCAGGCCCCGAGTTGTTAAATTATGTGAGCAGTAGAACTCTGTTAATAAATCAATCCCGGTTTAATTAGACTGTTTCTATCACTCAGATGCCTAGCAAACACCTCCCCCACAGCTGGGGAACAAGCCCACCCTGGAGAGCCCTGCTCCATCACCCACCATCAGAGGCAGGCTCTTCTCTCTTGCTTGCTGGAAGCTGGGATTCAAAAGAGCTGGGACCAATGGAGGGGGTAGGGGAACATATTTTTATGTTTTTACTCTCTCCAACATAATCTTTACTAGTGTCCCTCTTCTACCCCTCTGAAACAAGATTATCAACTACTACAGTTAGTGGTAGGAATTTTGCTTCAGTGGAGATGGGGAAACTGCTTAATGGACATATTCTTAAGAATATGATCAAAATATGTTGTATTAAATTCTCAAAGGAAAAAAGACTAAGTCAACTTTGTGTAGAGCTAGAGAGACGGCTCAGTTAATAAAGTGCGTGCAAGAGAGCGTGAGGACCTATGTTCAATGCCTCAGAATCAACCCATGTAAAAAGGCTAGGTATGTTGGGTAGTGTGTTCTTACAATCCCAGCATTGGGGAAGGGAAAGCAAGCCAACCATTGTGGGTCACGGGTCACCCAGCCTGGCCTACCTGGCAAGCTCTAGGCCAGTGAGAGACCCTGTCTCAAGAAATAAGGGGGATGGTAACCTGAGACATGACAACTAAGATTTGACTTCTGATCTCTGCACCCATGCACATATGTGCACACATGTGTATCCCTACTCACAGACACATGTGAGTACACGGGTATAAACATCCTGCCGCCATGATTTCCTGAGCATGGTGAGTTATACCTCAAACTGCAAACCCAAATAAACCTTACTTCCTGTTGGTTTTATTCCTTGTTGTGGTCAGACATTTGACCACAGCAATGAAGAGTAACAGAGACACCTAGTCACTCACAGGTTGTATACGGGTGGTGGCTTCCATGGTATATTATCAGAACTGGGCTGTTATCAGATATTTTTACTATCTAATTCTTATTAAAGTATTCCAAGTCCTGGAATAGAATTTTCCTCACACAGGGGAGATGTTAATATCATGTGGAATATTACAGGTCCAAGGGAGGAACCCACTTTAACGAGCAATGCCTAAAAGTAGTATCGGTGACCCAGAAGAGTGACTGGCTTTCTTGCCTGTCCCCCTCTCCAAAACTAAAAGCTAAAGCTATCAGCACTAGAACCGGATGGCATGACTGTTGTCTGCCAAGGTTGTTGTCCTTGGCCTGGCCCTACAGGTGCCACACCATACCCTGAATATCTCTGATATAAAGTTGTTGTCATACAGTTTGAAAATCGATTTCATTCTAGTTATTTTGTGTGCCTGGTTATGGAAGTTGCAGATAACTTGTGGGAGTCTCTCTCAGGGCCTGCAAACTCGGACTCCAGTCTTCATTCTTGGTGGAAGATGCCTTTACCCACTGAGCCATCTTGTTGGCCTCAACAGTACATTATACAGAATATGTATAATATATGGTGAAGAGAAACCTACTGAACAGGCTTTAACGACTTGACTTAGGAGATGGTGCTGAAAAAGTATTTATTCATTTGAGTTTAACCGGAGTTCTTAGAGGACCATTAACAATGCCCCTCAGGGAATAATAGTTAAACATCACAGACAGAGTTTCTGTCTCTCTCCCCTTCCACTCTCCCACAGAAACACAGGCAAGTAATAAGAAACATGGAAAACTAAGCAAAGAATACAATGGTCAAGGGAATCCACAAAGCCCAATTCACAAAAGTTGGCTGTCAATACATTAGAAGCTAGATGACACTAGGAGAGGAGGCTGAAAGCTGACAGCAGAGCTCAAACAAATTTCTGAATGGACTGAGGGTGTGGCTCGGAGGCACAGAACTGCCTCCCTGTCACCACCAAATCATATGGTGATACTCACAAAATTAAGAGCCTGAAATTTTCCAAGGTTCCAAACTATCAATGTTCTTTATTTTAAAAAACAAAGCCACTTGTCTTCCTAATTATGAAAAAGGAGGAGGAGAGAAAGAAAAGGAAGGAGAGAGGGAGGAGAAAAGGTGAAGAGAGGAGGGGGAGGGGCATTCTCAACAATACTATGGTGCTGAACAGTCGCTGGGTAGATACAAAAGTCACAGAATACTCTGCAGCAGATAAAAGTCTCACATCCCCACGGAGAACTTAAGTGCCTTTAATCCCAGCACTTGGGAGGCAGAGTCAGGCTGATCTCTGTGAGTTTGAGGTCAGTCTTGTTTACATAACATTTCAAGACAGTCAGGACAATGTAGAAAAATACTATCTCAAAGCCAAAACGCCTTATTTTATGTATATAGATGTTTAGCCTGCATGCACGTCTGTGCCCCACATGTATGGAGCGTCCACAGATGCCATCCCTTTAGAACTGGAGTTTTAGACAGGAGTGAACCTCACTTTAGGACCTGGGAATCAAACCCAGGTCCTCTGAAAGGGCAGCAAGCACTCTTAGCCACTGAGACATCTCTCCAGGCCTGTGGTCTCTTTTTCAAAGGTTGTCATCCTCTCTGTCGCAGTTGACTGCATAACATCATTCTAGCTCAAAACAATAGAGCTGGATTCAAGATTTATACCAGAGTGGGGTCTCTCTACAAATGTGACTCATGTTACTTGGAAATATGTTAACTGGTGTGTGTGTGTGTGTGTGTGTGTGTGTGTGTGTGTGTGTGTGTGTTTAGTAGCCTAGCTCCATTCTAGTGCAGCAGAGTATTGTCAGCTTTCAGAGACCCTGAGCATGAGCCTTTACAGGCAACCCAAAGGTAAAAACTTAAATAAAGCTGAAGAAACCTTGAGTTGTATTTCCAAATCAACAGTACATATTCCTGCTGTGCACTCTAAAGTGAGGAAATAAAACAGTTAAGACAAGAGGAGCTGGGGAGAGGCACCATGGGTAAAGTCCACTATGCCAGCCTGAGCACCTAAGTTCAGACCCCCAGCCCTTGAGGAAAACCTAGCATGTGTCTATAACCACAGATACTGTAGGACAGAAACATGAGGATCCCAGGGGCTTGCTGGCCAACCAGTGTATCCAAATCAGCAAGCTCCAGACTGAGTGAGAGACTCTGTCTCAGAAAATAAGATGGAGAGCCGGTCGGTGGTGGCACACGCCCTTAACCCAAGCACTCAGAAGGCAGAGGCAAGGGGATTTCTGAGGAATTTGCCATCAGCCTGGTTAATGAGTGAGTTCCAGGACAGCCAGAGCTACACAGAGAAATTCTGTCTCAAAAATTAATAATAGTAATAATAATGATAATAATAATACTGAGAGGAAGGCATCTGACATTGATCTCTGGTCTCTATGAGCATACGTGTGTGTATATATGAACACCACATAAACACAGTTACACATGTGTGTGTGTGTGTGTGTGTGTGTGTGTGTGTGTGTGTGTGTGCCTCAGAGTGAGAGAGAGAAGGAAGAGGAAAGACGGGGGAGGAAGGGAGGGAGGAATGGAGGGAAGGAGGGAGAATATTAAATCCATTAAACAACCAATACAACACAAGAAAAGCCTTGTAGCAGGAACAAATGTGGAAGATACAACCCTCAAAAAATGAAACTGCACACACTCTATGACATCACTGTGCAACACTTGCCCAGACCCAAACAGCCAGATGAACTCTGATGAGAGTTCATAGACGGGGAACTCTGATGAGAATTTATAGAGAGGGAACTGTATTTTAGGTGTTTTACATGAACAGGACAATACTCCAGTGGTATTGAACTATAAATCAGAAGCCAATCTCTGTTGATACTCCAAACAGGAAGATAACAGTACGGAGTGATGGTTTTCCTTAGTCCAAAGACAGGAACAATAGTTTGATTTTGTCCTCTCTGGGTAGTACTGAGAATAAATCCAATAAGGCCCGGGCTCAATCCTCAGCACCACACAGGCTGTGCAGAGTAGTGTGTGGTACTGCACCCCTGCTACCCCAAAACTCTGAAGGTAGAGGCAGACCAAGGTCATTCTCCGCTACATAGAGTGTCTGAAGCCATAGTAGGCTACATGAGACCTACAATTCTATCTAGTCACAGCTAATTATAACATCACACCCACAGTCAGTGCAACCCTGCTGCCTGCTGCTTATGTTCAGCTGCCTGACTTCACTCTTACATCGTTAGAACCCAGCCCAGGAAACAGTGTCAGCCATATTTGTGGGGGGGGGTCCCACTTTAATTAAGAAGACAACCCACACACACAGACATGCCCACAGGCCAACCCAATCTAGACCATTCCTCATTTGAGGCTTTCTTTCCAGGTGGTACTAGGTTGTGTCAAATCTGACCAGCGCAGACACCAATATGTCAAATACACAAGCAGTGGGACCATGGCTGAAATGACATCACCTGGTTGAATGTCACTCACCAAGACCTTTTCTCCCTTCTGTTTACTTTTTTTTAACTTCATATTGATTCTTTGTGAATTTCACATCATGTACCCCAATTCCATTCATCTCTGCGTTGGGCAGCGGGCGTGGGGGAATAAAGGGGTGGGAGAGAACCTGCGTCCTGCCCAAGTTCTGGTACTCTGGGCGGGCAGACATGAAGGACTGTCGAGTGCTCTCCATGTGGCCCCGAGTGGGTGTCTGGCTGTGTGGAGCCACTGACCCCAGGTCTGTGGGGGGCAGGGTGGACAGGGAACAGTCTGAGGTCTCTGGGACTCACAGAGGCCAGAGATAACAAGTTCTCAGTCTTGGACATCCCAGATGCTGCTGTATGTCTTAGAAGAGCTGAGAACAAAGTGGGGGCCCCGGGGCAGCTCAGTCTTCCCAGGGGCCAAAAAGAGGAGAGGACAGGGAGAGGGGGGGCACTGGGTGGTTCCCACTCTGGCAAGAGTCTTTAAGGCCTTCCAGCGGGGGGTTAGATTCGGCTCCTTAGGGTAAAGTCTATTCCATCCTTTAAGCACGGCAGGCCTTGATGAACAGAGATGGTCTACAGTTTTAGAGCTTTATTGTAGAAAGGCAGAGAGAAAAGAGAAAAGGTAAAAGAAACAGGCTGGCCATGGCTATGTGGAGAAGGGGTGGGGGGAGAAGGAGAGCTAAAGATAAGAATGAGAGGTAAGAGCCTAAGAGAGTGAGGAGGGGGCAAGCAGCTCCTTTTATAGTGGGCTGGGATACCTTGTTGTTGCCAAGTAACTGTGGGGAGGCACATACCCTAGCTATAGTCAGGTAACTGTGAGGGTGGAGTCTAACTAGAATGCCAAGAGCTTGGGGCTTTGTCTGTGTAACCTATAGTCACAGAATTATGGACATGGGGGCTCTGTGATGTCAGGCACCTGTCTCTGGGAACGTGGCTCACTGTTCCATCCTTTGTAGAGTTTTCTACTGGGTCTCCGGAGCAAGCCACGCTCAACCAAAACAGGCTGCCTTTCACGGTCCCACATCTCTGTCCCTTTGTCTCGCAGTCTATCCTTGTAACTTATCACCCCAAAGAAAGAAATCTCATCATGGAAGCAGAAGACTGCTACAGTGTGTCCCATGGTTCATCCTTTGTCCACATATCTTTAGTTGCAAATGCTCACTGTAATGAGTCATTGGTCTGGTTCAAGGCCTCTGGCTTCTGCCACACTATCAATACTGAATCACCACTGCAGCTCCTCTCAGATATCCTGTCGTTGCCCTGTGTCACGGAGAACCTGGAGCTTTGGATCTGCAGGAGTAACCCCTTCACATGCTCCAGCAGATCCTAGATGAGGTAGATATTGTGGTGGGCCAACCCAAAGCCCTACATCTGAGCCTGGGGAGTAGCTGAGTTGGTCAGCCCACCAGCTCTCCCACACCCACATCACCAAGGTGAGCTCTCTTGCACTGCCCCAGCTAGCTCACAGAATGCTACAGCCAGCAAAGGGCACTTACCCTGACAGGGCCAGCTTTCCTAAACCCACATCACTAGAGCCTGCTCTCTTATGCTGCCCAGGCTGGGGTGGGGCTAGCTCAGCACAGTGCTCAGACATGCACATGGCTTCAGGTGGCAGCCCAGACCACAGACATCCAAATGGCCTTTGATGGTAACTTGGAGCACAAACATCGACACAGACCCCAGCTGTAGCAGGACCACAAACCCAGAACTCAGCAGCAACCAGGGCCAGAATGTCACATAGCTTCATGTGGCAACACAGGCCACTTCCATCAGTTTGCCCAGCATTCCCCTAGACATCATTATGGTCTCAAGCAGCACCCAGACCACTGACATTCAGACGGCTTTTGGTGGCAACACAGGCCACAGATATCAGCACAGACCTCAGCTGCAGTAGAGCCTTGTACCTAGACATGGTCCTTGGCAGCAGCCCCAGCCTGGAAATCACCATGGCCTCATGTGATTGCACAGGCTCCTCATGTCTGCCTGTTCCAGGCTCCAGCCCCACCTTTCTCCACAGTGCACAAGTCCCTCTGTTTCTCTCACACTCCCATCTCTCCACTGTACACTTCATCTTCCCCATCTCTTCACCACAGATTCTCTCATCATAGTGGCGCCCAAGCTGGGTGCCTGAGTGTCTTCCTTCTTGCTGCCCCAGGTCAGCCTAGCAGGGCAGGCGCTCAGATGTCCTTCTGCCAGCCACCTAGGGCTGGTGAAGCTGGGTCTGGGTCTTGAGTGTCTTTCTTTTGGTTGCCCTGGATGGGTTGTTTATTTGTTTTTGTTTTTGTTTTTTTAATCAAAACCATCTACTAGTGGACAATGTGGCTGTGATTTGAATGTGTCCTGAGTGTGGGAGCAATGTGATCCCACTGCAGCTGCCATGCCTTGCCTGACATGTGCAATGCTCCCCTTGAACTGTGAGCCAGAATCAACTCTCCCCCCTTTAGGTTGCTCTTGTCATGTATTTTATCAAAGCAACAGGAAAAGTAGCAAGCACATACATCATGGGTCCCCAAAAGCTTCCCCATGTTTGTTGGCTGACACAGTAAGCTCTGACTTGATTCAGAGCTTTAAATAATCCTGGCTAATACTTGTTGCAGAGAAGGATATGAAGTCAGATGATCAGTGGGGTGTTGTGGTGAAAATAAGTTCAGAAGAAGCAAATTGCCAGTTCCAGTCCCCGGGAGAGTGGTACTTCTCCCCTAGAATGCACCAGAACTCCAGACTTGCCCAGGGAAATCAGGTGCTCAGGAGAAAGCATTCAGTTTATGGTTTAGGCACAGTGAGCCATGGTCACAGTTTCCTTTCTACGAGCTGGGGGATGTTAGAGCACTTGCTTCTGTGTACAGAGTCCCAGCACCACAGAACCCAGCGTGAGGGTACATGCCAATAATCTCAGCTGTCTGGAGATAAAAGCTGAACCATGAAAAGCCCTAGGTCATCCTCAAATACACCCTGAGTTTGAGGTCAACCCGAGTTATATGAGACCTTGTGTCCAAAAAAAAGAAAAAGACAGAAAGAGAGAGAGAGAGAGAGAGAGAGAGAGAGAGAGAGAGAGAGAGAGAGAGAGAGAGAAAGGAAGGAAGGAAGAAGGAAGGAAGGAAGGAAGGAAGGAAGGAAGGAAGGAAGGAAGGAAGGAAGGAAGGAAGGAAGGAAGGAAGGAAAGAAAGAAAGAAAGAAAGAAAGAAAGAAAGAAAGAAAGAAAGAAAGAAAGAAAGAAAGAAAGAAAGGTAAGAAATGGCAAGAAAAGAAAGAGAAACAGCTAGGCATGGTGTTTCAAGCCTTTCATCACAGTACTCCAGAGGCAAAGGCACGTATATCTGCAAAATCATAATGAGATTTCATCTAAAAATTTACAAAAAGAAGACAGAAAGAAAGACAGAACGAAGGGAGAGAGGGAGGGAGGGAGGGAGGGAGGAAAAAAATTCACTCTTTGGTGCAAAAAAATGTTTACTAGAAAAAAATCCTAAACCCAGTTGACAGCCAGTCTTACAAGCAAGATGTTCTGAAAACAAGGATTCTCTAGTCTGCTGTTTGCCATCTCTTGGAGCTCAGAGACAGCCTGTCCCAAGTCAGACAGCACAGGAAGACCCCACCAGGTCTGCAGACTCCCAGAGAGAAGCACACACTGTTACCCACCCTATCCTCATTCTCTGAGGCTCGCAGCTTCCACAGAGGTTGCGTTCTATCAGATGGAACCACCAGGGATGGAGTTCAACAGGGCTTGGTCCTGGATGCACAGATTCACCATGGCAACATCAATACATCTATTGTTTAGAAATTTCACTGGTGGAATAAACACAAATGTTTCCGCAGTCTAATCTGAAGTATATGCTAAATCTGGAAAGAGGAGAGGGCTCAGACTAGAGAGAGACATGCCTCGAGTATCAGAAAGTAGAAAACACCATTCCTCAGATGGGAACCTGTCCTCAGGCAAAGTCCCATACGTTGGTGGTTGTTACTGAAGGTTACAACTAGCATGTGATACAGACCAGATTTCCTGCTAATTTTTAATATCCTTCCTCCATCCCTTCTCTTTAGAAAAAGCTACTCCCAATTCTAATTATATTTTAAGTCGCCCGATTCATTATTGCTTTAATTAAAATTGTACATTTCCACTTAAAGCTGGAAGAGTTCTTAGAGATGATCTGCCTAGTTCCAGTCCAACCTCTTTGTATATGTGTGTGTGTGCATATCTGTGTATGTATGTGTATGTGCATATCTGTGTATATGTGTATATATGTATATATATATATGTGTGTGTGTGTACGCATGTATGTCTGTGCATGCATGAGTGTGTATATGTGTATTTATGTATGTGTGTATGCATATATGTATGTATACATGTGTGTCTGTATGTGTCTGTGCATGCATGCGTGTGTATGTGTGTATATATGTATGTGTGTATATGTGTGTGTGTGTGTGACTGTCTGACTGTCTGAGGATGTCTTGTGAGCTGGTGAATGCACAGTGTATATGCATGGAGGCCAGGGTCAACCTTGGATTTGTCCCTCAGGACGTTATCTCCCAGGTTCTCTGAGATGGGCTCTGTCATTAACCTTGAGCTCACTAAATCTGCTAGTCTGGCTGGTCAGTGAGCCCCAGGGGTCTGTCTGTCTAGACCTCTCTACCCCTTGAACTACAAACTTGCAACACTATGCCCAATTTTCTTACATATGCTCTGGGGACCAAACTCAAATCCTCATGCTTGCACAACAAGTACTTTACTGACTTGCTGTCTCGCTAGGTCCGAAACCAAGCTTTCTAAAGAACAGAAGAACAAATGAAAACCAGTGAGGTCTAGTGAAGGGAGCCACTGACTGAGACTCCATTATCAACATGTGGAAAGCCATACCCAGAATCCCTACCTTGACTCTTGGTCATGAGCATTACACAGCCTGACTTACTCACTGTGCCACCAGGCCAGGCTAGCAGAGCTCAGAAGATCCTTTGCTCATTAGCGACCCTAACTGTACAATGACCTGAAATAAATTTCCTGTTGTGGTCTCTGAGAGTAAAACTGAACAGCAAACAGCCAATATTCCTCAGATTAAAAAACTAATAAAGGAACTAGAGAGATGGCTCAGTGGTTAGGCGCGCTGTCTGTTCTTCCAGAGGACCCAGGTTCACTTCTCAGCACCCAAAGAGCAGCTCCTGTAACTCCAGAGGATCTGGCACCCTCACAGAGACATGCATGTAGGCAAATATCAATGCACAGAAAAATAAATCAAATCTTTTTTAAAAAGAAAGAGAAAACTGATAAAGACAATTGGCCTGCTGGGGGCGGTTTCCATGACAATTAAATGCTGCTTGTATGCATCACTTCTGAAATATACACGATTAGCCAGAAGCACAGCAGTGCTAAGTTGCCCTAGACATTTGAACCCTGTGAGCTAGGACTCGAGAGAAGGCAGAGAGACTTTCCACACCCTGTCTATGGAGTAGTTTGTGTTTCCTTCATGCTCATTCAGCCTGACAGACAATTAAGGAGCTATTTAGACTGCCTAAAGAAACAGAGACTCAGTCTTCCTGGGACACCCTCACCATTGCACCACATGCAGAGAGCCACGAAAGCACGAGGATTCAGAACACTAGTCACTTCTCTCCAGAACAGAGTCCCATTGTGTATGTATGACCCAGCAACCAGAGAACCCCACAGGAACAGATTGTTTCCACAGTCCGATCTGAAGTATATGTTAAATCTGAAAATCCTAGAAAGTGATAGCACGTGTATCAGAAAGTAGGGGAAAACCAAAACATTCCTCATGGGGCCCTGTTTCCAGATAAAGTCCCATACTTTGGTAGTTATCACAGCACGAAGGTAAGGTTACAGTTAGCAACTGGTAGAGGTCAGATCCCCTATTAAATGTCCTACAGTACTTCCCAGCAATAAGGAATTGAGCTTCCAAAATAGTAGTCGTAGTGATGGGGGGCGGGGTACCTTGCTCATCTGCTCTGAGCAGATGAGACCAATCTCAACTCCCAGGGATCTGAAGATCTATGTAGTGCTCAGAGACCTGCACTGTCTTCCTTGATGAGTATAACAATAGGATGAATGGGTGGGTGGATGGATAGATGGATATAGGGATGGATGGATGGATGGATATAGGGATGGATGGATGGATGGATGGATGGATGGATGGATGGATGGATGGACAGATGAGAAATAAAAGTTAAAATGAAATACAGAGCTGATGATGTGTTCCAGTTATTTGGTAGAGATTTGTGCCTACCATGCATAAAGCCCTAGGTTCATTCCAGCACTCAGGAAGGAGAGATGGGAGAATCAGCAATTCAAGGTGATACCTGACTACATATTGAGTTTGAGTTCAGTCCAGGATACATGAGCCTTACCCCCACAACCACCAAAAAGTAATGAGGTACACTTGAACAAGACGGGTCTTTCTGAAGGACTTAGTCCGGGAACATCAGGTCATGGGGGTTCTGGGATTCATCCACACAGAAGTAAGACTGGAGTATGGAATTTTTCTCCAGTGAGAGAAGATGAGGACAGTTACAGGTATGGATCTGAATTCTGAGAACATCTGCTGAGATTTCCAGGTGCATGTGTCCTGGAGCAAAGAATTGGAACAGGGACATATAGAATGTGGTAAGGCTAGACTATTGATAAGTAAGAGAAAGACACTCTCACAAATGGGTGTGGGCTAGAGAGTGGAGAGAAGTTAGAAGCTCTAAAAATCATCCAGCTACAAGAACACTTAGCATGTATGTATTGTATACACATCACCTACCTCCTCTAGTTCTTGGAGCAATGGGCTTTCTTTTTTTTTTTTAAGATTTATTTATTTGATTTATATGACTGCACTGTAGCTGTCTTTAGACACACCAGAAGAGGGCCTCAGATCCCATTACAGATGGTTGTGAGTCACCATGTGGTTGCTGGGAATTGAACTCAGGACCTCTGGAAGAGTGGTCAGTGTTCTTAACCTCTGAGTCATTCTCCGACCCCATCCTGTCTCCTATCTGTAGCCCTTAGTCTGGCTTTCTACTCTTCTCTGCCACTTTTTTCTTTTCTGTTACTTTAGAGGCCCCTCTCTCCATCCTATTCTCTTGACATAGAAGGACTTGAGGAATACCTATGTCCAAGAACTTTGCAAAGATGCAAGAGTCAGTAGAGAAAGTGGGATCTCACAGGTACAATAAGCTGAAAGCTTTGAGTGATAGTGCTATGTGACCAAGGCCATAGACAGTGACCAAGAGCTAGCTCCTGGAAAAAGAGGACATTACAGGCTTGGGAAATGTCTCCGTGGGTAAGACACTTGTGATCTTCTTTCAAATCTCCAGAATCCACATAAAGGCTGGAGTCTAAAGCTTGTAATTTGGAACAGTGTATCTGTAAATCTAGTGCCTACAGAGAGATGGGAGGCAGAGACAGAATTCCCAGAAGGCTGAAGGCCAGCTGCCCTGGCTTTCATAGCAGCAAACATTAGAGAGCTACTGTCTTAAACAATAGGAAAGGGAGGTTAGATATCCAATGTTATTCTCTGACCTCCATATGACATGGGACTTGTGCACCCCCCCCCACACACACACACACATGCATGCACACACACACACATTTTAAAATGAGAAAAAGAAAAGGGATATTACTAGTCAGGTAGTGGGTGGGGCCCAGGGAGTACAAAGACAAACTAGAGAGGTTATGAGGATTTTGAAAACTGACCGAGATTCTAAGATGAAGTCACAGACTGTGACCTGCCCAGGAAATTCTACAAAGTGACTATAATCACCATGAAAGCCTTTGCTGCGGTATTTCTCATTAACCCTTAAACTAGGAAAGAAGCCACACCAGCTAACTGGTTGTAGCTACCTCTGGAAGGAAGCTGGGCCGGGAATTACATGGGCCTAATTTTAGCTTGCAAAATAAGCTCCAACATAAAAAGAGTCACTAAGAAGTGGCAGTAAGAATCTGAACCTTTTGCAAATGGCCCGGCAGGACTCCTTACCCACCAGCAGAATGCCTCTCTCTGAGGCCAAGTTTTTCATTTTAGGAGACAAAGGTCTCCCACACAAAAAGGAGCCAGCAGGAGAGAGAGATAATGGCTGGGCCCCTCCTGGGGCTCCAGGCTGACAAGACTAAGGGTTTTGAGTCCAGCAGGGGTCACACCTTTCTCAATAGCTAATGCATCTGAAAGTATTTTCAAGTCTAAACAGAAAGGGCAGAGCTGGACTGCAGCCCCGGGCTCCATCCCTAGCTCTATAGTATATGTGACTGCAACCCCAGCGCTCATGTGCCATAGACCCAGAACTCAGGAAGAAGGAGGGCTGGTGAGGGTTTTGAATAGGGGGACAGTTCAATAAGGACACTAAGATGGGCTGCCGAGGGTGTGGAGTTTATTTAAAAAGCTGTTAAGGCTGTGAACAAACAGACAATAGCATAGCTGGGGCTCTGAGGAAAGTCCAGGCCCCAGCACCAAAAACTGACCCCATGACCAGAAGAATCTGGGCCCATGTTGCATAAGGGGAAGGGGATCTTTTATAGCTCTCTGAAGGAGGAGGTTGTTCACAGCACAAGCCTGTCCCCAGACTGATTTCCCATAGGCCTGGGGAAGGGGACGGGTGTGGAGCAGGACAGTGGCCATGGGTGAGCTCACTAGCCATGGGGAGGAATCCTGGTGCCTGGCACCTAGATGAGAGAGGGTGTGGTAACCTCTCAGCAGGAGGGTGACTGCAGGCAGTGTGGTCTGAGTAACTGTCAGAACTAACTTTCTCTCTCTCTCTCTCTCTCTCTCTCTCTCTCTCTCTCTCTCTCTCTCTCTCTCTCTCTCTCTCTCTCTCTCTTTCTCTCTTCCTTCCTTCCTTTTTTTCTTGTCTTTTCTCTTCTTGTCTTTTTTGTTATTTTGTCTCTCTCCTCACACCCCTGATCCCCAGCCTGGAGCTGAGGACCCAACCCAGGGCTTTGCACTTGCTGGGTAAGCAAGCACTCTGCCACCCCTGGTCTCTGAACCGGAAGTTTACAACCGGAAGTTTGCTGGAGTCAGCCTGGACTATGATAGGCCTACACTGCGACACAGGGTCCTATTTCAATCCGAACAAAACAAAAGCAGAAAGAATTACTGTCACCAGGTCTCCCATTCAGGGAGAAAAGGACCATTTTGCTTATGCTTGGAACCTCGCGGCACTGCCATCAAGCCTCTAGATCCAGAACGGGAACGCTTATCATTATTCTTACCCCTCAGCCCCAGCTCGCTGTCAGTGTCAACGGTAAAGCCTCGCCATTTGAGTTTTGTGCATCGAACATGGTGTGCAGCCATTTGGAAGAGATTGATTTGATAAAGAATTGCAAAAGGCAACAGACAACACCTCCCCAAGGCACCGAGGAGCCATTAATACGGAAAACACCAGGCACATCTCAAGTAGTGCTGGCACTCAGCTCTGATGACTCTCTTCCCAGCCTGTCACAGGGACCTGACCCACGGACTAGACCCATGTAAGATGTCATGGCCTAATTGGATAAATGATGGCGCGTGGGTGGGTGTGCAACCATGCATGTACATACACATAAAACAGTTTCTGTACAGCTCAGCCAAGTGGCACCGCCCCCATGCTCGTAGAGAGGGAGGGTTGTCAGTGTACAGAGCAATCTCCACTCTCCTCTACTGCAGAGATGTGAAAGTCCACGGCTGGTGCACCCAGTGGTTTTTTTGTTTGCTTGTTTTTGAGACAGGGTCTCTTGTAGCCCAGACAGGTCTTGAACTCACTACATGCGTGGCAGAGAACAACTTGAACTCCTGATCCTTCTACCTCCATCTACTGGGTTCTGGTATTACAGGCCTGACCTTGTGGAAGATACTAACTCAAAAGCCAAAGGAATGTATATAAAATCTCTGTTGTCTTTGAAATCATTGGTATACAGCCTGAGTTTTTCTTGATCGACAACACAGCCCTTGCACTAATGGAGTGTTTTCCTCTTTTATACAGCCAGAAAGAGCCCATTTGATGCTAAGCTGAGAGATCTAGGCAAAAAAAAAAAAAAAAAAAAAAAAGAGGGCAAGAAACAAATGAGAATTATTTCACCAAAGACCAATGATCAAAGCAGGGCACTGGGCCAGATCTGATATGTAAATGGATCTCAGCCCAAGGCCTCAGTCAGTAATGTACCCATCTCTTAGGGGAGAGGACTTGAGTTTGCATCCCAGAACCCACTTTAAAGCAGTGAATGTGGTGGGCATCATGATCCCAGGGCTGGGAAGGTAGAGGCAGGAGGATCCCTGGGGCCTGCTGGCCAGCTACCCTAGCCTACTTAGAGAGTTCCAGGCCAGTGACCCTAAACTGACAAAGCAGAAGTAATTTATACCTGTGCAGTAACAAAGCGAGAAAGGAGTTCTCTTACACTGAGAGGATGTGTTTTGGGGGCACATCAAATGCATGCTGTCTCTCACCTCAGTGACTTTGGTAGCAAAGGAAACAAAGGTGAAGAGAGTTTGAATTCATTAGAGGTTGAAGATTAATTAGGTCATCTCAGCCCCACGAGTCACAGCCATCAATTTAAGAGACACAACACCATACACTGGGTTTTAATGAGTAGGGTTACAAAACTGTTTAAGAGCAAAAACTCAACTGCCAAGCCCTGTTAAGCAGGTTGATAGAAGATCGTCCCAGGGGCACTACGGAGAGTCTCTTGGCCAGAGAAGCATAAAATAAAATCCTTGACAGGTGTTTGCCACCAGAATATGCCATTGTATATGTGTGATAGAATCCATTCATTTGTGTATTGTGCAATGTGTGTTGTTAAGACAACAAAAAGTTAATGTGGTAGGGGCTAAGGATATAGCTCTGTCAGTAGAGTGCTTAGGTAAAACACAGAAAGCCCTAGTTCCCATCCACAGCACCTCCTAAGCCAGATGTGGTGGTATAAACCTGATGTGGAGGCTGGAGAACTGGAAAGTAAAGGTCATCCTCTGATGGGTACCAAGGCCAACCTCCCCTATCTGAGGTCTTTTCTCATAGCAGGGGTGGGGAAGGAGAGGGAGGGAGGCAGAGGAGAGGTGGGAGGAGGAATAAATAATTAATCAGTGCTTAATTAGACCAAAGACCAACATATGTGTAGGTCAAAATGGGGGCAAGGTGAGGATGGTATTTTCAGATTGAACCAGCCTTGACTAGAGCAACATTGCCCAGGAGGTATTAAGAAACCTCTGAGATGCTGCCAAGTTATCCAATTGTGAGATCCTGAAGTGAAGCCGGAAACATTGCCAATAACAAGCGGTGGTACAGTGAGAGCGGAGCCAGGCAGGAAGGTTGAGAGTAGCTGGAGTCTATACCGCCTCAGGCTGACCCTGACCTTACCTGGCTTCTTCTTCTCTTCCCTTCCTTCCTTCCTTCCTTCCTTCCTTCCTTCCTTCCTTCCTTCCTTCCTTCCTTCCTTCCTTCCTTCCTTCCCTCCCTCCCTCCCTCCCTCCTTCCCTCCCTCCTTTCTTCTTCTTCTTCTTCTTCTTCTTCTTCTTCTTCTTCTTCTTCTTCTTCTTCTTCTTCTTCTTCTTCTTTCTCTCTCTCTCTCTCTCTCTCTCTCTCTCTCTCTCTTTTCTTTTCTTTTTTAAACTATTAAAACTGAGCTGCTGTCTGCAAAAGCAGCTATTTGGAGCAAGAACAGAGAGACCCAAGAGCTCAAGTAGCTCTCTTCTTGAAAACCAATTACAATTTTTCTAATTACTGAGGAGTCAAGCCTGCAGAGTTTTCACACCTTCTCCTTAAGTGCCTCCTTGCAAAGCCTTCCCATGCCTGACTCTTCCCAGACTATCTGAAATTCCCCACCTCACTGTGGTGAGAGAAACTGAATGTCAGCACTCATAGTCACCCAGAACAGAGCCTGCCACTTGCTAAATATCTCCACCTACTCCACCTGCCTGCTGTGCTCTTCCCAGTAAAGCCTTCTTGCAGCAGTTAGGGTACTCTTCGCAAGCATGCAGGGTGGGGTGGGGTCATTGGTCTTTGTGTGTGTGTTTGTGGTGTCTGTGTGTTTGTGTTGTATGTATGTATGTGTGTGTGTTTGTGGTGTATTTGTGTTGTATGTATGTGTGTGTTTGTGGTGTGTGTGTTTGTGGTGTATGTATGTGGTGTGAGTGCCACTGAGCATATGTAGAGGTCAGAGGACAACCCCAGGTGCCAGTCCTTGCCTTCCACCTTGTTAGAGACAAGATCTTTTGTTGGCACTCACCCTGGGCTGGCTGGCCTCTAAGCGTCTGGGGATTCTCCTGTCTCTGCCTCCCATCTCAGTGTAGGAGTCCTGGGATTGTAGATCTGCACTACTACTCCCTGGACTTCATGTGGCCTTTGGGGATCCAAACAGGTCCTCAGGCTCGCATGGCAAACATTGCCCACTGAGCAGTCTCCCTACCCTGAGGAGGAGGGTTTTTATGAGGCCCATGCGGTTCCAGCTTTGGGAGCCAGGGGAGTGCAGTCTGGGAGGAGGATCGACCTGAGTTTTCCCATCTGCATGCGAGCTCACATATACACAACGTGTACGCTACTCCATATTAGCCCATGAACACTAAAGAACAGAACCTTACATGAACAGTAGAACTCAAGAGGCAACTGCCCTGTTTCCTGTTTCTCTCCTGACTTTGGGTCACTCATCCTTTCACATGGTCAACCAGTCAAAGTGCAGCTGCCTAAAATAGAAGGCAGTTGTACCTGCTGGTGCCATGATGCTGAGGGGAGTGTGTGGTGGTATAAGCATGGTTAGACATTCTAAGAGCTATAGCAGTCAGACCATTCAAGGGATGTGAAGAGAAGGAGGAGAAGTTGGATGAGAAGGAAAGAAAAGAGGTGGGAGTGAAGGTGGAGGGTGAGAGAGGACAGGAGACATCAAGGAAGAGCCTCATGACAGACAGAGGAGCCTCATTTCCTAGAAAGTACAATTCTTTCTGAAAGGGGGAAAGATAGGCTGGTGCTATGAGGAGCCCGAAAGGAAGCAGGCACATCGCACCTGCAGTCTGCAGCCAGCTCAACAGAACAGCATAAAGTAATCTCACCTAAAACACAAGACAGCTTCACAATTTTCATTTGCTTTGTTTTTGTAACTTCTACCAAAGCATGAAGTCAGGTTTAGGGAGGGCAAAGACTGGGGAAAAGCAGGAAGTTTCACAAAAAGCATGTCAAAAGATCTGCCCAACCTGATCAGAAACCCCAGGCCAAGCTGGTCACTGGATCCTGATTTGCATACAGCCCATTAGCCCTGCCAAACTCTCTGCCCCCAAGAGAAGGAAGAAAAAATCACTCTCTATCTAGAAGGAACGTGTCTTTTGGGAAAGAAGAGGTCCCTCAACTGAAGGGAAGAAGTTGGTAGTGGCCTCTCTGGGAAGGGTAGGGAGGACAGCTTACAGGGGAGGAGGGAGAGCAAGGCAGAGGAAATACTTATTAGGCTCAAGTGGACTAAACTCTCCCATGTCAATAGAAGTAGAAAAAGAAAATGCACCCACTAGAATATACTCTGCAAGTCTCCTAAGCCATCCTGATTTTTGGGATTACCCTTTTTATAAATATGGTCAGGAAAAAGTTCCATAATATATTTAAATATAATTATTCATTTTTAAGGCTGTATATCAGTACAACTACAATAACCATGAACACTAGTTTAATCCCAATAATTCATATACTAGAATTTAAATGGCATACTAAGCTGGGTGGCAACATTACTTAGCAGATAACCTCATATAAAGATAACAATACAGAACTGTGTATCTTAGTTTTATTGTGTTATTTGCTTTTACACATTTTTTTTTAGATTTGCTTTGCCTGTACATCTCAGTAATAAAAGCATTCAGAGTAGGGGGAAAATGGAAATAGTCTGGTTAGGTGTCTCAGTGTTAGGTCAAGGCACCTGCTGCCAAGCCTGAGCACCTAAGTTCCATATTTGGGGTCCATATGGCAGAGGGAGGGAATCAACCTACTGCCTCAAGTTGCTCTCTGGTTTTACTATGTGAGATGTGCACACACACACACACACACACACACACACACACACTAAATAAGTATAAAAAATTAGTGATTCCCTAATGGTTCCCTACAGCATCAAGTTAGAGCCCAGCTCTTCGGGTTTCCATTCTCATCCCACTCTTCCTGAGCCGGGTAAAACCAGGGTATTTAGTTAATATCTTTGTGCCATATTTTATTTTTTCTTGGTCTTTTTATTTCTCTATATTTATTAGTGGCATTTGGGGACCTAGAACACAAGCATGCTAGGCAAGTATTCTCCTCTGAGCTACTCCTCAGTCCCAATATGAGTTTCTCAACTATAACATTGGAGTGCCAGCCTCTAGTGACAGGGTCATTTGCATTCTGAGCCCACAGTGTGTGCTTGATGGCAGGCAAGTTTTTTGCTAACAGATCCAATCTTCACATGACAGACCCTCCTATCTGTATTTAGATGATATGAATTTGAGAAAGCAACATGACAAGAAGGTCCTACAGTTTGATAGAAAACACAATTTAACCAGCCATGGGGCTGAGACCTCTCAGAACCCAAAGGGAAAGCCATTGGATTTGTAATCAAGACAGAACTCATGAGCTGGGGAGATGGCTCCATCAGTAAAGAGCTAGTGAAGACCTGGATTTGATCCCTAACATCTATATGAAAAAGGTCCCACGTGGTGGTGTGTTCTTGTAACCCCAGCACTAGGAACAGCTAGATGGCTCACTAACCAGCCAGCCTGGCCTAGTTAAAGCGTTCTAAGACACTGAGAGACCCTGAATCAAAAGCTAAAAGTAGAGAGCTAAGAGGATGGCTTAAGGATGGTAAAGTGCGTGCTGTGCAAACATGAGTGTCTGACTCATGCATGTGAAAAGCAAGGCCTAGGTGCGCACCCATCACCCCAGCGCTGGGGATATAGAGATAGGTTCACTAGCCAGCCAGTCTAGCTGAACTGCAAGTTCTACGTTTAAGGAGAGATGCTGTCTCAAAAACTAAGGTAAAGAAACAGTTGAGGAAGATATTTGGAGGGCAACCTCTAGCTTCCACGAGCACTAAACCAGCTAGTGTATCTATGCATACTTTTGCACACATGCATATAACACACACACACACACACACACACACATGCACAAATATGAATGACACTTGAGGAACAACAGCCAAAATTATCCTCTGGCCTCCACATGAATGTTTGCTCTCACCTTGCATACACAAAGAGAGAGAGAGAGAGAGAGAGAGAGAGAGAGAGAACACACACAGAGAGAGACAGACAGATAGAGACAAAGACAGAAAGAGAACACACAAGGACAAGAAGTGAAGACTGTAGAATTCTGGAAAGAGGGTCTTACCATATCTTTGGGGCAAGATTTTAAAGCAGGTGGTTTGGGAGATGACTCAGCATTTAAGAGCAATGTGGCTAACTGACAAGCCCCAAAAATCCCTGTGTCTCTGGCTCCCATGCTTTGGAATTACAGCCACCACACCTGGCTTTTGTGTAGATTCTAGGACTCCAAAATCAGGCCCTCATGCTTGTGCAGTAAGCACTTTACAGACTGAGCCATCTCTCCATCCTCGTCATGGTTGCCAGGGATGGAACTGAAGAGCAGTGCAAACCCTTGAGATGCTGCCAAGAAAGCATGGGTCAGGAAAGGCCACTAGCCGTGGACAAAGACCACAACTTCTATGTCCACAGGAGTGTGTGTCCACAGTTCCTACCAGGCAGGGGACACAGAATGAATGGTCTGTATGAGCCATCTACTGTCATGCTTTCGAGTGTCACAAGTGAAAAATCCCAAAAGTTTCCGGAAGACCCATATTCAAGATTTATTTGAAAGATAAAGTTCGCAAAACCATTCGTTGTATTAGTGATTTTTTTTCTCTCATCTGTAATAATACCTGACAAAAGCAACCTACGTGTGGAGCTGATGACCTATTGGGAACATGGTTGCTCTGCAAGTGTGAAGACCTGAGTTGGCTGCTAGCATACAGACAAACATGAGCCCAGTGCTGGACACCTGTAGCTCCAGTTCTGTGGAAGCAGGGACAGGAGGCTCCCTCGGGCTTGCTGATGGTCTAGTCTAGAAAAATCAGTGACTCCCAGGTTCAGTGAGAGAATCTGTCTCAAAAATAAGGCAGAGAACACTAGAGAAAGACAGCAGACATCAACTTCTGGGCTACCCACACATGTGAACACACATACCTACACAGACATGTGCACTCACACTCAGCAACTTGAGGAAGAAAGACTTTGCCTAGCAGAGTCACAGATTGAGGGAATCCACTCAGTCATGGTGAGGAAGGTGTGGCAGTAGGAGCATGCAGTGACGTGTCACCTTCCAGATAGTCAAGAAGCAATGAGTGGCTAGGAAGAAAGAATAGGCTATGACACCTCTAGTACAGTTATTGATTGTAGGTATCACCCCCAAGTCTAGCCAGAAAGGATCTCAAGTTAGACATAAGTAAAGGCAGATTTTTCCACCAGCTTGATCCTCCTTGATCATATGGGACTCACTGCCACACACCCATGACTCTATAAAGCTTACAGATATGAAAATATGACCATTCAAAATCTAGTATTCTTTCTCTAATAGATGGAAGACAGAGACAGATGAATCTGTAGAGGCTCAAAGGCCAATTAACCCAGTGTACTCAGTAGTGACTAACAAAGAGACCCTGCCTCAAACAAGGTAGAAGAAGGCAAGCACTAACACCTAAGATTGTCCTCTGACTTCCATATATGTATGTATGCATGTGTGCATGCACTAACAGTCACTGAGTTGATAATACCAGCTCTGGACCTACCAACTATCCCAGAGTCAGACAGTTCATGAACATTTGCATCCTGTCTAACTAGAATTTGAGAGACTGGCCCCCAAACTCATAGCTCCATGGCAGACATTTTATGTGTATTATATCCACATCACATGAAAAGGTATTGATTGCATTTTCCCATTAAATTCCTATTCTCCTATAAACAGGAGTGGAAAGAGATAGCAGTCTCATACTCTTGACTTAATAGATCATCACAAGGCAGCTGCAAATTGAATCATCTCGCAAAACCCTTAGGCAAGCTGCTTCATCTTTCTATCCCTCCATTTGCTCTTACAGTCTCTAGACTCAAAGGAGTCAGCTCGCTAAAAACAACTAGCAGAATGCCACAAATATAGAAAACACTCAGAGAATCTTTGCTTTTGCTGTTATTATTTTTTACAAGCATGATGCAAAATTAAGATAAACAATTAATCTAGGGATAATAGTTCATGCTTGTAGTCCCAGCACTAGGGAGTCTGAAACAGGAGGATTACCCCAAATTCAAGGACCACCTAAGCTATCTAAGAGTATCAGGCCAACCAGATATTTGTAGCAATGCTCTGTCTAAAGAAGAGGAGGAGATGGAAGAGGAGAAAGGATGGAGGGAGTAAGGAAGGGAAGGATGAAAGGATGGGAAAGAAAGAAAGTCACTAAAAAATGTACCAAAAAAAAATAGTTCCTTTTCAAACATTCATTAAATATAAACTAACATTATAAACACATTTTATTAATTCTTAGAGAATTTCATAAATATATTTTAGTTATATTTATTCCTCACTCCTTCAACTTCTCCCAGATTCACCTCCTTCTCCCAACATAGCATCCCAGTGATTCATATTTGTACAGCCCATGTACACATGGGTGTTTTTCTCTGGAACCTCCCAACCTCCAGGTCTTACAATCTTTCTGCCCTCTCTTTCATAATGGGCCTTGAACCATGTGTGTGGGTGGGTGGGTGGGGGTCCATTTGTAGCTGTGTATATTCCAGACACTTATTCTATTTACTTTGACTAGGCGTGAAATAAACCAACATTTGAAAAGGCTTTGTCATAAATGACCATCTCAAGGAAAGGTCTAGTGCATAGACTAATCTTTAGGTATCTTATTTGTTTATTTTGCTTATATGTATGCATATGTAGTTGCACATGCCAACAACAGCACAAGGGTCATTCTTTCCCTCTCTCACATGAGACCTGAATATTGAACTCATGTGGTCAGGCCTTGTGGTGAGAGTCTGCCTGGTGAGCCATCTTGTTTGCCCAACTTTAGTCTTTTAACAATATGCTCAGTGAAGTTGTAACAATCAAAATTTTGTACTCAACTATAAAATGTTTTACAGCTGAGTTAGTGCATTAATCCCCATGGGAATCTTTAAGATGGTACTTGCTGGAGACAGGGCTATTCCCAAGGCTCTGTCCTTTCCTTGGAGAATCCCACAATCTCAGGCTAAATGCACATTAATATTCTGGAATAACTATAATAAATTGTCACTAATGGGGTGACTTAACCAACAGAAACTGAATGTCTCAGAGGATAGAAGGACGATATTGAGATACCCAAAGAGTTGGTTCATTCCACGGGCCATGGCTTTCAGTGGGTGGATGACTAGCCCTACTGTATCACCTACATTGATCATGTCTGCATGGACATTCTGTTTTTTTAAATTTTTAATATTTTTTATTATGTATTTTCCTCAATTACATTTCCAATGCTATCCCAAAAGTCCCCCATACCCTCCCCCCCACTTCCCTACCCACCCATTCCCATTTTTTTTTTTTTTTGGCCCTGGCATTCCCCTGTACTGGGGCATATAAAGTTTGTGTGTCCAATGGGCCTCTCTTTCCAGTGATGGCCAACTAGGCCATCTTTTGATACATATGCAGCTAGAGTCAAGAGCTCCGGGGTACTGGTTAGTTCATAATGTTGTTCCACCTATAGGGTTGCAGATCTCTTTAGCTCCTTGGATACTTTCTCTAGCTCCTCCATTGGGGGCCCTGTGATACATCCAATAGCTGACTGTGAGCATCCACTTCTGTGTTTGCTAGGCCCCGGCATTGTCTCACAAGAGACAGCTATATCTGGGTCCTTTCAGCAAAATCTTGCTAGTGTATGCAATGGTGTCAGCGTTTGGAAGGTGATTATGGGTTGGATCCCTGGATATGGCAGTCTTTAGATGGTCCATTCTTTTGTCTCAGCTCCAAACTTTGTCTCTGTAACTCCTTCCATGGGTGTTTTGTTCCCAATTCTCTGCACGGACATTCTTAAAGGATGCTAGTTACATTCGATTAATGTAGATTAATGTAAGTAATTACATCCAAACAGCCTTGCTTCCCAATAAAGGTACAGTGTTAAGGCCTAGGGTTGGGACTTCAATTTATGGATTTGGGACGATACAGTCTACCCACAGTAGAGCTGTGGGCAGAGTCCAAAGCCATCCAATATGGCTGCAGGCACAAGGCACAAGCTGTATGTAGCAGTGTTTAATAAAGCACAGAAACACTGTGGTATTACAGTGAACCCTTCCAAGTCAAACATTCTCAATATTCAAGACTTTAGGCCAGGGCTTCTCCATTTTACCCACTTGTGACTCCTTTACACTCAAGACATTTTTATGTGGTCCAAGTACCTAGATACATAGAACAAGTACAAATCAAATACCCACCGATAATCAGACATGAAGAAATACATTTTCAAATAATTTTGGCATACATATAATCTTATTTATTAGAGATGAGAGAAAACTTGCACACTAAGGAGATGAATATGCTTGCTTATTTTTACATAAAGAATTAAGCCCTAGGCCAGGCATAGTGGTGCACATCTCTGGTTCCAGCACTTGGGAGACAGGCAGACGAATCTGAGTTTGAGGTCAGTCTGGTCTACAAAGTAAGTTCCAGGATAGCCAGGGTTACACAGAGAAACCCCATGTTGAAAATCAAAAGGAAAGAAAAAAGAAAAAGAAGAGAATTAAACCCTGACAGACTATTTGACACTGCAGGATGTAGAGCATCTTCAATGTATTTCAGAAGTAATTGATAATTTGATTGTAATCTTTGTCAATGATGAGGATTCCATTTACATACACTTGTTATACACAATGGTTGAAGTATCCTTAGGCCAGTTCCTACATTGTGGGAAGTTCTGTCCTAATTGTAAGATAAATGAATTTCACATTTTTATGAAACTCAAGCAGCTTGAACAGCAATTTTTACAATCAAGCATTGTAACAATCTGATGCAAAGATAGGCTAACCTGATACATACATGCTATGAGAGATAGTAAAATAGCAAAGCCTTTGTCTTCTATAAAAATGTTGTTTCCATAGGAGCAGAGGACTATGGGTACAGTGAATATACTAGTTCACAGCATACAATAGTCTTGAACCTGGGCAGGGGTGTCTCAGCAGTGTTCATTTGTGTCATGTGACAGGATGACATGCAAAGTGCCTGTGCTCTGTGTTCAGAACTAAGGCTGCAGTGACGAAAAATGCTACTACAACATGGTGAGCACTGCCAGGAACATCTGGGATTTGGTATAGTTTGACTTCAAATTCTCTTTTGGTTGTTGCGTGTTCAGAAACCTTTCACAGTGGCCAAATATCTTATGGTCCACACACATGTTCAGTTCATGACCCCATATGAGGTCATATCCTGCAGCTTAAGAAGCTGAGGTTTTAGTCCACAAGGAATACCCTGGAGGCTGGCTCCTAAAAAGCTTCCCACTCCGGGACACACAGGTAGAATGGCATCCCTTGCCTGTGAGAAAAAAATGAGAAGAAATGGGTGGGAATCTAACACAGGTCCACCATCAGGTCTAACTCTGTTGGTCCTGAGAAGCCATGGGCTTTAGAAGCCTAAAGGAGGACTTCGAAAAGGTCTATCCTTGACTTTGAACCAAAGTATCACCCCCATCTATAGTCTGGGTTGAATATATCATCTGTATAACTCCTGAGCCATTGCTTGACTCATGGACTCCAGTGCCTGCCTCTGTTCATGGGCAGGTATATAAGCCCTACAAAAGGCAATAAAGACACAAGAGAGATAAGACATCTGGAGAAATCACTGAAGCCATCAAGGAACGCTGTGTGAAACTAAGTAAGAAAATTGTTTCTTAACTAGAGAATTAAATGCTACCCCTAGGGATACTGGCTGAAGAGATTTCTGTTTTGGGTAGCAATTCAGTTTAGCTCATGATGACAGAAACCTGGAAGGCTCTGGAGATATCCTCCTGGGTGCTGATGAAGAATCAATGAAGAGGCATACAAATAAATGGCATTAGAGGACACATGTCAGACAAACTGCCACAGAGTGTGTCTTAGTCAGGGTTTCTATTCCTGCACAAACATCATGACCAAGAAGCAAGTTGGGGAGGAAAGGGTTTATTCAGCTTACACTTCCATACTGATGTTCATCACCAAGGAAGTCAGGACTGGAACTCAAGCAGGTTAGGAAGCAGGAGCTGATGCAGAGGCCATGGAGGGATGTTACTTACTGGCTTGCTTCCCCTGGCTTGCTCAGCCTGCTCTCTTATAGAACCAAGACTACCAGTCCAGAGATGGTCCCACCCACAAGGGGCCTTTCCCCCTTGATCACTAATTGAGAAAATGCCTTACAGTTGGATCTCATGGAGGCACTTCCTCAACTGAAGTTCTCTGTGATAACTCCAGCTGTGTCAAGTTGACACAAAACTAGCAGTACAGAGTGCTTGTACTGACTTTAGTTTTAGGGGCAAAACAGCTTAATAGGGCATGAAAGACAGTCTGGGCAGTGACAGTCTCTCAGCAAAATACCACATCGAAAGAGAAGGGAAGTCTGATGGGAACCTAGGAGTTACCTCATGTGAGCCCTGTTGACTTAGACAGATTCCTACCCACTCATAAAAATCTCTGTAAAGCCAAAGTTGCTTATCTTCTGGGCCTGGAATTCCTGTTTCTGGAATCAAGAGAATTCACTGGCTGAATGTGAAAGACCATTAGTGTCTTTCAAAAACCAAAACAAATAGAACAACAACAACAACACCTCTTCCATGTCTTGCTTTGAGAAGACTATAGATAATCAGACAGGCTGTTGACTTGGAAGGCTTTGGTTGTTGTTGAAGAAGAAGAAGAAGAAGAAGAAGAAGAAGAAGAAGAAGAAGAAGAAGAAGAAGAAGAAGAAGAAGAGGAGGAGGAGGAGGAGGAGGAGGAGGAGGAGGAGGAGGAAGGAGGAGTGGAGGGGGAGAGGGAGGGGGAGGGGAAAAAGAGGAGAAGAAAAGTGCTTGCTTAGTAAGCTGAGGTAACCCCACTTTGATCAAACTAAACCCACTGACAAAGTAAGACATGGTAAGGCATGCCTGTAATCACAAACTCAGAAAGGGAGGCAGGGCACAGAGACTGACAGATCCCCAGAAAGATGAAGAATCTGGCAACCACAGTTCTGATCACAACAGCTATTGGACTGGGGCCTTCAGGAGAAATAGGCTCATTCCCAGTCGGCAAAACTTAAAAATTCCATCATCTTCTGGGCTTTCTCCCATGTTCTAGACACAAGCTCTGATGCTGTCCCTTCCTTCTAAGAGCTGTGGCTGAACACCACCCATCCAGTCCCATGAAGTTTAAGGATGGGCTTCCTGCTTCAGCTCTTCTAGAGACAGGACAAGTTAACAAACTGCATTCAGGGACACAGAGGTGGTCAGTGGCCATCCACTGTCTCTAACACTATGATTTTGCCTGCCTGCTCTCCCACCTGCCCTTCATGAAACCCTTCTGAGCCCCCAACCCACCTGACCCTCATCACTAGACACTGCCAGGGGACTCCAGCTACTGTCACTGTTCCACACCACCCTCTTCTGAGGAAGTTTCCTCCTGCCCTCATTGACAGATAGCTTATAGATAACTCTGCTTCAAATTAGGCCTGAAGTCACCGCTCTCTTCCATTTACAAAGGGTGTCTTCCAAGTAAAGAGCACAGTCAGCAGTCTGGCATTCAGGCTCCAACACGCTGGTCAAATGCCACTGCTCACATATGTCGTAGTCTCCCATTTAGCTCAGAAGTGGCACCCAGCCTGTTTTGCTGCAAGCCAGAGATGCACATATGGGAGACAGTCAGTAAGACAGAAGGAGAGATCTCTATAGAGAAAGGTGTGGCTATAAACACACTTTAGCATATCACATATCTGTTAAGAGAATTGGACAAACATTGTTACGTGTAGTTTCTGCCTTTACTTTTTTAATGTGTAAGCGGGCACACATGTACGTGAAGCCAAAGGACAACCTCAAGTATGAATCCTCATTTGCTATCTACACTGTGTTAGACAGGGTCGCTCGCTGGAACTCACTAAAGAGATTAAACTGGCTGGCTAGCCAGCCCCAGAGATCTGCTTACCTCTGCCTCTCCAGCACTGTAGATTCTATGGAGTTAACTGATATCTTTGCAAGACAAGCACTCTACAGGCTGAGCCACCTCCATAGACTGGTTTCTGGTTTCAGTTTTGGCTTTTGTGTTTTTAAACATGTATGTGCATGCACGTGTGTGCATGCATGCATACGTGTGTCTGTGTATGTTGATTGTGACAGCACACCCAGAGGTCTAAGGCTAACTCTGTGCAGTGGATTCTGTCCTTTTACCTGTATGTGGTTCCAGGGACAGAATTTGGGCCACCAAGCTTTGAGATGAGCACCTTTATCTTTTGAGCCATCATGATGGCCCAGTGTTTGTCTTTTTGTTTCTGCTTTCGTTTTATATTGAGGTCATGTTGCTCACAATCCTCCTGCCTCCGCCTCCCAAGTAGTTGGCTCTCTAGGTTAGTGTCTCTAGGCCCAGCAAGTAAGTAATCCATTGCTACCACAATTCTCCTAAAACAGTTCCTCTATGCTTTCCCAAAGTGACTTAGCATCCTGAGCTGCTAGAAGTTTCTGTGGTGCTAGGAACACACCACAAGACACTTATAGGGGCAGAAGATATCTGGGGTGTGGTTAGCCTGAGCCCTGTGATCTCACAGAGGAGAGAAATCCATCAGAGCCAGCAAGACCTATCATAGGAGGTGGCTTAGAGGTAGAATAGGGAGACCCATGACAAGCGGGGAAGCGGGAATCAGTCCTCTTGGCTCCCCAGAAAACACAAATTTCTCCCAAAGTTCTGAACTCTCTAAAGGTGATTTTAATTTCATTCACTTAAGAGTATATGGGCCGGGGGGGGGGCACACCTTTAATCCCAGCACTCAGGAGGCAGAGGCAGGCGGATTTCTGAGTTCAAAACCAGCCTGGTCTACAAAGTGAGTTCCAGGACAGCCAGGGCTACACAGAGAAACCCTGTCTCGAAAAAACAAACCAAACCAACAGAGTATATGGAGGGTTCGAGGTTCATACCTTTATTCCAGCACTCAGGAATCAAAGGCAGGCAGCTTTCTGTGAGTTTGAGGCCAGCCTGGTCTATGAAGAGAGCTCTAGGACAGCCAGGATTATAGAGAGAGATCTTGTCTCATAACAAAAACAAACAAACAAACAAACAAACAAACAAACAAAACAGACATTGGGGGCTGAGATGGCTTAGTTAGTGAAGTGCTAGCCAAATAAGCAAGACCTGGGTTCTATTGCCAGAATACACATAAAAAAGCCAGGGACAGTGGTGTGCTCCTGCAGAGTCAAATAGACAGAGACAGGGGGATTCCTCCAAAGATCCCTATCCAGCCAGCCGAAAGTACTTAATGAATTCTAGACCAAGGAAAGACACTGTGTTAAAAAGAAGAGTGGGCAGTGGCTGAAAAATGAAACCTGCGGTTGTAACCTGGTTCACACACATGTACACACACACACACACACACACACACACACACACACACACAAATATTAAGGCCCTTTCATAGAATCTACAGAACCTGACAGCTTTCAGGGAAACAGATACATCACACTGGTCCCAGAGGCTGACCAGAGAAAGAGCAGCTCAAGCAGGCAGTCCCCCTCCTGAAATTTACAGCTTGCAAGAACAAGACAATACCCTGCCAGTTTTCCACACCCCAGTGCTGTCTTCAGTTCTTCATGGAGCAGATCTCCTGGGGATGCTGTGATGACAAGTCCCCAGTCTTCTGATTGCATGGAGGACTAGGGGTCCAAAGGTTATGAGAACACTCAGCACCACTAGGGAAGGAGCACCACTTGGGAGGGAGCACCGAGGGGAGGACTCAAGGTCACCCAAGTCCAATCTTTCCTTTTGCTTCTTGGTCAAGCTTTATGGATCTTGCATTAGGAATTTGGGCAAGGGCAGGGTTAATTGTTTCTTCCCAGTGTCTAAAAGCTTGATTCATAAAAAATTAAAGTTCACTTTCTCCCACTCCCTCTCTCTCTCTCTCTCTGGGACTCTTTACATAAAGATTTAACTCAGTGTGATGGTTAACTCCTGTGAAGGAGGCTCAGCCATCAGCAGCCCTCTGCAGAGCTCCACAGGAGAGGAGAGACTCCCACATGCCAGGTGGGGGCAAGAGGCTCTTGTCACAAAGCCTTCGGACTCACTTGGCAGAGAATGTGAAGACTGTAGGCAGTGACTTCAGTGAAGAGGCAAGAGTGAAATGAAGTCCCCAGAAAAGAAGCCAGACCTGGTTAAACATTCTGCAAGGTGTCTGAGTAAAAACATCTGTGAGTATGCAGATGTTATAGGGTAAGACGCAAAGTATCTTGGCAACCTCTAGCCTTGTAATCCACTTTTCATTGCCCACCTGTGTCTGGTAACACCTTCGTGACTGTGAGGTGACTATTAGACTATGGTCGAATCCCTTGGGAGCATCCTAACAGACTCCCCTAGCTTCTGGCAGCCCAGAGGCTAAGAATGCTATTGGACTGCACCTAAGGCCTGTAGCTGAGGCTCCCTACAGTAACCCACCTACCTAACATTTCCACCCATGCATCTGAAGGGTGCTCTGATTTACAGCTTCCTCTATTGCTATATAAATAGACTATGAAGCCATCACTACACTGGGACATGGAATTTGGGGCAACCTGAATCTGTGGCAGACAATGGTCACTCATATTTGGCTGAAGAATAAACTCTCATTCCCTTTGAGATAAGAGCTATTGATTTCTTGTTTTCTTTTTTCCTTTCCTTTTTTCCCCCTAGCATTAGAAAGCCTGGGCATCTGTCCTTTGCTCTCATCCTGTTTTATTCTAGTTTGTAAGATCTGAGAGGACAAGGGATGGGAAGCTAGCTAGGAGGAGGGGGAGGGAAAGAGATGAGGACAAGAGAGAGGACATTAATGAAGATCAAGGCAGGCTGACAGACAGCTGTCTCATTGACAGGCTGATTTCATTCTTTCATATACAGAATTTAACTCGCAGCAAGTTTGCAATGACTGGGACTTTGTCTCTTATTGGGTGGTATTTACATCCCACAACTTACTAAATAAAAAAAAACCCACTTTAAAAAAATCTTTGCCACTAAAAATAAAAGCAGAAGCTAGCTATTTATAGGCTGTCTGTCACCAAGCCCTTGCATACACACAACTGGGTAAAAATAGGTCCCACAAGAAGTGACTCTGCTGCTCCCCAGAGCCCAGGATGTATGAATTGTGGCCCCCATAGCAATCTTAACTGCTGATATTGGTCATTCAGGGCCATTTCCATCCACAGGTTCAGATGCTTGGTAAGTAGATAAAGTAACATCATTTTGATCAGACATATAACGCGCCCAATTCAGAAACACAGCCAATTACTTACTCCTCATGGATTCAAGAATATAAGCTAAGATGGAATGTGCTACATAGGGGCTAGAGAGATGGCTCACTCAGTAATGTGCTCTCTGCACATGAGGACTTGACTTCAAAACCCAGCACCCAGATAAGAGTCAGGTATGATGTATGTGCCTGTTATTCCAACACTAGAGGAAGGAGAAATGGGAGAATACTTGGGACTCTTTGGCCAGGTAGTCTAGCCAATCAGTGAGCTCCAAGCTAAGTGAGAGATGCCATCTTAAAATATAAAGTGGAGAGCAACCAAGGAAGATACCTCTGGCCTCCACACACATGAGCATACATATACACACATGTACCACCCATTCCAAAACATGCTACATAGATTCAGTCATTCATTCAGTCCATTTGTACCTCTCCTCCTTCCTACTTAGAAGAATGATATGTGAGGACCTGAGTAAAAAGTATAAAGTTAGTTGCTTTCTCTGACAGAAAAAAAGAAATACAAGGAGCAGGAATCTAATTTCAGGTCCTGCGTTACAGCATGCAGGGCTGGACAATCCAATTATGCCCGAGGCATAAACTCTTCAGCCACCTCCACATACCCACTTGCCAAGGGACTGACACTGCTCTATGAACCATCCTGGCTGACCCAGCCTGCTGCTTTGGGGAGCTCACTCTGGTAGGACTGGCTTTTACCAGCTTGTAGCCAAGAAGCAGCGTTATCTGCTCTCAAGTCTGTTTATGCTAGACTTACTTGTACTAATTACACGGGGCTAAATATTGACAGTAATCACAGCTTGCATGGGCTACCTACCCAATATAAACACCAACCTTATTTTTGTGTTCTCTCTCTCTCTCTCTCTCTCTCTCTCTGTGTGTGTGTGTGTCTGTCTGTCTGTCTGTCTCGCTCACTCTCTCTCTCTCTCTCTCTCTCTCTCTCTCTCTCTCTCTCTGTGTGTGTGTGTGTGTGTGTGTGTGTGTGTGTGTGTGTGTGTGTGTGTGTGTGTGTGTGTGTGTGTGTGTCTTCAGGTATCTTCTACCGTTTGCCTGACACAGGTCTCTCATTGGCCTGGAACGTCACTAGGTTAGTTGCCCAGCCAGCTTCAGGGACCCACCTGTCTCTGCCTGTCATCTCGCCATTGCTGTACTACAAGCACAAGTCAACAAACCCCAACTTTCCATATGGGGCTCAGACTCAGATCCCCACACTTGCTTGCTAGCGCTTTGCTGACTGAGTCAGGCCCTGATGAACCTTCATTTTACCAAGTGAAAAGGAGGAAGGCACAAGCCAGCTTTAAGCTAACATGAAGCAGAGCTCAGATAAGAGGAAGCCTGCTTTCAGCTACTCAGCTTTGCAGCCTAAACAGCAGACACACTAATATACTCAATGCATGAAGTTAAATACTACGTTATTGAAACTATCTATGCTCCCTGTTTTGCCATATTGTTGGGGTTTTTTTCTTTTTTATTAAGAATTTTCTTCATTTACATTTCCAATGCTATCCCAAAAGTCCCCCATACCCTCCCGCCCCCACTCCCCTACCCACCCACTCCCACTTCTTGGCCCTGGCATTCCCCTGTACTGAGGCATATAAAGTTTGCAAGATCAAGGGGCCTCTCTTCTCAATGATGGCCAACTAGGCCATCTTCTGCTACATATGCAGCTAGAAACACGAGCTCTGGGGGTACTGGTTAGTTCATATTGTTGTTCCACCTATAGCGTTGCAGGTCCCTTTAGCTCCTTGGGTACTTTTGCTAGCTCCTCCATTGGGGACCCTGTGTTCCATCCAATAGCTGACTGTGAGCATCCACTTCTGTGTTTGCCAGGCACCAGCATAGCCTCACAAGAGACAGCTATATCAGGGTCCTTTCAGCAAAATCTTGCTGGTGTATGCAATGGTGTCAGCGTTTGGAGGCTGATTATGGGATGGATCCCCGGGTGTGGCAGTCTCTAGATGGTCCATCCTTTCGTCTCAGCTTCAAACTTTGTCCCTGTAACTCCTTCCATGGGTGTTTTGTTCCCAATTCTAAGAAAGGGCAAAGTGTCCACACTTTGGTCTTCGTTCTTCTTGAGTTTCATGTGTTTTGCAAATTGTATCTTGTATCTTGGGTATTCTAAGTTTCTGGGCTAATATCCACTTATTAGTGAGTACATATCATGTGAGTTCTTTTGTGATTGGGTTACCTCACTCAGGATGATACCCTCCAAGTCCATCCATCTGCCTAGGAATTTCATAAATTCATTCTTTTTAATAACTAAGTAGTACTCCATGTGTAAATGTACCACATTTTCTGTATCCATTCCTCTGTTGAGGGACATCTGGGTTCTTTCCAGCTTCTGGCTATTATAAATAAGGCTGATATGAACATAGTGGAGCATGTGTCCTTCTTACCGGTTGGAACATTTTCTGGATATATGCCCAGGAGAGGTATTGCCGGATCCTCCGGTAGTATTATGTCCAATTTTCTGAGGAACCGCCAGACTGATTTCCAGAGTGGTTGTACAAGCTTGCAATCCCACCAACAATGGAGGAGTGTTCCTCTTTCTCCACATCCTCGCCAGCATCTGCTGTCACCTGAATTTTTGATCTTAGCCATTCTGACTGGTGTGAGGTGGAATCTCAGGGTTGTTTTGATTTGCATTTCCCTGATGATTTAAGGATGCCGAACATACTTAATACTACGTTATTGAAACTATCTATGCTCCCTGTTTTGACATATTGTTTTTATAATTAACAACAGCAAAAGGTACCAGAAAGAAATGTTTCTGCTTCATACACACACCACACCTGGAACCATTAATAACCACAAAATAGGACCAGCAAAATAGTTCCATAAAAAGCTCAAGTGTCTGTAATTACAGCACGCCCCTAACAGAGACAGAAGAGACTGAGGAGTGGGTAGAAAGCTTATGTGCACATAAGCAAAGGCACACACATGCATGCACATGTACACACATATACACACAAACACTCACAAAAGGCACACACACATGCATGCACATGTATACACATATACACACAAACACACACAAAAGGCACACACATGCATGCACATGTACACACATATACACACAAACACACACAAAAGGCACACACATACATGTACACACAAATACACATAAACTCTCACAAAATCAAGTCATCTCAGGAAGCAGATGAAAGCTAGGTCCTGGGTAACAGGCATTGCCTGTCTTGTTCCCTTCAGTATCTTCAAATCTGAAAAATAAAAATAAAGAAAGAAAGAAAAAGAACCCTCCCAACACACACACACACAGAGAGAGAGAGAGAGAGAGAGAGAGAGAGAGAGAGAGAGAGAGAGAGCTATCAACCAATATTTTACCTGAATGATGATAGAACTGAATGCACAATGGTTATGTGTAGCTTAGATATCAGCTCAGGGAAATGAGGTTAACAGCTGAAATGAAGTAGCTATGAGAAGGCGAAGGTCCCTCCATCCTCACAGGTCAGGAAGGCAGATGTGGGTTTCCTGTGCACTAACTGCTCATCCACGTCAGTCCTCACTTGTCTCTGATCCAACAAAGTAATGGAAAAGCAACAGAGCAGCAGTGTGCAAAGTAGAGCTGTCTAGAAGGGAAGACGGCATAGGGAGATGGCACAGACCTCAGTCATTCCCAGAAGCATGTCTCCTAGGTCCTGTCAAGGTGACCATCAGTATTAACCATCACTGGGATCCAGGTCAGCCCAGTCACCACCTAATCTGGCAAAGAAGTGTGTAAATTTGCTTTAGAAGGCCAGGCTCTAAACATAACTTTGAAGTACACTGGGTAACCCCAGGCTGCATATTTTACTTCAGTGAGTCCCTGGGCCCTTTGCTTTCAAATAGCCATTAGAATGGTAAAAGTTATTTACAACTATACACATAGGAAATAAGTATCAATATTAGTAAATCAGGTCGGTTTTTTTCTTCTGATTTAAAAATAAAACTTTATGAGCTGGAGTTGTCGCTTTGTTGTCTAGCACACAGCAAAGCCTGGGTTTGATCCCTAGCACTGTATAAGTCAGGCTTGGTAGTGTGCACCTCCAACCCCAGAAGGATCGAGGAGTTCAAAGCCATCCTTGGTTATATAGTAAATTAGAGGCTAGCCTGAACTACATGAGATCCTCCCCACTCTCAGAAAGAGAGAGAGAGAGAGAGAGAGAGAGAGAGAGAGAGAGAGAGAGCAGCAAAACTCAACACATTTCCATGGGTGAGTTGCAGAAAGTAAGGAATGCATCAAGCACTTCCTCTACGTAGCTGAAGGATGAAGCCGTCCTCACCAACTTCGAACCCTGCTTCATTGGGCTGGGTGATACTCCCTGACAAATGTAGAGAATGTACACATACTGGATTCTCACTGTGTGGTCATGGGAGTGGCTGCAGGAAGGTGTATCACTCCTCAACATATGCAAGTGAGGTTGCAGGCACCAGGACCCAAGAGGCAAGGCAGGTAGAAATCAATACAACACTCTATGTAGTAACTGAACTAGAAGCGTGGCTGGAGACTGCAGAGGAGACTTCACCACGGGCTGTGTCCTTCTGGCCTGGACTCTTATTACCTAAACTAGTTCCAAGATTTTCTGGGAGAATAGATCAGTTGGTAGAATTTGCTTTGCAATCTACAGAACTCACATGACGACGACGACGACGAAGAAGAAGAAGAAGAAGAAGAAGAAGAAGAAGAAGAAGAAGAAGAAGAAGAAGAAGAAGAAGAAGAAGAAAGGCGGAAGGCAGGGGGAGGGGAAGTAGTAGTCAGGAATATGGATATGGTGCACACATTTAATCCCAGTACTGGAGAGACAGAGATAGGTAGATCCCTGGGGCTTGCTGAAAAGATGGCCTAGGCTAATGTGTGACTCTATCTCAAAACAAAACAAAGCAAAACAAACAGAAAAACCAAAACCAAAATATGAACAGGACCAAGGTTTTCCTCACAGAGAGACACACACATGAGATCTTATTGAATGTTCATGACCTGCCTTACAGTTATTTCCTGGCTTGATTCTTATATCACGTTAGTGATTCTGTCTTAAAGATGAGGGAACTGGAGCTGAGAAGTGTCTCAATGGTTAAGAGTACTTACTGCTTTCTAAGAGGACCCACACAGCAGCTCACAACCATCTGTAACACCCGTTACAAGGGATCCAATGGCTTCTTCTTGCCTCCAGAGGCACCAGGCATGCACATAATGCACATACATACACACATGCAAAACACATACACACAGCCAAACACATACTCACAGCCAAACACATACATACACACAGGCAAAACACATACACACAGGCCAAAATACACACAGTCCGAACACATACATACAGGCAAAATACACACAGGCAAAGCACATACACACAGGCCAAACACATACACACAGGCCAAACACATACACACAGGCCAAACACATACACACAGCCAAACACATACACACAGGCAAAACACATACACACAGGCCAAAATACACACAGTCCGAACACATACATACAGGCAAAATACACACAGGCAAAGCACATACACACAGGCAAAACACATACACACAGCCAAACACATACACACAGGCCAAACACATACACACAGGCAAAACACATACAGAATAAATAGAAAAGCTAAGGATGGTGAGGCACGAGACACAGAGAGGTTAAGTCATACAACTCAAGCTGCACTGGTCAGGATTCGAAACCATGTGATATCAGAGCTGGCATTCTTAGCCAATGTACCATCAATACATGCCCTCTTCTTCCCCCAAGACATGCACACCGATAGGCGCATTTATAATATAATTCAAATCTGTTAGTAGTATTTTCTTGGAAGTGAAATCAAGGCAAGAAGAAAGACTTTTACTTTGAAGTTGTGTATGTGTCTCTAGTGGAATAAACGTATGTGAGTAAAATAGCAGTATCATAAGTTAGATCTGCTTCACATGGTCAGATTTTTTGGTTTTGTTTGTTTTGTTTTCAAAACCTTATTTTAGCTTTATGCACCTGAGTGCAGGTGTTCACAGAGACCAAAAGAGGGTACTGGGTCCCCTAGAGTTACAACTATAAGCAGTTTGGGACCCAAATTTGAATACTCTGCCAGAGCAGTTCTCAGTCTTAACCAGCACAGCATCTCTCTGGCTGTATGGTCAGTCCTTATAGACTTAACAAAGTTAAGCTACTTGATTTATTTTCTTTTACTACTCAGGCCCTGCACTATGCTGCACACCTCCCAACTTTAACTTTGTGATGGTGATTACTCTAGTCCTTCTTCATCGGTTTCTGTCCAAACGTCAGGCTTGTTTTCAGATTTCCTTTTCTAAGTAAACATCTACATCATTCTACCAAGTTATCCAATAATGACCCCTTCTATATTATTCAGTGAAGTTGTATGCATGGATTTCACCCGGAAGCACAGCATCTTTAATAAGGAGAATTCCAGTTTGGAATCTATGACTCCAAATCCAAGTTAACTTCTGCTGTTTGTAACATGCTGACTGGTGTTAGCCGAGCACTGCAAGGTAGATGTGTAAGGACTGGGAACAGTTACAGGCAAACACCTACTTTTCTAACCAGAGAATCAATATCAGAATTTATTGAGGATCACGCAGTAGCAACTCAGTTCAGTCACACAGCATGTTAGGAATGTTCACAGAGCTTGCCAGCGTAGCACCTGTGCCTTGGAAATTGTCTGTATTGGTTACTCTCGTTGCTGTTATCAAATCCCTGATGACTTAAGGGTTGTTTTAGTTCACAGTTGGGGGGATACAGCCCAACATGATGGGGAAAGCATGACACGGGGGAATGAGATGATAACCCAATCCCATTGGGTTTGTAATCAGGAAGCAGAGAGCAGACAGGAGGTAAGGCTTGGCTATCACATCCCAAGCCTGACCCCAGTGACCCACTCTCTCCAGCAAAAGCTTCATTTCCTAAAGGTTCTGCAGCATTCCCAGAGAGTACCACCAGCTGGGAACAGGTAGGAGGCACAGCAGGGGAACACACTGGGGAAGAGGAGCCCATTTTCTTCAAGGAAAAAAAAATGGCGCTTTTCACCCAGAAGGCTGGAGCCGATGTTATCGAACAACCTGGTGATCTTTTTTGCTATTCTATAAAGCCAACCTCCACCTGAATACCCCAAAATTCTTATCAGTATTCAGGTCCTTATCCTCAGCTCTGACCCGCAGTGGATAGAATCCTTTCTTCTGAACCTTGCATCCTTCATCAACAGAGCCCATCCTTATGCTTATTACAAACCCTTCCTCCCTAGGCCCTGACCCTGAGCACTGTTTATCCGTTAAGAGAACCCATTCTTATTTTAAAGGTCACAGATGCCTTGCTACTTTGCAAGAGAGTTTCAATGTAGCTATCCCTGAATCTGCGCGGTGATAATTATCACATGGAGATAACCCTTCCCCTAGTCCCAAGTTTTACTGTGTTTAAATGTGTCAGAAAATAAAATCGTGGCGTCAGACGCTGGGAGTTTTGACCCAGTGCTTGCTAAAGTGGTGCTGATCCAAGTTTCACTCTTCATCTTGTATGGACTGATTCCCTCTCCACTGTGATGCTAGCTTGCAGGGACCTGATTCAAACACTCACACCTCTGGGGAACATTGTCTACCCAAACGACAACACTGCGTGACCTTAGGTGAGCTCTGTAACCTCTCTGGTCCTCATATTCTCATTTATAAGTAGGAATAACTATGCACCTTTGAGGATCGCCATTCAGATCAACTGACATACAACCATGTTACATTTCTAGGATGAGGTAGGCACCTAAGGTATAGATGTAGCCTGTTCTGACACTGTCTCCATATGACTAGACCATTTCAAAGCCATAGCTCATTTCCAAAATGAAAAGGGAGACAACTCTAAACAATGATCCTGTTATTTGCAGCATCATTGAATCGGTGGTCCTCAGGTATCTGAGTGTACTCTAGTTAGCCCCTCATCTCCGCACTACTGTGCAGAGAACAGAGAAGCAGGAAGATGAGGAGAGGCACAAAAACTGGCATGGAAAGGAAGATGAGCAAATACCACAAACCCTGCCTGGCAAAACCATCAAAGACAGTGCTGTATGGGTACCAGCTGTACTCTAGAGCCCTGGCAGAGCCAGCAGAGGTGGTTCTTATGGGTATCCACTGTACTCTAAGAGCCAATCCCATAGGCATGGCAAGATGTAAAATATTTCCAAAGGACTGCTCTGAGGCCTGACAAGCAAAGTCCTATGCCGAGGCTGAGTTAGCCTTCTCCTGTTGCCATGGCAACACTCCATCAGAAGGCACACCACCTCCAGCCCCGAAGCAGGCGCTTGTCCTCTTCAGCGCGAACCGAGAAATGTCTAGAAGCTTCTTTGAAACTGATTTAGTTTTCTATGTTCTGTAAGGCAGAGCAAGAGGTTTGACTGTTAATCAGTGATCCGGCAGATCAAACAAAACCCTGCTACAAACATAGGCAACCCTGGCTAAGACAGACCAAACTAATGATGGAAAGGGAACATTTTGACAGCCACTCAGCTAAGTGTCAAACACTTAAGAGAAAGGAACACTGGCTTATAAAAGAAAATCAGCAAACCAGTACAATGGAAAGCGAGAATTGGTGCATTCAGACAGCACCAGCCCCTCTCCCGGGCTTTTGTGAATCGCCTTGTCACAGAAAGGAAGAAAGCCCCAAAGATGTCTGCCAGAGCATGTACTAGGGTGGGCAAGGGATATATCAAGAGGACTCTATGACTTTCACACACAGTAACAAAGAACCAGAGGGTAGCATTTTAACTTCCTGGTTAGTGAATAAAAGGATGAAGTATGGGCGAGGCTGGAGAGATGGCTGGGACAATAAAGTCCTGCTGGGAAAACACAAAGACCTAAATCCAAATCCTAGAGCCCAAATAAAATGCTGGGCATCCTGGCGTACACTAGTAATCCTGATGCCGAGGAGACAGACATGAGGCTTCCTGGGACTCACTGGCCGGCCAGTCTAGCCAGTCAGCACAATGGTCAATACGATGTTCAGTGTAAGGTGGATGACCCACAAAATTCACCTGTACCCTATACACACACACACACACAGAGAGAGAGAGAGAGAGAGAGAGAGAGAGAGAGACAGACAGACAGACAGACAGAGAGAAAGACAGACAGAAAGAGAGAAAGAGATATAAATCAGACACACACATGCAGAGAGAGAGACATGCACACATACGCACACAAAGTCAGGCAGACAGACACATACACAGAGAAAGAGAGACAGACAGACACATTGCACACATGCACACATGTAGAGTCAGACACACATACACACATATACAGAGAGAGACAGACAGGCAGAGAGAGAAAGAAAGTCAGACAGACACGCACATGCACACATACACACACACACCGTGACGTGACTGCACTCTGACATTTTAGCTCAACTATCTCCCTTTCCTAAAATGCTGAAACAATGATCTCTAGTGTGAAAGTGAAATGTATATACTCCTGAGAGCCAGGGAGAGCCTGCTCACTGCTGGATTATGGACTGGTGTCCTCTAGAGTTACAGGACAGTCAAGTCCCATTTGGCCAAGCTGACCTAGGTAGGTGCTCTGTCACAAGCAGCTCAGGGTCATCTCTTCACTTCTAGACCCCAGAAGGGAACCTTGCAAGGCTAGAGATGTGGCTCATTTGCTAGAGTGTTGCCTCAAATGCAGAAATCCCTGGGTTTGATTCCTAGTACTGGAAGCTGGGTGTGATAGCCATAGTCCTAGGACTCAGGAGAAGAAGGCAGGATGATCAGAAGTTCCAAGCCAGCCTGGGATACAATGACAACATGTCTCACCGAGAGGAAGAAGAGAAAACAAGAACGGAACAGGAATGGGAAGAAACAGAAGGAAGGGAGAAGACATACCTGAGTGGTTCCATCAGGGAATCTGAGACTAACTCATGGTAGCCAGTGAACTGCACGGCAGACCAGCAGGAATGCCAGGCCATCTAGGGCTTTTCCTTAGTAAACATTTTCTACTCTTCAGACATACTTTAGGAATTTTTATATTTCTGATCGCTTTAATGATGCCAGCTTCCTGATAAGATCTGAAAATGCCATCCCAGGTGTCAGCTCTCTATAAATCATGCTTCCTTTCATTGTGGGAAGTTTTCTAAAGCTCACCTTTGCAAAAGAGGAAAGCTAAACATCGAGAGTAGGTGGTACTGTGAACCCATTTCGCAGTTCCTATTTCTTCTGGCTACCCTCCCTGCAAGTTCTTTTAAATGTCCTAATACTAAGTGAAATGATATATCCAGCAAGATGGAGATTACATTAAATTATATATATTTAATGACTTTGTAAACATATGCATTATTCACCATGGTGAAATGAACAGTGCATGGACTCTCTGGAATATCTTAGAAAAAAAACCCTTTAGGCTGGGAAGATGACTCCGTGACTAGTGTGCTCACAGCACATGCGTGAAGACCTGAGTGTGGATCCAATCACCCCTGGAAACACTCACACATCACTGTGCAGGAGTACCTACAACCTCAGCACCGGGGAGGAGGAGTGGAAACAGGTGAGTCTGTGGGGCTTTCTAGCTCCCACCTAGCTCCTGGTTCAGTGAGATCTTGTCTTAAGAGAATAAGGTGGAGAGGGATAGAACAGCACACCCGGTGCCTTCCTCTGGTCTCCACACATGGGCATATATGCCAAATACATGCCATGTTCTCTCACATACAACAAAAACAAGGGGAAGAAAGAAAGGAAGGAAAAGAAGGAAAGAAAAATAAACATAAAAATAAAGTTTTTGTTATGTTCTGAACAGGCTCATGTGTTGAACATTTGGTTGGTCCCAAGCTGATTTCAAATGTTCTGGAAAGTTTTAAGGTGAGACCCAGTTGGAGGGTGCACCTTTGAAGGTTATTCCTGGCCCCCAGTCCCTCCCTCAGTCCCCTTGCCTCCTGGTTAAACACTCTCAAGTATGGCAAAGTGCCTTCATGAGCTTCACGTTTCAGTCGTGTTGATGTGACTGGTAGTGAGCAGAAATGAGCTCAGCTGGAAGATGTGGAAAGATCTTGTTGGAAATAATATGCAAGCCGGAGGGACACATAAGCAAAATCAGTAATCAAAAGTCTTGTAGGGCTGGGGATGGATCTCAGTTGGTAGAGTACTCACCTGGCATGCAGGACACCCTGGGTTCTATTTCCCCCAGCACAGCATGAACTGGACATAGTGGTACATGTCCGTATCCCATGCACTTGACAGATAGAGGCAGGAGGGTCAGAAGGTCAAGGTCATCCTTGAGTATACTACACACAGAACTACAATCTCAGCTTCCTGTGTTAATGTGGGTGGTAAGAATGCTACCCACTTCTTCCCTGATGACAGGGACTTACATCCAACATTCACTGGACAGTTCTTCCATCTATAGATCTCAGCCCCACCCAAATTCCCTTTCCCTCAGTACACTCTCTATCCTGGATAGTTTTAACTTTCAATTTGAAAAAAAAAAAACCTAAAATGATCCTGGAAGAAAGTCTCAGTTGAGGACTTGTCTAAATAAGGTTGGTCTGTGAGCATTATGTGTGGGGATGGGGCGTGCGAAGGGGCTGTCTTGATTGGTAACTGATGCAGGAGGGCTTACACTATGTGGTGGCAGTATTCCCTAGGCAGACCATCCTGGACTATATAAGACAACTTGCTAACAATAAGCCTACCTGCCTGCCTGCCTGCCTGCCTACCTGCCTGCCAACCAGATAGCAGCACCTTCTTTGGTTCCTGTCACACGTCCTTGGGTGTGAAATTGTAGAATCTCTTATATGTTGTATGAAAGCTTCACCTGTCAATAAGAAAAAGTCCATGGCCAATAAGCTGAGGTAGGATTAAAAGATGGGACATCCAGCAAGGAGAAAGGGGGATTCTGGAAAACAGTCAGGCTCAGGAGATTCACACCGAGGGCAAGAGCCCTGTCTCTGGAGGAGATAGTAGCATAAACCTGAGGAGGGGTAACTAACATGTGGAAGACATAGAATAGTTTAAATGGGTTGTATAAGTAACAAGCTAGCCAGAGAACAAGCAGAAGCTTTTGGTCTAAGCCTGTATTAATAAATAATTAGCCTAAGAATCATTATTTTGGGGAACTTGGGCATGGGTAGAAAAAGCTCGTAGCTACATGAAATGAGTTCTTTGGTCAAAGGTGAAGTTCGGTGAACTAACAAGAAGTCCCTGCTTGAGTTCCTGCCCCAACTTCTTTCAGTGATGTAACGGAATCCTAAGCCCAATAACCCTTTTCTTTCTTAAGTTGATTTTTTATCAAGGTCTTTGTCATGACAACAGATGCCTTCAACAGAAACTCCTTTAAAATGCCTCTGTTCATCCTTCTTGAACTGTTTTCCACCATTTATTGTTCCCATTACCACTTGTAGTAGCTCAGACACAAAACCTAAGCTCATCAGCATGACAGCCATTACTGCCCTTAAAGAGACCGGGGCACACAGTGAACAATGCTGCAAGGAATCCCTTCACTGAGGCAGAATACATGTGAAGATGAATGAGCCCAGTCTGTACACATGCCAGGTAAATCTTCATCAGGGCAGACAGGAGGGGAAAGGCAATAATCCACATAGAAAGAGATAATGCAGGAAGCCTTGCACAGGTCGAGCTGCAGAACTCAGTGCCCTTAGAGAAGTCTCCCCTATCTGCCATTTAAACTGTTCTGATCAACCACATTTCAATGATACCAAATGGAAAACTTCTAAAGTAAATATTGCCCAAGTTTCAAAGTGCTGTTCAGAGTGGCATGACGCAATCTCACTCCTCCTCATGAGTGTATTGATGATTCACACCCACGTTTTCCATCCTGCCAGGAACATGAATCACCCCTTCATGTCGAGTATCCATACTGAGTATGCTACCTGCTCAGGAGTCACTTTAGCAGCCATCTTGGAAATCAAACTGATCAGTGTTGGAATACTGATTATATTTTATCATTATACCCCAAACACAAAAGTGGTGCTGCCGGCTGCTTAGATATGCCAACGGGAAGTTGTAAAAAAATTTTCCTGTACTCGGAAAAGGGAAACATCTTGACTTGAAAGAAGAGCACTGTTGAGTTGGCAAAACTCTAAAAACAAATTTTTCTCTGTGTGAAATGGTGACATGAAGTTAGGAGAAGGCTGTGGGAGGGTGGCTGGGAAAAGCAGGAAGAAGGAGTAGCATTGGGGTTGTCATCTAAATACATTACACACATGAGTGAAATTACCAAAAGGTTTCAAACATATGAACAATTTAAAGCTAAAACCCAAAACTGCAGTGGGGAGGCTAAAGCTCACATATATCTCAAGCCGGGTACATCATGAAGACAAGGTTTCTAACAAGCTGTTCCCCAGGGCAGAAGCCAGCTTCAGGTAAAACCAGTGTTCCGGCTGTGTGCTGTGGCACTAAGACATTTGAAGGAACTATTTACTATGCTCTCAATAGAAGTTGTAGGAGTACTAGCAGCCTCCCTTTTTTATGTCACAGATTTGCACATCACTCACTTTGCACATCACACACTCATTCCAGATGCTTCCTGGCTTATGTGACTCACTTAGAGGAGACACACTAGCACCAAATGGCTGTCTTATGCTCTAGGTCTTTGCCACCCAGTTAAGTTTTATCGTGATTCCTTAGATCCCTATGACACTCTGACGGCTGCCCCTCCCTCATCACCTCTTCATCAGCTTAAAGACACTAAAGCAGTCAGTGCTCCCAAGCTCTCAACAGCAGTTCTGGTGACCTCAGAAAAAGAATGATAGACGGTGCTGTAGGCATAGTGTTATTGTGCACAGTGTAAAGACTGTCCTTATATTATCCAAGTGCTGGTTTCTGTGCCCCCATATCTAGTTGCAATCCTTATTCTAAGAATCTCCTGTCCTAATGTCGTGTAAGCATTGCTCCCAATTATTCCCTGATTGGTCAATACAGCTAGCTGATCACCCAATGACTAAGCAGGGGAAAGAATATGACTGGACTTCCTGTTAGTGAGGGGCGGAGCAGGAGGGAGACAGGTAGCCAGATTAGTTTAGAGGATTAAAGTAGAAATAATACTGTTCATTCTTAATACCATAGGTCATAGTTTCCAAACTTAGATAAACATGTTCATAAAAATAACACCAACACTCAAAGTCGGACACACTCCCTGGTAGGCAGACAGATAGGCAGAGAGGTCATGATGAGGTGATAAAAATGGAAAACTTCCAAAAGGGCTGGCTTCTTCCTCACCCTCTTGGCTGGAGAAAAACAAATCCTGGCAGCTTAAAACAAAGGCCTTTGGCCCTTAAAGCCCACCAGCAGACTCTATGCTTATGGCTGGCTCAACAAGTTCAGACCAGGACATGTTTCACAACAGTTGTGAGGCAATCAACCAGCCCGTCTTTCTTCAAATTGACTAACCCTAAATTAGGGGAAGAAGACCCTTCAATGATTCTAATAGCCCCAGGCCTCAAAAGAAATCTGGGCTTCAGCTTCCCAAGCTCTGTCTCTGTCTCTCTGTCTCTCTGTTTCTCTGTCTCTCTGTCTCTCTGTCTCTCTGTCTCTCTATTTCTCTGTCTCTGTCTCTCTGTCTCTGTCTCTCTGTCTCTGTCTGTCTCTGTCTCTGTGTGTGTTTCTTCACTGGGAAGAAATAAAGGATGTCTGAAGGCCACCCAGGAGAAGGAGCAGAAGTGAAAGGAGGGATTTAGCCACCACACAGTCAAGTGATGACTGCAGAGTGTAATGTGACAAAAGCCAGAGAAGAAAGAGTGTCTAGTGTCACCTCACAAGATCACGGAAGGAGTCAGGATGAGACAAGTGGGCAGATAAGGCAGGGGAAAGAATGTAGTAGTGTGTCATGGGGGCCAACAGAGGGACAGTCAAGGAAGAAGGGAGCTGGGAGGGAGATGTAAGTCCACAGCAGCAAAGGGGAGGTCCAATGGGGCATCTCGTCCATGATCTCAAAGTTAGGGCTGAGTGTGTTGACAATTTCAAATGTCTATGTGAGAAAGTAAAGTC